>NC_066637.1:22695361-23416698 GCF_025201925.1 Gopherus flavomarginatus | reverse complement strand
GCAGGAAGGGCAACTCCCCAGTGGTCTCGCAGAGTAGGGAGAGGAAGGCAGTCCCCTAATCTCGCAGCAGGAAGGGCCCGCCTAATCCCCAGTGGTCTCGCAGAGCTAGGGAGAGCCAGGCCGTGGCCCTAACCAGCAGAAAGGCCGCTCCCCAGTGGTCTCGCAGAGCTAGGGAGATGAAGGGCAGGGGCCGTAATCTCCGCAGGAACGGGCCGCTCCCCAGTAGTCTCGCAGAGCTAGGGAGAGAAGGCAGTGCCCTTAATCCGCAGGAAGGCCCGCTCCCCAGTGGTCTCGCAGAGCTAGGGAGAGAAGGCCGCGCCCTAATCCCGCAGGGTGGGCTGCTCCCCAGGGTCTCTCACAGAGCTAGGGAGAGGAGCAGCAGCCTAATCCCGCAGGAAGGAGGCTCCCCAGTGGTCTCGCAGAGCTAAGGAGAGAAGGCAGCGCCCTAATCCCGCAGAAAGGGCTGCTCCCCAGTGGTCTCGCAGAGCTAGGGAGAGAAGGCTAGCGCCCTAATCCGCAGGAAGGGCTGCTCCCTAGGGCCCCTGGCAGAGCTGGGGAGGGAAAGCCGGCACCCCGCCCAGCAGGAAGGGCCGCTCCCAGTGGTCTCGCAGAGCTAGGGAGAGAAGGCAGGCGCCCTAATCCAGCAGGAAGGGCAACTCCCCAGTGGTCTCGCAGAGCTAGGGAGAGAAGGCAGCGCCCTAATCCTGCAGGAAGGGCCGCCTCCCAGTGGTCTCGCAGAGCTAGGGAGAGAAGCAGCGCCCGAATCCCGCAGGAAGGGCTGCTCCCCAGTGGTCTCGCAGAGCTAGGGAGAGAAGGCAGCGCCCTAATCCCGCAGGAAAGGCCGCTCTCCAGTGGTCTCGCAGAGCTAGGGAGAGAAGGCAGCGCCCTAATCCCGCAGGAACGGCCGCTCCCCAGTGGTCTCGCAGAGCTAGGGAGAGCAGAGCGCCCTAATCCCGCAGGAGGAAGGCCGCTCCCCAGTGGTCTCGCAGAGCTAGGGAGAGAAGGCAGCGCCCTAATCCCACAGGAACGGCCACTCCCCAGTGGTCTCGCAGAGCTAGGGAGAGAAGGCAGCGCCCTAATCCCGCAGGAAGGGCCGCAACCCAGTGGTCTCGCAGAGCTAGGGAGAGAAGGCAGCGCCCAAATCCCGCAGAAAGGGCTGTTCCCCAGTGGTCTCGCAGAGCTAGGGAGAGAAGGCAGCGCCCTAATCCCGCAGGAAGGGCCGCTTCCAGTGGTATCGCAGAGCTAGGGAGAAAAGACAAGCGTCCTAATCCCGCAGGAAGGGCTGCTACCCAGTGGTCTCTCAGAGCTAGGGAGAGAGGCAGCGCCCTAATCCCGCAGGAAGGCCGCTTCCCAGTGGTCTCGCAGAGCTAGGGGAAAAAGGCAGCGTCCTAAGGTCCCGCAGGAAGGGGCCTAGCTACCCAGTGGTCTCTCAGAGCTAGGGAGAGACAGGCAGCGCCTAATCCCGCAGGAACGGTCGCTCCCCAGTGGTCTCGCAGAGGTAGGGAGAAAAAAGCAGCGCCCTAATCCCGCAGGAAAGCTGCTCCCCAGTCGTCTCGCAGAGCCAGGGAGAGAAGGCAGCGCCCTAATCCTGCAGGAAAGGGCCGCTCCCCAGTGGTCTCGCAGAGCTAGGGAGAGATGGCAATCGCCCTACATCCCGCAGGAAGGGCCTGCTCCCCAGTCGGTCTCGCAGAGCTAGGGAGAGAGGGCAGCGCCCTAAATCCCGCAGGAAGGCTGCTCCCCAAGTGTTCTTAGCAGAGCTAGGGAGAGAAGGGAGCGCCTAATCCCGCAGGGAAGGCTGCTCCCCAGTGGTCTCGCAGAGCTAGGGAGAGGAGGCAGCGCCCATAAATCCCGCAGGAAGGGCTGCACTCCCAGTGGTCTCGCAGAGCTAGGGAGAGGAGCAGCGCCCTAATCCCGCAGGAAGGGCTGCTCCTCAGCGGTCTCGCAGAGCTAGGGAGAGAAGGCAGCGCCCTAATCCCGCAGGAAGGGCTGCTCCCCAGGCCCCTGGCAGAGCTGGGGAGGGACCCAGTGCCCCGCCGCCACAGTAACGGCCGCTCCCCACTCCCGTCGTAGAGCTTGGAAGGAACCTAGCACACCACGCGCCCAGGAACGGCCGCTCTCCAGTCCCCTCGCAGAGCCGGGGAAAACAATCAAAGCGCCCTGCCCCTGCTAATACTGCTGCTGCCCAGTCCTCTTGGCAGAGCTAGGGAGGGATGGCAGCGCCTTACTCCTGCAGGAACGGCCCCTTTACATTCCCCTTGCAGACCTGGAGAGGGAAGGCTGCGCCCCTCCCCCGCAGGTCTGCACACTGGCCATGGCCATGGCCAGGAGCGCAGCGCAGAAGCTGCTCCAGCCCTGCAGCCTGCGGGCAGCGCATTGGGGTGGGGGCAGCACGGAAGCAGGCAGGGCCCAGGTGGGCGGGGGCCGGAGACACAAGTGAGGGCGGACAACGCTCCTGCCAGGAGCTGCCTGTTCACCCCTTGCCCGGGAGCTGCAGGAGGGGCCCGGATCATGGCTCGGCTGCAGAGCTTGGAGCCCAGGCCTGCGCCGCAGGAGTGAGAGGATGGGGGAGCTGGGGGTGTAGCAGAGGTTGGAGCCAAGAATTGTTTGGAAATGGGGTTGTGCCATTCTCGCTTGGCGGCAGGGGGGCCCTCTGGCTTTTTTTTTTTTGCTCCGCCCCCCACATCCCAATATTTCATCTTGACATCTGGTCACCCTAGCCTGATATGAAGGAGGATGTCTGGACCAAGGGGCCAGGGACTGGCCTTTGCTAGAGAAACCACTGTCAAGTTTTAGCCATTAGGACAAGTCAGCAAAATAGAACAACCTCAGGTATCAGTAACTGCTACAGGCTGCAAATTCCTACAATGCAGCGTTTCTGGCACTACACCTGCACAGCTCTGCTCCCCGGCTCTTCTCGGCTCCTGCTCTCTCCTTAGCTCTGCCCCACTCTCACCCAGGCAGTTCCAGCTCACATGGAGGATGGGACCCCCTGGCTTGGTGACTCTCTTATTACACTGTCTGGCCTGTCAGTGCAGCTAACTTGGAGCTTTGGCCTCTCCCCATTGTCCCTGGGGACTGTCAGTCTCAGGGTCCTGATTTCCCATTGATCCTTCCCCCTTCTATTGGTGCTGGGAACTAGCCAACCAACCCCCCCACACACACACACACTAAGTTTTAGTAAAGGGCCAAGAGCCCCCTTACACAAGCCACCCCATGAGGGTCACCGATGTGCAGAGAAGGCAGCACAAGCTGCTCCCATAGGTGTAATGGGCAGCACTCAGGACTCTGAATCCTGTAATCTGAGTTCAAATCTCAGTGGGACCTTGTGTTGGCTTGTGGTCATAAGGTGGCAGGTTATATACATGTGTGGTGCTCGGGCTCCAGGAACATTCAGGGCTGGGGGCCCTGCTCCAGCAATATTTGGAGCTGGGTCTCTTCCCCTGGCCCCTGCCTGGCACTCCTCCCCTCTGCTGTGGTGCAACCCTGCCTGACAAAAAGTAGCATGTGCCTGTCCCCTGCCTGCTCCTGCTGCTGGAGTAGAGGGATTCTGGGCAGAACTGCTGCCCAGAGTCCTAGTGCAGGCTGCCCTCAGCCTCTCCAACACCCCCAACCCTGAGCTCCCTCTGAACCCTGATACTCTGCCCCAGTCCTGAGCCCCCTCCTGCATCATGAATCCCTCATCCTCAGCCCTACGCTCCCTCCCAGAGGGTGCACCCCTTCCCACACACTCCTTCCCACCCCCAGAGCCTTGCACCTCTCAACCCTTCCTACAACCCTGCCGGAGCCTGCACCCAGCACCCAACTCCATCCTAAAGTCTGAATCCTGCCACCCTAATCCCCCCCAAACCCCCTCCCAGAGCCTTAAGCAGGTGGGGGTGGAGTTTGGGGGCGGGTTCTGGGCACCACCAAAATTTGTACAAACTTGCCACCCACCCATGCTTGTGGTAATGCCCCAGAGCTCAACTCCCCTGTCTCCAGCTGTGTAAGAGTGAATCTTTCCCCTCCTGCTGGGTGACTCACACCTCCTAGAGCCAGGTCTTTGGCAGGGATGGCCACAATGGGTTAGGGCTCTAGAACTTGCTACCCTGATAGTTGGGATTCTTGCTGCTGCACCTGATGTTCACGAAGCTTGGCCCTTGTGCTTCCTACCACACGTTTCCTCTGGCCCACATGGCACTTGAAGAAAGGAGTGCCAGGGCTGAGATTAATAGTCAGGGCTTGGCAGGAGGGAGGAAGAGTCCCAGGCTGGAGCCCCACACACCTTCCCTCCTCCGGGCACCTAGAGCAGAGGCAGCCCAGCTCTGTCCGCTGGATATCTCAGCAGAGTAGAGTGAGTTCATGTAAATACAGTCTGGTCCCAAAGCTCCACCCAACCCTGGTCATCAGTAGCTGCCAGGGGAGAGCTCATTCACACCTCGCTTACAATCATCATTTGAAATTCGAAGGTTGGCCAACACTGCCGAAGCCAATGCACCAACATTGTCAGCAAACACAACAGCTGGGTGAGGAACCCGGCTTTGTCCAGACTTTCCAAAACTATTTGACTTTCTCAGGTACAAGTAGTTTTCAGACGTTGTATCTGCTTTTAAAGTGTGTGTTAACGTTCAATTTCCATTCAAATTTGCAACCAATGGACAACATTGGCAGCGCTGCATGTAACTACGTGACCACTGAGGGAGGGGGTGTTGGGGAAAATCGGGGAAGGGGGTGTACAGCCCCTGGCTGTGGGGCGTATAGGGAATGCCCAGTTTCACTGAATTGAGTCTCCTACTGCAGCACCTCAGTAGGTTACATCAGAGAGGAGCTGCAGGGTCTAGGCAGTGGGATGCCTGTGCCTTTAAGAGCCCAGCCCTGGGAAGTCCATGCTGAGAGGTGCTGCCTGTGAGAGGGGAAATAAAAAAGCCCTCTGCCCTCCCGCCCATGTTTGCAAACACTGGAGTCTCAGCCCACCGGATAACTGTTCCCCCTCGGCCCCTGCCTGTGCCGGGGTTTAACCCTCTGGCAGCGCCTCCCTCTGGGCTTAACTCCGGCTGCTTCCCACCTCCTGACTTTGCCTTCAGTCCCTCTCCTAACTCTGTCTCCAGCTGCTTGACCCCCGACCAGTCAATTTCCACCCCCTGCCTCAGACCCTGGCCACCCCCTCCTCTGATTTGCCCTCCTTTGCCCCTTTTTAATCCCTGTAAAAAGTAGTCGATGCTGTGTCCCATTCTCTGGAGGGAGGGCTGGGCGCCTGGCCCCTGCCTGCCCAGTGCTCAAAGTGCCCCATGATCTTGTGGATGTTTGCTGAGTGCTGCAGGGTCACCCAAAGGGGGAGAGAGACGCGGTTAGGAGGTGATGCAGCCAAGGGTGCCTCACCCAACACTAAGATGCAGCCACCTCTGGAGTGATTTACACAAGTCAGCAAATGAATATGGAACAAGAAACACATTGAAAGGATCGAGGCAGCTGCAGGAGGTGGAGAAAACCAGAAAAAGCAGTAGCCCTGGATCCTAGCCCTGCCCCTCCCCCACTCTACCCCCTAATCTCCACTCCCCTCCACATTTGAGGGGAGAACCCAGGAGTCCTGGTCCCCAGCCTTGCCCACCCCCATATTTCGATATGGCTCCATCCAACAGCTGCCCCCACAATTGCAGGGCAGTGCCATGGGGTACACCGGGGCCTCCCTGTTTGCACAGGATGGGCAATACCAGTGCTCCAGGATGGGGAGAGATTATGCTAAGGGAGAAGCAGGCAGCAGACAGCTCCCATGACAGAGAAAGAAATGCTAGGGGGTGCTGTGCTGCAAGGAGTGAATGGGGTTGGCAGGGAATGGGAGGATCTTCCCTCACAGCAGGTGCGTCTGTCTCCCTCCCAATTCCTCCCCAGCCCTACCCCAGCCCAGGCTAATCCCAGCCCAGCTACCAGGATTAAATTTGGCCTGGATTCCCCAGCTGCTGGGGGTGGGGCGTGGGGCTGGGAAGAATGAGCCTCTACTCCTCCTTCCCCAGACACAGTTGCATGGGCACAGACCAAAGGAGCCTGGAGCACTGCTGCCTAGAGGAAACTGAGGCACCAGCCACTGACAGGACACATCATGGCTCTCCTTATCCTCATCCTCTTTTCCATATACAACCTGGCCAGAGGAGGGGGGGTAAACTCAAGGCAGTTGCATGGTTAACCTGTGGAACTCCTTGCAAGAGGATGTTGTGAAGGGCAAGATTATAACAGGGTTCAAAAAAGAACTAGATAAGTTTATGGTGGATAGATCCATCAAGGAATATTAGCCAGGGTGGGCAGGGATGGTGCCTGTAGCCTCTGTTTGTCAGAAAGCTGGGAATGGCGGCAGGGGATGGATCGCTTGATGATTCCCTGCTCTGTTCATTCCCTCTGGGGCACCTGGCACTGGCCACTGTCAGAAGACAGGAGGATACTGGGCTAGGTGGACTTTGCGTCTGAACCAGTCTGGCCGCTCTTATGTCTCCCTTGGAGCAGCAGTGACACCCAGTGGGCAGTCAGAGTAATGCACAGAAGGTGTTTTGCTTGGCGCAGCAGTGACACCAAGTGGCCAATCAGGGTAACACACAGAGTATGTTTCCCTTGGAGCAGCAGTGACACCTCGTGGTCATTCAGGGTAATGCACAGAAGGTGTTTCCCTTGATACAGCACTGACACCCACTGGTCAGATGGCGTAATGCACAGCGTGTGTCTGCCCTCTACAAGCAGTGACACCCACGGACCAGTCACGGTAATGCACAGAGTGTGTTTCCCACCAATCTGGGTAAGGCACAGAGCATGTTTCCCATGGAGCAGCAGTGACACTCAGTGACCTGCAGGGGTGGCATCAGACTCTTCTCCTTTAGTGGGGGACTGAGGCTACATCTACACTACAGGATAAATTCGAATTAGCTTAAACCGATTTTATAAAACAGATATTATAAAGTCGATTGTGAGCGTCCACACTAGGCACATGAATTCGGTGGTGTGCGTCCATGGTCCGAGGCTAGCGTCAATTTCTGGAGCGGTGCACTGTGGGTAGCTATTGTAAAATAATGAGGCCAATAACGTCGATTTACGTCCACACTAATCCTAATCCTGATATAGTAATATCGATTTCAGCGTTACTCCTCTCGTTTTGTAGGAGTACAGAAATCAATTTAAAGAGCCCTTTAAATTGATATAAAGAGGCAGTGTAGTGTGACGGGTGCAGCGTTAAATCGATTTAACGCTGTTAAAATAAGTTTAACAGCGTAATGTAGACCAGGCCTGAGATGGGCTAGACAAAAAAAATTGGGGAGCTGTGTCCTCCATCACTTGGCCTCACCCTTCACGGGGGCCATGCCTCTGTTCCTTCTCAGTTAAAGGCCAGGTTCATCTCCTCTCCCCTGGGCTAGGGTTTACAGCAATACAAACTTTATTAAAATAAAATAGTAAACACGGTTTACTTAAAATATTCTAAATCTGTCCAAATTTTAGTACTGAATCCAAAGTTCTCTTAAAGATCCCATCAGTAACCAAAACCTAAATGAAAAATTGAAACCAAAAACAAGGCTTAATTTAAAACCCAAACATTAAGAAAAACTTTGTTTGTAAAATAAAAACTAACAAATGCTGTAAATTAATAATTTCAACATTTTATCAAAAAAGTGTGCTACAGCAGAATGATAAAATAACATCAAATAAATAAGCATGACCTCTAAAACCTCCTATAAAGGAATTGAATCCTTGAATACTGGTCAAATCGTAATAAAATATGCAGAACTATGACAAAACTGGTGTTGCAAGTCAGCCATTTGATCCAGCAAATGTCAATTAAAAGCTCCATTCCAACTAAAAAAACAAAACAACCCAATAAACCAAAATGGTCACAGCCTGAAACAAACCTACACAGAAGCAAAATTAAACCTGTACCAACACTGGAACAAACAATGTAAACTTCTAATTCCTAAACTTCTTGTTTCTCCCAGGAGGAAGGGGTTTTGCACCCCAGTAACCAGGCTGTCACTGCAGCTTTCCTTTCACGAAATAAGATTTGTACCAAATATAAATTGCCCTCCAATTTCTCTAAGAGAAATTGAAATTGTATCTTTGCACTAATATCCCAAGTGTGCAAGTCCATCCCCTCAGAGCAGCCCCACACCCTGAGGGCCAGGGGAGAATCCCAACTGGTTTGTGCATTTGTAACCCTGGGGCCTGAAGCTGATGAGAGAAAGGGAAATGATCCATCTTGGAGCCTTCCGATATCACCTGCGGGGAGCACAGGGATTTGACTGAGTGACATCCTGGCTAATTTTCACCTTGTTCTGTGCCAGCAGGCTCCGCTGGAGAGCTCAGGAGTGACTTGACCATGGCAGCACCCTGTTTACATATTAAAAGCTGGCATTTTGGGGTCAATGGGGTAAAATGTGAGTACTTTTGGGTTGGGACCCACATGAGAAGGGATGTGGACAAACTGGAGAGAGTCCAGAAGAGGGCAATAAAAATGATTAGGAGACTGAGGGCTTGTCTACATCAGAAAGTTGCAGCGCTGGTGAGGGAGTTACAGCGCTGCAACTTAGGAGGTGTACACATCTGCAGGGCACCACCAGCGCTGCAACTCCCTGTTTGCAGCGCTGGCCGTACTCCCGTTTTGTCTCGGGTGTAGAGGATCCAGCGCTGGTGATCCAGCGCTGGTAATCAAATATAGACACTTACCAGCGCTTTTCTTGACCTCCGTGGAATAAGCAGGTATCCCAGCATACCTGAGGAAGCCTCTGGTAATCAAGCTGGTCTCCTTCCCCGGTTTGCGCTCGCGGTCCCCGAACCCCGAGCAAGCAGGTCACCTTCCCTGAGGTTTGCTGGGTGGTTCCGGGAACGCGAGAGCAAACCGGGAAAGGAGACCAGCTTCGCCGTGGTTTGCTCTCGCGTTTCCCGGAACCACCCTGCAAAACCGCAGGGAAGGAGACCTGCTTGTTCGGGGAACGCGAGAGCAAACCGCGGCGAAGCTGGTCTCCTTTCCCGGGTTTGCTCTCGCGTTCCCCGAACCACCCAGCAAACCGCAGGGAAGGAGACCTGCTTGTTCGGGGGTTCGGGGAACGAGAGAGCAAACCGGGAAAGGAGACCAGCTTCGCCGCGGTTTGCTCTCGCGTTTCCCGGAACCACCCTGCAAACCGCAGGGAAGGAGACCTGCTTGTTCGGGGAACGCGAGAGCAAACCGCGGCGAAGCTGGTCTCCTTTCCCGGGTTTGCTCTCGCGTTCCCCGAACCACCCAGCAAACCGCAGGGAAGGAGACCTGCTTGTTCGGGGGTTCGGGAACGAGAGAGCAAACCGGGAAAGGAGACCAGCTTCGCCGTGGTTTGCTCTCGCGTTCCCCGAACCTCCCTTGAAGCCGCCCAACAGCGCTGCAGTGTGGCCACATCTAACACCACTTGCAGCGCTGGTTGCTGTAAGTGTGGCCACTCTGCAGCGCTGGCCCTATACAGCTGTACTAATACAGCTGTAACAACCAGCACTGCAAAATTTTAGATGTAGACATGGCCTATGACACATGACTTACGAGAACCTAGAGGCCATATCCTGTATGTTAAGCTAAGGCAAGTTAGCATATCTATATTGTGACCTTTTACTCAGAGAGGAAAATCGACCTTTCTCATGTTACTTAAATAGATAAGTACCCATGCCTGTCCAAGACCTTTACTTGGACCAATCGACAATGGAGAATGGCATAGAGTTTTATTCAGTGTTGTACCCACAGATTTACAGGTACACTACAAGGTAACTTATGTGCATATGTACATGTCATCAACAAGCACAAACATACTAGTCTATGAAGTAAATGTACCCTAATGTTTTGTGGGTGAGGAATGAAATTTGGGCATAGGAGGAAGGATTTCCGGCCCTTGTGCCCTATAAAAGAGGTAAGCCACCTCGCTAGAGCACTTTGCTCTATCATTGTGACTTACGTCCTCCACTCTCTATGTACTAGCATTAGGCTGTACTTGTTCTGAAACTTTAAGTTTCAAGGGAACTAGGCTAAGTTCGGTTTCCCTACGTTTTTAGTCTTTGTTTATTAGGTTTTGATTTTAAGTTTAACATATTCAAGTAAACCCTAAGTAACACTAGCTTTCCCTAAGCACAGCATCTTTCACTTAAGAATTGAGAAACCTGAACTGCAAGGCTGGTCCTGTGTCTCTTACCACCAGGTTATCAAGGAAGGCTGTGAGTATATTAACCAAAACTTTGTTGTATATAATGCCATATGTATCTTTGAATAGCAGTAATGCAAATGTAACTTTGTAACTCAATTAAATTAAATAACATGTAAGCTAATCAATTAAATTTTCAAATTATCCAATTAATATTATTAGTACACCCTATATCAGGCTACATGGGACAGAGAGTTGGAATGCAGAGGGATGAAGGCACTGGCTCTGGGGGTGCAGACTCTGGGGTGGGGTTAGAATGAGACATTCAGGGTGCAGTAGAGAGCTCAGGGTTAGGATAGAGAATTGGGCTGTGAATGCTCTGGAATGAGGCCAGGAAAGAGAAAATTGAGATGCAAGAGAGAAGTCAAGCTAGAGCAAAAAGCAGAGAAGAAGTGTGCAATTTGAGCTGCAGAGGGAAGAAAATAGCCTCTGCCTGTCCCCTTTCACCAAAGCATCTAAGAACCAGATGAAAGACATCTTTTCCCCACTGCAACAACAATTCCAGTTGACCTGGACTGAGGAAGGAAATTTTCTCCTTTGCAGCACTAGCAGACCTGGACTGAGTCACAACCACACCACACTCTGGTGTTCCTGGACTGGAACATGGGAGGGGCTCCTCTCTTCTCCATTTGGGACATGGTGGGATGAGAGAAGTGACAGAGCTTACGGGAAATAATAATTTGCCTGATTCATGTGCCAGTCCAAGTCCTTGTTAACCCAAACAAGCCGTTTATCCTGCATGCTGATGCCAGTTTGGAGGGTCTGGGAGCAGTCCCATACCAGGAAGTGGAAGGAAATGTAAATCTGTAGCCTTTGGCAGCTGAGGACTGTCTGATAGCGAAACTCGCTATCCCACCACCAGCAGCAGTTCTTGGTCTTGAAATGGGCCATCACTGAGAAATTTCGAGACTACTTGTGTGGTGCTCAGTTTCAGGTGTGGACAGAGAACAATTCACTGACTTATGTGTTAACACGGGCTAAGCTGGATGCTACAAGGCAGAGATGGGTGGCTACTTTTGCTAGCCATAACTTCGCATTCAATACCAATGTGTTGGTATAACAGGGAGTGTGATTTATCAGGACCACCAATTCTTGGCTAGGGGGAGGATGTAAGCAAGGTGAGAATGAACTTTACCCTGACATCTGTTGGTAATCTGTTGTAAAGGCCTTTTGTTGCTGATATGCATGCTCCCACCCACCCCACATTGCATGATGGGGGTGCATGTCCAAAGGGTTATTTCAGCTGCTGTGGGATCCCCGGTCTCTTTCTTATTAGGGCAGGGGTAATAAAGTACAGTTATTCTGGTGATATGAATCAAAGACAGTAGAACGGAACTTAGCAGTTCATGATTTCGGGACTCACCCGAACCTACATAACTCTCGTTAGGCAAGGGACATGGGTTCCAAAGGATAGTGAAATAAGAGAGATTGAAAAGGAATATTTGTATTTAGCAGCATGCTTTTCTTGTGAAATGTTTAAATGTACATTTTATGTCCTTTGTATCTCTCTAGTTTAAAAATAGAGTTTTTTATCATTCTAATTCATATTTGGATCAATACCACAGATAAAAAATGATTAATGACTAAATGCAATTTTTAGACATACATAAGCTGCTGGGCTTTGATCTCATTTCCACACTGAAAGTTTTAAACAACTCCATAGTTGGGGAAAATGCTTCTTTCCCCTCAGACAACAAGAAAATTTTGCAGATTGGACTGTGGGAAGTCAGCTGTGGGACACGAAATACCTCTGCAACCAGATTCTTAGTCACAGGTCAGCGGGTGGGTTTATGTAAATTCTGGACTCTGGGGCCAGAGCTAGGGGAGGGACCCCACAACTTTTGTGGCACATGCATCACCTCTGCAATCAACCTTTGCTACGTCACTCCATAACATCACACACAGAGCAGCCTTTCACCTCTCAGAACCAAAACATATCCTGAAAGTATCAGAGGGGTAGCCGTGTTAGTCTGGATCTGTAAAAGCAGCAAAGAATCCTGTGGCACCTTATAGACTAACAGACGTTTTGGAGCATGAGCTTTCATGGGTGAATACCCACTTCGTCAGATGCATGTAGTGGAAATTTCCAGGGGCAGGTATATATATGCAGGCAAGCTAGAGATAATGAGGTTAGTTCAATCAGGGAGGATGAAGCCCTGCTCTAGCAGTTGAGGCGTGAAAACCAAGGGAGGAGAAACTGGTTTTGTAGTTGGCAAGCCATTCACAGTCTTTGTTTAATCCTGAGCTGATGGTGTCAAATTTGCAGATGAACTGAAGCTCAGCAGTTTCTCTTTGAAGTCTGGTCCTGAAGTTTTTTTGCTGCAGGATGGCCACCTTAAGGTCTGCTATAGTGTGGCCAGGGAGGTTGAAGTGTTCTCCTACAGGTTTTTGTATATTGCCATTCCTAATATCTGATTTGTCTCCGTTTATCTTTTTCCGTAGCGACTGTCCAGTTTGGCCGATGTACATAGCAGAGGGGCATTGCTGCCATATGATGGCGTATATTACATTGGTGGACGTGCAGGTGAATGAACCGGTGATGGTGTGGCTGATCTGGTTAGGTCCTGTGATGGTATCGCTGGTGTAGATATGTGGGCAGAGTTGGCATCGAGGTTTGTTGCATGGATTGGTTCTTGAGCTAGAGTTACTATGGTGCAGTGTGCAGTTACTGGTAATAATATGTTTCAGGTTGGCAGGTTGCCTGTCGGCGAGGACCGGCCTGCCACGCAAGTCCCTGATGATGCGTTGGATAGGTTTTAGCTGGGGACTGTATGTGATGGCTGTTGGTTTCTTTCTTGGGTTTGTCTTGCAGTAGGAGGCTTCTGGGTACACGTCTGGCTCTGTTGATCTGTTTCCTTATTTCCTCGTGCAGGTATTGTAGTTTTGAGAATGCTTGGTGGAGATTTTGTAGGTGTTGGTCTCTGTCTGAGGGGTTAGAGCAGATGCGGTTGTACCTCAGTGCTTGGCTGTAGACAATGGATCGTGTGATGTGTCCGGGATGGAAGCTGGAGGCATGAAGATAGGCATAGCGGTCGGTAGGTTTTCGGTATAGGGTGGTAGTAATGTGACCATCACTTATTTGCACCGTGGTGTCTAGGAAGTGGACCTCCTGTGTAGATTGGTCCAGGCCGAGGCTGATGGTGGGGTGGAAGCTGTTGAAATCGTGGTGGAATTTATCCAGAGACTCCTTCCCATGGGTCCAGATGATGAAGATGTCATCAATGTAGCGTAGGTAGAGAAGGGGGCGTGAGTGGACGAGAGCTGAGGAAGCGTTGTTCCAGGTCGGCCATAAAAATATTGGCATATTGTGGGGCCATGCGGGTGCCCATAGCGGTGCCCCTGATCTGGAGATATATATTGTCATCAAATTTGAAATAGTTGTGTGTGAGGATAAAGGCACAGAGCTCAGCAGCCAATTGTGCTGCGCCATCATCAGGGATTCTGTTCCTGACAGCTTGTATTTCATCTGTGTGTGGGATGTTCGTGTAGAGAGCCTCTACATCCATGGTGGCTAGGAGGGTGTTTTCTGGAAGGTCACCAATGTATTGTAGTTTCCTCAGGAAATCAGTGGTGTCACAGAGATAGCTGGGAGTGCTGGTGGCATTGGGTCTGAGTAGAGAGTCCACATATCCAGACAGTCCTTCAGTGAGAGTGCCAATGCCTGAGATGATGGGGCATCCAGGATTTCCGGGTTTGTGGATCTTGGGTAGCAGATAGAATAACCCTGGTCGGGGCTCTAAGGGTATGTTGATTTGTTCCGGTGTTAGTGTAGGGAGTGTCCTGGGTAGATTTTGCAGTTTCTTAGTGTATTCCTGAGTGGGATCTGAGGGAAGTGGCCTGTAGAATTTGGTGTTGGAGAGTTGTCTGGCAGCCTCCTTTTGGTAGTCAGACCTGTTCATGACGACAACAGCACCTCCTTTATCAGCCTCTTTGATGTCTGGGTGTTTTCTGAGGCTGTGGATGGCATTGCGTTCTGCACGACTTACGTTACGAGGCAAGCAATGTTGTTTTTCCACAATTTCTGCCTGTGCACGTCAGCGGAAGCATTCAATGTATGGGTCCAGACTGTCATTTCGACCCTCAGGAGGAGTCCATGTGGAGTAGTTCTTCTTGTGCTGTTGGTGGGAGGGTATCTGTGTATCAGTGCGCTGTTCAGTGTTGTCCTGAAAGTATTCTTTGAATCAGAGACGGCGAAAGTAGGCTTCCAGATTGCTGCAGAACTGTATCATGTTGGTAGAGGTGGCAGGGCAGAAAGAGAGTCTCCGAGATAGGACAGGCTTTTCTTCTGGGCTGAGTGTGTAGTTGGATAGATTGACGACATTGCTGGGTGGGTTGGGGGTACCACGGTTGTGGCCCCATGAGGCAGGTAGGAGTTTAGACAGCTTACAGTCGAGATGAGAGTGGGATACACAGAGGGCCCTGCCCCAATGGCTGATGTACATACAGGGCCCTGCCTCACCTACCCACCAGCGCTCACAGGCGCAATGGCAGTAGTGGGGTCACATAGGCAACTGCCCTCAGTTGCCACCAGGGGTCTCTGCAGCAATGCCAGGGGGGATACATGCCAGGCATTGCTGCCCCTCGCCACCAGGAGTCACTGCTCCTACAAGAAGGCACCTACAGGACACTCCCGTTCCTGGCCAGCAGGGGTCACTATCACTGGGGAGGGGCTATGGGGAAGCAGAGAAAGAGCAACTAACTGCAGTGGGGAAAATCATAATCTACCAGGGAGAAAGAACGGACTCCACTAGGACATCGCACCAACTCCGGCCAGGCTGGATACCAGCAATTCGGGGCTGAAGTAGCTCCAGCTAGAGGCTGGGCGGAGGCAGGTGACCTCAGTTTCTGCGCTGAGCAGGCTGCTTTGGCAGCGAGGGACAGGGAACCCCCCGGTCAGGGTGTTGCTGCCCAAGGAGGGGGAGATCTGAGGCACTCTTTGGAGTAGCTGGTTCAGCAGCCATGAGCCACATGCTTCTCCCTGCCTGAGCTCTCCAGGAGCACATTATGCACAGGTGTGCGCTGGATGTAGGCACCAGTATAACAACAGGGCCAGACTCTGCTGAGTGCTGCCTGCGAGAGACAGGGACAGAGTCAGACGGGCAGATGGGGGCAGGAGATGACAGAGCCAGTGGCCAAGAGCTGAACCCATCACAAGTCCAGCCTGTGACATCACCATCCGTCCCTGCAGCTCTCCATCTGTCCCGCTGTCCGTCCAGCCCTCAACCCCTCATCCGTCCCCAATGTATGTCACACACACCCCTTCACCCATCTGCCTCACACACTCATCTTTTTCCTCATGCATCCTGCTGTCCCTCTGACTGTGTCATAAACAGATAGCTAAGGGTTAATGTCTCTTTCACCTGAAGCACCTGACCAGAGGACCAATCAGGAAACTGGATTTTTTCAGCTTTGGGTGGAGGGAATTTTGTGTCTGAGGTCTTTGTTGTCTGTCTGCCTGCTTTCTCTGAGCTTTGGAGAAGTAGTTCCTGCTTTCTAATCTTCTGTTTCTAAGTGTAAGGACAAAGAGATCAGGTAGTAAGTTATATGGTTTCTTTTCTTTGGTATTTGCATGAATATAAGTGCTGGAGTGCTTTGATTTGTATTCTTTTTTAATAAGGCTGTTTATTCATATTTCTTTTAAGCAATTAACCCTGTATTTTGTCACCTTAATACAGAGAGACCATTTGTATGTATTTTTCTTTCTTTTTAAAACCTGTTAAAGTTTTCTTTACTGGGAAATTTCAGGGAAATTGAGTCTGTACTCACCAGGGAATTGGTGGGAGGAAGAAATCAGGGGGAGATCTGTGTGTGTTGGATTTGCTAGCCTGATTTGGCATTCCCTCTGGGTGAAGAGGAAAGTGCTTTTGTTTCCAGGACTGGGAACGGAGAGGGGGAGTCACTCTGTTTGGATTCACAGAGCTTGTGTCTGTGTATCTCTCCAGGAGCACCTGGAGGGGGGAAGGGAAAAAGGATTATTTCCCTTTGTTGTGAGACTCAAGGGATTTGGGTCTTAGGGTCCCCAGGGAAGGTTTTTCAGGGGGACCAGAGTGCCCCAAAACACTCTAATTTTTTGGGTGGTGGCAGCAAGTACCAGGTCCAAGCTGGTAACTAAGCTTGGAGGTTTTCATGCTAACCCCCATATTTTGGACGCTAAGGTCCAAATCTGGGACTAAAGTTATGATAGACTGTCCCCGCAGTGCCCAGCACAAGGAGGCATAATGGACCCTGAGCAAGACTTTTGGGTGATGCAGTAATGGAGCTAGCTGGTGATAAGGGGCATCTCTAATCCCAGCCCCACTTCTCCTCTGCCCAAAGCCATGATCGTGAGCCCACCCTTCTCAGTCTCAGACCTCATAGCCCCAAAGACATTACTGGCCACTCACGCTGTGACCCAGTTACAGCAATGAGGTCTCCCTGAAGATAGGGGGTGGGAGAAGCAACCCCCTTATCCTGGCAGGCAGGACACATCCTTCCCAGTATGGCAGAGACCCTGCCCGTGGGCAGATAGACCCAGCTGAGTCCATAGGAGACTGGGGAAGGGGGAGCAGAGAAAGAGAATGCAGGCAACTGAACATGACAGGTGTCCATGAAAGGAGAGACAGAGAGAGTTTGAGTGAAAGTTGGCCAACACAGAGAGAGAAACCTAGGAGGAAGAAAGAAATTCAGAACAGGGAGTCACCCTCATGGATCCAACTTTCTGCTAGGGAGCACACACCACTCCTCGCAAGAGAGATGATCAGCCCTCGCAAATGGCAACATCAACTCCCTTGAAGCCACAGATAGTCCGGAAACCCACACCCAGATAACAGCAAGTCCCTGCCTGGAGCCAGGAGGGCTGTGACCAGAGCCCTTCCCAAACCAGATACACATCTCACCGACAGAGATGGTTACTCTTGTCCCAGTTGGGCAGCACTTGCCTGGCATCAACAGGATTCACGGTCACTGCTCTTGATCACTTTCCATCTCACCTCAGGGCTGGACTCCATCCCCGCAACTTCTTTTCCCTTGGTATGAAACACAACACAAGAGGAAAAGAAAAAGCAATGGTGGTGAGGTTCCTCTTCTCGCTACTCCCGCACACCAGGGCTTCAGCTTCAACCCTCCTCCCATTCTGCCATCACAGCTACAATTAGAAATCTGAGCCCGGGACTCACACCTGCTTGTCTCCCCAATCCTAGGCCCTGTCCAGCATGTCTCCCTCCACAGAACTTACCTGGCCTCATCTTACACTCCATCTTCATATTGCTCTTCTCCTTCCCAGAGCTCCTGCTCTGCTCCTCAGACCTGTCTGTCCTCAGCTCTGCAGGCAGAGGGGAAGGGGCATGATGGGAATACACACGCCCCATTCCAGACACCACACAGCATCCACAGGGCTACCAAACACCTCATCTTCGGCCAAAACCACACCTCACCCCGAGGGAGCAAAAAGCCTTTGTGAGCACAGCACACACAAGACAGGAAAAGATTAACACCCACACCCTGCCCAGCCAAAGTGGGAGCTTCCTGGCCACAGGTCCATGGGGCTCATGGATGGAGAAGTTTGCCGGGCTGTGGGGGTCTCTGAAGAAGTAGCTCAGCATGTGAGTGACTGGGATGTATGTGGGGGCCTGACTGTGGGTTGGGGTGTCCAGGAGGACCCCAGGGAAGGGAATAGAGGGATTAGGGATAGAGGAGGGTGGGGTTACCAACGTGCATTGTGGGAATGTGGGATTTAGAGAGCCCAGAGCGGATGGGTGTCGGTGGGTTGGATGACCCCACAGTGGTTGAAAAGGGGAACCTGGCAGGTTTGGGTGTAGCAGAGATTGAAGATGAGGAACCTCACACCCTGGGGATGGACTGAGGGAGTGGGGGGATGGGAAAGTGGGTTCCAGCAATGAGAAATGGGTTGGAGGCAGTTAGGGGTGGGGCGCTGAGGACGGGGTTGGGGGGGAGGAGCAGGAAGGGGCGGTGGGGTGCTGAGAACGGGAAGGAGGATGTCAGGGGTGGGGCGAGAGGAGGAGGTCGGTGTCGGGGTGCTGAGGACGGAGGGGGAGGAGGAGGTCGGAGCGAAGGGAAAGGCCAGGTGGAGTGTACACGATGGGGGAGGGGATGCTGGGGGCTGAGGGATCCCCACAGATGGGGGTGGGGCTGGCGAGAGGGTCACAACAGATGGGGGGACACTGGGGGGCTGGTTGGGGGGACTTGAAGGGGCTGCTGGGGCCCTACAGAAGGAGAGGAGGGGGCGGTGCTGGCAGGAGAGTCACAGCGGACGGGGGGACACTGGGGGGCAGGTTGGGGGAGGTTGAAGGCCCTGCAGTCCCAGGCTGCCGCTTGTGGGGCTGCTCCCAGACAGCTTACCGCCCCCCCCCCACCCGCTGCCCTCCAGGCCCAGCTGGGGGGGGGGGCGGGGTGAAGCCCTTTCACGCTGCGCTGCCTCTGCCCTGTGCCCCCCCCGCCCGGCTCCCACGGGCCCGGGGCTGCTCCCGGGGCAGGGGCTGGGCCTGGCGCCTGAAACTGGGTGTCTGAGCCCCTGGTCCCCCCGTGCGGAGCCGCCTCTCCCCGTCCCGCCTCTGTGCTCCTCGGCCCGGCCCCGCCCCGCCCGCCGGCTGTCCCCGTGGCGGGGGGGGCAGCGAAGCCTCGGGGCAGGAACCAGGCCTCACCCCCAGGGCTGCGTTAGACCAACCCCCAGTCCCGGCCCCGCGGTGCGGATCTCGCCCGGGCTGGAGGCGCCTGTTCAGCGCTGGCTCCGCGGGCGGCGCTCCGGGTCTGCGGCGGGTCCTGCGCTGGGTCCGGGGCTGCGGCAGCAGGTCCCTCAGCGGCGCCGCAGATCGGGAGCGAGCGCAGGACCCGCCGCAGCCTGGGAGCGCCGCCCGCTGAGCCCCGCCCCGCAGGGTCTGTCTGTGTCCCTGCCGGGCCCAGCGAGACTGTTCGAATTGGGGCCCGCCTCCCTAGAGCCGGCCAGGCTCGCCCCGCCCACCGAGTCTGTCCCGCGCTCTCTCCGCCAATCAGGGAGCGGGAGGGCCGCGGCGAACTGACGATGTTACGGCCCCTCCTCCAATACAGGAAGCGTGTGAGGGAGAACTACGCTTCCCAGTGTGCTCCGGGAGGGGGCGCGATCCCTGAGCAACCGTGCGTCACTTCCGCTCTGAGACGAGCCATGAACTACAACTCCCAGCCTGCCCCGGGGCGCTTCCGTCCTCTCGAGCCCAGGTGAGGGCAGGTCCCTGGGTCAACATGACACCCCCCCAACTCCGCCCCCCAGAGAGCCCCGCCCCCCCTGCAGTGTGTGAACCTGCTCCGCGTGGGAACGTGCCGCGCCGCTTCGCCCCTTTCACCCCCGCACAAAGCAGCTGATCGGGGCGGGGGCGGGAGCGCGGGGGGCGGAGGCCGAGGACCGGGGCGGGGCAGGTCAGTGCCGGGTCTGTCTCTGCCCGGTGACTCGGTACATTTGTCTGCACCGCGGGGATGTTCCCAGCGCCCCTTGTTCGCTGGGGCTGGAACCCCCCGTCTGGGTGTGAGCTGGTTTCTGGGGGTGTCCGATGAGCCTTGGAACCGGCTCCTTGTCACTCCCCGAACTCCCGCTGTGCCCGTCCTCCTCCCTCGGGTGAGCCCGGCTTTAACCCCCCTGCAGTGCCAGTGTCACCCGCAGACAAACCTGCCACTGAACCGAATTAATCCTCCTCATTCCCCGAGCTCCGCCCTCCCCCCAAAACCCTGCCCCTGCCCCCTCCTCCTGGGGTCCCGCCCCCACACTGCCCCTTCCCCCTCCTCCTGGGGTCCTGCCCCCACACTGCCCCTGCCCCCTCCTCCTGGGGTCCTGCCCCCACACTGCCCGTACCCCCGACGTCCTGGCCTCACATCACCTGTTCACCTAATACCTGCCCCATTCCCCAAACCTCTGCCCCCCTCTTCTTGGGGTCCTGCCCCCACACTGCCCCTACCCCCGACGTCCTGGCCTCACATCACCTGTTCCCCTAATCCCTGCCCCATTCCCCAAACCCCTGCCCCCCTCCTCCTGGGGTCCTGCCCCCACACTGCCCCTACCCCCGACGTCCTGGCCTCACATCACCTGTTCCCCTAACCCCCATCTCTGCATCGTCCCTTCTCCCGAGGCCCTGCCCCTTCCCCTAACCCCCATCTCTCCATCGTCCCTTCCCCCGAGGTCCTGCCCCTTCCCCTAACCCCCATCTCTGCATCGTCCCTTCCCCCGAGGCCCTGCCCCTTCCCCTAACCCCCATCTCTCCATCGTCCCTTCCCCCGAGGCCCTGCCTCTTCCCCTAACCCCCATCTCTGCATCGCCCCTTCCCCTGAGGTCCTGCCCTTACACCACCCCTACCCCCAGTCTCCACCCCTTTCCCTGAGACCTCACCCCTGCATCGCCCCTTCCCCCGAGACCCCGCCCCTGCACTGTCCCTCCCCCAGTCCCAGCGCCCCCCTGGCCCCTTCCCTCTAGTCCCCGTCCCTTCACCACCCATTCCCCTGAATCGCCATCCCTACATCACCCCTTTGCCTGAGACCCCGCCCACACCCTTCCCCTTTGCCCCGAGACCCTGCCCTCACACTGCCTCCTCCCCGAAGTCCCCAATGCCACACTGCCCATTCTCCCGATTCCCTGTCCCCGCACCGCCCCTTCCCCCCGAGACCCTGCCCCTGCACCACCCATTCACCTGAGACCCCGCCCTCACATTCCCCCGAGACCCTGCCCCTGCACCACCCATTCACCTGGGACCCCACCCTTACACCACCCATTCACCGGGACCCCCTCTCACATTCCTCTGAGACCCTGACCTCCCACTGCTCCTTCTCCTAGGACCCTGCCCCTGCACCACCCATTCACCTGAGACCCCACCCTTACACCACCCATTCACCTGGGACCTTGCCCTCCCACTACTCCTTCTCCTGGGACCCCGCCCCTGCACCACCCATTCACCTAAGACCCTGCCCTCACATTGCCCCGAGACCCCCCTGCACCACCCATTCACCTGAGACCCCGCCCTCACATTGCCCCGAGACCCCGCCCTCCCACTGCTCCTTCTCCTGGGACCCTGCCCCTGCACCACCCATTCACCTGAGACCCTGCCCTCACATTCCCCTGAGACCCTGCCCTCCCACTGCTCCTTCTCCTGGGACTCCGACTCTGCACCACCCATTCACCTGAGACCCCACCCTTACACCACCCATTCACCTGGGACCCGCCCCCTCACATTCCCCTGAGACCCTGCCTTCCCACTGCTCCTTCTCCTGGGACCCCGCTCCTGCACTGCCCCTTCCCCTGAGGCCCCCCCTTGCACTGCCCCTTGCCCCGAGGCGCCCCCCCCTGCACCATCCAGTGACCCAGGAGCAGGCCAGACCTGGGAGTGAGGAGGCAGAAACATGCTTTGCTCTGCCACAGACTTCCTGGGTATCCTTGGGCACATCACTCAGCCTCTCTGGGCCTCAGTTCTCCCGTCTGGGAAATGGGGCTGGTGGCGCTTCCCACCCTCGCACGAGCCTGGGAGGAGAATTACCCTGCAAATTAGGAAGATGCTCAGATCCTGGAGTAACGGGGGAGGGGCTCAGGGGGAGCACACCTCCTGACCCTGGCTGGGTGCCCCCGGTCCCTCGTAGCAGGGGGCTGTGCAGGAGGTTCTCCTTGCAACCATGAGTGGGTGTCTGGTGGGTGCTGTCACCTCTGCCAGAGACACCCTAGAATCTCACTAGCTTCCTCTGCATGCGGGGAGGGGCTCCTACTTTCTGACTTGGAGGGACATTCTGTGATGTCAGAGCCCGTGGGGAGAGGGGTTCGAATCACGAATCTGGAGTGGCAGGGCAACCCCCTCCCCCAGTCAGATTCCACTAGGGGGCTGGGCTGGGACCTCTAGGGAGGGAGACACAGGAAAAAACAGCCGCCACTATGGAACCCAGGAGTCCTGGCTCCCAGTTCCCCTGCTCTCACCTCTAGACCCACCTCTGCTCCCAGAGCCAGGGATAGAGCCCAACCCCCACCTGCTCTGACCATTAGACTCCACTCCCCTTTTAGGCTCGCTGCCTTTTCTATCCACGCAGCCCACCTGTCCATCCCTTTGCTGCAGGTTTCTGAGGTGTCACCCCTGATCTGCACTCCCTCAGTGCAACCCAAGGCCTTTCCTCTCCCCAACCACATTTCCTCTCCCCCCTTGTGCTGGATCATCTGCTTGCCCCCCCTGCCTCTTGTGGTGCGCTGTGCGGCATGGCTGGGGATTGTGCAATGGCCCAGCACCAGGCAAGGCAGAACGTAAACCACAGGCCCTGCCCTGCCTTGCCCTGCCCTGCCCCACCCCACCCCAACGGATCTGACTTCCAGGTGCATCAGAGCCCAGCGCCCTGCACCTGTGCCCTCCTGCCCCACAAGGGGTGAGCTGCAGTCCCCACCATGCTCTGCAGAGGGGAGAAGGGTCAAGCCAACCAGCCCATTTAGGATGGGGGAATCAACACCCTTTTTTCTGCACAGCCACTGACCATCAGCAGGATTCCTCCTTCTCCTCCCTCCTGTACCTCGGTGCAACTAAATCTCTGCACCTAGACAGCCGGTCCATCCGCTGCACCTCAATCCCCCATGCCTGAGCCTCCCTGCCAAAGTCCTGCACCTGGTTCCATAGAATTAAGTCTCACATCTCACTGGGAACTCGACTTCTTGTGCCCAGAGAGTCTCGGCCCCTGTCAGTAGATGACCTAAGTCTGAGAAACACAGTGTCCATCTTCTCTAAAGAAGTACTTGGAGAGGTTTTTCTTATGTCACCACATGGCCTAATAGATAAAGCATCTGACTTTAGATCAGGTGATTGAGAGTTCGAGTCCCTTCATGGTTGTGCTTGTGCAGTTTTACTATTGTGCTGAAAGTCCTGCTTCCTTCAGGGCTGGAACCTCTTCTTGGTCGCTCAAGCCAATGCTCTGGCTTCAGCTAGAGCTCCGGGAAGGAGTCAGGTGTTGGACATCCCAAAGGCTGGGACATGAGCCCCAAGTACTTCCAGTCTAGTCTTTGCTGTTCCTGACTTGCCAAAGAAACTGGGCAGCTGCCTGGGCTGGCGTGTAGAGCAGTTTCCCTCTTCCAAATATGCGCCTGTCCCTGTACTTTAGGGGGCTTGGTAAATAGCACCTTGGGAGCCTGGGTGTTTCTCTGCTTCTCGCCAGCTGGGGAAAAGCCTTTTGGGGTAAAATCTCCTGCCCCATTGCAAAAGTGAGCACTGTGAGTGGGAACAGACAGAGGCCACACCGGGGGGCTGGCCCTGCTTTCCTACCTTCTTCTGATGTTGGCCACAGAGCATCAGCAGCCGCCTCACCTGCTGCTCTGCGGGTGGCCTTCAGTGGGTGTTTGGCATGGCAGGGAGCAGGCTGGCTAGGGGTCTTTGTCGCTGTCTGCTGGCCACACATAGGCATGGTCCTCCCCTCTCCTGAACAGCCAGAGTGAGTCTGTGCTTGAAAGCACGGACACAGGAGACTCAAAACAGGAGGGTGAGAAAGACTGAGAGAGGACCTATGAAGACAGCACACACTACAGGGACATTGCCTGGTGAAAGGATGTGGAGACACCAAGTTGCCCCATTTTTCCTGGTGCCCTACGCAGCTGCGTACTGCTCCAGCGGCCAGCCCGATCCCCCGGCTGGCTGAGACGGCCAGGAAAGCTGCCCCTGCTCCGCCTCTTCCCCAAAGCCCCCACTCCTGCTCTGCCCCCATGCTGCCTCTCCCCACCCCTGCTCCACTCCATTGCCCCCCCCACTCCACCCCTTCCCCTTAGCTGCATCCCGGTGGACTGCAGGAGGGATCAGTCTCATCCTGCACTCACCGGGCGGTGGGAAGTGGAACGACCTGGCCCCAGCCTGCTCTGCTCCACCAGCTCCCTGCTGCGGCGCTGGTGAGTGCTGGGGGGTGTTTCCCCCCACCGCCCAAGTTCCAAGGCTGGGAGCAGAGTGCAGCAGGCTGGGGCTGGATCACTCCACTTCCTACCACCCCATGAGTGTGGGGTCTGGCCTGCCCTTCAATTACCGGGCGGCGGGAAGTGGAGTGACCTACCCCAAACTGCTCCGCTCTGCCAGCTCGGGTTGGGGGACGGGGGTGCTGTGTAGGGCACCAAAATGTCTAGGGACAACCCTGAATAGACATTTTTCCACAGGGACTGATGGCTGTTAGAATAGAGATATTCAGGCTGCTTGTACAGACCTAGACTTTAAGAACTTAGGTGTATTTTTATCACTCAGCTAGTGACAGGGGTATAAAACAAAGAACCAAAGTCCCAGTCTGCCTGTCTGGGCCTTCTCTCCCTAGGAGAGTCTGAGCCCTTGTTCGTAGGTGTCATAAACAGATAGTTAAGAGTTAATGTCTCTTTTACCTGTAAAGGGTTAAGAAGCTCCATAAAGCTGGCTGACACCTGCCCAGAGGACCAATGGGGGACAGATACTTTCAAATCTTGGTGGAGGGAAGTCTTTGTTTGTGCTCTTTGTTTTGGAGGTTGTTCGCTCTTGGGACTAAGAGGGACCAGACGTCAATCCAGGCTCTCCAAATCTTTCCGAATCAGTCTCTCATGTTTCAAACTTGTAAGTAATTAGCAAGGCAAGGCATGTTAGTCTTATTTTTGTTTTCTCAACTTGTAAATGATCCTTGTTTGCTGAGAGGATTTTGCCTCTGCTTGCTGTAACTTTGAACCTAAGGCTAGAGGGGTTTCCTCTGGGCTATATAAATCTGAAAAGTATTTTCCATCCTGATTTTACAGAGATGATTTTTATCTTTCTTTGTTTAATTAAAAGTTTTTTCTTTTAAGAACCTGATTGATTTTTCCTTGTTTTAAGATCCAAGGGGATTGGGTCTGGACTCACCAGGGATTGGTAGGGGAAAAGGAGTGGGGATGGTTAATTTCTCCTTGTTTTAAGATCCAAGGGGTTTGGATCTGTGTTCACCAGGGAATTGGTGACGCCTCTCAAGGCTGCCCAGGGAGGGGAATGTTTTGGGGGGACAGAAAGTGTTCCAGACACTAACTTCTGGATGGTGGCAGTGTTACCATATCTAAGCTAGTAATTAAGCTTAGAAGGGTCCATGCAGGTCCCCCACATCTGTACCCTAAAGTTCAGAGTGGGGAAAAAAACTTGACAGTAGGCTAAGGCCTTTGGCTAAGCAGCAGGGGCAGCCATACACTGGGAAGTGAACGGTCACATCCTCACCTCCCAAACCCGTCACACTGAACTAAGGTGGGGTTGGGCTGTTAGGAAGATGATCCTGTCCCAATAGTGCCCATCACCACCAGATAAAGAAACAGATCTTAAGGGAGCATCCGGTCTGGCAAGAAATCTCTTCTCAATGGTTGTGGTTGTGAAACCGTCATTTCTGTAGAGTTTATCTTTATGGCCCCCTCTTTTCTGTTGTCAATCTGTCTGGTCCTCTAATTCTTTCTGTCTGCTGCAGAATTAATTTTACTGGGTGTAAGTTAATTAGGGGAGTGGGATGTAATTGGTTAGAGAATTCTGTTACAATAGGTTAGAATTGGTTAATTACATTTCAGTAAAATGATTGGTTAAGGTCTCGCTGAGAATATTACCGTATAAACTGGGGTCAAACAGGCAGTGGGCGGGGAAATTGGAATCATGCTTGCTAACGGGGGGATGGGAATAGGGAACGGGGAACAGGGACACAGGCAAGGCTCTGGACTGTCGGAGCTGGGAAGGGGGACGTGAGGTAAACACTCTGCAGTGTCAGAGCTCATAGACTCATAGACTTTAAGGTCAGAAGGGACCATTATGATCGTCTAGTCCGACCTCCTGCACAACGCAGGCCACAGACTCTCACCCACCCACTCCTGTAACAAACCCCTGACCTATGTCTGAGCTACTGAAGTCCTCAACTCGTTGTTTAAAGACTTCAAGGTGCAGAGAATCCTCCAGCAAGTGACCCATGCCCTACGCTGCAGAGAAAGGTGAAAACCCCCCAGGATCTCTGCCAATCTGCCCTGGAGGAAAATTCCTTCCTGACCCCAAATATGGTGATCAGCAAAACCCTGAGCATGTGGGTACGACTCACCAGCCGGACACCCAGGAAAGAATTGTCTGTAGGGATGTGGGGTAAACGCTCTGTGGTGTCAGAGCTGGGTAGGGAACACTGGGGAACGGACTCTGTCCGTGTATAGAGATCAGCCTGACTGGTGTGAAGGGCTTTGGAATCTGCTTGCTTGGAAACTAACCCCAGTAAACATCCTTCTGTCTGCGCTTCGGACTTCTGGTCTTTTGCTGCTTGCTGTCTGTGTGACAAGAGCCAGGGAAGCGGGCAGGGGAAGGGAAAGCCCTCTAACAATGACTCCTTGCTCCTCTCCCTCCAGGCTCAGCGGTCAAGGATGGGCAGGACTCCAGGCTCTGCTTGAGGGATCCTGGCACAGGGGCTGGTGGGGGAGAAAGGATTGTAGATTCTGACCTGCACTCTGGAGAAGAGGTAATAAGTGAAGGAGTATTTTTGATTCTTACGTTGCTTCAATGTCCCCAGGGCTAGAATTCTACATTCCATAGGGCCAAATGAGGGGGTGAAGCCATTTGGCTAATGAAAACCAGTGATCCAGGGGAGGTTTGCACTCACAACCTCAGCACTGCCCTATAAGTACTGTGTGCTAATCAATTGTGCCACTGGAGCACCTGTTAATTCCTAGTCTCTCAGTCCCCTAGGTTGATAAAGGCAAGGAGTGACCCCAAAACATTCTCAGTGGGGTTAGGAGCTGGTATCAACAAGTGTTGTACTTGGTGGGGTGGATTCTTCTTAAGGCTTCCAGGCACCATTTGACCCTTTTGTTCGTCCCTCTGTAATAACAGAGCTGACTGAGACTCACTGTAGAGTCTTGCTGCAGACCAACAGATCTGAAATCACTGATCACCAGGTCTGAGCATTCGTCCTGCTTTGGGACAGTGTCTCTCATCCAACAAACTGCCCAGTCTGCGCTAGCAGTGAGGCTCCCTCCCTAACAGCTGAAATCAGGGAGAGCTGTGTGAAGTGCTGGGACCCAGGGGTGCCTGAACAGGGGCGAACAACACCCCAGGACTTTTCAAAATGGGAGGGCTCTGCCTTGCCACTTTGTAATGACCATAAGAGTGAGTGAGGGTGGGGAGGGGGCTGAGAGCAGTGAGCGGGAGGAGGGGTCTTGGGGGAAGAGGCAGGGTAGGAGTGGAGGTTAGCAGGAGGGGTGTGGGGAGAGGGCTGCCCGCAGCAAGTAATGGAGGTGGGGGCATGCAGGGGAACTGCTCCCTGTCCCAGCTCACCTCTGCTCCATCTTCTCCCCTGAGCACGCTGCCCCCGCTCTAATTCTCCTCCCCTCCCAGGCTTGCGGCACTAAACAGCTGATTAGCACCGCAAGTCTGGGAGGCGGGAGAAGTGGAGCGGCACCAGCGTGCTCAGAGGAGAAGGCAGAGGGGAGGTGAGCTGGGTTGGGGAGCTGCTGCAGGGGGGGCTGCCTGGCTCTTTGCCATGGCCCCCACCCCTGCTCCGCCCCAGCCCTGCCCCCCCCGCCCCTCCGCCCCTGCACTCACTGCATGGTCCACTCCTCTGGCTCCCCGCCATGCTGCCGGTGAGTGCTGTGGGGCAGTTCCCCTCTCTCCCCAAACTTGGGAGCCAGGGGAGCAGAGCAGGCTGAGGCCCCAGGCCTGTGTGTGGGGAAGCAGAGGGGGGCTGGTCCCAGCCTCTGTGGGTGACAGGGGGTTGGCTACTTCCTGCAGGAAGTGGAGTGACCCGGCCCCAGCCTGCTATTGCACAATCCCCAGCCACGCCGCACAGCATGCCCCAAGAGGGAGTGGGGGGCCAAGCAGATGATCCAGCACGAGGGGGTCATTCTCATTGGTAGCTGTCCAGTGGCAGTGAGTTCAACAGGCCTTGGCACATGCTGTGTGGGGCAGGAGGTCCTTGTATTTGGAGCAGTGGGAGTGAACTGCGTGCAGTTGTGTCTCTGAGCCCCACTGTGAATGTTATGGTGTGTGTGGGGGGTTATTGTGAGTGTGGCTGGGGGTGTGAATGTTTCTCTCTCTGGGGGTTGGACTAACATGTCCCTCTGGGTGTGTTGTATGTGAGTATTCTTGGGATTGTGTGAGTCCCTTTGTGTGTGTGTGTGTGTGTGACTTGCTGCAGAATACAAAATCCTGCAAAGCCATTTCCTACTGGTTAGCCTAGCAACACACTGATACAGTGTCACAGATGCACACACACACAGAGCAGGGCTCAGCAGAAGGCAGCAGGGACACACACTTCTCCCCTGGGCCAGCTTGGACAATTGTCCATCACTACTCGGCACAGTGCTGGTGCCCCCACACGAGGGTGGGCAGTGACCGGGGAGAGAGGGCAGATGTGCTGGATCTGTAAAAGCAGCAAAGAGTCCTGTGGCACCTTATAGACCAACAGACGTATTGGAGCATGAGCTTTCGTGCGTGAATTCCCACTTCGTCGGCTAGATTCAGAAGGAAGCACTTTGGGAAAATCAGTCAAGGCCCTTAGCAGAGCTGGGACACAAACCCAGTGACCCCTGCACCACCCTGGGAGGGCAGTGGGGTTTAGTGGTCAGAGCAGGGAGGGGCTGGACACCAGGACCCCTGGGTTCTATCCTTGGCTCTGGAAGTGGAAGGGGTCTAGAGCAGGGGGACTGGGATCCAGGACTCCTGGGTTCCATAGGGGAGACTGTTTTTCCCTCTGCTTCCCTCCCTCGAGAGCCCAGCCCAGCCCCCTAGTGGAGACTGAGCAGGAGTGGGGGGAGTTGTTCTCCCACTCTGGAGTTATGATTCAAACTCCTCCCCCAGGGACTGTGACATCACAGAATCTGCCCCCCCAACATAGAGAAAACTAGTGGGGTTAGGTGGGTTCTAGCTGCAGACACCCCTTGTCATTGCAAAAAGCCCCCAGACCTACTTGCACCCACAAAACACCCTCTCAGGGTATACACCCCCTGCTAGGACAGGACCTCTTGCTCCCACCCCTTTTCTGATCACCACAAGCTGCTCCCAGCCAGGCACCACACCCCATTCACACACCTTTTGTCACTACGAAGCTCAGTGGCAATCACTGCCCCAAAGTGACTCCGGTGCAGGCACTCCCCACACGAACTCCCCACACCGGATTCTGTCCACACACAGAGAATTCTCTCTGCCCGGCTCCTTCGGTTCATCTCGCTGCTCCCCGTACTGCCGCCAGACACTGCTCATCTGCATAACCCCGCCCACGGACACGTGACACCTTCTGTCCTGCTGGTTTCAAGGGAGTGAGTTGCCCTTGGGGAGTGAGCAGGTCACAGCAGGTCACAGCACCAGCGCACGTCACAGCCCCAGCCAGGGCCGGCTCCAGGCACCAGCTCAGCAAGCAGGTGCTTGGGGCGGCCAAGGGGAAAAGGCGGCATGTCGGGCTCTTTGGCAGCAATTCGGCAGTGGGTCCGTCGGTCCCTCTCTCGGAGGGAAGGAGCTGCCACTAAATTGCCGCTGAAGAAAAGGGCAGTGCAGTGGAGCTGCCACCGATTGCGATCGTGGGTTGTTGTTTTTTTCCCGCTGCAGTGGGCAGCAAAAACCCAGCCCTGGCCCCAGCACATGTCACAGCCCCAGCACACATCATAGCATGTCACAGCCTGGGGCAGGGAGATACTGGAGGAGGGGATGAGGGGAGAATGGGGGAGGGAGAGACCCAGCCTCATAGACCCATAGGGGCAGGAGATATTGGGGGAGGGGATGAGGGGAGGGAGAGACCCAGCCCCATAGACCCATAGGGCAGAAGATATTGGGGTTAGGAGGAGAGGAGATGGGGTTGGCAGAGACCCAGCCTGGGGTGCAGGGAAAACGGGGTGGGGTGGAGGGAGGTGGAGAACAGAAGAGACGTGTGGAGTGGTGAGATGTTGGTCCAGGGAAACTGAGTCACTCCCAGGACATGCTGTGCATGGGGGAGCACAGGGGCAGGGACAGAGAACCAGCCCCACAGAGCCCAAGAGGGATATTGGGGGCAGGGGAGGGTATGGAGGGATGAGAGACCCAGGGCCATAGAACTCCCCTGGCTCCAAAGTTTGTGGGGAGGGGGGAACCGCCCCATAGCACTCACTGGTTGCATGGCTGGGAACTCACTGGTTGCATGGCAGGCTGGGGCTGGGTCACTCCACTTACCATGCAGTGAGTGCAGAGGCGGGAGGGCGGGACAGGGCCAGAGCAGGGGCAGGGGCCATGGGGAAGAGCCAGGCACCTCCGCTGCAGCAGCTCCCCACCCCAGCTCCCCACTGTTCCGGCTTCTCCCCTGAGCATGCCGGCACTGCTCCACTTCGCCTGCCTCTCAGGCTTGTGATGCCAATCAGCTGTTTAGTGCAGCAAGCCTGGGAGGGGAGGAGAATTAGAGTAGGGGCGGCATGCTCAGGGGAGAAGATGGAGCAGGGATGAGCTGGGACAGGGAGCGGTTCACCTGCACACACATCCCCCCATAACTTGCTGCAGACAGCCCTCCCCCCGCACCTCCTCCCAGCCCCCTGCCCCAGCTCACCTCCACTCCACTGCCTCCTCTGAATGTGCTTTTTGGTGCCCCCAACCACTTGGCACCCTAGGTGGCCAACTAGTTCGCCTAGTGGTTGCACCGGTCCTGGACACTGCCTATCAGCAGGATTCCTCCTCCTCCTCCTCCTCAGTGAGATTAAATCTCCACATCTAGACAGCCGGTCCATCCGCTGCACCATAATCCCCCATGCCTGAGACTCCCTGCCAAAGCCCTGCACCCGGCTCCAGAGAATTAAGTCTCACATCTCACTGGGAACTCGACTTCTTGTGCTCAGAGAGTCTCGGCCCACCTCAGTAGCTGACCTGAGAAACACAGTGTCTGCAAAAGCAGCAAAGAGTCGTGTTGCACCTTTTAGATTAACAGACATATTGGAGCATGAGCTTCTGTAGGTGAATCCCCACTTTGTCAGATGTATCAGCGTCTGTCTTTTCCAAAGATGTGGCTGGAGGGCTTTTTCTTTTGTGACCACGTGGCCTAATGGATAAGGCATCTGACCTCGGATCAGGGGATTGAGGGTTGGAGTCCCTTCGTGGTTGTGCTTGTCCAGTTTTACCTTTGGGCTAAAAGTCCTGCTTCCTTCAGGGCTGGAACCTCTTTTTGGCCGCTCAGGCCAATGCTCTGGCTTCAGCTAGAGCCCTGGGAAGAAGTTGGGGGTCGAGTGTCACAAAGGCTGGGGCATGAGCCCCAAGTCCTTCCAGTCTAGCCTTTGCCATTCCTGACTTGCCAAAGAAAATGGGCAGCTGCCCGGGCTGACGTGTAGAGCAGTTTCCCTCTTCCAGGTGTGTGCCTGTCCCTGTGCTTGAGGGGGTTGGTAAATAGCACCTTGGGAGCCTGGGTGTTTCTCTGCTTCTCGCTAGCTGGGGAAAAGCCTCTTGGGGTAAAATCTCCTGCCCCACTGCAAAAGCGAGCACCTTGAGTGGGAACAGACAGAGGCCACACCAGGGGGCTGGCCCTGCTTTCCTACCTTCTTCTGATGTTGGCCACAGAGCATCAGCAGCTGCCCTACATGCTGGGCTGTGGGTCACTCTTAGTGGGTGTTTGGCATGGCAGGAAGCAGCCTGGTCGGGGGTCTTTGTGGCTGTCTGCTGGCCATGCATAGGCATGGTTCTCCTCTCCTCTAGCCCCGCCTTCAGTTGCTTATAAACCTTCCCTTGGAGCTGTCAGCACCAGCCATCTCTGCTTTAGGTGTCCAGAGGAGGGGAGGTGTGAGGGGCTCCAGGCTGGGATCCATCTCCCTCCTGCCAAGCCCTGACTATTAATCCCGGCCCTGGCATTCCTTTCGTCAAGTGCCGTGTGGGCCAGAGAAAAAGTGTGGCAGCAAGCACAAGGGCCAAACTTGTGGGTATCAGGTGAAGCAGCAAGAATGCCAACCAGGTCAAATCACAGGACTACAGGCAGCCATAGCCACTTCTACATCCCAAGCCATTGCAGCCATCTCAACCAAAGACCTGGCTCCAGTGGGTGTGAGTCACTCAGCAGGAGGGAAAAGACTCACTCTTAAACAACTGGAGACAGTGAAATTGAGCACTTTGAGCTCCAGGGGTTTACCACAAACCAACACAAGGTCCCACTGACATTTGAACTCAGACTGCAAGATTCAGAGTCCTGAGTGCTGCCCATTACACCATGGGACCAGCTTGTGCTGCCTTCTCTGGCCATTGGTGACCCTCACGGGGCTGGCTTGTGTAAGGGACTGTCGGCCCTTGACTAAAACTTAGTGGGATTTTTGGTTGGCTAGTTCCCAGTCCCAATAAAAGGGGGAAGGGTCAATGGGAAATCAGGCCCCTGAGACTGACAGCTCCTGGGGCAATGGTCACCAACTGGTAGGGAACAAGTGAGAATTTGTTAATGGAGAAAAATTCCTGGTGAAAATTGGCAAAGGTGTGAAGATTTTGAAAAGTTCCAGTGAATTTACACATGAAGATACAAACAGATAGACAAACACACAGAGAAAAAGAGAAAATCACAGACTACACAGGCCCACACAGACATAAACAAAAACCAAACCCACACAGCACACAGAGCCATATACGCAAAAGGGAAAGCCATACAAAATACAGAAAGAAGAAATCCACACCCAAAAATACAGCAAAAGCCCACAACAAGAAAGCACAAAACCCACATACCAAAAGAATACTAACCAAAAAAACAATCTATATGCAAAAATCTTACACACATGCACCCAAAACTATGCCAGGCATCCACCAAAATCACACAGGACCCACATGCACATCAACATGACAGATGAAAACCACATCAACATACAGAAAGCCAGGCAGGGTTTGAGTCTCACAGCGAAGAGGGTGACCACACAGTTGGTTTGGGGAGCAAAGACGGAAGGGGAGTCGGAGGCAGCACTCTGGTCTCTGCCTGACTCCTCCTGATACAAGTGGCTGGTGGAGAGCAGAGCCTGGTAGATCTGTGGAATCTGCCCTGCTCTCTGTAAAGCAAGGGGTCCTCAGTGTTTTCTGAGCTGCAATTGTATTTTCTGCAGGGCAAACTGATTGGCAGAACCATTTACTTAAAGAAAACTAGTGTTTCAAGTGAGGCTTGAACTCACAACCTCAGCATTGCTGCACTTAGCACTAGCTACTATAAGTCCACTACACGAACCCATTGCCCTTCTGAGGGCCTTACTACCTTGATTCATGGATGAATTAGTAGTTGAGAGGGGTTGCATTAACTAAAACAAATCCATATTAATGGCTGCTGAATGGCAGCAGCAAAGGTGGGGAGCCTCCTTCTGAGTGATAGAGCTGGTTCCCACCTTCTGTTGCTGAGGGGAAGGTTGGTGCTTTGAGCCCACCTAGAGCTGGAGCGTCCCATGGGTGAGATTAACAGAACTCAAGAGGAGAGAAGGAAAGGGAAGGGAATCTTTTCTAGTCCTGCCTAGCTCCATTGGTCTCCTGCAGCCCTTTCGGCTCTCTGCTCCCCTGTTGGGGGGATGCAGAGACAAACCCCCATCTGGGTGAGTCACCGAGAGGCTGTGTCCCATGGAGTGTGTGTGGGAGAGGGGGAGGGTTGGATTGGGCTCAAGGGGAGAAGGTTGTGTGTGACAGTGTGTGGGGGAGGGGGAGGGTGTGTTCCTTAGGATATAAATGATGGAAAACACAGGAGTAGTGACAGCGAAGCCCCGTATCTCAGTGTTATGACCCTGTGTGGTGCTGCCATTCACCTTCCCCTCCTATGGTCTCATCTTTAATTGAATCCAGCATTTTTTCACTTGTCATCACCACAGAGGTGACACGCACATGCCTCAGATACAGAGACGCCAAGGACTGGAACTGATTTCAGCTGGTGGACAGCTCTGCTAGGTCTTTATACATTTGCACAGGAAAATGCTGAATGTTTAAATTCATTTTAACCATCCCCATTCAGCGAACTCCTGAACATACTGGAGATGGGTCTGGAAATCCATTTTCATTCGAAAAAGTTTTTCAAGGGAATCACTTGGATTGGAACTAGGCACCTATTATCCTGCAGGGAAACATTCACCCACTGATCTATCCTCGCAACAAAGAGTGTCATGTATAGCTCAGAGCAGGAACAGTTTTTAACCTAGGGGTTACTAAGCTTTATCTCTATACAAACACCACAGCTTACAAACTCCCCACCCCCGCTCTGTGTCACCAGAGCACAACAACGACTCTCCTTGGAGCACACACAGCTCCCCAGCTCCCTTCCCGTCAGTCTCCCCAGCATTGCTCCAACCCCTTAAAGCAGGGTCTCAACCTCAATTTATCTTAGGGCCAGTGCCAGTCCTCCAATCCTCACAGTGGGCCAATAATGTCACTCATACCGCCCAGAATCTGCCCCCCAAAACTCTGCCTCTCGTCTGCCTAAGGCTCTGGGAGGGAGATGGGGGGAGGAGGTCTAAGGTTCAGAACCTGGGTTGGGGCTGGGGATTGGGCTGCAGGAGGGGTGCAGGCTCTGGGGGGAGTTTGGGTGCAGAAGGGGTGAGAGGCTGGTCTCTGGGAGGGAGTTTGGGTGGGGGAGGGGTTCTAGGGTGCAGGCTCTGGGATGGAGTTTGGGTGCTGGGTGCAGGCTCTGGGCTGGGACAGGGGTAGGGGGAATAGGAGGAGGGATGGGGGTGCAGGCTCTGGGAGGGAGATTGGAGCGGGTGTGTGGAGGGAGGGGGTGCAGGCTCTGGGAGGGAGTCAGGGTTGTGGCGCTTACCTGGGGCTCCAAGGCGGGGCAGGCTGGGGGACCTCCGCATGCTGCTGCCCCCAGGCTTCACCCCCACAGCGTCCCATTGGCTGCAGGGGCTTGGAGTAGGGGCAGCGCGTAGAGGCACAGCTCTGCCCCGCCCTGCCATGGGGAGGGGCTGGCAACCACTGGAGCGAGCAGGCAGATACTGCACTGCCAGGGCCCCTGGAGGGGAGTGCCTGGGGGCAGCAGGTGGGGCCAAGGGAGTGAACTGGTCCCAAAACTGCTGAAGCCCCATGGGCAAGACCTGGGAACCAGGACTGCCAGCCAGACAAACACGTTTAAGAGGAGGCGTCCCTCTCCCTGTCAAGAACTGATCTTCTTCCTTCAGTTCAGTGACAGCCTGAATTGTTCCTTATCCCGGCAGAGCCAGAGGACTGAAAGCAGCAACATCAAACCCCTGTGTAGCTTGCAGGGATGGACATAAACACTCCCTGGTATCTGAAGAGATGTTCAGCTTTGCCCTTGGTCAACTACAAGGCGAAAGGGAAAGGAGGTGGCGCCCGATATAAAGAGTGAAACATGACACATCATAGTTATGCCCATGGTGGCTGCAAAATCTTTTTATGTACTTCTTCTTATCATCAGTGTATTGTTTTCTCTGGATTCTAGGCCTTGACAAGAAATTTGTACCTTGATAAAATAATCAACTGCCCCTGGTGAAGGCAATGGACTTGACACCCACTGGGGTGTCCCTACACAGGTACAAGTACTAACAACATGGCTGCATTTTGGCCATAGTTTTTAATAAGGGCAATAAATTGAAACAAACCCCTGTTAAATCATTTCCCAGCCTGAGTCCTTCACCCACATTCCTTAGGGCATTGGGCCACCATGTGGACGTTTCATTTCCCACCTCAATTTCACACAGAGACACAATTTCCTTTGCACAGATCCATGAACAGCAAAACCTCCCTGTGTCTCTGGTCTGAGCCAGGGCACTCGATTCCAGTGAACCCTTCTCTCCTGCAGTGGCGATGGGCAGACAGAGGGGACGTGGCCACCTGCATCCCTGACAGGGAGATATTGGCTCGGCTCTTTCTTTCTGCTGCTGTTGTTCGTCCATGAAACATCGAGGGTGAAATGCAAGGCTGAGTTAATGCACCAGCCCCCGGAAATATTTCAGTGCCCCAGAGAAAACCTGCCCCCTGCTATTGGAACGATGTGCTGGAGATTTGACTAGGAAAGAGACTGTCTGAATTGTCAGAGTGGGGAATGAACAACTATCTACAGCAATGTCGTTCACACAAACACACTCTCATCCTGCTCCAGCCGGAAGGGAAATGGGCAGGAATTCTCGCTGTTCAGCCAAGGACACACTGACACTGATGCGCAGCCGTGAGTGTGCTGGGGAAGCTGGTCTGAGCAAACAATGGGAATGACAATTCAGTGAGAACAGAACCATCATGTAGTGAAACAAAAGTATGTTAAGTAGTTGTGGCTGAGTGGTTAAGGTGATGGGCTAAAAATCCATTGTGGTTTCCTAGCACAGGTTCAAATCCTGATAACTGTGGTGTTGTTGTTGTTATTATTGCACTCTTAGTGCCTGAGCATCCACAGTGTGAACTGGCGCCAGATCTAGTTTCACTCTGTCTACACTTAAAACACTGCTGTGGCACTGCTATAGCTCTCTGGAGCAGACAGCGACTGGAGGGGTTTTCCCATCCCTGTAATAGCTACATGGACAGAACAGTTCTTTCTTTTCTTTAGCACTATCTAACCAGGGCTTAGGTCACCTTAACTCTATGGGTTGGGGGCGAGGTCACACCCTGAGAGACGTCGCTCTTCCAGTTCAGTGCCCAGCGTACAGCAGCCCTTAGATTCCTCTTGGTATTTCAATGCAGGCACTGACCTGTGAGAGGAAAACATCAGCTCACAAACACAGAGACTGAATTCCCCACATTTAATCTCGCTGCACTTTCCACAAAGTCACAAAATTCAATTCATTCTTGCTAGGACAGAGAAAAAATAAGTGACACTAAGATTTTGGCTTGGTTACAGAAAATTAAGTGTTTAATTAATACAGTAAAAAATCTGTACTGATTCCTCTAACTAACACCACAGTGTAAAATAGGAACAGAGACAAATCGTGTCAGTGGCAGGTAATTTCGCAAATGATCTTCCCATTATTAATTGCCACGCTGCCCCCACTGGAGGTCTGGGCATCTCCAGTGTCATAGCTCTGCATTCACCTTCCCCTTAGAATTGTTCTCAGACATTCGCCTTCCTCTGCAGCGTGTGGCATGGGGTCACTTGCTGGAGGATGAATCTATGAATCTATTCCCAAATTTGGAAAATTGTGCAGTTCAGAATGTGAATAGTGACCCCGTCTCCTTCCTGCACCTGCTCTACATTGCTCCCCAGCAGCTTCTCCCCCTGCAGAGTAACCCAGCACAGCAGTGCAGCCGCCTAGGGTTCAGCAAGGGCCCCTGGCAAGGACAGTGGGTGCAGCTAACAGCCCAGTGTGCCTGGCAGTGAGGCAGTTTAAAAAAGCAACACTCCCCCAGAAGTACAGAGACTGAATTCCCCAACTTTAACATCATGACCCCCTGTAGAAAGCCACACGTGCCAGTTGTATTTTCACAGGAAGATGCAAAAATCAAGTGACACCAATTTTTAAATTGAATAAATAAAGTTGAGGAGATAGTTATTAACCTCACAAAAAAAGGCTCATTTCCCAAACAATCATCAAAATATTACCAATTCCCACCCTTCCTCCATAGCAGCTCTGTGCAGTGTAACTGTTCTGCAGGCAGCTTCCCATTAAATGCTGTTGTGGGATATTCCCTGGCCTGGAAATGTATGAACGACAGAATTTGAAGAGCAAACCTGGATCCCTGCACTAGGCAGGATTTGAGTGTTTTGTCCCTGTCACTTAATGTTTGTCAATAGTACAGATGCCATGGGCAGGACTCTTGGCTCTGCTGGAGGGATCCTGGCACAGGGGCTGGTGGGGGAGAAAGGATTGTAGATTCTGACCTGCCCTCTGGAGAGGAGCTAATAAGTGAAGGGGGCATTTTTAACTTCTCCTCTGCCTCAGTGTCCCCTGGGCTTGAATTGTACATTCCACAGGGCCAAATGAGGGGGTGATGCCATGTGGTTAATGAAAACCAGTGCTCTAGGTGAGCTTTGAACTCATGATCTCAGCATAGCTCCTCTCAGCACTGCCCTATAAATACTGCACGCTAACCAATTGTGCCACTGGAGCACCTGTCAATTGCTCTTCTCCCTAGGTTGATAAAGGCGAGGAGTAACCGAAAACATTCTCAGTGGCGTTGAGAGCAGGTAGCGACAAGTGTTGTATTTGGTGGGGTGGATTCTTCTTAAGGCTTCCAGGCACCATTTGACCCTTTTGTTCGTTCCTGTGTAATAACAGAGCTGATTAAGACTCACTGTAGAGACTTGCTGCAGACCAACAGATCTGAAATCACTGATCACCAGGTCTAAGCATTAGTCCTGGTTTGGGACAGTGTCTCTCATCCAACAAACTGCCCAGTCTGCGCTAGCAGTGAGGCTCCCTCACTAACAGCTGAAATCAGGGAGAGCTGTGTGAAGTGCAGGGCCCCGGGGTGCCTGAACAGGGGGAACAACACCCCAGAACTTTTAAAAATGGGAGGGCTCTGCCTTGCCACTTTGTAATGACCGTAAGGGCGAGTGAGGGGGTAGGGGGTTGAGAGCAGTGAGCTGGAGGTGGGGTCTTGGGGGGAAGAGGCTGCACAGGAGCGGGGCTTTCGGGAGGAGGGGTGGTGCAGGGGCGTGGCCTCGAGTGGAAGGGATGGAGCTACTGTTCAGGCTCTCGTGGCCACTACTTTTAGGGAGGCTGTTCCGCTCCTGGTGGGACCACAAGACGTCCCAGAGCACAGAGGGTGGCCAGCAGAGCGGTGACAGGGTGGAACGGCAAGTGGCCGGCAATATGGCCAGACAGTGGAGGGAGAAAGGGGCTTTCCTCTCGGGAGGTAAGAGGTGAACTCTGGGTTTTCATTGACCCAGGGCAGCAGCTGTGGGTGAGGTGCAGTGAAGGGAGGGGCACATCCACAGAGCTTTTGGTGTCTGGATTTAAGAGCCGGAGGCAAAAGGCCACTGCCCAGAGGGCTGTGGGTGGGTGTTTTGCTCAAAGTGTTGTGTTATGAATCCTCATTGTGGTGTTTTCCTAAGTTAATACAAGGTGAGTTTGCTCCTTTTTCTTAAAGTTTCTTTTCTACCCTCGGTGCGTGTGAGTGGGGAAAATATCGCCTCTTAGAGGCACCCAGTGGCCAGGGCTAGTTTCCCCAGGTTACTGGGTGGGGGCTTAGGCAGATTGTGTGTTGTATTGTTGAAGCACCCAGACAGGGAATTGTAATGTCAACCTTCAGAGTAAGAGCCAGAGGTGCTTCCAGCTGAGCTAGCCAGGCCGCCTAAATGTATTAACCCCTTTCATCACAAGAGCAAACACCGGGTACTTCTGTGCTTCTCAGCAGCTGGGAAAAATCCTCTTGCAGTAAATCCTCCCCTCCTCTTGCCCCACCCTCAGTTGCTCTGTGGCTTTTAAGCCTTCCCTTGGAGCTGTCAGCACCAGCTGCCTCTGCTCCAGATATCCAGAGGAGGAGAGGTGTGCTGGGGTCCATCCTGGGACTCTCCCTCCCTCCTGCCTATCCATGACTATTAAACCTGGGCAAGAGGAAGAGGGTGGCAACTGGGCTGTCGACGTGCTTTCTTTCACGTAAATCAGTGTGACTCCTGGCCTATCCCTGCAGAAAGGTGTACCGCATCTGTGTCTGGTCTGAGCTCAGATCAGAGGAATTGGAGGCTACCTCCTGCCCTCCACTGGTTCCACTACGGAGAGACATGTCCTCTAAACCGACCTCACTACAAACCTGCACCAGGGAGTGGTCATCATAGAAGAGTTTCCTCTGACAGTTGGGAAAACGGGTCCAGCGGTCCTCAGGCCGTCTGAAACAATTAAAATCCACCCCCTACACCAAACAGTGTGTAGTCCAGAGGAAGGGAGCCAGTTCCTTTCACACCTTAACTGGGGACCATAAACACTAATCTAGCGGTAACAAGTGCCATGGAGCACTGCAAATGTGAAGAACAATACTCCAACCTTATCATTCTTCCCTGGCCAGGAGGGCCAGAAAGACAGGCCCTTCCTCCAATCACCCTCTGCCCATCAAGCCACCCTAAAGCTCTTACTGTGCATTTCCAGAATGCACACCATGTCCAAGTCCAGCTTCTCCAAGTCACTGAACATCCTACAATTTCCTCCTGGGCCCTCCAATCCCTGCCACGTTCCACATGGACACTTTTACAGACGCCCCTTTCCCAGGACTGCCCTCGCTTAGCTGTGGAGAGGGGCTTTTGTCCTCAGTCCCTGCCCCCTCTGGCACCATCTCCGAGGGCCACCCTGCCTCACTCTCTTCCCACCATATTGGGTCAACCAATAAGTCGCATGGGAAATACAGCTCCCATCTCTGATTTTAAAAGGTCAGGTGGGCCAACTGGGGCAGAAGTCCATGCTCCATTGTCTTGCTGGGGATCTCAAAATCAGGGATTCACCTCAGGTAAAGGTGCTGCTGCGCTCCCAGAAAACAAGCCACCTCCACACAAAGAAAGATAAAAGGGCTGTTAAAGCCAGGGATTGAACCAGGGACCTTTAGATTTTCACATTAATGCTTGCCCAACTGAGCTACTTTGGCACCTGCATACTGCTATTTCGGCCTGCTGCTTCTCTGTCTGGGATGTTTTTATCGGCCATGGCCATGGCACACAAAAAGGACGTCATTGTGAATGGCCCACGAAGACAAGACTTGCTTTTGCCTGCCATGCTCAGCTTGACTTGCTTCCTCACACCATTCCTGCCTTAGTTCCCGGGTTGAGCTGGTGGCAGAAGGGGACTGGAGGACAGTGATGTGGGGAGGAAGTTGAGCTGGACCATGAGCTAGACTAGACCTTGATAGTAAGAGTCTGGCCACCACTTGCTGCCCCACCTTGTTATCCTGGCTTCCCCCACTGGACGTCATTTAGGAAGGGAAGTGGGGCTTCTACCTCCCCTCCCCGATTTTCACATCACAGAGGAGCACAAACAGGAAAACAAATGGCTGCTCCATACTTCTCCCACGAGAGGAACCAGACGACCTTAGCTGTGGTGAGTAAGAAGTGTCTGTTGGCTGACAGGGCCTGTCCTGGAGGAGCTGGAACAGCAGCTGACACCTCCCCCTTGGCTCCACGCTGTGGTAAATGCTCATTGCCTGGCTGAGTGGGTGAATGCTGCTCTGGGCTCTGGAGAAAGTCTGTATTGGTCTGTCAACCCCCCGTCTTCACTGAGCCAGTCTGGTAAGGTCTCAAGTGCCCCCTCCGGCCTGGCAGCTGAGAGTCTGTGCAGACATCAACCCCCTGCCAGCCCCACAGGCAGCAGCAGCACCAGCCCCCCCAGCACCACAGGGGCACTCAATGTACTTCCTGTGGGGAAATGGCGCCTTAGTGTCCAGCTGCTAGAGTGAGAGCCAGGAGACAGCAGTGTCTGGCTCACCTTGGGGAGAGAAGAGACCTGATGAGAGCTGATCTTCAGTCTCCCCCGCAATGCTGGTCAGTTTTATTGCCACTGTAATAGTCAGTGCTTCCCTTCAGGGCTGGCCCTAGAGGGGTGCAGGACCTGGGACAAATCCCCCCTTTCTGCCCTTCCCCACTCCACCCCTTCCCCCAAGTCCGACCCCTTCCTGCCCTGCATCTTCCTGCTCCATTCCTCTCCCTCCTCTCTCTGCACCCCACTGAACAGCTGATCACTGCAGGGGGAGGTGCTGAGGGGGAAGTGCAGGAGCCAGGGCCGGTGCAACCATTTAGGCGGACTAGGCGGTTGCCTAGGGCGCCGAGATTTGAGGGCGCCAAAAAGCCCCCCCCAATTTTTTTTAAATGGTTGAGCAGCCGCTGCTGCTGGGACAGAGAGGGAGTCTGAGCTGCCAGCAGCAGCGGGTAGCCCAGGGGGTCCCCTGGGTCAGGGCGCCTCCGCGGCAGCCGGCAGCCCAGGGTGTCCCCTGGGTCAGGGCGCCTCCGCGGCAGCTGGCAGCCCAGGGTGTCCCCTGGGTCAGGGCGCTGCCCGCAGCAGCCGGCAGTCCAGGGGGTCTCCTGGGTCAGGGCGCCGCTGTGGCAGCCGGCAGCCCAGGGTGTCCCCCGGGTCAGGGCGCTGCCCGCAGCAGCCGGCAGTCCAGGGGGTCTCCTGGGTCAAGGCGCCGCTGTGGCAGGCGGCAGCCCAGGGTGTCTGGAGGGGGCGGCAGGCAGCTCCCGTTGAGCTGCCGCAGTTGTGCCTGCGGACAGTCGGCTGCTCGCGCGGCTCCGGTGGACCTCCCGCAGACACCACTGTGACAGCTCCACCGGAGCCGCGGAGCACTGGACCCTCCACAGGCACCACTGCGGCAGCTCCACCAGAGCCACTGGACCAGCGCACGGGGTGGCGAAATTGCTGTCCGCCTAGGGCACTCAAAACCCTAGCGCCGGTCCTGGCAGGAGCTTGTCCACAAGGCCCGAAGCAGGGGCAGAGCTGGCTACCAGCGGGTGCTGAGCAACTTTTTTTTTCCCCCTGTTGGTTCTGCAGCCTCATAGCACCCCTGCATTCACTGACTCGGCTCCTTTCATGCTCTAAAGAGAGGAGCAGAACCAGGGCTATGGCTGATCTATGGGGCACCAGGTGAGTGGCAGAGACTTCAGCTGCTGAGAGTATGCCTGAGACCTCAGGGACACAGTGTGAGGTGGTGTCCCAGGCATCTCTACGAAAGGAGCAGAACAGGATTTACTTGGGGTGGGGAGAGAATTGAGAGCATCAGTTTGTATAAAGGTATTGCTTGAGTGAGAGGTTGTGAGCAGGATTCAAACCTACAGAGGGGAATATTATTGGATTTATCAATTCTAACACCTTAACCACTCAGCTGTGAGTATAATAAAGCTTAAATACCACAGAATAAATAATCACGATGAACTGGTCAATAATCACAATGCCCAGGCTTGAAGATTTCCCACAGCAAACCTGGCTTCCAAAGCACTGGGGGGGGTGAGATTTGGGGTTTGTTCTCTTTGCTTAGCCATGTGCAGTTGCACAGAGAGCGCGTTTAAAAGTCTGCCCTCCCACAGAGCAGGAATGGGAAATTATTCTCAACTTGAAGCCTGATGTGAATGCGAATGTCTGGACCAAGGGGACAGGGACTGGTCTTTGCTAGAGAAACCACTGTCAAGTTTTAGCAAATTCGAACAAGTCAGCAAATAAGAACAACCTCAGGTATCAAGTATCAGAGGGGTAGCCGTGTTAGTCTGGATCTGTAAAAGCAGCAAAGAGTCCTGTGGCACCTTATAGACTAACAAACGTTTTGGAGCATGAGCTTTTGTGCGTTTATACCCACTTCGTTAGATGCATTCACCCACGAAAGCTCATGCTCCAAAACGTCCCTCAGGTATCAGTAACTGCTACAGGTTGCAAATTCCTACATGTAGCAGTTTCTGGCACTACATCTGTGCAGCTCTGCTCCCTGACTCTTCGTGGGATCCTGCTCTCTCCTTAGCTCCACCCCACTCTGGCCCAGACAGTTGCAGATCACACAGAAGATGGGACTCCCTCATTTGACAGTGTGAAAGTAGAATGAATTACATTGTGAAAATAGGAAGGATTAAAGAAATGCTGTCTGTACCTTTAAGAAAACTGTTGGAATGCTGCAGTCCAGGTGCCAGGGATACAGACAGTAACATAGAACAATTGCAGCTGTCATAAACAGATAAGTAAGAGTTAATGGAACAAAACTGCTTCATATCTCTTTTGCCTGGAAAGGGTTAACAAGAACAGTGAGCCTGGCTGTCACCTGACCCGAGGACCAATCAGAGGTTAGGATACTTTCAAATCTTGAGGGAGGGAAGTTTTTGTGTGTGCTGTTAGTTTTTGGTTGTTGTTCACTCTGGGGGCTCAGAGGGACCAGATGTGCAACCAGGTTTCTCTCCAATCTCCCTGATACAGGTTCTTATAGATTCAGAATAGTGAGTACTAGGTAGATAAAGCGAGTTAGGTTTATGTTTGTTTTCTTTATTTGCAAATGTGCATTTGGCTGAAAGGAGTTCAAATTGGTATTTTGCTGAAAAGATTTTAATTTGTACTTGTATACTTAGGGTGGGAGGGTGTTCCCAGTGTCTATAGCTAAAAAACCCTGTACCTATTCCATTTTAAATTTACAAAGATAATTTTTACTGTTTTTTCTTTCTTTAATTAAAAGCTTTTCTTGTTTAAGAACCTGATTGTTTTTTTATTCTGGTGAGATCCCAGGGGACTGGGTCTGGATTCACCAGGGAATTGGTGGGGAGAAAGGAGGGAAGGGGGAGAGAGAGGCTGATTTCTCTCTGTGACAGGATTACTTTCTCTCAGGAAGAATCTGGGAGGGGAAGAGAGAAGGATGGGGGAAGGTGCATTTTTCTCTCTGTTTTAAGATTCAAGGAGTTTGAATCACAGTGATCTTCCAGGGTAACCCAGGGAGGGGAAGCCTGAGAGAGGCAACGGTGGGGGAAAGGGTTTACTTTCCTTGTGTTAAGATCCAGAGGGTCTGGGTCTTGGGAGCCCCCGGGCAAGGTTTTGGGGGGACCAGAGTGTACCAGGCACTGTAATTCCTGGTTGGGGGATCCCAAAACTCAGTGGCCACTATTAAAATCTTGGAACAAAGACTGAGTGGACGTCTTAAAGGACAAACTCGGCCAACCTAAAACTAAATTGGCTAAAGGAAAGGTTAATTGTTTCATGCAGTGGTGGCAAGAGGCAAATCATAGGTGGACAAACTCAAAACTCGCCTCTCTCAAATATTCAAATAATAAGTTAAAAGCTTTATTAAAAGCCTCCTCTCCCACCACCAGACTGAGCGCTCCCCTTTACCCCGTTCTCCAAACCCCGGATCGATCCAACCCCCTTCATACTCCCATCTCATTGTAAAAAGGACAAAAAGCCCCTTGTTCTGTTCCTCTTTGTTGTCTGCCTCAAAAACTCATTCTTTAGTGTTCCACTACCAATTCAGCAAGGAGGGTGGGCTCCTCAACTAGCTCCCACCCTTCCTGGTCCCTTTCCTTGAACATTTCTTTCAAAATTGTGAAATGACCACAATATCACTCACAAACGGTTCATTGGGAAAAAAAGCAGGATCGGACCCAGACAAGCAGGCAAGCAACAGATAAAGAAACTGAAAAACAGGTTGAGAGCCCTAAGGGAATAGTGTCAGGAGTAAGAAAAGCAGCAAGTGCAGGCATGAACCCCTGGAACAATACTTAAAATGGTGAAATCTGAGGTGATAAAGGTGTCATTTTGGGACATAAACAAGTGATTTAAGAAAGGAGTGAAAAGTTAACTCTACGGAGGCTGAAGAGAATTAAGCAGTTAAACTTTGTGCAAAATGTTAAAAAGGACTATGTTAAAGAGAGAGAATTCTTGGTTTCTTTGCAGCCATTCTGAAGGGAAAATGGGCCCTTTTTCCAGAAGAATGCCTGTAAATAATCCATTTATATATAACCCCCCTCTCACCCCTATGGGTGGTATGTGTCTTCCTCAAACTCGGGTCCTCTACCAGAGGCCTGGGAGTTTGAGGGTTCTGCGCAGTATCTTAGCTGTTCCTAGCACTGCACTCTTCTGGACAGAGAGCTCTGATGTTGTTCCAGGGATCTGTTGGAGCCACTCACCCAGCTTAGGAGTCACAGCCCCGAGTGCTCCTACCACCACTGGGACCACTTTGGCCTTCACTTTCCACATCCTCTCTAGTTCCTCTTTCAGGCCCTGGTACTTCTGCAGCTTCTCATACTCCTTCTTCCTGATGTTGCTGTCACTTGGCACTGCTATATCTATCACCATCGCTGTCTTCTGGTCCTTATCTATTACCACAATGTCTGGTTGATTGGCCAGTACCTGCTTGTCCGTCTGGATCTGGAAGTCCCACAGAATCGTAGCCCTGCTATTCTCCACAACCTTCTGTGGAATCTCCCATCTGGTCTTGGGAGGATCTAGCCCATACGCTGTGCAGATGTTCCTGTACACAATGCCAGCCACTTGGTTGTGCCGTTCAGTGTATGCTATTCCTGCCTGCATCTTACATTCTGCCACTATGTGTTGGACTGTCTCTGCGGCCTCTCTGCACACTCTGAACCTTGGGTCCTCTCTAATATGGTAGACCCCTGCTTCAATGGATCTGGTGCTCAGTGCCTGTTCCTGTGCCGCTATGATCAGTGCCTCAGTGCTGTCTTTTAGTCCAGCCCTTTCCAGCCACTGGTAGGATTTCCCAATGTCAGCCACCTCAGCTATCTGTCGATGGTACATCCCATGCAGGATCTTGTCTTGCCATGGCACTTCTTCTGCTTGGTCTTCCTCCCATGTCTGCTGCTGCCTCAGGCATTCTCTCAGCAGCTCATCTTTGGGGGCCATCTTACTGATGTACTCCTGGATGCTTCGGGTTTCGTCCAGGACAGTGGCTTTGACGCTCACCAAGCCCCGCCCGCCTTCTTTCCGGCTGGTATACAGTCTCTGGGTGTTGGACTTGGGGTGGAAACCTCCGTACATTTTGAGGAGCTTCTGGGTCTTCACATCGGCAGCCTCCATGTCCTCCTTTGGCCAGCTCACTATACCGGCAGGGTATCTGATAACCGGCAGGGCGTATCTGTTAATGGCGTGGATCTTGTTTTTCCCACTGAGCTGGCTCTTCAGGACCTGTCTTATCCTTTGATGATACTTGGATGTTGCTGTCTTCCTTGCCTCCTCATCGTGGTTTCCATGTGACTGTGGGATGCCAAGGTACTTGTAGCTGGTCTGTATGTCTGCTATGTGGCCCGCTGGTAGTTCCACCCCATCAGTCTTGACTACCTTCCCTCTCTTCACTACCATCCGGCCACACTTCTCCAGTCCGAATGACATCCTGATATCCTCACTGTAAATCCACGTCAGGTGGATTAGCGAGTCGATGTCTCGTTCATTCTTAGCATACAGCTTGATGTCATCCGTGTAGAGGAGGTGGCTGATGGTAGTTCCACTCCTAAACCCATACCCATATCCAGTCCTTGTAATTATCTGGCTGAGGGGGTTTAAGCCTATGCAGAACAGCAGTGGAGACAGTGCATCACCTTGGTATATGCCGCACTTGATGGCCACTTGTGCAAGCTGCCTTGAGTTGATTTCCAGTGTCGTCTTCCATAGTCCCATTGAGTTCTTGAGGAAAGTCCTTAGTATCTTATTGACTTTGTATAGCAGGAGACATTCACAGATCCATGTGTGCGGCATTGAGTTGTAGGCTTTCCTGTAGTCAATCCAGGCTGTGCTCAGATTGGTCTGTCTAGACCTTGAGTCTTGGGTGACTGCTCTATCTATGAGCAACTGGTGTTTTGAGCCTCTGGTGTTGTTCCCAATGCCCTTCTGAGCTGTGCTCATGTACTGGCCCATATGGTCCTGTAGCTTGGTGGCTATGATACCTGATAGGATTTTCCATGTTGTGGGAAGGCAGGTTATTGGCCGGTAGTTGGATGGTTCTATTCCCTTGCAGGGGTCTTTCATGATCAGCACTGTCCTTCCTTGTGTTAGCCAGTTTGGGTGGGAGCCTGCTGCCAGCAGCTGGTTCATCTGTGCTGCTAGGCGTTCATGCACTGCTGTTAGTTTCTTTAGCCAGTAGGTGTGGATCATGTCTGGTCCAGGTGCTGTCTAGCTCTTCATGTTCTTGACCTGCTGCTGGATGTCTTCTACTGTGATGGTAACTGGTTTCTGTTCTGGGAGATTGCTGTGCTCTGTTCTCAGGTCTTGCAGCCACTTTGCACTGGTGTTATGAGTCTTCTCTTTCTCCCATATGTTCTTCCAGTACTGTTCAGTTTCTGCTGCTGGTGGCTCTGCTGTTATTGTACTGTAATTGGGAGTACACCTTAGATGGTTCTTTAGAGAACAGGGCATTTACTTTTTTGGCCTCTGCTTCTCTAGTGTATCTCCTTAGCCTGGTAGCCAGTGCTGTGAGCCTTTGTTTAGCAGTCTCTAGGGCTTCAGATGGAGTCAGGCCCTTGTATTTTGTTTTTGGAAAAAAAAATTATATATATATGTATCTATATATCTATATACAGCTATGTAAAAACAAAGCAGTGTAAAGAAAAGTTAAGGAAAAGAAAAAGTGTATGCATCTATTCGTCTGTGAAAATATGTAACATTCTAGGAATCTAAACCAACACATCTGGTTTGTAAAACTCTGGTTTTCTAGGTGTGAGATAAATTGATTTTGTTTTTGTTTTTAATGCCACTGAAAATTCATTTGACTCTTTAATTCAAAGTTGCAAAACTGACAGACCTTTTTGCAAGACCCAGGTAATTAGTGCTGTTTGGCTTTGGGATTTAGCATTTAACCCTTAAGGGGCAACTTGATTCTTTACAAAAATTAAAATGTTTTAAAATAAAGACCAAGTCATGGCTGCAATAGGGCAGTCAAAATCAGGAGAATAGGGAGAGATTCTGAAGTCTTTTTGTTTGTTTGGTTTTTTTTTTTTTGAAACAATAGCAGATAAAAGCTGTAATGAAAGAATAAGGAATTAACAGTGACCCTCTGAAGCAACAGCAGAGATGAGGTGCACAAAACAAAAAGAAGCAATGTTAAAAACACTGAGCCTTAAAATAGCTCTGTTTAATCAGACTGTCATTTTTGTAAGGGTACATGAAAACTCTGTAAGAACAAAAGAAACAGTTACACCTTATGTAAAAATTAATATGGCTAATGTTTTTTAAAAGTTATACTATAGAAAGAATGTGCATTTTCCCTAGGCCATGTGCAGTGTATATTGTAGAAAGGGGTAAAAAAAAATGCAAATGAAATGTGCTGCTGAATTAAAATCCTATTAGGGCTCCAAAAAGAGCCGCAATAGGCTGTGTTTTCTTTTTCAGATCCCTGTGTGTTAAGACAGAGTCTCTGAGCTCTGCTGAGGCTTTTAATCCAAAAGCCAAGCCTGTGTTGATGCAAATTACCTAACTGATAAAGAAAGGTGAGAACTGCCAGCACAAAAGAAGCTGCAAATAAAGAACATACCTGGTCAGCAAACAAATTGCCTACATAAAAGGCATGGTATAACAAGATACCTTTAATAGATTTGATGCTAATGTTATTATTAATATTAAACATTAAAATAAATTTAGTGTTAGTAAGTACCCCTGTAACAGCTTATAGTGTGTATGATTTTTGGAAAAATCCTTTAAAGTAATATGGTAATGATGCTTCTCAGCTGTTACCTGTGAATAAACTTAAAGCTTAACACAGCGGGAAAAACATTACAAACTTGGTCTGCTGTATAAAAGGAAAAACTTGAGGTACACCACCTCATGAATTTAATAACCAAACAGTGGAATAATTTCCGCATAACCCTTAAAAAGTAGAACCCATTAAAACCAGGCCTGCCTATAGAACAAAAAACACAAGAAAATATAGGGGTAATTCCTCTGTTTTGCCTGCAGTCAGCAAGGATATTTGTAAAAGAAAGGAATCTTTTAAGTAATAATCAATGCCACCCCAAAAGGGGTAGAAAAATGTTATTTTTGTCTTTCAGATAATCCAAAGTACTGTATAATGGGCTATGTGTATGTGTTAATTCTTGGGGGAAAGTGTTTAAAAAGTGTTAGCAACCCACCAGAAGACAAATGTAAATGTAACGTAAGTACTGTGTTTACCAATAATCACATTTACTATTTGCCACAACAACAACAAAAGAGTCTCAGCTTACTGTAAGCACTGATTTAGCTCAGTTCTCTATCACTCTTGGCATTGAATGGCAAACAGTTACCAATCATCTGTTAAAAGGTAAAAAGGTAACATAGTTCCTAGGAAAAAAAAAGTGGAAAATTGGACCAATCATATTATACACACAAATGGGGACATGTTAAGAATTGCCACTGCAGAAAAACATAACAGCCTACCATTGGTATAACATATTTTCTGGATGGTCTCCCACGACTACTGGCATACTAATGTTACTACCCCTAATTGTGTTTTTGGTTTTAAATTGTATGTGTTTAATTGAAATGTTTAAAATGTGCTGGTGGATAAAACAAATGTATGCAAAACTAAAGCCACAGGCCCAAATCACCTCTCAGTATTTTCTATTACGTGGACTAAATAAGAAGTGACACTGGCGATTAATAATCTTAGTGTCAAAAGGGGGATATGTAGGAGCAGGATTTTATAATGTCTCATAAGAATTAAAGTATAATTTGATTTCATCCTGCTAGCCACCTTTTTTAAATAGCAGAAAGAAATGACCCCCTGCGACTATAAGATTCTGTTTTCCCATATGCATTACAAATTGGGCCCTCTCTAGCTCTTTGTTTTACAACTTAGGTAATAAGAGACAGGATTCTCTATTGTGTCTATGTTAAGTAAATTAGAGAAACATTGAAGGCCTGGGTCTCAATGTAAATTGTCTTGGTTATTAATTGTAAAACTTAGCAAGATTTAATTTGCAATGCTTTTTTGCTCGATATAAAATACTACTGTTTGTATTCTCAATTTATTTGTGTGAATGAGGAATGTATGCATCAGGAAAAGATAAAGATGTGAAGGCCATTGTTATAACCAGAGTCAAGGAAGAAGTAGTAAAGAGACTTAAAGAACATCAAAGAATCACCAGGCACTGCTTACTACTCCGACGGCTGTTGAACTGTCTGGCATCTCAGAGTGGATACATCCTTCGCCGTGTAAAAATGCACCACCCCCAGTGAACCAATCATCACTTCAGGACCACGCAGAGTCAATTGTGACTCCAGAAGAAGACATAGAGGAACAGCCTGCAATACCTTACAATCTACGTTCTCATAAGGGTTGCCAGAAGCAGGCAACAACCTAAAGCAAGGCCCAAGAAGAAGCAGTAGTGTGCCTAGTGCCTGCTGCCTGGTGGACATAAAACTGTGACTGCGGTTTCCTCAGTTGAGGTTCTCAGAACCAGAAGGGCCCTGCCTCCAACATGCGCCTCTGGTGGTGCCTGTTCCTCGACTACTGGTGTCTTAAGGTCTGGGGAGTCCACAACAATGACAATTCTTTTATCCAGCAGCAAGTTTGGATAGCTCAGACCCTTATTATTTCTAAATGCTGGGTCTGCAGCCACATCCCAGCCCACTCTCAAACTGGTGTTCCTGTCCTGGCTATCCCACTCAATTCCCCAGACCTCACTGGAGGACCTTGTCCGTTTAACACAATATGAAACAGTAATGACACCTGGGAAGAGGCTATTGGCAGTTCCTTTATCCCGCTTGGGGGAGTAATACACCAGGCAAAAAGGCTCCTGAGGTTACAACCAGTAGTTAAAATAATGGCAAATAAAACCGGAGAAAGTTTAAAAGCCCTGGCCAAAGAAACAGGGGCGATCTGACAGGTGGCCCTCCAAAACCGTCAGGCATTAGACATAGTGCTGGCGGCCAAAGGAGGGACCTGTGCTCTCACTGGAAAACAATGTTGTCTGTTTATACCTGATGATAGCAATGAGGTAATAGATCGCGCTAGACACTTAGAACAAATCGCATATCTTCCCTAAGTAGAGCCGAGTTCTTTATGGAAGTGGCAAAGTAATCTGTTCAATTTCTCTGGCATAGGAAACTGGTTGTTTCAGGGAGCCCTAACTATCCTCTTTGGAATCTTAGTGATTTTTGTCTGCTTTCAGTTAATCTCCTGTTGTATCCAGAATTGTGTCACCCAGGTGACTGCCCCAAAACAGAGTGCTAATATGATGATTTTGAATATCGCTGATGAACAAAGAGATAAGGAACGGTTAATTTGTGGAACCCAGTAATTGTTGGTCATGGCATGCGCTTGACCGAAAGGAGGGATTGTGAAAGTAGAATGAATTATATTGTGAAAATAGAAAGGATTAAAGAAATGCTGTCTGTACCTTTAAGCAAAATTGTTGGAATGCTGCAATCCAGGTGTCAGGAATACAGACATTAACATAGAACAATTGGATTGTTTAAGGGCAATTGGTGAAGTATTAGCCTTAGATGGATAAGAGTTAGTAAGGAAGTAGGATATGCATGCTGTGCCCCAGGTGAATTTTACTGTTTTGCTTTCTTTGTCCCTTTGTCTAATTCCCGCTCTTTTATCTGTATAAATAAGATAGCTTGTGTCTTGCATGGTGCTCACATTATTGGGATGTTATTAGCAGAGAGCTGTGCTAATAAAACAGAGTGGTCTGACAAACTGTGGCCTTGGCTACACTGGCACTTTACAGCGCTGCAACTTCGTGCTCAGGGGTATGAAAAAACACCTGTCTGAGCGCTGCAAGATACAGCGCTGTAAAGCCTCAGTGTAATCAGCGCTGGGAGTGCGGCTACCAGCGCTGCAAGCTACACCCGTAGAGGATGTGGTTTACGTGCAGCGCTGGGAGAGCTCTCTCCCAGTGCTGGTGCTCCGACCACACTCACACTTCAAAGCGCTGACGCGGCAACACTTTGAAATTTCAAGTGTAGCCATACCCTGCGAGTCCTGAGTCTAACTTTGGCAGGAGTGGACGTTCAAGCGGGGGCAGGGCGCTGCCTCCCCTCCCCAGCTCTGCGAGGGGACTGGGCAGCGGTCGTTCCTGCGGGGGTGGGGCATTGGGTTCCCTTCCCAGCTCTGTGAGGGGTCTGGGCAGCGGTTGTTCTTGCAGAGGCGGGGCGCTGCCTCCCCACCCCAGCTCTGCAAAGGGACGGGGGAGCGGCAGTTCAAGAGGGGGTGGGGCGCTGGGTTCCATTCCCAGCTCTACCAGGGGACTGGGGAGCGGCCATTCTAGGGGGGAGGCGTGCTGCCTTCCCTCCCCAGCTCTGCGAGGGGACTGGGGAGCGGCCGTTCCAGCAGGGGTGGGGCGCTCGATTCCCTCCCACCTTTGCGAGGGGACTGGAGAGCGGCCGTTCAAGCGGGGGTGGGGCTCTTCCTTCCCTCCCAGGCTCTGCGAGGGGACTGGGGACTGGCCGTTCAAGTGGGGGCAGGGCTCTTCCTTCCTTCCCCAGCTCTGCGAGGGGACTGGGGAGCGGCAGTTCCTGCGAGGGCGGGGCGTTGGGTTCCCTTCCCTGCTCTGCGAGAGGACTGGGGAGCGACCTTTCCAGCGGGGGCGGGGTGCTGGGTTCCCTCCTCATGTCTGCGAGGGGACTGGGGAGCCGCCGTTACTGCGGGAGCAGGGCACTGCTTTTCCTCCCCGGCTCTGCAAGGGGACTGGGGAGTGACGTTTCCTGTGGGGACGGGGTGCTGGGCTCCCTCTCCAGCTCTGCGATGGGACTAGGCAGTGTCCATTCCTGCTGGGGCAGGGCGCTGCCTTCCCTCCCCGGCTCTGCGGGGGTAGTGGGCAGCGTACGTTCCTGCGGGGGCGGGACGCTGTCTTCCCTCCCCGGCTCTGCGAGGTTACTGGGGATCGGTCGTTCCTGTGGGCGTGCGGAGCTTCTTTCCCTCCTCAGCTCTGCGAGGGGACTGGGCAGCAGCCGTTCCTGCGAGGGAGGGTTGCTGCCTTCCATCCCCAGCTCTGGGAGGGGACTGGAGAGCGGCTTTTCCAGCGGGGGTGGGGAGCTGGGTTCCCTCCCCACTCCTGCGAGAGGATTGAGGAGCGGACAATCCTGCGGGGGCGGGGTGCTGCCTTCCCTCTCCACCTCTCGGAGGGGACTGGGGAACAGCCGTTCCAGCAGGTGCGGGGCACTGGGTTCTCTCCCCCGCTCTACATGGGGAATGGGGAGCGGCCGTTCCTGCGGGGGCAGGGCGCTGCCTTCCCTCCCCGGGTCTGCGAGGGGACTGAGGAGTGGCCGTTTCAGCGGAGGCAGGGCGCTGGGTTCCCTCCCCAGCTCTGCGAGGGGACTGGGGAGCGGCCGTGTGACGGTGCTGCCCATGGGAGCCAGCTGACATCACTCAATCAGGGTGAACTGCAAACAAAACAGGGCAGCTAAATCCCAAACACTGGTGGTTATTCCAATACTTAGATTTACCAACCGGCAGAAAACAGCTTCTATAGTACCTCACTGGTTACTTAAAAGTTTAAACCACGCAGTTCCCTTAAAGTGCCCAGCCTCAGGCCTCCGTCCAGACACACCTGTCAGATATGATGATGATACCTGAAAATCTTACTTCATCATATAAAAGAAAAGGTTCTTCCGATCCCAAAGTATCAGCCACATACCCAGGTTCAATTATAACTTAGATCTCACCCAAAATACACTCTATAGCCAATTCTTATTAACTAAGCTAAAATTTATTAAAAAAAGAAAGGGAGAGTGTTGGTTAAAATATCAATATACAGACACACTTGATTTCAATTCTTGAGGTGCAGATACATAGCAGAGGTGAGCTTGTAGTTGCCAAGAGTCCTTTTTGAAATTGTCTACAGGTTATAGCCCAATTTCCATATTCAGGGTGGCTCCAGTCAATGACTGGGGATCTCAATCCTTATGGTTTAAGGTTTCCCCCTGTTGAAACCCAAAGCAGATCTGAGATGAAGAAGGATCGTGTCCCAGGCTTCTTATACTTTTCCAACAGCCTTTCGGCCTGAGAAATCAATAGGCTTAACTCCTTCTTCCAAACATCCTGCCAATTAGCACAGAGTCATTTATCCATTAAACAGTTCAGATACAGGTTACCACAACCTTCAAAGAGACACATAGACAATAATACTATTTCACTCGGTATCATCATAGATGCTAATATTCCTTTTTTGATCTTTGAATTAAAACTACAGCAATAGACAAGACTTGTTTGCTTAGATCACAAAACCTGAGCAAACATCTGCCCTTCTACCTCTAACAATGCAGACTTGCATTTCAAAGCTCTGTTCATTTACAGATCTTCCTAACCAGTCCGTAATGTTCACCCACGGGTCAGGTCAGTCCGTGAGGTGAGGTAATTAACTCTTTCTGGCCCTGTCACCTTTCAATGAGATATTATAGTACACTCATAACATCACAGCCCTGCCCCCGCTGGAGTCTCCACTCCCCAGGGCTGTGCTACAGCAGGGGATGTAAGCCAGCGCCCTGCCCCTGTTCAAACCGTCACTCCCCAGGCCCTTCCCAGAGCTGTGGAGGGAAGCCAGCGCCCTGCCCCCTCTCGAAACGCCACTCCCCAGGCCCCTCCCCTGCTAGACCCACCACTCCCTAGGCCCCTCCCAGAGCTGGAGAGGGAAAACAGGGCCCTTCCCCCGCGTGAACGGCCACTCCCCAGATCCATACCAGAGCTGGGGAGGGAAGCCAGTGCCCCTCCTCCGCTCGAACCACCATTCCCCAGGCCCCTCCCCCGCTAGAAACGCCACTCCCAAAGCCCCTCCCAGAACTGGGGAAGGAAGGCAGCGCCCTGCCCCCGCTAGAACCCCCACTCCCTGCTCCCTTCCCAGAGCTTTGTAGGGAAGCCAGTGCCCTGCCCCCGCTGCAGCCGCAACTCCCCAGGCCCCTCCCAGAGCTGGGGAGGGAAGCCAGCGCCCCACCCCCGCAGGAACGGCCACTCCCCAGTCCCCTGGCAGAGCTGGGGAGGGAGGGCAGAGCCTCACCCCTGCAGGAACAGCTGCTCCCAAGTCCCCTTGCAGAGCTCGGGAGAGAACACAGCGCCCCACCCCCGCAGTAATGGCCGCTCCCCATTCCCCTCGCAGAGCTGGGAATGGAAACCAGCGCCCCGCCCCAGCGGGAATGGGAGCTCTCCAGTCCTCTCTCAGACCTGGGGAGGGAAGGCAGTGCCCCGCCGTAGCTGGAATGGCGGTCCCACAGTCCCCTCACAGAGTTGATGAGGGAAAGCTGCGCCGAGCCCCCACTAGAATGGCCACTCCCCAGGCTCCTTTCAGAGCTGGGGAGGGAAAGCAGCGCCCCGCCTCCGCTGGAATAGCGGACACACATTTCCCTAGCAGAGGTGGGGAGGACAGGCAGCGCTAAGACCCGGCAGGAACGGCCGCTCCTCAGCCCCTGGCAGAGCTGGGGAGGGAACCCAGCGCCCTGCCCCCACAGGAATGGCCACTCCCCACTCTCTATGCAGCGCTGAGAGGGAACCTCGCATCCCGCCCCCCCTGGAACGGCCACTCCCCAGTCCCCGGGCAGACCTGAGGAGGGAGGGCAGGGCCCCGCCCTCGCAGGAATGGCCGCTCCACATTGCCCTCGCGGAGCTGGGAAGGGAAGGCAGCACCCCTCCTCCGCAGGAAAGACTGCGTCCCAGTCCCCTCACAAAGCTGGGAGGGGAATTCAGCGCCCCACCCCTGCAGGAACGGCCACTCCCCATTCCCATCACAGAGCTGGGAAGGAAACCCAGCGACCCGCCCCCGCAGGAACGGCCGCTCCCCAATCTCCTCGCAGAGCTGGGGAGGGAACCCAGCGACCCGCCCCCGCAGGAACGGCCGCTCCCCAATCTCCTCGCAGAGCTGGGGAGGGAACCCAGTGACCCGTTCCCACAGGAAAAACCACCCCCAGTCCCCTCGCAGAGCTCGGGTGGGAATGCAGCACCCTAGCCCCCCTGGAACGGACACTCCCCAGTCCCATAGCAGAGCTGGGAAGGGAAGCAAGCGCCCTGCCCCCGCGGGATCGGCTGCTCCCCATTCCCCTCGCAGAGCTGGGGAGGGAACCCAGCGCCCCACCGCAGCAGGAGGTGCTGCTCCCTAGTCCCCTTGCAGAGCTGGGGACGGAAGGCAGCGCCCCACCCCCGCAGGAACGGCCGCTCCGCAGTCCCCTAGCAGAGTCGGGGAGGGAAGGCAGTGCCCCGCCCCCACTTGAAGGGTCACTTCCCAGTCCCCTGGCAGAGGTGGAAATGGAACCCAGCGCCCCACCCCCTCAGGAACGGCCATTCCCAGTCCCCTCCCAGAGCTGGGGAGGGAACCTAGCGCCCCACCCCCGCAGAAATGGCTGCTCCCCAGTCCCTTGGCAGAGAAGGGAAGGGAACCCAGCGCCCCACCCCCGCTGGAATGGCCAATCCCCAGTCCCCTCGCAGAGCTTTAGAGCGAACCCAGCGCCCCGCCCCCACAGGAACAACTGCGCCCCAGGCCCCTGGCACAGGTGGGAAGGGAACCCAGTGCCCCACCCACAGAGTAATGGCCGCTCCCCAGTCCCCTGGCAGAGCTGGAGAGGGAAGGCAGCGCCCCACCCCCTGCTGGAACGGCCACTCCCCAGTCCCCTCGCAGAGCTTGGGAGGGAAGGAAATGCCCTGCTCCCTCAGGAATGGCCGCTCCCCATTTCCCTCACAGAGGTGGGGAAGGAACCCAGTGCCCCGCCCCCACAGGAACGGCCGCTCCCCAGTCCCCTCGCAGAGCCTGAGAGGGAAGGAAGCGCCCCCCACCATGACAACAGCCGCTCCCCAGTCCCCTGGTAGAGCTGGGGACAGAAGCCAGCGCCCCGCCCCCCCAGGAAAGGCCGCTCCCCAGTTCCCTCTCAGAGCTAGGGAGTGTTGGTGTCACTAGGCATAACTCTAGGTAACTCGGGTGGGTGGAAGGCCATGAGTGTCGGTGAAGCCCTCCTGTTCTAGGCCAAAGCGAACCAAAGCCCCTCCATGTTGAACTCCACTCGACCTAGAAGGCTATCAGTTGCAGCACAAGTCAAACCGGTCTAAAGCAGTAGTGATAAGGCCTCCATGTTGAAAGACAAGATAAGTGGCAGAAGGAAAACTTACTAATGAGCTGCCGCAGCCAAGATTACTTAATGCACCTGTGCTTTCGTAATTGCTACAGGGAAAGGAGGGGGGGAAAGGAAAAAGAATTTAAAAAGGGAAAAGCCGCTTGTGTGTGTGTGCAGGATTTGAGATTGTATTCTCCCTTGCACCTTATTTGAGCTCAGATAAACTTGTGTTTTGCTTCTCCACCCTGGTGTGTTTATTCAAGCCGAGCACACAGGGCCACGAACTGCTGCTGCTTGGCCCCGGGCACTATCTATGCTGGCACAGTTCATGGCGTCCCTGGGTGGACTCGAGGCTAAAATTTGCCTTGCCCAGATCCCTCCTGGTGGTCAACGGATTGCGGCGACGACCGACGCCCAGTGCACACCGGTGACTTCACTGGAGGCTCGTCGGAAATGCAGTTCGACTGACCCCAAAGGGCACAACGGTGCAACGCACTCGAGTAGTGGAGAAGCAGTTGTGGGCGACAGTGAGGAACCGGTCCCTTGGATAAGGTAAGAATAGTCCAGTGGTCTGGACTTTGTCTGTGGGCGACAGTGAGGAACCGGTCCCTTGGATAAGGTAAAAATAGTCCAGTGGTCTGGACTTTGTCTGTGGGCGACAGTGAGGAACCGGTCCCTTGGATAAGGTAGGAACAGTCCAGTAGTGTGGACTTTTTCCCGAGGCTGGGGACGCCCAGTCGTTGTAATTCCCATTAGACAATAGAGCGTCATATAATGGGTCAAGGGCATGGTATGGGGCAGCAGGTACAGTGTACACCCTTAGAATGCATTCTAGTTCATTGGAAGGTGTTTGGTTTGGATCCGATGACTAAGCATAAACTGAAAAAAAGGCAAAGCAAGATCAGATGCAGAATGGTGCTGGGGGCCAGTGTGAGTGACTGTTACCGGAAGACACCCAGAGTACCCTGTGAAGCAAAAGCTCGTGACCAGGACTACTCTAACGCAAGCCCGGTAACTAGTGGATCTTTAGGAGGTCCGACCCATGGTGGGCTGACTCGGCCTGGCATCGTCCGGTGAGGAAGCTACCTGGGTCTAGGAGTGTGTGTACCCATCTTCCCACCCCTTTTCCTTTCCGTGTGGGCTATTGACAGTCTGATGGTCTCACTGGATGCAATCAGAGTAAGCGGCACCATCTCCCAGAGACTAGCTGTGACGATGTGGTTCTGGTGGGACCCAACTGAGAGTGCCAATTCAGGACCAATTGCTTAAACAGGGCAGTTACAGCCCTAAACTGGGGTTTTTCCACCTCTAAGGCAAACCAAACCAGCCAGACAAAAATGACTTCGGTTTCACCCCACTGGCTAACCACAAGTCACACAAGCAATTTCCTTAGACACTCCAGTCTCCCAGTATCACCACCAGTGCCACCTGTCCTGGGGATGAATGGTTATGAAAACCAACAACCCAGTAAAAGAAAAAGGTTCTCTCGATCCCAAAGGACCAAGCCCCAGACCCAGATCAATATACACATCAGATCTTACCCACAAATCACGCTGTTGCCAATCCTTTAGAATCTAAAATCTAAAGGTTTATTCATAAAGGGAAAAAGATAGAGATGAGAGCTAGAATTGGTTAAATGGAATCAATTACATACAGTAATGGCAAAGTTCTTAGTTCAGGCTTGTAGCAGTGATGGAGTAAACTGCAGGTTCAAATCAAGTCTCTGGAGAACATCCCCAGCTGGGTTGGGTCATTCAGTCCTTTGTGCAGAGCTTCAGCTTGTAGCAAAGTCCCTCCAGAGGTAAGAAGCAGGATTGAAGACCAAATGGAGATGAGGCCTCCACCTTATATAAGCTTTTCCAGGTGTAAGAACACTCCTTTGTTCCTGCTGTGGAAAGTTAAAGCAAAATGGAGTTTGCAGTCACATGCGCCAGTTTCTGCACACCCTGCTGAGTCACAGGGCGTAACTGCCTTCTCTCGATGGGACAATTGTGTAGGTGATGGTCCTTAATGGGCCATCAAGCAGGCTAAACAGAGCTGACACCAACTTGTCTGGGATCTTTCCCAGTAACACAACACAAGTTTGAAATACAGACAGCATACAGCCAATATTCATAACTTCAACTACCAAAATGATACAGACATACAGACAGCATAATCATAACCAGTAATCCGTAACCTGGTCTTAGACACCTTATATGACCTCCTTTACCTAGGATTTGGTGCCACTACAGGACCTTGGTTGCAACCCATGTTCTATATGGTCCCAGTTTATATCAATAACGTCATACTAGCCGACGCTTTTTGCTGAAGGGAGGTGTAGGAGGGTCGTGGCCATCCTCGTTAACCTCTCCTGTGTGAGTACCCTGTAGGGAAAAATCCTTAGTTTATGAACCGCTAGCGCAGACAGGGCACCCTCCCTGTGTGTGTAAGTGGAAAATGGGTGGGGGGACAGTCTAAACATTCAACCTCACTCCCTAAGGGTACCCCCGCATATTACATGTACGTACATTATTGTTCAATATCCTGCAGGTATTTAGAGAATTGGAATATTTACATCTAAACAATGCCCACTAGAAGGTACTTCAATCTAGATAAGATCATACATCTAAGAGGAGTGTTTAATTAGCAAAAAGCCCTGACACAGCATGAGCAAATTTGTCTATTGAGGAAAGGAAGAGGTTAATTTGAAATTCAGCTTGGCCCAGGGATAAAAAGAAAGTTGCTCTGCGTTCAAGGCCAAGAATCAATGCAGACTATGCTAAGTACAAAGAAAAACTGCTTTCGGCCCCAGCTGGCTGTGGAAAAAGGAAAATTGACAGAGGCGAACCAAAGGCAATACAAGTTACAGAACTGAGATTATATTTGCAAAGCTTAACTGTCCAGTAAGATCCAACAGTGTGCCTTTGTGATCCCGGAGCCAGTGTGGCTTGGTGACACCAAAGAAGCCACAGGCAGCTGACCTGGACTGGAATCTCTGAAAGAGACACCGCAGGAGATTCCAGGGTGTAAGAGAACAGCCCTCCCAAGAGTGGAAGCATGTTGGAAATTCTGGACAAGCTGTATACAGGATAATCTCCTGTCCACCTCTCCCCCTTCTCTGAACATTATACACAGAAGTAGCCAGTCTGGACGTATGTGTGTGAGTATGAAAGGGGCTTAGGGCTTGGGGCATTAATGTTTTTCCTGACTAATGAAGCTTTAAAATTCAGTTATATGGTGTGTTTTCTTTATCTTCTCCCAATGATCCTGTAGTGTCAGCCTGATCACCTGACACGAGGGATAGATTGGTAACAGAAATTTGTCACAGTTTGTTGAGCAATTAAGAGGGGGGGAGCCCTGCAGAATTTACACCATCTATTTGTTTTACCCTTGTTATTTTATGTTTGCTTTGCTTGGTACTGTTGGTGTTATATGTTGAGAAAATCATGATTAAAAGTGAGCCCTAATAGGATAAGGAAATGCTATCTGGTTCTGGTTCTGTTCTGTTTAACCGGTTACTGTTGTTTTTCTGCTCTGTTCATTTGGGAGTTAGGAGTGTGGGTGGAACTGAACCTCTTGTTCGTAATTCCTCGGAGTGGAAGCATGTGTGAGAGGAAGCTCTGAGGTCGAATTGAGATCCTTCTGTCTTGTCCCCTGTAGCGGTCAGTGTATAGCAGTGGGGAAACCTGGCTTAAACTGTAATTCCCTCTGCTCTCTGTGTAATTCTCTTTTCTGTTTAAGTGTCAGCAGACAGATGGATGGGTCTCTGGGTAAACCCTCTAAAGGGGTTTGGATTATATGTTAAAAAATGGCCTTTGCCCAATGGGCCATGTGTTTTAATCTAGGTGGCAAGCCTCACAAGGGAGGACTCGGGTAGTCTTGTGAGTAAGAATGTTTAAGGGAAGAGACCAGGAGGGGTGGGGGCTAGTTGAGAAACCCACCCTCCTAGCTAAACTGGTAGTGGAAAAAGTTGGTGCCCATGGAAGGGACGGTTCAGCGAGAAAAGCAGGATCGGGCCCAGGTGGGCAGGCAACAGACAGCGTGATTGGAAAACAGGTTGAAATACTTTGAGGGTGTAGTGGAAGGAAGGAGTCAGTAAGTGTAAGCATGGGGATTTCAAATACCCAGGACTTACTTGGAATGGTGATTTGTGTTAATAAAAGTGGCTGTTGGGAGACAAGAAAGCGATTTAAGGGAGAGTGAGAAGTTAACTCTGTAGTTGCTGGAGGGAACAGTAGTTGAACTTTGTAAAAATGCTAAAGAGGAAAGTTCTTGGTGTCTGTGAAATGTTTGTAAATAAATTCAGGCAAAGAAATTATTGGATTGCAATCATTTGGCTATGAACAATTTAGTTGAATTAGCTGAAGAATGTAGACAGTGCTATGTAATTGAAATTTTATTAGGCTCTAAGGGCACTATAAGTGGTGATGTTTTCTTTCAGTGTTTGAAAGCAGGAGTTAAAAGTAAAAAGCAAGCCAGAAAGCATCTGTATTAATGCAAATTATCTAACTGATAAGGTAGGAGCCACTGAAACCTGGGCTGCCTGTGAAACACATACCAAAAAATAAAAAGAGGGGTAATTCATCTGTTTTGCCTGAAGTCAACAAAGGTATTTGTATATTTTAAGTGATGATTGTCTGCCCAGAAGGGGTAGACCTCTGGTTTTTTTTGTCTTTCAGATAATCAGAGAAAACTGATGCCAGCTGAACAGCATTCAACGTACCATGCATTTACTGGCACAATGGAAATTGTGTTTTGTGTTTTGTGTTCTGTCTTGTGGTGTTTGTCTCGTGGCCGGAGTTGTTGTGTTTGGTGTTTTTATGGGATGGTCTGGTTTGGAATCAGGAGAATGTGATATACTAAAGTCTAATACATTTCCTTAAGTAAGAAAAGGAATCTTCATTGGCCAAATCTTTTAATTAAAAATTGTTATTAAAATTTGCATACCAACAGTCTTTGAAAGCAAGGACATGAAAAGTTAACCCACTCCCCATATTGTACATGGGATCCTTCTGGCTACCTCAGATTTCTAGCCAGAGGGCTGGGGATGGTGGGAAGCTATTGGACTAGAGGTTGTATTAAGTGAACGCCTCAAAGTGGTTGTGCTTGTCCTGGCTTGTTGCTCCAAAGCTCTGTAATAAGGTTATTTTAGTGGAAGGGTATATGTGGCATACATTCATTAAATAATAAGACTAATGTACTGTATAATGACAATGTTTATGTGTTCATTGTTGGAAAAAGGTGTATAAGTGAAAAGTGGAAGTTTCCTTTGTAGGTTAAAAGAAGCCAAAAAGGGGAAAAGGAAAAAGAACAGAATGAGTTAACTGGAAAAAAAGAATTAGCTAGCAAGCTCAGGCTATAGATAAGACACTGACTCCATTCAAGGACACTGCTCACAGTTAAGACTTGGCTAACAACCAGGAAAAGGAGGGCTTGAATTTGCCCACGCAGCTATAAGGTTTGCAAAACACTGCCAGGTACTAATGAAATGTGTTAGGTTTCTTTTCTCACAGGTAAAGAAGTGCTACCCAAAGACCCTAGCAGCCCTGCCACTCCTTGGAATCAGGAAACTGGATTGATGTAAAGGTCCACCAATGAAAGACTGCCTTGGCTCCATGCTGGAAAGGCCCTTATTAAGTCCTGCTGACTACCAACACCGCTGTGAAGTGCCAAAGACTGACTGCCTGTACCCATGATTCTCACTGCAAAAAGACCCCTCCACATTGGGAGAATTCTCCTACTGAAGATTAGCCTATTTCGCCTTCCAGCTCCACTGTGCCTTCTGGACAGCAGGGAAAAAGTACAAGGTGAAGTGCTAGTAACCTCTCCCTTGTCCACTGACAGATCTATTGTGCCTTTGAATTTTTCTAGAAAAAGCAAAACCATTACAGGGTGATGTGCTGGTAACCTCTCCCCTGTAGGATGCTGCACCACGACTGTTTTTGGGAAAGAAAAAGAAACACTCGCTCCACTGAAATTGCCAAAGTCCAGGAATTCCTGACTAGAAAGGACATTAAGAACTGACTCTGGTGAAGAAACAAAGAATTATACACTGGCGGGAGGACATTTGTGGGACCCATGCTTGGGAATGTGGTATTGATTGGGTTTTGGGGTTTATTCTACAGGCTGCACCCTGTGTTCTGGATAAATCCTTCAGCATGTATTGCTCTCTCTAATTGGATTTTAAATAACAAGTACCCGAAGAGTTTGTTCTGCCACTAGAAATTTTACCCGTATTGAAATCATTCCAGTGACTAATAATGTAACCCCCTCCTATGCTATTAATGGGAATGTCTTTTGACAGTACCTGAGAATAGTTAAATAACAGGTGTATTATAGTACTACACCAAGGAACGATGGTATTGAATATCACTGAGGCTGGGAAGGCATTGCAGTGGGATCTAGTATGTGTAGGAATTCAGGATGACCAGCTGATGACCTGGATGACCTGGATGACCAGCTGATGGCCATTCGGAGTGATCTTGAGTACCAGAGTTGGCCCACTGCCCTTACAGACGCATCAGAAATACCATCTGATCTGTGATCATGGAGACATACTTGGACACTTTCTGGGTGAAAGAGTGGCTTCACAAGGCGGGGTGTGCGCCCTTATAGGGGATGAATGCTGTACTTATGTCCCAGAAAACGCACAGGATATTAACAAGCACATCATGTCAGCCGAACAGACTTTTGAACAGTGGAAAGCCCAGGAAAGGGAACCCACTATTTCTGATTCCCTCTGGGGCTGGTTACTCAACCTGGGATAACTAGGGGAAGGCATTGTTCACCTCCTGCTCACTGCTGTGGTGTTGTGTATCGTTACTCTTCTCTTGCTTGCTTGCTGTAAAGCACTCCAGCTCCCTAGAGATTAATTGCATGTTATCCTTTGAATGTGAGAACACTCAGCCAAAAGTTTGTTGAGTATTCTCAAAGGAGGGAGTTGTTGGTGTCACTAGACATAAATCTCGGTAGCTCGGGAGGGTGGACGATCATGAGTGCCGATGAAGCCCTCCTGCTCAGGCCTCAATGAACCATTGTTCCTCCATGTTAAACACTTTGTGTAACTTAGTGTAACCTAATGTATTAATAGCTGCAGAAATGTAGTGTTAGCAGTTAGTTTTTGGTTGTAACAGCCAGTTTTCTGCAGTAACACGCTGAAGCGAGCTCAAGGTCATTCTGAATACTGTATACATGTCTCAGCAGCGGAGAGGGGGGAGGAAGGGGGAAGACAAAAGATTGAATGAGAAAAGATACTGCAGCTGGATGGGAAAGGAGGGGGGAGTGAGAGATCAGCTAGTCAGCAAGAAAAAGTTTTGTAGTAAACAACTGGGAGATAAAAGGCAGAAACTGCTTGTTTTAGGTGTGCAGGATTTGAGATTCTTATTTCTCCCTTGCACCTTATTTGAGCTCAAATAAACTTGGTTGTTTGCTTCTCCACCCTGGTGTGTTTATTGGCGCTACGCACTCTGGGCAGCAAACCCCGCTGCTGCTTGCCTCAGGCACCCTGTGCCGGCATCACCACCAAGTACAATGCTTGTTGATACCGGCTCTTAACCCCACTGAGAATGTTTTGGGGTCACTCCTTGCCTTTATCAGCCTAGGTGTCTCAGAGCATCGTAATTAGCAGATGCTCCAGTAGCGCAATTGGTTAGTACACAGTACTTATAGGGCAGTGCTGAGAGGAGCTATGCTGAGGTTGTGAGTTCAAGCCTCACCTAGAGCACTGGTTTTCATTAACCACATGGCTTCACCCCCTCATTTGGCCCTATGGAATGGAGAATTCCAGCCCTGGGGATGTTGAAGCAGGGTAGGAATGAAAAATGCCCCTTCACTTATTACCTCCTCTCCAGAGTGCAGGTCAGAATCTACAATCCTTTCTCCCCTACCAGCCCCTGTGCCAGGATCCCTCAAGCAGAGCCTGGAAGGAGAGGAGCAATGAGCCATTGTTAGAGGGCTTTCCCTTCCCCTGCCCAATTCCCAGGCTCTTGTCACACAGACAGCAAGCAGCAAAAGAACAGAAGTTGGAAGCACAGACAAAGGGATGTTTACTGGGGTTAGTTTCCAAGCAAGCAGATTCCAAAGCCCTTCACACCAGTCAGGCTTATCTCTATACACCGACAGAGTCTGTTCCCCATTGTTCCCTTCCCAGTTCTGACACCACAGAGCGTTTACCCCACATCCCTACAGACAATTCTTTCCTGGATGCTGGCTGGTGAGTCGTACTCACATGCTCAGGGTTTAGCTGATCACCATATTTGGGGTCAGGAAGGAATTTTCCTCCAGGGCAGATTGGCAGAGACCATGGGGGATTTTCACTTTTCTCTGCAGCATGGGGCACAGGTCACTTGCTGGAGGATTCTCTGCACCTTGAAGTCTTTAAACAACGAGTTGAGGACTTCAATAGCTCAGACATAGGTCAGGGGGTTGTTACAGGAGTGGGTGGGTGAGAGTCTGTGGCCTGCGTTGTGCAGGAGGTCAGACTAGATCAAAATGGTCCCTTCTGACCTTAAAGTCTATGAGTCTATGAGCTCTGACACTGCAGAGTGTTTACCTCACGTCCCCCTTCCCAGCTCCGACACCACAGAGCCTTGCCTGTGTCCCTGTTCCCTATTCCCATCCCCCCGTTAGCAAGCATGATGCCAATTTCCCCACCCACTGCCTGTTTGACCCAGTTTATACAGTAACAGATTCAGCGAGACCTTAACCCAATCATTTTACTGAAATTAATTACCAATTCTAACCTATTGTAACAGAGTTCTCTAACCAATTACATGCCACTCCGCTAATTAACTTACACCCAGCAAAATTAATTCTGCAACAGACAGAAACAATTAGAGGACCAGACAGATTGACAATAGAAAAGCGGAGGCCATAAAGATAAACCCTAGAAATGACGGTTTCACAACCACAACCATTGAGAAGGGATTTCTTGCCAAACCGGATGCTCCCTTAAGATCTGTTTCTTTATCTGGTGGTGATGGGCACTATTGGGACAGGATCGTCTTCCTAACAGCCCAACCCCACCTTAGTTCAGTGTGACGGGTTTGGGAGGTAAGGATGTGACCGTTCACTTCCCAGTGTATGGCTGCCCCTGCTGCTTAGCCAAAGGCCTTAGCCTACTGTCAAGGTTTTTTCCCCACTCTGAACTTTAGGGTACAGATGTGGGGGACCTGCATGGACCCTTCTAAGCTTAATTACTAGCTTAGATCTGGTAACACTGCCACCATCCAGAAGTTAGTGTCTGGAACACTTTCTGTCCCCCCAAAACATTCCCCTCCCTGGGCAGCCTTTAGAGGCTTCACCAATTTCCTGGTGACCACAGATCCAAACCCCTTGGATCTTAAAACAAGGAGAAATTAACCATCCCCCCTCCATTCCCCCCACCAATCCCTGGTGAGTCCAGACCCAATCCCCTTGGATCTTAAAACAAGGAAAAATCAATCAGGTTCTTAAAAGAAAAAACTTTTAATTAAAGAAAGAAAGATAAAAATCATCTCTGTAAAATCAGGATGGAAAATACTTTACAGGGTACTCAGATTTATATAGCCCAGAGGAAACCCCTCTAGCCTTAGGTTCAAAGTTACAGCAAGCAGAGGTAAAATCCTCTCAGCAAACAAGGATCATTTACAAGTTGAGAAAACAAAAATAAGACTAACATGCCTTGCCTTGCTAATTACTTACAAGTTTGAAACATGAGAGACTGATTCAGAAAGATTTGGAGAGCCTGGATGGACGTCTGGTCCCTCTTAGTCCCAAGAGCGAACAACCCCCAAAACAAAGAGCACAAACATAGACTTCCCTCCACCAAGATTTGAAAGTATCTTGTCCCCCTATTGGTCCTCTGGGCAGGTGTCAGCCAGCTTTATGGAGCTTCTTAACCCTTTACAGGTAAAAGAGACATTAACCCTTAACTATCTGTTTATGACACCTATGAACAAGGGCTCAGACGCTCCTAGGGAGAGAAGGCCCGGACACAAGCAGACTGGGATTTTGGTTCTTTGTTTTATACGCCTGTCACTAGCTGAGTGATAAAAATACACCTAAGTTCTTAAAGTCTAGGTCTGTACAAGCAGCCTGAATATCTCTATTCTAACAGCCATCAGTCCCTGTGGAAAAATGTCTATTCAGGGTTGTCCCTAGACATTTTGGTGCCCTACACAGCACCCCCGTCCCCCAACCCGAGCTGACAGAGCGGAGCAGTCTGGGGTAGGTCACTCCACTTCCCGCTGCCCGGTAATTGAAGGGCAGGCCAGACCCCACACTCACGGGGTGGTAGGAAGTGGAGTGATCCGGCCCCAGCCTGCTGCACTCTGCTCCCAGCCTTGGAACTTGGGCGGTGGGGGGAAACACCCCACAGCACTCACCAGCGCCGCAGCTGGGAGCTGGTGGAGCAGAGCAGGCTGGGGCCAGGTTGTTCCACTTCCCACCGCCCGGTGAGTGCAGGATGAGACTGATCCCTGCTGCAGTCCACCGGGATGTAGCTCAGGGGAAGGGGCGGAGTGGGGGGGGAATGGAGTGGAGCAGCGGTGGGAAAAGGAGGAATGGGGGCAGAGCAGGGGTGGGGGCTTTGTGGAAGAGGCGGAGCAGGGGCAGCTTTCCTGGCCGGCTCAGCCAGCCAGGGGATCGGGCTGGCCACTGGAGCAGTACGCAGCTGCGTAGGGCACCAGGAAAAATGGGGCAACTTGGTGTCTCCACATCCCTTCACCAGGCAGTGTCCCTGTAGTGTGTGCTGTCTTCATAGGTCCTTTCTCAGTCTTTCTCACCCTCTTGTCTTGAGTCTCCTGTGTCCCTGCTTTCAAGCACAGACTCACTCTGGCTGTTCAGGAGAGGGGAGGACCATGCCTATGTGTGGCCAGCAGACAGCGACAAAGACCCCTAGCCAGCCTGCTCCCTGCCTTGCCAAACACCCACTGAAAGCCACTCACAGACCAGCATGCGGGGCGGCTGCTGATGCTCTGTGGCCAACATCAGAAGAAGGTAGGAAAGCAGGGCCAGCCCCCCGGTGTGGCCTCTGTCTGTTCCCACTCACAGTGCTCACTTTTGCAGTGGGGCAGGAGATTTTACCCCAAGAGGCTTTTCCCCAGCTGGCGAGAAGCAGAGAAACATCCAGGCTCCAAAGGTGCTATTTACCAAGCCCCCTCAAGTACAGGGACAGGCGCACATTTGGAAGAGGGAAACTGCTCTACACGTCAGCCCGGGCAGCTGCCCAGTTTCTTTGGCAAGTCAGGAACAGCAAAGGCTAGACTGGAAGCACCTGGGGCTCATGCCCCAGCCTTCGTGATGTCCAACCCCCAACTCCTTCCCGGGGCTCTAGCTGAAGCCAGAGCATTGGCCTGAGCGACCAAGAAGAGGTTCCAGCCCTGAAGGGAGCAGGACTTTCAGCACAACGGTAAAACTGCACAAGTACAACCACAAAGGGACTTGGACTCTCAATCACCTGACCCAAAGTCAGATGCCTTATCCATTAGGCCACGTGGTCACACGAGAAAAGCCTCTCCATGTACTTCTTTAGAGAAGATGGACACTGTGTTTCTCAGACTCAGGTCATCTACTGACGAGGCTGAGACTCTCTGGGCACAAGAAGTCGAGTTCCCAGCGAGATGTGAGATTTAATACTATGGAACCAGGTGCAGGACTTTGGCAGGGAGGCTCAGGCATGGGGGATTGAGGTGCAGCGGTTGTCCTGGTGCAGAGACTTAGTCACACTGAGGCACAGGAGGGAGGAGAAGGAGGAATCCTGCTGATGGTCAGTGGCTGTGCAGAAAAAAGGGTGTTGATTCCCCCATCCTAAATGGGCTGGTTGGCTTGACCCTTCTCCCTTCTGCAGAGCATGGTGGGGACTGCAGCTCACCCCTTGTGGGGCAGGAGGGCACAGGTGCAGGGTGCTGGGCTCTGATGCACCTGGAAGGCAGATCCGGTGGGGTGGGGTGGGGCAGAGCAGGGCAGGGCCTGTGGTTTACGTTCTGCCTTGCCTGGTGCTGGGCCATTGCACAATCCTCAGCCATGCCGCACAGCGCACCGCAAGAGGCAGGGGGGCAAACAGATGATCCAGCACAAGTGGGGAGAGGATATGTGGTTGGTGGGAGGAAACGCCTTGGGTTGCACTGAGGGAGTGCAGAGCAGAGGTGACACCCCAGAAACCTGCAGAAAGGGATGGACAGGTGGGCTGCGTGGATAGAAGAGGCAGCAAGCCTAAAATGGGAGTGGGGTCTAATGGTCAGAGCAGGTGGGGGTTGGGCTCTATCCCTGCTCTGGGAGCAGAGGTGGATCTAGAGGTGAGAGCAGGGGGACTGGGAGCCAGGACTCCTGGGTCCCATAGGGGTGGCTGTTTTTTCTTGTGTCTCCCTCCCTAGAGGTCCCAGCCCAGCACCCTAGTGGAATCTGACTGGGGGAGGGGGTTGCCCTGCTACTCCAGACTCGTGATTCGAACTCCTCCCCCCACGGGCTCTGACATCACAGAATCTCCTCCCAAGTCAGAAAGTAGGAGCCCCTCCCCGCATGCAGAGGAAGCTAGTGAGATTCTAGGGGGTCTCTGGCAGAGATGACAGCATCCACCAGACACCCACTCATGGTTGCAAGGAGATCCTCCTGCACAGCCCCCTGCTACGAGTGACCGGGGGCACCCAGCCAGGGTCAGGTGGTCTGCTCCCCCTGATCCCTCCTCCGTTACTCCAGGATCCGAGCACCTTCCTAATTCACAGGGTAATTCTTCTCTCAGGCTCGTGCGAGGGTGGGAAGCGCCACCAGCCCCATTTCCCAGACGGGAGAACTGAGGCCCAGAGAGGCTGAGTGATGTGCCCAAGGACACCCAGGAAGTCTGTGGCAGAACAAAGCATGTTTCTGCCTCCCCCGTCCCAGGTCTGGCCTGCTCCTGGGTCACTGGATGGTGCAGGGGCCGGGCCTCAGGGAAAGGGGCAGTGCAAGGGGGGGCCTCAGGAGAAGGGGCAGTGCAGGGGCGGGGTCTCGGGGGAAGGGGCAATGCGGGAGCAGGGATTAGAGGGAACAGACAGCGCAGGGGCGGGGCCTTGGAGGAATGTGAGCACAGGGTCCCGGGTGAATGGGTGGTGTAGGGGCGGGGTCTCGGGGGAAAGGGGCGGTGCAGGGGTGGGGTCTCAGGGCAATGTGAGGGCGGGCTTCCAGGTGAATGGGCGGTGCAGGGGCGGGGTCTTGGGGCAATGTGAGGGAGGGGTCCCGGGTGAATGGGCGGTGCAGGGGCGGGGTCTCAGGGCAATGTGAGGGCGGGGTTCCAGGTGAATGGGTGTTGTAGGGGCAGGCTCTCAGGGGTAAGGGGTGGTGCAGGGGCAGGGTCTTGGGGCCAGGGCCGGCTCCAGGCCACAGTATGCCAAGCGCGTGCTTGGGGTCGCACGCCACAGGGGGCGCTCTGCCGGTTGCCAGGAGGGCGGCAGGCAGCTCTGGTGGACCTCCCGCAGGCGTGCCTGTGGAGGGTCTACTGGTCCCGCGGCTCCGGTGGAGCATCTGCAGGCATGACTGCGGGAGGTCCACCGGAGCCATGGGACCACCGGATCCCCCCGCAGGGACGCCTGTGGGAGGTCCACCAGAGCTGCAGGACCAGCGCGCGGCAGAGGGCCCCCCGCGGCGTGCCGCTGTGATTGGGGCGGCGAAATTGCTAGAGCCGGCCCCTGCTTGGGGCAATGTGGGAGTGGGGTTCCACGTGAATGGGCGGTGCAGGGGCAGGGTCTCAGGGCAATATGAGGGCGGGGGTTGGTCCTTGGGGAAAGGGTGCAGGGGAGGGGTGTATTGGGGAGGGGCAATGCTGGAGTGTGGATTTGGGGGAAGGGGCAGAGTTAGGGTGGGGTATTGGGGAAAAGGGGCAATGTGAAGACGGTGCCTTGGAGGAAGGGGCAGGGGCAGGGCTTTGGGGAACGGGGCAGGGATTAGGGGAACAGGTGATGTGAGGCCAGGACGTCGGGGGCAGGGGCAGTGTGGGGGCAGGACCCCAGGAGGAGCGGGTAGGGGCAGTGTGGGGGCAGGACCCCAGGAGGAGGGGGCGGGGGCAGGGCTTTGGGGAATGGGGCAGGGATTAGGGGAACAGGTGATGTGAGGCCAGGACGTCGGGGGCAGGGGCAGTGTGGGGGCAGGACCCCAGGAGGAGGGGGTAGGGGCAGTGTGGGGGCAGGACCCCAGGAGGAGGGGGCAGGGGCAGGGCTTTGGGGGCAGGACCCCAGGAGGAGGGGGCAGGGGCAGTGTGGGGGCAGGACCCCAGGAGGAGGGGGTAGGGGCAGGGTGGGGGCAGGACCCCAGGGGGAGGGGGTAGGGGCAGTGTGGGGGCAGGACCCCAGGAGGAGGGGGCAGGGGCAGGGGCAGTGTGGGGGCAGGACCCCAGGAGGAGGGGGCAGGAGCAGTGTGGGGGCAGGACCCCAGGAGGAGGGGGTAGGGGCAGTGTGGGGGCAGGACCCCAGGAGGAGGGGGCAGGGGCAGGGGCAGTGTGGGGGCAGGACCCCAGGAGGAGGGGGCAGGGGCAGTGTGGGGGCAGGACCCCAGGAGGAGGGGGGTAGGGGCAGTGTGGGGGCAGGACCCCAGGAGGAGGGGGCAGGGGCAGTGTGGGGGCAAGACCCCAGGAGGAGGGGCACGGGCAGTGTGGGGGCAGGACCCCAGGACGTCGGGGGTAGGGGCAGGGTGGTGGCAGGACCCCAGGAGGAGGGGGCAGGGGCAGTGTGGGGACAGGACCCCAGGAGGAGGGGGCAGGGGCCGTGTGGGGGCAGGACCCCAGGGGGAGGGGGCAGGGGCAGTGTGGGGACAGGACCCCAGGAGGAGGGGGCAGGGGCAGTGTGGGGGCAGGACCCCAGGGGGAGGGGACAGGGGCAGTGTGGGGACAGGACCCCAGGGGGAGGGGGCAGAGGCAGTGTGGGGACAGGACCCCAGGAGGAGGGGGGCAGGGCTTTGGGGAATGGGGCAGGGATTAGGGGAACAGGTGATGTGAGGCCAGGACGTCGGGGTAGGGGCCGTGTGGGGGCAGGACCCCAGGAGGAGGGTCAGGGGCAGTGTGGGGGCAGGACCCCAGGAGGAGGGGGCAGGGGCAGTGTGGGGGCAGGACCCCAGGGGGAGGGGATCAGGGGCAGTGTGGGGGCAGGACCCCAGGAGGAGGGGGCAGGGGCAGTGTGGGGGCAGGACCCCAGGAGGAGGGGGTACGGGCAGTGTGGGGGCAGGACCCCAGGAGGAGGGGGCAGGGGCAGTGTGGGGGCGGGACCCCAGGAGGAGGGGGCAGGGGCAGTGTGGGGACGGGACCCCAGGAGGAGGGGGCAGGGGCAGTGTGGGGGCGGGACCCCAGGAGGAGGGGGCAGGGGCAGGGTGGGGGCGGGACCCCAGGAGGAGGGGGCAGGGGCAGTGTGGGGGCGGGACCCCAGGAGGAGGGGGGTAGGGGCAGTGTGGGGGCCGGACCCCAGGAGGAGGGGGCAGGGGCAGGGTGGGGCAGGACCCCAGGAGGAGGGGGCAGGGGCGGTGTGGGGGCAGGACCCCAGGAGGAGGGGGCAGGGGCAGTGCGGGGGCAGGACCCCAAGAAGAGGGGGGCAGAGGTTTGGGGAATGGGGCAGGTATTAGGTGAACAGGTGATGTGAGGCCAGGACGTCGGGGGTACGGGCAGTGTGGGGGCAGGACCCCAGGAGGAGGGGGCGGGGGCAGTGCGGGGGCAGGACCCCAGGAGGAGGGGGCGGGGGCAGTGCGGGGGCAGGACCCCAGGAGGAGGGGGCAGGGGCAGTGTGGGGGCAGGACCCCAGGAGGAGGGGGCAGGGGCAGTGTGGGGGCAGGACCCCAGGAGGAGGGGGCAGGGGCAGTGTGGGGGCAGGACCCCAGGAGGAGGGGGCAGGGGCAGGGCTTTGGGGGGAGGGCGGAGCTCGGGGAATGAGGAGGATTAATTCGGTTCAGGGGCAGGTTTGTCTGCGGGTGACACTGGCACTGCAGGGGGTTAAAGCCGGGCTCACCCGAGGGAGGAGGACGGGGCTGGGTGGCCGGGCACAGCGGGGGTTCGGGGAGTGACAAGGAGCCGGTTCCAAGGCCCATCGGACACCCCCAGAAACCAGCTCACACCCAGACGGGGGGTTACAGCCCCAGCGAACAAGGGGCGCTGGGAACATCCCCGCGGTGCAGACAAATGTACCGAGTCACCGGGCAGAGACAGACCCGGCACTGACCTGCCCCCCCCCGTCCTCGGCCTCCGCCCCCCGCGCTCCCACCCCCGCCCCGATCAGCTGCTTTGTGCGGGGGTGAAAGGGGCGAAGCGGCGCGGCACGTTCCCACGCGGAGCAGGTTCACACACTGCACGGGGGGCGGGGCTCTCTGGGGGGCGGGGCGGGGCGGGGGGCGGAGTTGTGGGGGGGAGGAGGTGTCAGGTTGACCCAGGGCCCCGCCCTCACCTGCGCTACAGAGGACGGAAGCGCCCCGGGGCAGGCTGGGAGTTGTAGTTCCTGGCTCGTCTCAGAGCGGAATTGACGCGCCCCCTCCCGGTGCACACTGGGAAGCGTAGTTCTCCCTCTCACACGCGGCCCCTATTGGAGGAGGGGCCGTAACTCGTCAGTTCGCCGCGCCCCTCCCCGCTCCCTGATTGGCGGAGAGAGCGCGGGACAGAGACTCGGCGCGGGGGGGGGGCCTGGTTCCCTCGCCCCGAGGCTCCGCTGCCCCCGCACCCTCCCCACGGGGAGCCGGGGGGGCACCAGTGGGACCCGCCCCGGCGCTGCTGGGGGGACGCGGGCGGGGCCGGGCCGAGGGGCGCTGAGGCGGGACGGGGAGTGGCGGCTCCACACGGGGGGGCCGGGGGCTCAGACACCCAGTTCCAGGCGCCAGGCCCAGCCCCTGCCCCGGGAGCAGCCCCGGGCCCGTGGGAGCCGGGCGGGGGGGGGCACAGGGTAGAGGCAGCGCGAGTGAAAGGGCTTCACCCCCCCCCACCCCCCCAGCTGGGCCTGGGCAGCAGCGGGGGGGGAGGGGCTGAGCTGCCTGGGAGCAGCCCCACAAGTGGCAGCCTGGGGCCGCGGGGCCTTCAACCTCCCCCAACCTGCCCCCCAGTGTCCCCCCATCTGTTGTGACCCTCTTGCCAGCCCCACCCCCATCTTTGGGGATCCTTCAGCCCCCAGCATCCCCTCCCCCATCGTGTACACTCTACCTGACCTTTCCCTTCGCCCCTGACCTTCTCCTCCCCCTCCGTCCTCAGCACCCCGACACCGACCTCCTCCTCTCGCCCCACCCCTGACATCCTCCTTCCCGTCCTCAGCACCCCACACCCCCTTCCTCCTCCTCCCCCCCCACCCCATCCTCAGCACCCCACACCCCCTTCCTCCTCCTCCCCCCCAACCCCGTCCTCAGCACCCCACACCCCCTTCCTCCTCCTCCCCCCCATCCATGTCCTCAGTGCCCCATCCTTAATTGCCTCCAACCCATTTCTCCATTGCTGGGCCCCACTTTCCCATCCCCTAACTCCCCCAGTCCATCCCCAGGGTGTGAGATTCCTCATCTTCAATCTCTGCTACACCCAAACCTGCCAGGTTCCCCTTTTCAACAACTGTGGGGTCGTCCAACCCACCGACACCCATCCACTCTGGGCTCTCTAAATCCCACATTCCCACAATGCACCTTGGTAATGCCACTCTTCTCTCTCCCCAACTCCCCTATTCCCTTCCCTTAGGTCCTTCTGGACACCCCAACCCACAGTCAGGCCCCCACATACATCCCAGTCATTCACATGCTGAGCTAGTTCTTCAGGGACCCCCACAGCCCAGCAAACTTCTCCATCCATGAGCCCCATGGACCTGTGGCCAGGAAGGTGAGGAAGCTCCCACTTTGGCTGGGCTGGGTGTGGGTGTTAATCTTTTCCTGTCTTGTGTGTGCTGTACTCACAAACGCTTGTTGCTCCCTCGGGGTGAGGTGTGGTTTTGGCCGAAGATGAGGTGTTTTGGTAGCCCTGTGGATGCTGGGTGGTGTCTGGAATGGGGCGTGTGTGTTCCCATCATGCCCCTTCCCCTCTGCCTGCAGAGCTGAGACAGACAGGTCTGAGGAGCAGAGCAGGAGCTCTGGGAAGGAGAAGAGCAATATGAAGATGGAGTGTAAGATGAGGCCAGGTAACTTCTGTGGAGGGAGACATGCTGGACAGCGCCAAGGATTGGGGAGACAAGCAGGTGCTGCAAGGGAGATGATGTTGCCATTTGCAAGGGCCGATCATCTCTCTGACCAGGAGTGGTGTGTGCTCCCTAGCAGAAAGTTGGATCCATGAGGGTGGCTCGCTGTTTTGCATTTCTTTCGTCCTAGGTTTCTCTCTCTGTGTTGGCCAACTTTCACTCAAACTCTCTCTCCTTTCATGAACACCTGTCATGTTCAGTTGCCTGCATTCTCTTCCTCTGCTCCCCCTCCCCTAGTCTCCTATGGGCTCAGCTGGGTCTATCTGTCCATGGGCAGGGTCTCTGCCATACTGGGAAGGATGTGTCTTGCCTGCCAGGATAAGGGGGTTGCTTCTCCCACCCCCTATCTTTGGGAAGACCTCATTGCTGTAACTGGGTCACAGTGTGAGTGGCTATTCATGTCTTTGGGGCTGTGAGGTCTGAGACTGAGAGGGGTGGGCTCGCGGTCATGGCTTTGGGCAGAGGAGAAGTGGGGCTGGGATTAGAGATGCCCCTTATCACCCGCTAGCTCCATTACTGCATGGCCCAAAAGCCTCACTCAGGGTCCACTATGCGTCCTTGTGCTTTGCACTGCAGGGACAATCAGAGGGACAGCAGGATGCATGAGGAAATAGATGTGTGTGAGGCAGATGGGTGAAGGGGTGTGTGTGGCATACATTGGGGACGGATGTAGGGTTGAGGGTTGGACGGACAGCTGGACAGATGGAGACCTGCAAGGATGGACGGTGATGTCACAGGCTGGACTTGTGATGGGTTCAGCTCATGGCCGCTGGCTCTGTGATCTCCTGCCCCCATCTTCCCTTCTGACTCTGCCCCTGTCTCTCGCAGGCAGCACTCAGCAGAGTCTGGCCCTGTTGTTACACTGTGCCTACATCCAGCGCACACCTGTGCGTAATGTGCTCCTGGAGAGCTCAGGCAGGGAGAAGCGTGTGGCTTACAGCTGCTGAAACAGCTACTCCAAAGACTGCCGCAGATCTCCCCCTCCTTGGGCAGCAATACCATGGCCGGGGGGTTCCTTGTCCCTCCTCGCTGCCAAAGCAGCCTGTTCAGCGCAGAAACCGAGGTCACCTGTCTCTGGCCAGCCTCTAGCTGGAGCTGCTCCAGCCCCGAATTGCTGGTATCCAGCCTGGCCGGAGTTGGTGTGATGTCCTAGCAGAGTCCGTTCTTTCTCCCTGGTAGATTATGATTTTCCCCACTGCAGTTAGTTGCTCTTTCTCTGCTTCCCCATAGCTCCTCCCCAGTGATAGTGACCCCTGCTGGCCAGGAACGGGAGTGTCCTGTAGGTGCCTTCTTGTAGGAGCAGTGACTCCTGGTGGCGAGGGGCAGCAATGCCTGGCATGTATCCCCCCTAGCATTGCTGCAGTGACCCCTGGTGGCAACTGAGGGCAGTTGCCTGTGTGACCCCACTACTGCCATTGTGCCTGTGAGCGCTGGTGGGTAGGTGAGGCAGGGCCCTGTATGTATATCAGCCATTGGAGCAGAGCCCTCTGCGTATCCCACTCTCATCTCAGTGACTGGTGTTGCCCAGGTGGGGCAGTCCCCTGTGTGTATTTACTCCCCCAACCCCTGCATTGGGCCTGTGACCACTGGTAGCCAGAGGAGTCAGTGCCCAAGGTGTATTCTTCACCTTCCCCAAGGTGGCAGGGTGCCTGGGTGGCTGTGTCAGGCAGTGCCCTGGGTATCTTCCAACCCCTTTGTGGCAGTGAGCCCTGCTTCTGGTGTGTATCACTCCCCCACTAGGGATGTGCACTGGTGGCCAAGTATGGCAGTGCCTTTGTGTAGCCCCCTGTCCCCGCCTCCCAGGGTGACTAGATAGAAAGTGTGAAGAATCGGGACGGGGTGGAGGCTAATAGGCACCTACATAAGAAAAAGCCCCGAATATCGGGACTGTCCCTATAAAATCGGGACATCTGGTCACCCTATCCCCTCTACCCCTGTGCCAGGTATGGCAGGCAGATCCCTGACATCCCCGTGGGGCAATACCCTCTGTGTATCCCCCAATTGGGGCAGTTACCCCTGCTGGTCAGGTGGGGCAGTGCCCTGTGTGCGTATGCCCCCTATTTAGGTAGCGACCCCGATGGCTAAGTGAGGCAGTGGCCTTTGATTTTCTCTTCTCTCCCCAGCCCCCTCTGTCTCTGGGGTAGGGCCCCCAGTTGGGGCACTACTCGATGTGTATCTCTCCTAATTGGAGCAGTGACCTCCCCGTGGTGCCCTGGTGTGGCAGTGCCCTATTGGTATCTCCCTCCCCCTTTCCCCACGCCATTGTAGTAGTGGCCACTCCAGGCAGTGGCCTGTTTATCATCTCCCCCCCACCAGCACCATTGCAGCAGTGCCACCTGGTGGCCATGTGCGGCAGTGCCCTGCCTGTATCCCCCCCAACCAGTGCTGCAGTGACCCAAGGTGCCCACTTTGAATAGTAGCCTGTGTGTACCTCACCTCTTGGGGCAGTAATGTGTGTGGCCAGCTAAGACAGTGCACAGTCTGTGATGTCTGGTGGCCACGTAGGGCAGTGGCCTCTATGTACCATCTCCTCTGGAGCAGTGACCACTGGTGTCTTGGTGCTAAGATGCAGCCACCTCTGGGTTACATGGTGGGGCTGTTTACAGGACAGTGGGGACAGCCTCCCTGTTCCAGGAAGTAGGGGAATGTCTGGTGTTTGGGGCAGAGCGTTCCACCTTCTACTGAACTTTGATGCTCTGAGCACTTTTCCCCTGCATGAAGAAGACCCTGTGTGACTCCAAAGCTGGTCCAGTAACAGGTATCATCTCACTTGCCTTGTCTCCCTGGTTTTCTGGCAACTGTCCAACTTCCCCTTTGCTGTTGATCTTCAAACCTCCTCCAAGCAACCCTCCATCAATCCCTTAAGATGCCAAACCTCTCCTGGAACCCAACCCTAGGGGGGGCACCCCACCTGAAAACCCTACGGCACCATGGGAGTGGGAGTGTCTACTGCCTCCATCTTCCACCAGCCAGGATGGGCCCCACAGCACAATGGGAGTGGTCGTGTCTCCTGCTTCCATTTCCTGACAGCTGCTGCCAGGCCCGGCCCAGACTTCCCATTTCTGGTGCGAGTCTGGAAGCAGATGCTCCCATGAGGCAGTGCCGGGAAGGGTGGTGCTGGTGTCAGGAGGAGTAGGTGGGTCTGTGCTACTGCGGGGAGTTGCTGCCCTTGCTGTGAAGGTACTCCGCTATTAGAGGAGATGTCATCTCCGTTCCCTGCCATGCTCTGCACCAGCCCCTGCTTGTCACGGGAGCAGGGCTGGCTCCAGGCACCAGCGTAGCAAGCAGGTGCTTGGAGCAGCCAATTCAAAGGGGTGGCCCGTACGGTATCGGGGCAGCACATCTGGGTCTTTTGCGGAAATTCGGCGGCGGGTCCCCCATTCCCTGTCTTAGTCTTTGACCTGTCACCAAATGTCTACCAAAGAGGAAGGGAGGGAGGACTCGCTGCCGAACTGCCGCAGAAGAAGCACTGTGGTTGAGCTGCCGCCGAAGAGCCACAGTTTTTCTTTTCTTTCTTATTTACTTTCTCCACACCGGTCATGGTTTTATAGACCTCCGTCTTATCCCCCTTTAGTCGTCTCTTTTCCGAGATGAAAAGTCCCAATCTTATGAATCTCTTCTAAGACGGAAGCTGGTCCATATCCCCTCATCATCTTTGTTGTCCTTTTCTGAATCTTTCCCATTCCAATAGATCTTTTTTGAGATTGGGGCGATGGCATCAGCACGCAGCATTCAAGATGTGGGCGTACCATGGATTGTTATTGAAGCGATATGATAGTTTCAGTCTTCTTACCTATCCCTTTCTTAATGATTCCCTACACTCCACTGCACATTGAGTGGATGTTTTCAGAGAAGTATCCACAACGACTCCCAGATCTCTTTCTTGAGTGGTAACAGCTAATTTAGACCCCATCGTTTTATAGGGATAGTTGGGATTATGTTTTCCAATGTTCATTACTTTGCACTTAACAGCACCGACGTTCATGTGCCATTTGGTTGTCCCGTCACCCAGTTTTGTGAGATCTCTTTATGGCTCTTCGCAGTCTGCCTGAGACTTAACTATCTTGAGCAATTTTGTATCATCTGCCAATTTTGCCACCTCACTGTTTACCCCTTTCCCCAGATCATTTATGAATAAGTTGAACAGTACTGGTCCCAGTACAGACTCCTGGGGACAAGAGAGGGGAGATCCTCTTCTGACACTAGCAGACCAGGTGCCAGCTCATACCAAGGCCCCCAGGCCTTACTGAAAAGTGACAAATGCATGGCTGGAACCTAGTCTTTCTCACTTGTTTGTTACTGTTGTTAAAACAGGCCTTAGATTTATAAAAATGTGTTTAGTTTTTAGAGTTTATGACAAGCTCGTGAGTTGCTGCATGCATTCTTCTCACCTATAATAGCCGTAGCCCATGTTGTAAGGTGATATATAAGCGTTGGCACTAAAGCTGTAAACCCCCTTGCTGCCACCCAGCCACCAGTCAGGAGAGAAGCATTACCAAGTGTGAAATGCTAGTTTCCCAGAAGAGACGTCATCTCCTTTCCAACAAGAGAAGGCCCTGACTGAGACATCAGGCAAGCCACTGTGGATCATCCGTGGACAAAAGACCTGGTTGATTGCTCCCCCTAACACACCCACGAGGAGGCAAAGATCTGCACAAACACTTGCCCCCATCAGCTTGAGCTCTGGGGGAATGGAATAAAAATCTCTGTCAGGAAGAAACTGTTGTCCCCACCCCAGATGCTGCTTGGACTTCAGGGAGACTGCACACCTTCTAAGCATAAGCAAGGGATCCTGGCTGTTTTGCTAGGGTTAGCTGTAAAGAACATACAGAGTTTGCAGCTTCTACTACACTTGGGTGGCAAAATAATGTCAGGATGCCTAAGGAGAATGTCTATAACTCCATGTTAAGACTATTCTAGTGCCTGAAAAACTCACACTTGATACATGGTGGGTGAGATTAAAGCATGGAACACACAACCACGAGCAGCCCCACTGCCTTAGGGTTAGGGTTATGCAATTTGATCTCTTTGTTGTTGTTGTTGCTGCAGTCATTTGCCTTAAGCTTATACCACTTGATCTCTTTCAGGGTATGTTTTGGTTCCTGAAAGGTAAAAGGCTGCTGTGTGTGTGGTGTTATGGAATGAGGTAGCAAAGGTTGGTGTTGCAGAGGTGGTGCATGTGCCACAAAAATTGGTCCCCCCCACTGCCAACCCCAGCTCCGGTCCCAGAGTCCAGAATTTGCATAAACCCACCCGCTGACCTGTGACTAAGAATTTTGCCCTGCTAACTCTTCCAGCAACACAGGCCAAAGAAAGTATATGCAAGTGCTGTACCGCAGCCCCAGTGCTCTTTTTGGCTCCTTCCCACAGATCTTTCACTGCATACCAGTCCAGTTCCTTGCTGTGGCTTGTCTAAGAGCTGCATGCATATGCTAGAGCGTACCCTGAGCTGATTCCCCACTTTTGTGCTCCATACAGCTTTGCCTATCTGTGGCGCAATGGGTCAGCGCGTTCGGCTGTTAACCGAAAGGATGGTGGTTCGAGCCCACCCGGGGATGGTGGTAAGCCCGTGCTATTTCCTTGCTTCCCCGAGGCCTGTGGGGTGCCTCCAAAGTCCCATTTTGCTGCCTCTTGGCCTCAGTGCTTTCAGCTGGTGGCCCAAAGAGCGGACTAGATGCCATTCAGAAACGCGTCTCCCAGCAGCCGTGCCGGAGGCTCAGGCTTAATCCTCGAGGCCAAGCACAAAAACTTTCAGCCGGGAACATTTTGCTCCCTTCCCGCTTCCGCCCAAGTGGCGAGGGAGAAGTGGATAAGACACGCCGGCTGAAATATGCCTCCCTCCCACTTCCCTGTAGGCTGTGCAAAGCTCTTGGCCTGCCTCATGCCTCATCAGGAAAGAGGGCCACACTGCCCACGCCTGAGTCATGTGCGCAGTCAGGCCCGCCCCGGCTGACGGCGTGCAGAGCCACGCGAGTCAATGGCAGGTCGAGTCGGTAGCCTCGGCTCTTTCCCCTGACAGCCACACAGCGCTGCCCAGCGCCCCTAGAGCCTCCCTGGTGTTCTCCCGCAGCCCACCGGGGTGGGTGGGAAAAGGAGACCAGGAAGCACTGCAGCCTCATTCTGGGACAGGAGGCCCTCGCCACGCCCAGACCTCCCTCTTGCCTTCAGCCCAGGCAACCAGAGGTGCCAGGGAGTTCCCTGGCAGGCGGCCGCCTCAGCCACCTCTTGCTGCTCTGCTGGTCACCACCTCGCTGGAAGGCCCAGAGGGAAAAGAAATGAGCGCCCGCATAGCAGAGGATGGTTTCGATCCATCGACCTCTGGGTTATGGGCCCAGTACGCTTCCACTGTGCCGCTCTGCTGGCTCTTCATAGCCCTTCCACCCAGCTGGCACTATCCAGATTAGTGCCTTACTAGCTCTCGCACTGACAGGCAGATGCGCAGGCTGCTAGGCAGCTGCCCTGGTCACAGGATTTTACAGCGTCTACAGGGTAAAAGGGATCTATTTGGGGTTTGGACCCCACTGGGAGCTGGGTAGCTGAGTGCCGGAGACGGGAGCACTTCTTAAACTGTTTTCAGTTAAGCCTTCAGCTCGTGGGGGACGAGGTTCAGCCTTGGATCCGTGTCTGCAGCAGGCAAGCGCCTCTGGCTCAATCGGCCCCCCTCGCTGTCTTAGCAGACTAAAACCCGGAGCAAACGCACATGCCTTGCAAAGAAACAGGAGCCAGGATCTCGAACAAATGTCAACATTTTATTAAGATAACGTTGAACGAAAAAAAGAAGTGTATGGTACAGCATTTAGGCGCAGAAGTTTCTGATGATCAGGGAACAACGTACAGATTACCCAGGGGGTGCGAAGTTCGGTTTCAGATCAGGTGACATAAGGAATACCTAATCTGCAATAGCCTGGACTGGGGGTAAAAGGTTAACGTGCAGACACTGAGTTGGGAGGGTGTGTTGTCCATGTGAGGGCTACGTTCAGGTGTGGCATATAACGAGCGGATACGACGATGAGGATGGCTTGACCCGCGTTTGGTGAGTTTAAACGTTCAGTGTTTTTGAATCTTTGCCACAATCTAGTTTAAGCAGGGTCTCTGTGAACTCTACCCTGCCATCTGTTGGTGATCTGTTGTAAAGGCCTTTTGAGGCTGATGTCATTTACATGGTTCCACCCACCCCGGATTGCATGATGGGAGTGCTTGTCGAGAGGGTCATTCCAGCTGCTGTGGGATCCCCAATCTCTTTGTTATTGGGGCAGGAGTAATGCAGTGTATTTTCCTGTTCGTTTTGGATCAAGGAGAGAGTAACTGTACCTCGCATTTGAAGCCTGAGAGCTTCTCCCTCGCCTGCAAAGTACTCACCTATTAAGGGGTCTGGGTTCCAAAGACTGTGAGAGGTAGGAATAGATGTTTGTTTGGTTCTTGCTGGCCCATGTTGGTGCCTGCTGCTTTCCTTCTTGCTGTCCCTGGTGTGTAAAGACAGAAGCGTTTTTGAATCTCTTTGAGTTGTTGTTAGTGCTTCAGTCCTTTGCTTTAAGCTTATGCTGTTTGATCTTTTTCAGGGTATGTTTGGTTCTGAGAGGTAAAAGGCTGTGTGTGCGCCTGGGGTGTTATGGAGTGAGGTAGCAAAGGTTGGTTGCAGAGGTGGTGCATGTGCCACAAAAATTGTGTCCCCTCTCCCCACCTCAGCTCTGGTCCCAGAGCCCAGACTTTGCATAAACCCACCTGCTGACCTGTGACTAAGAATCTGGTTTCAGAGATCATTCGTTTGTCACAAAAGCTGTGTCCCACAGCTGATCTCCCAGTGTCCAATCTGCTAAATTTTCTTGCTGTCCTGAGTGGTAAGGAACATTTTCTCCAACGATGGAGTTGTTTACAACTTACAGTGTGGAAATGAGATCAAAACTCAACAGCTTATGTGTGCCAAAAAATTGCATTTAGTTATTAAAGACTTTACAGCTGTGGCATAGAACCAAGTATGTATTAGAAACATAAAAAGCTACATTCTTAAACTAGAGAGATACAAAGGACATAAAATGTGCATTTAAAGATTTCATAAACAGTCCATTGTACTAAATGCAAACATTTCTTTTCAATCTCTCTTATTTCACTATGCTTTGGAACCCATGTCCCTTGCCTAATGAGTTTTATATAGGTTCAAGTGAGTCCCGAAATCATGAACTGCTAAGTTCCGTTCTACTGTATTTGATTCATATCACTGGAATAACTGCACTTTATTACCCCTGCCCTAATAAGAAAGAGACTGGGGATCCCACAGCAGCCGAAATGACCCTTTGGACAAGCACCCCCATCATGCAATCTGGGGTGGGTGGAACCATGCAAATAACGTCAGCCTCAAAAGGCCTTTACAACACATCACCAACAGATGGCAGGGTAGGGTTCATAGCGACCCTGCTTACATCCTCCCTCCAGCCAAGAATTGGTGGTCCTGATAAATCACATTCCCTATTATACCAACTCATTGGTATTGAATGCAAAGTTATTACTAGCAAAAGTAGCCACCCATCTCTGCCTTGTAGCTTCCAGCTTAGTCCTTGTTAACACATAAGTCAGTGGATTGTTCTCTGTCCACATCTGAAACTGAGCACCACACAAGTAGTTTTGAAATTTCTCAGTGATGGCCCATTTCAAGACCAAGAACTGTTGCTGGTGGGTGGGATAGCAAGTTTCGCTATCAGACAGTCCTCAGCTGGCAAAGCCTACAGATTTACATTTCCTTCTACTTCCTGGTACGGGACTGCTCCCAGACCCTCCAAACTGGCATCAGCATGCAGGATAAACCATTTGTTTGTGTTAACAAGGACTAGGACTTGCACATGAATCAGGCAAATAATTATTTCCCGTAAAGCCCTGTCACTTCTCTCAACCCGCCATGTCCCAAATGGAGAAGAGAGGAGCCCCTCCAGTGTCCAAGGCCAGGAACACCAGATTGGAGGGGGGAGGTGTTCATGACTCAGTCCAGGTCTGCTAGTGCTGCAAAGGAGAAGATTTCCTTCCTCAGTCCAGGTCAACTGGAATTGTTGTTGTAGTGGGAGAGAGATGTCTCTCATCTTTTTCTTAGATGCTTTGGTGAGAGGGGACAGGCAGAGGTTTTTTTTCCTCTTTGCAGCTCACATCGCACATTTCTTCTCTGGTTTTTGCTCTAGCTTGATTTCTTTCTTGCATCTCAGTTTTCTCTTTCTTGGCCTCATTCCTGAGCATTCACAGCCCAATTCTCTATCCTAACCCTGAGTCCTCTACTGCACTCTGAATGTCTCATTCTAACCCCACCTCAGAGTCGGCACCTCTAGAACCAGTGCCTTCATCCCTCTGCACTCCAACTCTGTCCCATGTAGCCTGATGTAGGGTGTACTAATAATATTAATTTGGATAATTTGATGAAAATTTAATTGATTAGCTTACATGTTATTTAATTTAATTGAGTTACAAAGTTACATTTGCATTACTGCTATTCAAAAGATACATATGGCATTATATGCAACAAAGATTTGGTTAATATACTCACAGCCTTCCTTGATAACCTGGTGGTAAGAGACACAGGACCAGCCTTGCAGTTCAGGTTTCTCAATTCTTAAGTGAAAGATGAAGTGCTTAGAAAAAGCTAGTGTTACTTAGGGTTTACTTGAATATGTTAAACTTAAAATCAAAACCTAATAAACAAAGACTAAAAACTTAGGGAAACCGAACTTAGCCTAGTTCCCTTGAAACTTAAAGTTTAAGAACAAGTACAGCCTGCTGATAGTACATAGAGAGAGAGTGTAGGAAGTAAGTCACAATGATAGAGCAAAGTGCTCTAGCGAGGTAGGTTACCTCTTTTATAGGGCACAAGGGCTGGAAATCCTTCCTCCTATGCCCAAATTTCATTCCTCACCCACAAAATATTAGGGTACGTTTACTTCATAGGCTAGTATGTTTGTGCTTGGTGATGACATGTACATATGCACATAATTTACCTTGTAGTGTACCTGTTAAATCTGTGGGTACAACACTGAATAAAACCCTATGCCATTCTCCATTGTCGATTGGTCTAGGTAAAGGTCTTGGACAGGCATGGGTACTTACCTATTTAAGTAACATGATAAAGGTCGATTTTCCTCTCTGAGTAAAAGGTCACAATATAGATATGCTAACTTTGCCTTAGCTTAACATACAGGATATGGCCTCTAGGTTCTCGTAAGTCATGTGTCTCAGTCCCCTAATCATTTTTACTACCCTCTTCTGGACTCTCTCCAGTTTGTCCACATCCCTTCTCATGTGGGTCCCAACCCCAAAAGTACTCACATTTTACCCCAATGGCCCCAAAATGCCGGCTTTTAATATGTAAATAGGGTGCTGCCATGGTCAAGTCACTCCCGAGCTCTCCAGCGGAGCCTGTTGGCAGAGAACAAGGTCAAAATTAGCCAGGATGTCACTCAGTCAAATTCCTGTGCTCCCCGCAGGTGGTATTGGAAAGCTCCAAGATGGCTCACTTCCCTTTCTCTCATCAGCTTCAGGCTCCAGGGTTACAAATGCACAAACCAGTTGGGATTCTCCCCTGGCCTCAGGGTGTGGGGCTGCTCTGAGGGGATGGACTTGCACACTTGGGATATGAGTGCAAAGATACAATTTCAATTTCTCTTAGAGAAATTGGAAGGCAATTTATATTTGGTAAAAATCTTATATAGTGAAAGGAAAGCTGCAGTGACAGCCTGGTTACTGGGGTGCAAAACACCTTCCTCCTGGGAGAAACAAGAAGTTAGAATTAGAAATTTACATCGTTTGTTCCAATGTTGGTACAGGTTTAATTTTGCTTCTGTGTAGGTTTGTTTCAGGCTGTGACCATTTTGGTTTATTGGGTTGTTTTGGTTTTTTTAGTTGGAATGGAGCTTTTAATTGACATTTGCTGGATTCAAATGGCTGACTTGCAACACCAGTTTTGACTTAGTTCTTCATATTTTATTACGATTTGACCAGTATTCAAGGATTCAATTCCTTTATAGGAGGTTTTAGTGGTCATGCTTATTTATTTGATGTTATTTTATCATTCCGCTGTAGCACACTTTTTTGATAAAATGTTGAAATTATTAATTTACAGCATTTGTTAGTTTTTATTTTTACAAACAAAGTTTTTCTTAATGTTTGGGTTTTAAATTAAGCCTTGTTTTTGGTTTCAATTTTTCATTTAGGTTTTGGTTACTGATGGGATCTTTAAGAGAACTTTGGATTCAGTACTAAAATTTGGACAGATTTAGAATATTTTAAGTAAACCGTGTTTACTATTTTATTTTAATAAAGTTTGTATTGCTGTAAACCCTAGCCGGGGGGAGAGGAGATGAGCCTGGGGTTTAACTGAGAAGGAACAGAGGCATGGCCCCCGTGAAGGGTGAGGCCAGGTGATGGGGGGCACAGTTCCCCAATTTTTTTTGTCTAGCCCATCTCAGGCCTCGTCTACACTACGCTGTTAAACTGATTTTAACAGCGTTAAATCGATTTAACGCTGCACCCGTCCACACTACACTGCTCTTTATATCAATTTAAAGGGCTCTTTAAATCGATTTCTGTACTCCTACAAAACGAGAGGAGTAACGCTAAAATCGATATTACTATATCGGATTAGGATTAGTGTGGATGCAAATCGACGTTATTGGCCTCTTTATTTTACAGTAGCTACCCACAGTGCACCGCTCCAGAAATCGACACTAGTCTCGGACCATGGACGCACACCACCGAATTCATGTGCCTAGTGTGGACGCTCACAATTGACTTTATAATATCTGATTTATAAAATCGGTTTAAGCTAATTTGAATGTATCCTGTAGTGTAGATGTAGCCTCAGTCCCCCACTAAAGGAGAAGAGTCTGATGCCACCCCTGCTGGTCACTGAGTGTCACTGCTGCTCCATGGGAAACATGCTCTGTGCCTTACCCAGATTGGTGGGAAACACACTCTGTGCATTACCGTGACTGGTCCGTGGGTGTCACTGCTTGTAGAGGGCAGACACATGCTGTGCATTACGCCACTTGACCAGTGGGTGTCACTGCTGCGCCAAGGAAAACACCTTCTGTGCATTACTCTGACTGCCCACTGGGTGTCACTGCTGCTCCAAGGGAGACAGAAGAACGGCCAGACTGGTTCAGACTCAAAGTCCATCTAGCCCAGTATCCTCCTGTCTTCTGACAGTGGCCAGTGCCAGGTGCCCCAGAGGGAATGAACAGAGCAGGGAATCATCAAGTGATCCATCCCCTGCCGCCCATTCCCAGCTTCTGGCAAACAGAGGCTACAGGCACCATCCCTGCCCACCCTGGCTAATAGCCCTTGATGGATCTATCCACCATAAACTTATCTAGTTCTTTTTTGAACCATGTTATAGTCTTGGCCTTCACAACATGCTCTTGCAAGAGTTCCACAGGTTAACTATGCAACTGCTCTGAGTTTACCCGCCCTCCCCTGGCCAGGTTCTATATGGAAAAGAGGATGAGGATGAGGAGAGCCATGATGTGTCTGTCAGTGGCTGGTGACTCAGTTTCCTCTAGGCAGCAGTGCTGCAGGCTCCTTTGGTCTGTGCCCATGCAACTGTGTCTGGGGAAGGGGGAGTAGAGGCTCTTGCTTCTCAGCCGCATGCCCCACCGCCAGCAGCTGGGGAATCCAGGCCAAATTTAATCCTGGTAGCTGGGCCGGGATTTGCCTGGGCTGGGGTAGGGCTGAGGAGGAATTGGGAGGGAGACAGACACCTGCTGTGAAGGAAGATCCTCCCATTCCCTGCCAACCCCGTTCACTCCTTGCAGCACAGGACCCCCTAGCATTTCTTTCTCTGTCATGGGAGCTGTCTGCTGCCTGCTTCTCCCTTAGCATAATCTCTCCCCATCCTGGAGCACTGGCATTGCCCATCCTGTGCAAACAGACAGGCCCCGGTGTGCCCCATGGCACTGCCCTGCAATTGTGGGGACAGCTGTTGGATGGAGCCATATCAAAATATGGGGGTGGGCAAGGCTGGGGACCAGGACTCCTGGGTTCTCCCCTCAAATGTGGGAGGGGAGTGGAGATTAGGGGGTAGAGTGGGGGAGGGGCAGGGCTGGGATCCAGGGCTACTGCTTTTTCTGGTTTTCTCCACCTCCTGCAGCTGCCTCGGTCCTTTCAATGTGTTTCTTGTTCCAAATTCATTTGCTGACTTGTGTAACTTACCCCAGAGGTGGCTGCATCTCAGTGTTGGGTGAGGCACCCTTGGCTCCATCACCTCCTAACCACGTCTCTCTCCCCCTTTGGGTGACCCTGCAGCACTCAGCAAACATCCACATGATCATAGGGCACTTTGAGCACTGGGCAGGCAGGGGCCAGGCGCCCAGCCCTCCCTCCAGAGAATGGGACACAGCACCACCTACTTTTTACAGGGATTAAAAAGGGGCAAAGGGGGGCAAATCAGAGGAGGGGGTGGCCAGGGTCTGAGCAGGGGGTGGAAATTGACTGGTCGGGGGGTTAAGCAGCTGGAGGCAGAGTTAGGAGAGGGACTGAAGGCAAAGTCAGGGATGGGGGAAGGAGCCGGAGTTAAGCCCAGAGGGAGGCGCTGCCAGAGTTTTAAATCCCGGCACAGGCAGGGGCCGAGGGGTAACAGTTATCCCAGTGGGCTGAAACTCCAGTGTTTGCAAACATGGGTGGGGGGAGCAGAGGGCTTTTTTATTTCCCCTCTCACAGGGAGCACTTCTGAGCATGAACTTCCCAGGGCTGGACTCTTAAAGGCACAAGCATCCCACTGCCTAGACACTGCAGCTCCTCTCTGAATAACCTACTGAGGTGCTGCAGTAGGAGACTCAATTCAGTGAAACTGGGCATTCCCTATATGCCCCCCTGTCATAAACAGATAGCTAAGGGTTAATGTCTCTTTCACCTGAAGCACCTGACCAGAGGACCAATCAGGAAACCGGATTTTTTCAACTCTGGGTGGAGGGAAGTTTGCGTCTGAGTCTTTGTTTTCTGTCTGCCTGCTTTCTCTGAGCTTTGGAGAAGTAGTTTCTGTTTTCTAATCTTCTGGTTCTAAGTGTATGGACAAAGAGATCAGATAGTAAGTTATATGGTTTCTTTTCTTTGGTATTTGCAGGAATATAAGTGCTGGAGTGCTTTGATTTGTATTCTTTTTGAATAAGGCTGTTTATTCATATTTCTTTTAAGCAATTGACCCTGTATTTTGTCACCTTAATACAGAGAGACCATTTGTATGTATTTTTCTTTCTTTTTTATATAAAGCTTTCTTTTTAAAACCTGTTAAAGTTTTCTTTACTGGGAAATTTCAGGGAAATTGAGTCTGTATTCACCAGGGAATTGGTGGGAGGAAGGAATCAGGGGGAGATCCGTGTGTGTTGGATTTGCTAGCCTGATTTTGCATTCCCTCTGGGTGAAGAGGAAAGTGCTTTTGTTTCCAGGACTGGGAACGGAGAGGGGGAGTCACTCTGTGTAGTTTCACAGAGCTTGTGTCCGTGTATCTCTCCAGGAGCCCCTGGAGGGAGGAAGGGAAAAAGGATTATTTCCCTTTGTTGTGAGACTCAAGGGATTTGGGTCTTGGGGTCCCCAGGGAAGGTTTTTCAGGGGGACCAGAGTGCCCCAAAACACTCTAATTTTTTGGGTGGTGGCAGCAAGTACCAGGTCCAAGCTGGTAACTAAGCTTGGAAGTTTTCATGCTAACCCCCATATTTTGGACGCTAAGGTCCAAATCTGGGACTAAAGGTTTGACACCCCCCAATCAGGGGGCTGTGCACCCCCTTCCCCGAATTTCCCCAACACCCCCTCCCTCAGTGGTCAGGTAGTTACATGCAGCGCTGCCAATGTTGTCATTGGTTGCAAATTTGAATGGATATTGAAACGTTAACACACTTTAAAAGCAGATACAACATATGAAAACTACTTGTACCTGAGAAAGTAAAATAGGTTTGGAAAGTCTGGACAAAGCCGGGTTTCCTCACCCAGCTGTTGTGTTTGCTGACAATGTCGGTGCATTGGCTTCGGCAGTGTTGGCCAACCTTAGAATTTCAAATGATGATTTGTAAGCGAGGTGTGAATGAGCTCTCCCCTGGCAGCTACTGATGACCAGGGTTGGGAGGAGGCTTTGGGACCAGACTGTATTTACATGAACTCACCTACTCTGCTGATGTATCCAGTGGACAGAGCTGGGCTGCCTCTGCTCTAGGTGCCCGGAGGAGGGAAGGTGTGTGGGGCTCCAGCCTGGGACTCTTCTTCCCTCCTGCCAAGGCCTGCCTGTTAATCCCAGTCCTGGCACTCCTTTCTTCAAGCGCCATGTGGGCCAGAGGAAAAGTGTGGTAGGAAGCACAAGGGCCAAGCTTGTGAACATCAGGTGCAGCAGCAAGAATCCCAACTATCAGGGTTGCAAGTTATAGAGCCCTAACCCATTGTGGCCATCGCAGCCAAAGACCTGGCTCTAGGAGGTGTGAGTCACCCAGCAGGAGGGGAAAGATTCACTCTTACACAGCTGGAGACAGGGAAGTTGAGCTCTGGGGCTTTACCACAAGCATGGGTGGCAAGTTTGTAGAAATTTTGGTGGTGCCCAGAACCTGCCCCTCAACTCCGTCCCCCAAACTCCACCCCCCGCCTGCCTAAGGCTCTGGGAGGGGATTTAGGGGGGAGGTCTGGGGTGCAGTTCCTGGGCTGGGGATTAGGGTGCAGGAGGGGTGTAGGGTTCAGGCTTTAGGATGGAGTTTGGCTGCTGGGTGCAGGCTCCGGCAGAGTTGTAGGAAGGGGTGAGAGATGCAGGCTCTGGGGGTGGGAAGGAGTGGACTCTCTGGGAGGGAGGGTCGGGCTGAGGATGAGGGATTCATGATGCAGGAGGGGGCTCAGGACTGGGGCAGAGTATCAGGGTTCAGAGGGAGCTCAGGGTTGGGGGTGTTGGAGAGGCTCAGGGCAGCCTGCACTAGGACTCTGGGGCAGCAGTTCTGCCCGGAATCCCTCTACTCCAGCAGCAGGAGCAGGCAGGGGACAGGCACATGCTGCTTTTTGTCAGGCAGGGACACAGCGCAGCAGGGGGAGGGGTGCCAGGAGCAGGGGAACAGACCCAGCTCCAAATATTGCTGGAGCACGGCCCCCAGCCCTGAATATTCCTGGAGCCCGAGCACCACAAATATATATAACCTGCTGCCTATGACCACAAGCCAACACAAGGTCCCACTGAGATTTGAACTCAGATTACAGGATTCAGAGTCCTGAGTGCTGCCCATTGCACCATGGGACCAGCTTGTGCGGCCTTCTCTGCACATCGGTGACCCTCATGGGGCTGGCTTGTGTAAGGGGGCTCTTGGCCCTTTACTAAAACTTAGTGTGTGTGGTGGGGGGGGGGTTGGTTGGCTAGTTCCCAGCACCAATAGAAGGGGGAAGGATCAATGGGAAATCAGGACCCTGAGACTGACAGTCCCCAGGGACAATGGGGAGAGGCCAAAGCTCCAAGTTAGCTGCACTGACAGGCCAGGCAGTGTAATGAGAGAGTCACCAGGCCAGGGGGTCCCATCCTTCATGTGAGCTAGAACTGCCTGGGCGAGAGTGGGGCAGAGCTAAGGAGAGAGCAGGATCCCGAGAAGAGCCGGGGAGCAGAGCTATGCAGGTGCAGTGCCAGAAACTGCTGCATGTAGGAATTTGCAGCCTGTAGCAGTTACTGATACCTGAGGTTGTTCTTATTTGCTGACTTGTCCTAATTGGCTAAAACTTGACAGTGGTTTCTCTAGCAAAGGCCAGTCCCTGGCCCCTTGGTCCAGACATCCTCCTTCATATCAGGCTAGGGTGACCAGATGTCAAAGATGAAATATTGGGACGTGGGGGGCAGAGCAAAAAAAAAGCCAGAGGACCCCTCCTGCCGCCAGGCAGAAGTGGTACAACCCCATCTCCAACCAATTCTCAGCTCCAACCCCCGCTACACCCCCAGCACCCCCATCCCCTCACTCCTGGGCCCAGCCTGGGCTCCGAGCTCTGCAGCCGAGCCATGATCTGGGCCCCTCCTGCAGCTCCCGGGCAAGGGGTGAACCAGGCAGCTCCTGGCAGGAGCGTGTCCGCCCCACTTGTGTCTCCGCCCCCCGCCCACCTGGGCCCTGCCTGCTCCGTGCTGCCCCCACCCCACTGCGCTGCCCGCAGGCTGCAGGGCTGGAGCAGCTGCCGCGCTGCGCTTCTGGCCATGGCCAGTGTGCAGACCTGCAGGGGAGGGGCGCAGCCTTCCCTCTCCAGGTCTGCAAGGGGACAGTGGAGACACCATTCCAGTGGGGACGGGCCGCTGCTTTACTCCCCACCTCTGCCAGGAGATTGGGGAGTGGCCGTTCCTGCGGGGGCAGGGCGCTCTGTTCCCTCCCCAGCTCTGCCAGGGGACTCGGAAGAGGCTGTTCCAACGGGGGTGGGGCGCTGCCTTCCCTCCCCCAGTCTGCGAGGGGAATTGGGAGCGGCCGTTCCTGCGGGAATAAGGCGCTGCCATCCCTCCCTAGCTCTGCCAGAGGACTGGGCAGCGGCAGTATTAGCAGGGGCAGGGCACTTGCTTGTCTTCCCAGCTCTGCAAGGGGACTGAGGAGCAGCCGTTGCAGCGGGGGTGGGGCGCTGCCTTCTCTCCCCAGCTCTGTGAGGCGACAGGGGAGTGGCTGTTCCTGCGGGGGTGGGGCGCTGGGTTCCCCTCCCAGCTCTGGGAGGGGCGTGAGGTGTGGCCGCTCGAGCGGGGGCAGGGCGCTGGCTTCCCTCCCCAGCTGTGGGAGGGGTCTGGGGAGTGGCGGTTCGAGTGGGGGCAGGCAGCGAGCTCCTTGCTTTAGTCACAGCCTCAGAGCCAGTGTGATCCCCCTCTCCGGTGTGCAGGGGGGCGGGGAGCATCTCTCCCTCCCACTCAGCCCCAGGGGGCTGGTTACAGGTAGGCAGGTACCCTGAGCCCAGCAGCCCCTCCCCCCTGCCAGCCACGTCATTTGCATTTTCACTGACCATTTCCGTCTTACCCAATTGGTTCCCTGGATTTGAATTCAAATCCTCGATCGTTACAGGAGCAGGGCCTGGATCCTGTCCCAAAGAGACACAGTCACCTCCCAACAGGGCCTCCCAGCCAATATCCTGGAGAACCCCAACGACCAACCAGCCAGACCCCTCCTGGGTCTGCACAGGGATCCAGACCATATGCAGGATGGGGGGCTTCACCCTGGGGACCTTCATCCAGGTCCCACAGCCCTTCAGCATCTGCTGCTGCACCACCACAGTTCTCTCTGTCCCAGGGTCTCGCCAGCCCGGGCGTGTTTCCCCACTGACCCTTGGGCAGCCCCCTATGTCTCTCTGCTCCACCATCCCAGTCCATGCTGGTGCTGCTTCTCCTGCAGCTTTTCCTCAGGCTCTTGCTCTTTCTCACGATCCTCTCGCACTCCCAGGCTCTGCTCCCATCCCATACATCTTCGATCCCCTGATGGGGAACCTGATCGTGAAAACCATCATCTGTTTGGAGACCAGACTCTCGGGGATGTCTGGCTGCTGCTCCAGCTGCTCCCAGATCCTCTTGTAGCCCCATCTGGGTCAGGAATCTGCTCCTCAGACGTGTCCTTCTCCTCCCACTCATGATTAACTGTGCCTTGGTGAACTTCCCCGTGCGTAACCCTCTTTGTGTACAGGATCACAATGTCCTTCTCAAAGAGATGGTGATAGGCCATCACTTCACCGTTCCCAAGTGGCTCTGGACTGACAGGCCTGTGTGCTCTTGGCTCCCCCATGGTTTCCAGGAAGAACCCCTGGTGTGCCAGCCCCTTCTCGTGGTCACCACCTCTTTGCCAGGGTCGAGCTGCAGACTCCTCCGCCCCTGGGACAGCTCCTGCCGTCCCCAGGTGAACCCTGAAACTGCAAAAATCCTCTCTCCCAGGGCAGAGCGGCAAGCTCCTCCGCCCCTGAGACTGCTGGCTGTAGTCCTCAGGGGGATCCTGTTACTCCAACAGTCCTTCTCTCTGGTCACACACTCCCAGAAGTTAACCGCTCCCTGAAACCGTCCCTCTCTGAGCCTTCAGCACGCCTGGTCCTCATTATCCCTCCTTTGTTTTACTGCTCCCCAGTCACTTACTGCAAGCAGCGCCATTCACGGGGTGCAGTACATCCCACCTCTACCACCAGTTGTCACGGAGTCCCCGGGCGATGCTCTGGAACTGCTCCCCACAAAACCAGTCAGGACTTTGAGGAGCCTCCTCTCCCTTGGAACAGAAGTTTTTAGGGCAAGAAGCTCACAAGACTTTACCTCCTGGGTCTCTCCTTGGAGCATTCAGCATCCTCTGATCCTCCATGTGCTTCCCACAGCGAGTCCACCCAGGCAGGGTCCATTCTGGGGAGGTATCAAGGTTTTTTCCCCACTTTGAACTTTAGTGTCCAAGAAGTGGGGACCTGCATGATCACTTTTAATCTTTATTACCAGCTTAAATTTGGTACGCTGCCACCAGCCAAAAATATGGTGTTTGGCACACTTCCTGTTCCCCCAAAGCCTTCCCTGGGGAATCCAAGACCCAAACACCTTGGATCTGAACACAAGGAGAAATTAGCCTTCCCTCCCCTCTTTTTTCCCCCAGACTTTCCCCTCCCTGATTTACCCTGAGAGGCTACACTGATCCAAACTCCTTTGATCTTAAAACAAAGAGGAATTAACCTTCCCCCTCATCCTTTACCCCCCACCAATCTCTGGTGCATTCAGACCCAATCTCCTTGGGTCTTAAAAGAAGGAAAAAAATCAATCAGGTTCTTAAAATAGAAAGCTTTTAATTAAAGAAAGAAAAGGTAAAAATTATCTCTGTAAAATCAGGATGGAAAATGTTTTACAGGGTATTCAGATTTATATAGCCTAGAGGGACCTCCCCACCCCCTTAGCCTGAGATTCAAAGTTACAGCAAACAGAGGTAAAAATCCTTCCAGCAAAAGACACATTTACAAGTAAAGAAAACAAACATAAGATTGATCCACGTTTCCTGGCTATACTTACTATTTTGAAACATGAGAGACTGATTCAGAAAGATTGGAGAAAACCTGGTTGCACATCTGGTTCCTCTTAGCCCCAAGAGCGAACAAAGAACAAAACAAACAGCACAACAAAGACTTTTCTCCACCGAGATTTGAAAGTATCTTGTCCCCAGATTCGTCCTCTGGTCAGGTGTCAGCCAGGTTCACTGAGCTTCTTAACCCTTTACAGGTAAAAGAGACATTAACCCCTAACCATCTGTTTATGACAGGAGGGAAGCCAGCCGCCCCCCCCCCCCGCTGGAACCACCATTCCCCAGGCCCCTCCCAGAGCTGGGAACGGAAGTCCATGCCCTGCCCCCGCTGGAACTGCCCCTCCCCTGTATCCTCCCAGAGTTGGGTCGGGAACCCAGCGCCCCTCCCCGTCTCGAACGGCCACTCCCCTGTCCCCTCCCAGAGCTGGTGAGGGAACACAGCACCCCACCCCCGCTGGAACGGCCACTCCTGAGTCCCCTGACACAGCTAAGGAGGGAAGGAAGTGCCCCACCCCCGCAGGAACGGCCGCTACCTAGTACCCTTACAGAGCTGGGGAGGGAACCCAGAGCACAGACTCCGCAGGAAAGGCCGCTCCCCAGTCCCCTGTCAGAGCTGGGGAGGGAAGAAAGTACCCCACCCTCGCTGGAACGGTCGCTCCCCAGTCCCGTCGCTGAGCTGGGAAGGGAACCCTGCACCCCGCAACCGCAGGAATGGCGGCACCAGAGTCCCCTCGCAAATCACTTAGAAAAGTTAGATGCCTGCAAGTCACCAGGGCCTGATGAAATGCATCCTAGAATACTCAAGGAGTTAATAGAGGAGGTATCTGAGCCTCTAGCTATTATCTTTGGGAAATCATGGGAGACGGGGGAGATTCCAGAAGACTGGAAGGGGGCAAATATAGTGCCCATCTATAAAAAGGGAAATAAAAACAACCCAGGAAACTACAGACCAGTTAATTTAACTTCTGTGCCAGGGAAGATAATGGAGCAGGTAATTAAAGAAATCATCTGCAAACACTTGGAAGGTGGTAAGGTGATAGGGAATAGCCAGCATGGATTTGTAAAGAACAAATCATGTCAAACTAATCTGATAGCTTTCTTTGATAGGATAACGAGTCTTGTGGATAAGGGAGAAGCGGTGGATGTGATATACCTAGACTTTAGTAAGGCATTTGTTACAGTCTCGCATGATATTCTTATAGATAAACTAGGAAAGTGCAATTTAGATGGGGCTACTATAAGGTGGGTGCATAACTGGCTGGATAACCGTACTCAGAGAGTAGTTATTAATGGCTCCCAATCCTGCTGGAAAGGTATAACAAGTGGGGTTCCGCAGGGGTCTGTTTTGGGACCAGCTTTGTTCAATATCTTCATCAACGATTTAGATGTTGGCATAGAAAGTACGCTTATTAAGTTTGCGGATGATACCAAACTGGGAGGGATTGCAACTGCTTTGGAGAACAGGGTCAAAATTCAAAATGATCTGGACAAATTGGAGAAATGGTCTGAGGTAAACAGGATGAAGTTTAATAAAGATAAATGCAAAGTTCTCCACTTAGGAAGGAACAATCAGTTTCACACATACAGAATGGGAAGAGACTGTCTAGGAAGGAGTATGGCAGAAAGAGATCTAGGGGTCGTAGTGGACCACAAGCTTAATATGAGTCAACAATGTGATACTGTTGCAAAAAAAGCAAACATGATTCTGGGATGCATTAACAGGTGTGTTGTAAACAAGACATGAGAAGTCATTCTTCCGCTTTACTCTGCGCTGGTTAGGCCTCAACTGGAGTATTGTGTCCAGTTCTGGGCACCACATTTCAAGAAAGATGTGGAGAAATTGGAGAGGGTCCAGAGAAGAGCAACAAGAATGATTAAAGGTCTTGAGAACATGACCTATGAAGGAAGGCTGAAGGAATTGGGTTTGTTTAGTTTGGAAAAGAGAAGACTGAGAGGGGACATGATAGCAGTTTTCAGGTATCTAAAAGGGTGTCATCAGGAGGAGGGAGAAAACTTGTTCACCTTAGCCTCCAATGATAGAACAAGAAGCAATGGGCTTAAACTGCAGCAAGGGAGATTTAGGTTGGACATTAGGAAAAAGTTCCTAACTGTCAGGGTAGTTAAACACTGGAATAGATTGCCTAGGGAAGTTGTGGAATCTCCATCTCTGGAGATATTTAAGAGTAGGTTCAATAAATGTCTATTAGGGATGGTCTAGACAGTATTTGGTCCTGCCATGAGGGCAGGGGACTGGACTCGATGACCTCTCGAGGTCCCTTCCAGTCCTAGAGTCTATGAGCTGGGAGAGTAACCCAGCGTGCCACCCCGGCAGGAAAGGCTGCTTATGAGTCTCCTGGCAGAGCTGGGGAAGGGAATCCAGTGCCCGCCCCTTCAGGATTGGCCACTCTGCTGTCCCCTCGCAGAGCTAGGGAGGGACAGCAGCGCCCTGCCCCCTCAGGAACGGCCGCTCCCCAGTCTCCTGGCAGAGCTGGGGACGGAAGGCAGCGCCCCACCCCCACAGGATCGGCTGCTCCCCAATTCCCCTTGCAGAGCTGGGGAGGATAGACAGCACCACGCCCTCATAGGAACGGACGCTTCCCAGACTCCTAGTAGAGCTGGAGAGAAAAGAATGCGCACCACCCTCGCACAAATGTCCGATCCCCAGTGGCCTTGTAGAGCTGCGGAGGGAACGCAACGCTCAGCCCCTGCTGGAATGGCCGCTCCCCCGTCTCCTCTCACAGCTGAGGAGGGAAGGCAGCTCCCCGCCCTTGCAGGAACGGCCATTTCCCTTTCCCCTCGCATAGCTGGGGAGGGAATGCAGCTCCCTCCGTCGCTGGAACGGCCGCTCCCCCGTCTCCTCTCACAGCTGGTGAGGGAAAGCAGCACCCCACCGCTGCTGGAATGGACTCTTCCCAGTCCCCTTGCAGAGCTGGGAAGGGAAGGCAGCTCCCTGCCCCCGCTTGGACAGCTGTTCTCCAGTCCCCTGGCTGAGCTGAGAAGGGAACCCAGTGTCCCGACCCCGCAGGAAAAACAACATCCAAGTCCCCTTGCAGAGCTGGAAGGGGAACTCAGTGCCCCGCCCCTGCTGGATCGGCCGCTCCCCATTCCCCTCGCAGACCTGGGAAGGGAACCCAGCGCCCCGCCCCTCAGAAACAGCTGCTCCCCATTCCCCTTCGCAGAGCTGGGAAGGGAACCCAGCGCCCCGCCCCTCAGAAACAGCTGCTCCCCATTCCCCTCGCAGAGATGGAGAGGGAAGGCAGCGCCCCACCCCCACAGGAACAGCCGCTCCCCAGTGTTGGTGTCACTAGGCATAAATCTAGGCCTCAGTGAACAAAGGCTCCTCCATGTTGAACTCTACTTGATCTAGAAAGCTAGCAGCTGTGAAATGAAACGTGTAACAGTAAGTTCTCAGTTGCAGCACAGCTAAAACCGGTCTAAAGCAGGGGTGATAAGGCCTGTGCACCATTAGCAGAAGGCCAAGTAACTTGCAGAAGGAAAACTTACTAACGAGCTGCCGCGGCCAAGATTACATAATGCACCTGCGCTTACCTAATTGCTACAGGGGAGGAAGGAGGAGTAGGAGAAGAGTGAGGGAAGAAAGAAGAAAGAAAAAAAAACTTATAAAAAGGGTCAAGCCACTTGTGTAGGGCTGCATGATTTGAGGCGTTCATCTCCTTGCACTGCTTTGAGATCCCAATAAACGTTGCTTGCTTCTCCACCCGGGTGTGTGTTCATTGGCGCTTCACACTCTGGGCAACGAAGCACTGTTGCTTGCCTCGGGCACCTTCTGTGTCGGCAACAGAAGGGTTCCTCTCGACCCCCGCTGGAACGGCCACTCCCCAGTCCCCCCACAGAGCTGGGGAGGGAACCCAGCGCCTGGCCCCGCAGGAACAGCTGCTCTCCAGTCCCCTAGCAGAGTTGGAGAGGGAAGGCAGTGCCCCGCCCCTGCAGGAACGGCCGCTCCACAGTTCCCTCGGAGAGCCGGGGAGGGAACCCAGCACCCCGACCCCGCTGGAACAGCCTCTACCCAGTCCCCTCACAGAGCTGGGGAGGGAAGGCAGTGCCCCACCCCCGCTTGAACAGCCACTCCCCAGTCCCCTTGCAGAGCCGTAGTAGAAGGCAGTGCCCCACCCCAGCTGCATCGGCCCCTCCCCAAACCCCTCGGAGAGCCGGGGAGGGGAGGCAGCACTCCTCCCCCACTGAAACGGCCACTACCCAGTCCCCTCACAGAGCCGAGGAGGGAAGACAGCGACCTAGCACCACTCCTGTCTCGGACTGTGGGGAAATCCAGTCCTGCACCCCTCTTCCTGGACTCCCAGTGACTCTCAGCCAGCCAGTAAAGCAGAAGGTTTATTCGACACAGGAATGGAGGTTACAGCAGAGCTTGGAGGAACAACCAGGACCACTCAATCTAGTTCTTCTGGGTCTTCAGGGTACTTGGATCCCAGCTTGGGATACCCTGAATTCCAACCACCCAGCCCAAAACAGAAACTGAACTGCCCTTCCTCCAGCCAGCCGATTCCTTTGTCCAGCTTCCCTGACACCATCTCCCCGTACCTGGCTCAAGTTACAGGCTTAAAAATCTGTCCCTCACCTAACGTCCTCCCCAGCTCTCCCATCCCCCCACACAGACAGTCCCTACTGCATCAAATGTCTCCCCCCTTCGAGACTGAACTGAGCGGGGTAACTCTGACCAGTGACCTGGGGAAGTTGAGGGCCCAGCTCTCCGGGACATCGCGTCCGCTATCAGTTGGCACTTCCCTTCACGTGGACCACGTCAATGTCATAGCCCTGCAGGAGCAGGCTCCACCTCAGGAGCTTGGCGTTGGCTCCTTTCATCTGGTGCAGCCAGGTCAGGGGAGAATGGTTGGTGTACACAGTGAAGTGTCGCCCAAAGACATATGACTCCAGTTTCTTAAGGGCCCACACCATGGCCAGGCATTCCTTCTCAATGGCCACGTAGTTCTGCTCCCGTGGTAGCAACTTCTTGCTCAGGTACACGATGGGATTTCTCTCCCCCTTTTCATTCTCCTGCATTAACACTGCCCCCAGTCCCATATCTGAGGTGTCGGTGAACACCATAAAGGGCTTGTCGAAATCTGGGTTTGCCAGAAATTGGTCACTAACTAGAGCCATCTTCAGTGCCCAGAGAGCCTGCTGGCACTGCTCAGTCCTGACCACCTTGTCTGGCTTCCCCTTCTTGCACAGCTCAGTGAGGGGGCGGCTATGGCTCAAAAGTGGGGCATGAACCTTCGATAGTACCCCGCCATCCCAATAAAGACCTGGACCTGGTTTTTGGTTTGGGGAGCGGGCCAGTCTCTGATCACCTCTACCTTGGCTGGTTCTGGCTTTAGGCAGCCACTTCCCACATGATGGCCTAGATAAGATACTTCAGACATCCCCATCTTGCACTTCTCAGCGTTTATGATTAACCCAGCCTCCCGCAGTTGGTCCAGCACTTGTTTAACCTGGGACACGTGGTCCTCTCAAGTCTGGCTAAAGACGCAGATGTCGTCAATATACGTCATGGCAAAACGCTCCATCCCCCTCAGTAGTTGATCCACCAGGCGCTGGAAGGTGGCTGGCGCTCCCTTGAGGCCAAAGGGCAGGGTCAGAAACTCGTAGAGCCCCAGAGGGGTGATAAAGGCCGATTTCAGCCTGGCATCTGCGTCCAGTGGCACTTGCCAGTAGCCCTTTGTAAGATCCTCGGAGGTGAGGTACCGAGAACCTCCCAGCTTCTCTAGGAGCTCATCATGCCTGGGCATGGGGTAGGCAACAGATATGATGATGGCATTGAGCTTTCCATAGTCCACACAGAATCGGATCGACCCATCCCTTTTGGAGACGAGCACCACTGGAGAGGCCCAAGGCCTGGAAGATGGCTGGATCACCCCCAAAGCCAGCATGTCCCTGACCTCTCTTTCTAGGTCCTGGGCAGTTTTCCCGGTGACCCAAAAAGGGGATCATCTTATAGGAGGATGTGATCCGATCTCCACCCAGTGGATAATCAAATTAGTGCATCTAGGTTGGTTGGAAAACAGCTGTCAGTATAGATGCAGCACCCCTGTGATCTCAGCATGCTGGCCCGGGGTCAGTTGCTCAGAGAGGGGAATCGCCTCCAGGGGGGAACCAGCTTTTGTCCCAGGGAATAGATCTACTAAGGGGTCATCTCCCTGCTCCTCCCAATGTCCACACGTGGCCAACACCACATTCCCCCTGTCATAATATGGCTTCATCATATTCACATGGTACACCCGGCGGTGGGGCGTCCAGTTCGACAGCTCCACCACATAGTTTATCTCATTTAGTTGCTTGACAACCTTGAAGGGCCCTTCCCAGGGTCCTGAAGTTTGTTCTTTCTCATGGGGATGAGAACCATCACCTGATCCCCGGTGGCAAAGGCGCGGGCCCGCACCGTGCGGTCATATCAGACCTTCTGCTTCCTCTGGGCTCGGGCCATATTCTCCCTGCCCAGGCCCATGAGCTCGGCAAGTCTTTCCCGGAAGGTCAGGACATACTCCACCACTGACACCCCATCGGGAGTGGCCTTCCCCTCCCATTCATCTCTCATCAGGTCCAGGGGCCTCCTTACCTGCCTTCCATACAACAGTTCGAAAGGCGAAAACCCAGTAGATTCATGGGGTACCTCCCTATATGCAAACAGCAGGTGAGGTAAGTACTTGTCCCAGTCCTGCGGATGCTGGTTCATAAATGTTTTTAGCATCATCTTCAGCGTCTTGTTGAATCTTTCCACCAGCCCGTTGGACTGGGGGTGATACGCTGAGGCCCGGCTGTGCCAGATCCAACATTTCTCCCACAAGCACCGGAGCAGGGTCTACATGAAGTTGGACCCCTGGTCCGTTAAGACTTCCTTGGGGAACCCCACCCGGCTGAAAATGGTCAGCAGCGCATCTGCCACAGTGTCTGCTTCGATAGAGGACAAGGCCACCGCCTCGAGGTAGCGAGTGGCGAAATCTACCACCAGAATGAGGGATTTTTCTGCAACTCAGCCTGGAACTCAGCAGCTGAGACAGGGATGGAGACATGCTTTCTCTCTAGCTGGCTTGTTCTGAGGCCGCAGCCTTTCTGAGCCGTGTCCCTGGGCGTTCTCCTTGGGACGGGATTCTCCCTATTACCTCTTTGGGAGGTCCCAGGATGAGACTCTCTCTGCATTGCTGTGGGCCTGTTCCTTTGGGACTCCTCCCTGCCACCTCCCGACCAGATCTTCACAAACTCATCGGCCAGCCGCCCTGTATGTCACGGGTCCTCTGGTTTTTGGTCCCTCGACCACAGCCTCAGGTCGGATGGGTACTGCTCATACAGTTGCTCCAGTCCCAGCAGTTAACCAGGTCCCCCTTCATCTGGGCCCCACTGGCCCAAACTCGCGCAGCAGGGCCGGTTTGAATAGTTCGTAGTTCCCTTTCTCAGCATCTCCCAATTGGCCGTACAATGCCATGGCCTTGGGGTCCTGTAAGGGAGTGAGAACCTGGAGCCTGTCCGCAGGATCTACCTGGTGCAGCTCGCAGGCCATCTCAAAGGCAACCAGGAAGTCATCCATGTCCTCCCACTCCTTACGCTGAGCCAGAATGCACCTACCAAAGCTCCGCGCAGTCCTGGGCCCCCCTCACTCCTTGCAGTTGGGGGCCCCGCTGCTCCTCAGCCAAGCCAGTTCTAGCTCATACTGACGCTGTTATTCTTCATATTCCCTCTTTCTCACTTTCTCCTCCTGTTCTCGCTGTCTTTGTCTCTCTTCATGTTCTCTCTGTCGCTCACGATCCTCCAGCTCTCTCAGTTTTAGCTCTCTCTCCCATTCCAGCCGCTTCTGCTCCACGGATGCCGAGCGTCGCCGGGACGATCCCCTGCTGGCGGGTGAGCTTTGCCGGGAGGATCCCCTGCTGGCCGGGGGTGTCACGGTGCCCTTGGTATTCGCTAGGCTCCTCCTGACCCTTCCCCTAGGCATAGGAAGGGGGGGTCTCGGGAAGCCCTCAGCCGCCGGCTGACCACTCCCAGTGGGGACAGACACTGGTGTCTGCGCTGCATCTATCAGGCTGCTTCCCTCAGAGACAGGGCTCCGTCCATTCAAGCGGTTTCCCTCCTCCAGCTGGGCAATCAGCTGGTCTTTGGTGAGCCTCCCTCTGCACAGCCCCTCTGCTAGCACAGCCCATCCAGGTCGCACTTGCGCCGCTTGGCATACATCTTCCTGCTGGCCACTCACAGGCCGGGGTGCTCACTGCTTCCCACGGCTTCCAGGGAGACCCCCAGTGCACCAGCCCTTCTTGAGGTCACCACCTCTCTGCCAGGGTCGAGCTGCAGACTCCTCTGCCCCTGGGACCGCTCACTGCAATCCCCCGGGGGACCCTGTTACTGCAAAAGTCCTCTCTGGTCACATACTCCCAGGGCTTAATCACCCCACAATCGTCCCTTAGTTTTACTGCTCCCCAGTCACTGCAGGAAGCATCGTCCATGGGGTGCAGTAGATCCCGCTGCTGCCACCAGTTGTCACGGAGTGTGGGGGAGTCCGGCCCTGCACCCCTCTTCCTGGGACTCACAGTGACTCTCAGCCAGCCAGTAAAACAGAAGGTTTATTGGACAACAGGAACGCAGGTGACAGCAGAGCTTGTAGGCACAACCAGGACCCCTCAATCTGGTCCTTCTGGGGGTTCAGAGTGTTTTGTCCCCAGCTTGGGATTCCCTGAATTCCAACCACGCAACCGTAAAACTGAAACTGCCCAAACCCTACCTAGTCAGCTCTTTGCTTTTGTCCACCTTCTCGGACCAAGGTGCTGAACGCCCGTCCCCCCTGCATCGCTCAGGTTACAGGCTCAGGTCCTGTCCCACACCTAAAGTCACTCCTGGCTCTCCCATCCCCCACACAGACAGTTCATACTCCATCACAAGGGGCACCAGTAAATCAGGGGGAATCCCAGGGGGCTGCGGGTTGGGAGTGATGGGCATCAGCAGACCTGTGAGTCTGGAGGTCAGGACTGGGATAGCAGGGGCTGTGGGTCAGAAGTGAGGGGTACCGGTAGCGCAGTGACTGGGGAGCCTAGCGGTGAGCCCAGGGGGCTGCAGGTCGGGAGTGAGGGTCACCAGCAGAGCTGGAGGGAGCCCAGGGGATTACGGGTCGGGAGTGAGGGGCACCAGCAGAGCTGAGAGTCTGGAGGTCAGGACTGGGATAGCAGGGGCTGCGAGTTGGGAGTGAGGGGCACCCCTAGAGCTGGGGCAAGCCCAGTGATCTGCAGGTCGTGAGTGAAGCGGACCAGCAGAGCTGTGAGTCTGGAGGTCAGGACTGGGATACCAGGGGCTGCGAGTTGGGAGTGAGGGGCACCCCTAGAGCTGGGGCAAGCCCAGTGATCTGCAGGTCGTGAGTGAAGGGGACCAGCAGAGCTGTGAGTCTGGAGGTCAGGACTGGGATACCAGGGGCTGTGGGTCGGGAGTGGGGGCACAGGCAGCGCAGTGACTGAGGAGCTCAACGGAGAGCTCAGGGTGCTGTGGCTCAGGAGTGAGGGGCACCCCTAGAGCTGGGGCAAGCCCAGGGATCTGCAGGTCGTGAGTGAAGAGGACCAGCAGAGCTGAGAGTCTGGAGGTCAGGACTGGGATAGCAGGGGCTGTGGGTCGGGAGTGGGGGCACAGGCAGCGCAGTGACTGAGGAGCTCAACGGAGAGCTCAGGGTGCTGTGGCTCAGGAGTGAGGGGCACCCCTAGAGCTGGGGCAAGCCCAGGGATCTGCAGGTCGTGAGTGAAGAGGACCAGCAGAGCTGAGAGTCTGGAGGTCAGGACTGGGATAGCAGGGGCTGTGGGTCGGGAGTGGGGACACAGGCAGCGCGGTGATTGGGGAGCTCAGCGGAGAGCTCAGGATGCTGTGGCTTGGGAGTGAGGGGCACCAGCAGAGCTGGGGGACGCCCAGGGTGCTGCAGATTGTAAGTGAGGGGCACCAGTAGAGCTGGGGGAAGCCCAGGGTGCTGCAGATTGTAAGTGAGGGGCACCGCTAGAGCTGGAGTAATCCCAAGGGGCTGCGGGTCGGGAGTGATGGGCAGCAGCAGAGCTGTGAGTCTGGAGTACAGGACTGGGACAGGAAGGGCTGCGGGGTCAGGAATGAGGGGCATTGGCAGCACAGTGACTCGGGAGCTCAGCGGGGAGCCCAGGAGGCTGTGGTTCAGGAGTGAGAGGAAATGATAGAGCTGGAGGGAGCCTAGTGGGCTGCAGGTCGGGAGTGAGGGGCACCGTCAGAGCTGGGGCAAGCCCAGGGGACTGGGGTTTGGGAGTGAGGGGCACTGGTAGAGCTGGGGGAAGCCCAGGGGGATGCGGGTCAGGAGTGAGGGGCACCAGCATAGCTGTGAGTCTGGAGGTTAGGACTGGGATACCAGGCACTGCGGGTAGAGAGTGAGGGGCACTGTCAGAGCTGGAGGGAGCCCAAGGGGCTGCGGGTTGGGAGTGAGGGGCACCAGCAGAGCTGTGAGTCTGGAGGTTAGGACTGGGATACCAGGCACTGCGGGTAGAGAGTGAGGGGCACTGTCAGAGCTGGAGGGAGCCCAAGGGGCTGCGAGTCGGGAGTGAGGGGCTCCGTTAGAGCTGGAGGGAGCTCAGGGGGCTGCAGTTCGGGAGTGAGGGGCACCAGCAGAGCTGTGAGTCTGGAGGTTCAGACTGGGATACCAGGCACTGTGGGTCTACAGCTAGAGTCACTGTCAGAGCTGGAGAGAGCCCAGGGGGATGTGAGTCTGGAGTGACGGGCACCAGTAGAGCTGGGGGAAGCCCAGGGGGCTGTGGGTCAAGAGTGAGGGGCACCAGCAGAGGTGTGAGTCTGGAAGTCAGGAGTGTGACAGCAGGGCCTACGGGTCAGTAGTGAGGGGCAACAACAGCGCAGTGACTTGGGAGATCAGCGGGGAGCCCAGGGGGCTGTGGGTGGGGAGTGAGGGGCACTGGCAGCACAGGGACCAGAGAGCTCAGCGGGGAGCCCAGGGGGCTGTGAGTGGGGAGTGAGGGCCACCGATAGAGGTGGAGGAAGCCCAGGGGGCTGCGCGTCAGGAGTGAGGGGCAGCGGTAGAACTGTGAGTCTGGAGGTCAAGACTGGGATAGCAGGGTCTGCGGGTCGGGAGTGAGGGGCACCAGTAATGCAGTGGGAATCCCAGGGATATGTGGAACGGGAGTGAGGGGCACGAACAGAGCTGCAAGTCTGGACGTTTGGACTGGGATACCAGGGGCTGTGTGTCGGGAGTGAGGGGCACTGTCAGAGCTGGAGGGAGCTCAGGGGGCTGCGGGTCGGGAGTGAGGGGCTCCGTTAGAGCTGGAGGGAGCTCAGGGGGCTGCAGTTTGGGAGTGAGGGGCACCGCTAGAGCTGGGGGAAGTCCAGGGGGCTGCGGGTCAGGAGTGAGGGGCACCATCAGAGCTGTGAATCTGGAGGTCAGGGTTGACATTGCAGGAGCTGCGGGTCAGGAGTGAGGGGCACCGGCAGCACAGTGACTGGGGAGCTCAGCAGGGAGCCCAGGGGGCTGCGGGTCGGGAGTGAGGGGCATCAGTAGAGCTGTAGGACCCCCTGGGGGCTGAGGGTCGGGAGTGAGGGGCACCAACACAGCTATGAGTCTGGAGTTCAGGACGAGGATAGCAGGGCCTGAGGGTCGGAAGTGAACGACCCCAACAGAGCTGTGAGTCTCGAGCTCAGGACGGGGATAGCAGAGGCTGCGAGTCGGGAGTGAGGGGCACCATCAGCGCAGTGACTGGGGAGCACAGCTGGGAGCCCAGGGGGCTGTGGGTCAGGAGTGAGGGGCACCGATAGAGCTGGGGGATGCCCAGGGGGCTGCGGATCTGGACTGAGGGCCACCAGCAGAACTGAGAGTCAGCAGGTCAGGACTGGGATAGCAGGGGCTGCAGGTCGGAAGTAAGGGGCTGCGGGTCGGGAGTGAGGGGCTCTGACAGCGCAGTGACTGGGAAGCTACGCGGGTAGCCCAGGAGGCTGCGGGTTGGGAGTGAGCGACACCAGCAGATCTGTGAGTCTGAAGGTCAGTAATTGAATAGCAGAGGCTGTGGGTCAGACTGAGGGGCACCGCTACAGCTGGGGGGAAAATAGGGAGCTGCGGGTCAGGAGTGAGGGGCATGGTCAGAGCTATGACTCTGGAGGTCAGTACTAGGATACCAGGTGCTGCGGGTCGGGAGTGAGGGGCACCAGCAGAGCTGGAAGTTGCCCAGGGGACTGCAGATCTGGAGTGAGGGGCACCGTTACAACTGGGGTGAACCCAGGGGGCTGTGAGTCGGGAGTGAGGGTCACCAGCAGAGCTGTGAGTCTAGAGGTCACGATTGGGATACCAGGTGCTGCGGGTCGGGAGTGAGGGGCATGGGCAGCGCAGTGACTGGGGAGGTCAGTGGGGAACCCAGAGGGCTGCGGGTCGGGAGTGAGGGTCACCAGCAGAGCTGTGAGTCTGGAGGTCAGGACTGGGATATCATGCAAACTGATGGTAAGTGATACCCAGCTGAGCCCATGGCCAGTACATCCTGCTCCACCCACAGCCCAGCTGGGAGCCAGGACTCCTGGTTCTTATCCCCACTCTGGGAGAGCAGTGCAATCTAGTGGTTAGAGCAGCGGAGGCTGGGAGCCAGGCATGGGCTGTGACTAGAAGGGGCCTGGGGAGGCACCTGGCCCATGCTCCACTCAGAGGCCCTGATCCCACTCGTCCTCTCCCCCCCAAGGCCCCATCCTCACTCTGTCCTGTCCCAAGTTCCCATCTGCCCACATGGAGCCACGGGGAGAAGGGCAGGGGTGCAAACATCAGGCAGGCAGCTGGGGGCCTTGGGGCAGGGGGCAAAGGGGCACAAGTGGCAGGGTATTGGGGGAAGAGACATGAGAGGCAGGCAGAGGGGGTCAGGGGAGTGGAACAAAGGGGGCCTGAGGGTGGAGTGTGGGCAGGGCTGAAGGGGGAGTGTGGGGGGGCTTCGGCAGGAGGAGGCTGAGTGGGAGCGGGCCTTGGGGCAGGGCCGCAGTCCGGGACCGCCCAGCCCCCCCAAATGGAGGAGTCCCAAGCTGCCCATGGAGCCAGGACTCCTGGGTTCTATTCCTGGCCCTCCCACAGACTCCCAGTTGGAGCTGGCGCAGGCCATATCGCCCTCCCTGGTGCCTCAGTTTTCCATGTGTGAGACAGGTACCAGTGTGAGTGGATGCAAAGCTGTGGAGAATCTACACCCTTCTCCTGGCGGCTCCTTGTAGCCCTCAGTAAGCAGCCAACTGCTCCAGACTCTGGATCCCGTATGGGCAGACTGGGGCTGAGGGCTAGATCTGGGCAATGGAAAGAATAAATCCACCCTTATCTGACCCCACCCCGGGATACATGGCAGGGAGGCTGGTGTTGGAGGGGGCAGGGAGTCCTGCAGCCCTCGCAGGGGAGAAGGGGGAGCGATTCCCCGGCTTGACTGCTGATGGCGGTGGCAGGGCGGGGGGCACTGGGGGATTGTGGTCTCATCCCAGCGGGGCTGGAGATGGGAGGGTGACACTGAGCTAAATTGTGGGACTCCTGCCCTCCCCGGGACAAGGGAGGGTCCTCAGCCTTGCCCGCTCTTCTCTCTTTCACCAGGATCTGCCCAAGCAGCTGGGCCAGCCCAGGCTCCACCTTCCTCAACGCCAGCAGCTTCCAGTTCTGGGGAGTGGAGCGGCTGGGGGTTGGGAGCCTCTGAAGCCCACCCCGGGGAGCAGGGGCCAGGGCACTAGGGGGGCAAGGGCTGTGATGGCGGGAGGTGGGGTTGGAGAGCTGTCAGGGGGTGAAGCTGGGACTCAGCAGGGAATGGGGCAAGCTGCAGGGAGAAAGTGTAGAGGGGGGGATGTGACAGGGGTGGGAGTTGGGGGGAGGAGACACAGCCGGGGGGGGTCTGGTCAGACCGTAGAGGGGGCTGCTCACAGGCAGTAGTATGGGGGGGAGGTAGGGCGGGTGCTGGGGGGGAGCGGATACAACCAGGAGGAGGACTGGGCAGACCGTAGGGGGGCTGCTCAGAGGCAGCAGCATGGTGGGGACAGGGTGGGAGCTGGGGGGGGACACAGCTGGGGGAGAGACTGGCCAGGCCGTAGGGGGGGGCTGCTCAGAGGCAGTAGCATGGGGGGCAGGGCAGGAGCTTGGGGGAAGGACACAGCCGAGGGTAGGATTGGGCAGACCGTAGGGGGGGGCGCTCAGAGGCAGTAGCGGGTGGGGGGAGGTAGTATGGGAGCTGTGGGGAGGGGACACAGCCAGGGGGAGGGACTGGGCAGACCTTAGGGGGGGCTACTCAAAGGCAGTAGCATGCGGGGGAGGCAGGGTGGGAGCTGGGGGGGCATAAATCTAGGCCTCAGTGAACCAAAGCTCCTCCATGTTGAACTCTACTTGATCTAGAAAGCCAGCAGCTGTGAAATGAAACGTGTAACAGTAAGTTCTCAGTTGCAGCACAGCTAAAACCGGTCTAAAGCAGTGGTGATAAGGCCTGTGCACCTTTAGCAGAAGGACAAGATAACTTACAGAAGGAAAACTTACTAACGAGTTGCTGTGGCCAAGATTACTTAATGCACCTGCGCTTACATAACTGCTACGGGGGAGGAAGCAGGAGGGGGCGGGAAAAAAGAAGAAAGAGAAAAAAAATTATAAAAAGGGTCAAGCCGCTTGTGTCGGTGTGCATGATTTGAGGCGTTCATCTCCTTGCATCGCTTTGAGATCTCAAATAAACTTTGTTTCTCCACCCGGGTGTGTGTTCATTGGTGCTTTGCACTCTGGGCAACGAACCACTGTTGCTTGCCTCGGGCACTTTCTGTGTCGGCAACAGAAGGCATCGCCCCAACCCCCGCTGGAACAGCCACTCCCCAGTTCCCCGACAGAGCTGGGGTGGAAACCCAGCGCCCTGCCCCACGCAGGAACGGCTGCTCCCCAGTCCCCTCGCAGAGCCGGGGAGGAAACCCAGCGCCCGGCCCCTGCAGGAATGACGGCTCCCCAGTCGCATCGCGGAGCCGGGCAGTGAAGGCAAAGCCCCGCCCCTGCTGGAACGGCCGATCCCTCCGTCCCCTCGCAGAGCCGGAAAGAGTCCAGCGCCCTGCCCCCGCAGGAAAGCTGCCCAGTCACCTTGCAGAGCCGGGAAGAGAACCCAGCACACCACCCCCACCAGAACGGCCGCTCCTCAGTCCCCTCACAGAGCTAGGGAGGGAAGGCAGCCCCCCACCCTGGTGGAACGGCCGCTCTCTAGTTCCCTGGCAGAGCTGAGAAGGAAAGACAGCGACCCACCCCCCCAGGAACGGCCGATCCCCAGTGCCCTCGCCTACCTGGGGAGGGAACCCAGCGCCCTGACCGCCTAGGAACGGCTGCTGCCCAGTCTCCCAGCAGAGCTGGGGAGGGAACTCAGTGCCCGCCCCCGCTGGAATAACGGCCCCACAGTCCCCTCGCAGAGGTGGAGTGGGATGGTAGTGATCTGTCTCTGCAGGAACGGCCTCTTCCCAGTCCCCTGGCAGAGCTAGGGAGGGAACCCAGTGCCCCACCCTCACAGCAACGGCCACTCCTGAGTCTCCTTGCAGAGCTGGGGAGGGAAAGCAGGTCCCCACCCCCACTGGAATAGCGGCCGGACAGTCCCCTCGCAGAGGTGGGGAGGGAAGGCAGCGCTCTGTCCCCGCAGGAACTGCCACTCCCCAGTCTCGTGGCAGAGCTGGGAAGGGAACTCAGCGCCCCGCCCGAGCAGGAACGGCTGCTCCCCAGTCCCCTTGCAGAGCTGGGGAGGGAAAGGAGCTCCCCGCCCCACTGGAATGGCAGCGTCACAGTCCCCTCGCAGAATTGGGGAGAGAACACAGCGCCCCACCCCCACAGGAACGGTCGCTCCCCAGTCACCTTCCATGGGTGGGGAGGGAAAACAGCGCCCCGCTCCCGCTGGAATAGCGGACCCACAGTCCCCTCGCAGAGGTGGGGAGGGCAGGTAGCGCTCCGCCCCTGCAGGAACGGCTGCTCCTCACTCCCCTCGCAGAGCTGGCGAGGGAACCTAGCATCCCACCCCTGCAAGAACGGCCGCTCCTCATTCTCCTGGCAGAGCTGGGGAGGGAAAACAGCTCCTCGCCCCTGCAGGAACGGCTGCTCCTCAGTCCCCTCGCGGAGCTGGGAAGGGAAACCAGCACCACGCCCCGCAGGAGCGGACATTCCCCAGTCTCCTGGGAGAGCTGGGGAGGGAATGCAGCTCACCACCTCGCTGGAACGGCTGCTCCCCAGTCCCCTCGCAGAGGTGGGGAGGGAAACCAGCGCCCCGCCATTGCTGGAACGGTCTCTCCCCAGTTTCCTCGCAGAGCTGGGGAGGGAACAAAGCGCCATGCCCCCGCTGGTATGGCGGCCCTAAAGTCCACACGCAGAGCTGGGGAGGTAAGGCAGCGCCCCACCCCTGCAGGAACAGCTGCTCCCCAGTCCCCTGGCAGAGCTGGGGAGGGAAGGCAGTACTCCGCCCACCCAGGAACGGCCGCTCCCCAGTCCCCTGCTAGAGCTGGGTAGGGTAGCCAACGCCATGTCCCCGCAGGAATGGCTGCACCCCAGTCCTGTCGCAGAGCTGATGAGGGAAAGCAGCGCCCTGCCTCCGCAGGAACGGCCACTCACCATTCCCCTGGTAGAGATGGAGATGGAAGGCAGCGGCCCGCCCACGCTGGAACGTCCGCTCCCCAGTCCCCTCGCAGAGCAGGGACGGGAAACCAGTACCCCGCCCCCGCAGTAACGGCCGCACCCCAGTCCCCTGGGAGAGCTAGGTAGGGAAGGTAGCACACCCCCCCCGCAGGAACGACCGCTCCCCAATACCCTGGCAGAGCTGGGGAAGGAAGGCAGCACCCCGCCCCCGCAGGAACTGAAGTACCTCAGTCCCCTCGCAGAGATGGGGAGGGAAGGCCGAGCTCTACCCCCGCTGGAAAGGTCGCTCCCCAGTCCCATTGCAGAGCTGGGGAGGGAACCTAGTGCCCCACACATGCAGGAACGACAGCTGCCCAGTCTCTCTGTCCTAGCATTCTTTCTTAAATTTCAACCTTAGAGTCCAGAAAATGAGATACTAGCATGAATTTCCCTAAGCTTAATTACCAGCTTAGATCTGATAGGCTGCCACCACCCAAAAATATAGTGTTTTGGGGCACTCTGACCTTCCCAACCTTCCCTGGGGATCCCAAGAAACCAGATCCCTTGAGTTCTTAAAACAAGGAGAAATAAACCATTCCTCCACCTTTCTCCCTCCCAGAACTTCCCTCCCTGGGCTATCCTGAGATACTGATCCAACCTCTTAAATTACCATACAGAGAAGCATCTCCCTTCCCTTCCACAAAGAGGCAAACAGATTCAAGGAAAACAGAAAGAGATTTTATCTCTCCCTCCTCCCGTCTCCCCCACCCGTCCTGGTGAGTTATTCCAATTCCCTGGTATAAAACAAGGAAAACAAGAGAGAAAAAAAATCAATCAGGTTCTCTAAAAAGAAATCTTTAAATAAAAAAAAGAAAAAAGTAAAGAATTATCTCTGTAACTTCAAGATGTAAATATTACAGGGTCCTATAGCTTACAGACACCACAAAGAGACTTTCCCCCCAGTACCAATACAAATCAAAATATTCCCAGCAACTACACGTATAAAAGTTAACCAGCCAGATCCACAATTGCAAATAGAGTAAAACAATCGAAAAGCCTAAACCACCTGTTTTACTTACTGTATGAAAAGAAACTTAGAGAGCCTGTAGTAATGTCTGGTCTCTCTCAGACCCTCCGAGAGAAGAACACACAACGGACAAAGAACACACACAAAAACTTCCCTCCACCCAAATGTAAAAGTATCTTGTCTTCTGATTGGTCTTTGGGTCAGGTGTCCAGGTCCCTGCTTGTAACCCTTTACAGGTAGAAGAGACATTAACCCTTGACAATCTGTTAATGGCACTCTCACAGAGCTGGGAGGTGAACCCAGTGCCCCACCCCTGGGGGAACGAGAGGGGGCCAGTCCCCTCGCAGAGCTGGGGAGGGAATCCAGCGCCTCACCCCCGCAGGAACCACCACTCCCCAGTCCCTTGGCAGAGCTGGGGAGGGAGGGCAAAGCCTCGCCACCACAGCAATGGCCGATCCCTAGTCTCCTGGCAGAGCCGGGGAGGTAACCCAGTGCCCCGCGCCGACAGGAAAGGCCGCTCACCAGCCCCTCGCAGAGCTGGGAGGGGAACCCAGTGCCCCGCCCCTGCTGGCACTGCCACTCCCCAGTCCCCTGGTAGAGATGGGGAGGGAAGGCAGCATCCCGCCCCCACAGGATTGTCCGCTCCTCAGTCCTCTCGCAGGAGTGGGGAGGGAACCCAGCTCCCCACCCCCGCTGGAAAAGCCACTCTCCAGTCCCCTCCCAGAGCTGGGGATGGAAGGCAGCACCCCTCCCTCGCAGGAACGGCTGCTGCCCAGTCCCCTCGCAGAGCTGAGGAGGGAAAGAAGCTCCGCACGCCCGCAGGAACGACCGATCCCCAGTAACCTCGCAGAGCCGGGGAGGGAAGACAGCGTCCCGCCCCCGCAGGAACGTACGCTGCCCACTACCCCCGCAGAGCCGGGGAGGGAAGGCAGCGCCCTGCCCCAGCAGGAATGGACACTGCCTAGTCCCATCGCAGAGCTGGAGAGGGAGCCCAGCGCCCCGTCCCCACAGGAAACGTCACTCCCCAGTCCCCTTGCAGAGCCGGGGAGGGAGCACAGCGCCCCTCCCCCGCAGGAAAGATCACATCCCAGTCCCCTCACAGAGCTGGGGAGGGGAGGCAGCGCCACACCCCCGAGGGAATCGCTGCTCCCTAGTCCCCTCGCAGAGCCAGGGAGGGTACCCAGCACCCTTCTCCCTCAGGAACGGCCGCTACCCAGTCCCCTGGCAGAGCCGGGGAGGGAAGGAAGCCCCTCGCCCCAGCAGGAATGGCCTCAACCCAGCCCCCTCGCAGAACTTTGAAGGGGAGGCAACGCCCCGCCCCCGCACGAACAGCGACTCCCCAGGCCCTGGCAGAGCTGGGAAGGGAACCCAGTGCCCCACCCCCGCAGGAACGACCGCTGCCGAGTCCCCTCGCAGAGCTGGGGAGGGGAGAGCAGCGCCCTGCCCCCACTTGAACATCTGCTCCTGTTAAAGTTAGACTCAGGACTCACAGGGTATGGCTACACTTGAAATTTCAAAGCGTTGCCGCGTCAGCGCTATGAAGTGTGAGTGTGGTTGGAGCACCGGCACTGGGAGAGAGCTCTCCCAGCGCTGCACATAAACCACATCCTCTACGGGTGTAGCTTGCAGCGCTGGTAGCCGCACTCCCAGCGCTGCGGCATTGATTACACTGAGGCTTTACAGCGCTGTATCTTGCAGCGCTCAGACAGGTGTTTTTTCATACCCCTGAGCGCGAAAGTTGCAGCGCTGTAAAGTGCCAGTGTAGCCAAGGCCACAGTTTGTCAGACCACTCTGTTTTATTAGCACAGCTCTCTGCTAATAACATCCCAATAATGTGAGCACCATGCAAGACACAAGCTATCTTATTTATACAGATAAAAGAGCGGGAATTAGACAAAGGGACAAAGAAAGCAAAACAGTAAAATTCACCTGGGGCACAGCATGCATATCCTACTTCCTTACTAACTCTTATCCATCTAAGGCTAATACTTCACCAATTGCCCTTAAACGGTCCAATTGTTCTATGTTAATGTCTGTATTCCTGACACCTGGATTGCAGCATTCCAACAATTTTGCTTAAAGGTACAGACAGCATTTCTTTAATCCTTTCTATTTTCACAATATAATTCATTCTACTTTCACAATCCCTCCTTTCGGTCAAGCGCATGCCATGACCAACAATTACTGGGTTCCACAAATTAACCGTTCCTTATCTCTTTGTTCATCAGCGATATTCAAAATCATCATATTAGCACTCTGTTTTGGGGCAGTCACCTGGGTGACACAATTCTGGATACAACAGGAGATTAACTGAAAGCAGACAAAAATCACTAAGATTCCAAAGAGGATAGTTAGGGCTCCCTGAAACAACCAGTTTCCTATGCCAGAGAAATCGAGCAGGTTACTTAGCCACTTCCATAAAGAACTTGGCTCTAGTTGGGGAAGAAATGCAATTTGTTCTAAGTGGCTAGCGCGATCTATTACCTCATTGCTATCATCAGGTATAAACAGACAACATTGTTTTCCAGTGAGAGCACAGGTCCCTCCTTTGGCCGCCAGCACTATGCCTAATGCCTGACAGTTTTGGAAGGCCACCTGTCGGATCGCCCCTGTTTCTTTGGCCAGGGCTCTTAAACTTTCTCCAGTTTTATTTGCCATTATTTAACTACTGGTTGTAACCTCAGGAGCCTTTTTGCCTGGTGTATTACTCCCCCAAGCGGGATAAAGGAACTGCCAATAGCCTCTTCCCAGGTGTCATTACTGTTCCATATTGTGTTAAACGGACAAGGTCCTCCAGTGAGGTCTGGGGAATTGAGTGGGATAGCCAGGACAGGAACACCAGTTTGAGAATGGGCTGGGATGTTGCTGCAGACCCAGCATTTAGAAATAATAAGGGTCTGAGCTATCCAAACTTGCTGCTGGATAAAAGAATTGTCATTGTTGTGGACTCCCCAGACCTGAGGAGACCAGTAGTTGAGGAACAGGCACCACCAGAGGCGCATGTTGGAGGCAGGGCCCTTCTGGTTCTGACAACCTCAACTGAGGAAACCGCAGTCACAGTTTTATGTCCACCAGGCAGCAGGCGCTAGGCTCACTACTGCTTCTTCTTGGGCCTTGCTTTAGGTTGTCGCCTGCTTCTGGCAACCCTTATGAGAACGTAGATTGTAAGGTATTGCAGGCTGTTCCTCTACATCTTCTTCTGGAGTCACAATTGACTCTGTGTGGTCTTGAAGTGATGATTGGTTCACTGGGGGTGGTGCATTTTTACACGGCGAAGCATGTATCCACTCTGAGATGCCAGACAGTTTAACAGCCAGCGGGGTAGTAAGCAGTGCCTGATGATTCTTTGATGTTCTTTAAGTCTCTTTACTACTTCTTCCTTGACTCTGGCTATAACAATGGCCTTCACACCTTTATCTTTTCCTGATGCATACATTCCTCATTCACGCAAATAAATTGAGAATACAAACAGTAGTATTTTATATTGAGCAAAAAAGCATTGCAAATTAAACCTTGCTAAGTTTTACAATTAATAACCAAGACAATTTACATTGAGACCCAGGCTTTCAATGTTTCTCTAATTTACTTAACATAGACACAATAGAGAATCCTGTCTCTTACTACCTAAATCGTAAAACAAAGAGTTAGAGAAGGCCCAATTTGTAATGCATATGGGAAAACAGAATCTTATAGTCGCAGGGGGTCATTTCTTTCTGCTATTTAAAAAAGGTGGCTAGCAGGATGAAATCAAATTATACTTTAATTCTTATGAGACATTATAAAATCCTGCTCCTACATATCCCTCTTTTGACACTAAGATTATTAATCGCCGGTGTCACTTCTTATTTAGTCCATGTAATAGAAAATACTGAGAGGTGATTTGGGCCTGTGGCTTTAGCTTTGCATACATTTGTTTTATCCACCAGCACATTTTAAACATTTCGATTAAACACATACAATTTAAAACCAAAAACACAATTAGGGGTAGTAATATTAGTATGCCAGTAGTTGTGGGAGACCATCCAGAAAATATGTTATACCAATGGTAGGCTGTTATGTTTTTCTGCAGTGGCAATTCTTAACATGTCCCCATTTGTGTGTATAATATGAATGGTCCAATTTTCCACATTTTTTTTTCTAGGAACTATGTTGCCTTTTTACCTTTTAACAGATGATTGGTAACTGTTTGCCATTCAATGCCAAGAGTGATAGAGAACTGAGCTAAATCAGTGCTTACAGTAAGCTGAGACTCTTTTGTTGTTGTTGTGGCAAACAGTAAATGTGATTATTGGTAAACACAGTACTTACATTACATTTACATTTGTCTTCTGGTGGGTTGCTAACACTTTTTAAACACTTTCCCCCAAGAATTAACACATACACATAGCCCATTATACAGTACTTTGGATTATCTGAAAGACAAAAATAACATTTTTCTACCCCTTTTGGGATGGCATTGATTATTACTTAAAAGATTCCTTTCTTTTACAAATATCCTTGCTGACTGCAGGCAAAACAGAGGAATTACCCCTATATTTTCTTGTGTTTTTTGTTCTATAGGCAGACCAGGTTTTAATGGGTTCTACTTTTTAAGGGTTATGCGGAAATTATTCCACTGTTTGGTTATTAAATTCATGAGGTGGTTTACCTCAAGTTTTTCCTTTTATACAGCAGACCAAGTTTGTAATGTTTTTCCTGCTGTGTTAAGCTTTAAGTTTATTCACAGGTAGCAGCTGAGAAGCATCATTACCATAATACTTTAAAGGATTTTTCCAAAAATCATACACACTATAAGCTGTTACAGGGGTACTTACTAACAGTAAATTTATGTTAATGTTTAATATTAACAATAACATTAGCATCAAGTCTATTAAAGGTATCTTGTTATACCATGCCTTTTATGTAGGCAATCTGTTTGCTGACCAGGTATGTTCTTTATTTGCAGCTTCTTTTGTGCTGGCAGTTCTCACCTTTCTTTATCACTTAGGTAATTTGCATCAACACAGGCTTGGCTTTTGGATTCAAAGCCTCAGCAGAGCTCAGAGACTCTGTCTTAACACACAGGGATCTGAAAAAGAAAACACAGCCTATTGGCTCTTTTTGGAGCCCTAATAGGATTTTAATTCAGCAGCACATTTTATTTGCATTTTTTTTTACCCCTTTCTACAATTTACACTGCACATGGCTAGGGAAAATGCACATTCTTTCTATAGTATAACTTTTAAAAAACATTAGCCATATTAATTTTTACATAAGGTGTAACTGTTTCTTTTGTTCTTACAGAGTTTTCATGGACGCTTATAAAAATGACAGTCTGATTAAACAGAGCTATTTTAAGGCTCAGTGTTTTTAACGTTGCTTCTTTTTGTTTTGTGCACCTCATCTCTGCTGTTGCTTCAGAGGGTCACTGTTAATTTCTTATTCTTTCATTACAGCTTTTATCTGCTATTGTTTCAAAAAAAAAAAACCAAGCAAACAAAAAGACTTCAGAATCTCTCCCTATTCTCCTGATTTTGACTGCCCTATTGCAGCCATGACTTGGTCTTTATTTAAAAACATTTTAATTTTTGTAAAGAATCAATTTACCCCTTAAGGGTTAAATGCTAAATCCCAAAGCCAAACAGCACTAATTACCTGGGTCTTGCAAAAAGGTCTGTCAGTTTTGCAACTTTGAATTAAAGAGTCAAATAAATTTTAGTGGCATTAAAAACAAAAACAAAATCAATTTATCTCACACCTAGAAAACTGGAGTTTTACAAACCAGATGTGTTGGTTTAGATTCCTAGAATGTTGCATATTTTCACAGACAAATAGATACATACACATTTTCTTTTCCTTAACATTTCTTTACACTGCTTTGTTTTTACATAGCTATATATATATATATATATATATATATGGATTATTTACAGGCATTCTTCTGGAAAAAGAGCCCATTTTCCCTTCAGAATGGCTGCAAAGAAACCAAGAATTCTCTCTCTTTAACATAGTCCCTTTTAACATTTTCCACAAAGTTTAACTGCTTAATTCTCTCCAGCCTCTGTAGAGTTAACTTTTCACTCCTTTCTTAAATCACTTGTTTATGTCCCAAAATGACACCTTTATCACCTCAGATTTCACCATTTTAAGTATTGTTCCAGGGGTTCATGCCTGCACTTGCTGCTTTTCTTACTCCTGACACTATTCCCTTAGGGCTTTCAACCTGTTTTTCAGTTTCTTTATCTGTTGCTTGCCTGCTTGTCTGGGCCCGATCCTGCTTTTTTTCCCAATGAACCGTTTGTGAGTGATACTGTGGTCATTTCATAATTTTGAAAGAAATGTTCAAGGAAAGGGACCAGGAAGGGTGAGAGCTCGTTGAGGAGCCCACCCTCCTAGCTGAATTGATAGTGGAACACTAAAGAATCATTTTTTGAGGCAGACAACAAAGGGAAACAGAACAAGGGACTTTTTGTCCTTTTTACAATGAGATGGGAGTATGAAGGGGGTTGGATCGATCCGGGGTTTGGAGAACGGGGTAAAGGGGAGCGCTCAGTCTGGTGGTGGGAGAGGAGGCTTTTAATAAAGCTTTTAACTTATTATTTGAATATTTGAGAGAGACAAGTTTTGAGTTTGTCCACCTACGATTTGCCTTTTGCCACCACTGCATGAAACAATTAACCTCTCCTTTAGCCAATTTAGTTTTAGGTTGGCCGAGTTTGTCCTTTAAGACGTCCACTCAGTCTTTGTTCCAAGATTTTAATAGTGGCCACTGAGTTTTGGGATCCCCTGAGTTAGCCTAGACCATTTTTCCAGAAATTTACGAGAGTCTGGACCCTTTTTACAGGAGTCCAGTCCCATCCTAAATACATAAAATGAGCCAGCGTTCATTTAGGGAATGGTCCCGACTTAGACGTCTGGTTACCAATACAGGAGGACTTCACACACCAATCACACAAGAAGGAAATTCGGGTTCCTCAGAGCGATGCCCAGTGCAACACACAAAAGGAGCCCACAGACTACTGCCTCAATCGCCCTTGCTTTCACACCAGGGGTTTTACCCAAAGTGCGGTGCAGCTGCGATTGTGCAGTTTCCACTCACTCAGACCGCGGGGACAGGAACCCCTTGGTCGGTCTATCCCCGGACGGAGACGGCACCCAGACTCAAACGCTCCACAAGAGGATGGATAGACATAGAGACAGGACAGTCCTCAATCCGGACAAAACACAGAAATAATTACCTGACCAGATTCCTGATGTCAGATCCCGGGATCCCTACCAGAACAGAGTGGGAACCAACAGGTTCGATGGTGTAGACCTCACTGTGGCTGTGCACCTTTCCGCTCTAGTGGAGGATTGCTCTGGCCAAATGCCCAGGTGCTGGCTGCCACAGTCATCCTACAAAAACAGTCAGGAATCACACAGCCCCAGTGAAGACGGTTGCCATCTCGGTGGAACCTCCAAATTGTCAAAGTTAGAATCAGGACTCACAATTTGTCAGACCACTCTGTTTTATTAGCGCAGCGCTCTGCCAATAACACCCAGATACTGTGAGTGGCCATGCAAGACCCAAACAGTCTTATTTACACAGATAAAAGAGCGGGAATTAGACACAGAGACAAAGAAAGCAAAACAGTAAAATTCACCTGGGGAACAGCATACATATCCTACTTCCTTACTAACTCTTATCGATCTAAGGTTAATACTTCACCAATTGCCCTTAAAAGGTCCAATTGTTCTATGTTACTGTCTGTATTCCTGACACCTGGATTGCAGCATTCCAACAGTTTTGCTTAAAGGTACAGACAGCATTTCTTTAATCCTTCCTATTTTCACAATGTAATTCATTCTACTTTCACACAATCAAATGAGGGAGTCCCATCTTCTGTGTGATCTGCAACTGTCTGGGCCAGAGTAGGGTGGAGCTAAGGAGAGAGCAGGATCCCACGAAGAGTCAGGGAGCAGAGCTGCACAGGTGTAGTGCCAGAAACTGCTACATGTAGGAATTTGCAACCTGTAGCAGTTACTGATACCCGAGGGACGTTTTGGAGCATGAGCTTTCGTGGGTGAATGCATCTAACGAAGTGGGTATAAACCCACAAAAGCTCATGCTCCAAAACATTTGTTAGTCTATAAGGTGCCACAGGACTCCTTGCTGCTTTTACAGATCCAGACTAACACGGCTACCTCTCTGATACTTGATACCTGAGGTTGTTCTTATTTGCTGACTTGTTCTAATTTGCTAAAACTTGACAGTGGTTTCTCTAGCAAAGAGCAGTCCCTGTCCCCTTGGTCCAGACATTCGCATTCACATCAGGCTTCAAGTTGAGAATCATTTCCCATTCCTGCTCTGTGGGAGGGGAGACTTTTAAACGCGCTCTCTGTGCGACTGCACATGGCTAAGCAAAGAGAACAAACCCCAAATCCCCCCCACTGCTTTGGAAGCCAGGTTTGCTGTGGGAAATCTTCAAGCCTGGGCATTGTGATTATTGACCAGTTCATCGTGATTATTTATTCTGTGGTATTGAAGCCTTATTATACTCACAGCTGAGTGGTTAAGGTGTTAGACTTGATAAATCTAATAGTATTCCCCTCTGTAGGTTTGAATCCTGCTCACAACCTCTCACCCAAGCAATACCTTTATACAAACTGATGCTCTCAATTCTCTCCCCACCCCAAGTAAATCCTGTTCTGCTCCTTTCATAGAGATCCCTGGGACACCACCTCACACTGTGTCCCTGAGGTGTCAGGCAAACTCTCAGCAGCTGAAGTCTCTGCCACTCACCTGGTGCCCCATAGATCAGCCATAGCCCTGGTTCTGCTCCTCTCTTTAGAGCATGAAAGGAGCCGAGTTAGTGAATGCAGGGGTGCTATGAGGCTGCAGAACCAACATGGGGAAAAAAAAGTTGCTCAGCACCCACTGGCAGCCAGCTCTGCCCCTGCTTTGGGCCTTGTGGACAAGCTCCTGCCAGGACCGGCGCTAGGGTTTTGAGTGCCCTAGACGGACAGCAATTTCACCACCCCGTACGCTGGTCCAGCAGCTCTGGTGGAGCTGCCGCAGTGGTGCCTGTGGAGGGTCCGGTGCTCCGCGGCTCCGGTGGAGCTGTCGCAGTGGTGTCTGCGGGAGGTCCACCGGAGCCGCACGAGCAGCCGACTGTCCGCAGGCACGACTGCGCCAGCTCCACGGGAGCTGCCTGCCGCCCCCTCTGGACACCCTGGGCTGCCGGCTGCTGCGGCGCCGCCTTGACCCAGGGGACACCCTGAACTGCCAGCTGCCGCGGCGGCGCCCTGACCCGGGGGACACCCTGGACTGCCGGCTGCCGCGGAGGCGCCCTGACCCAGGGGACCCCCTGGGCTACCCGCTGCTGCTGGCAGCTCAGACTCCCTCTCTGTCCCAGCAGCAGAGGCTGCTCAACCATTTAAAAAAATTGGGGGGGGGCTTTTTGGCGCCCTCAAATCTCGGCGCCCTAGGCAACCGCCTAGTCCTCCTGAATGGTTGCACTGGCCCTGGCTCCTGCTCTTCCCCTTCAGCCCCTCCCCCTGCAGTGATCAGCTGTTCAGTGGGGTGCAGGAAGAGGAAGGAGAGGAATGGAGCAGGAAGGTGCAGGGCAGGAAGGGGTCGGACTTGGGGGAAGGGGTGGAGTGGGGAAGGGCAGAAAGGGGGAGATTTGTCCCAGGTCCTGCACCCCTCTAGGGCCAGCCCTGAAGGGAAGCACTGACTATTACAGTGGCAATAAAACTGACCAGCATTGCGGGGGAGACTGAAGATCAGCTCTCATCAGGTCTCTTCTCTCCCCCAAGGTGAGCCAGACACTGCTGTCCCCTGGCTCTCACTCTAACACCTGGATGCCAAGGAGCCATTTCCCAACAGGAAGTGCATTGAGTGCCCCTGTGGTGCTGGGGGGGCTGGTGCTGCTGCTGCCTGTGGGGCTGGCAGGGGGGTTGATGTCTGCACAGACTCTCAGCTGCCAGGCCGGAGGGGGCACTTGAGACCTTACCAGACTGGCTCAGTGAAGATGGGGGGTTGACAGACCAATACAGACTTTCTCCAGAGCCCAGAGCAGCATTCACCCACGCAGCCAGGCAATGGGCATTTACCACAGCGTGGAGCCAAGGGGGAGGTGTCAGCTGCTGTTCCAGCTCCTCCAGGACAGGCCCTGTCAGCCAACAGACACTTCTTACTCACCACAGCCAAGGTTATCTGGTTCCTCTCGTGGGAGAAGTATGGAGCAGCCATTTGTTTTCCTGTTTGTGCTCCTCTGTGATGTGAAAATCGGGGAGGGGAGGTAGAAGCCCCACTTCCCTTCCTAAATGACGTCCAGTGGGGGAAGCCAGGATAACAAGGTGGGGCAGCAAGTGGTGGCCAGACTCTTACTGCAGGGTCTAGTCTAGCTCATGGTCCAGCTCAACTTCCTCCCCACATCACTGGCCCCCAGTCCCCTTCTGCCACCAGGTCAACCCGGGAACTAAGGCAGGAATGGTGTGAGGAAGCAAGTCAAGCTGAGCATGGCAGGCAAAAGCGAGTCTTGTCTTTGTGGGCCACTCACAATGACGTCCTTTTTGTGTGCCATGGCCATGGCCGATAAAAACATCCCAGACAGAGAAGCAGCAGGCCAAAAAAGCAGTATGCAGGTACCAAAGTAGCTCAGCTGGTCAAGCATTAGTGTGAAAATCTAAAGGTACTTGGTTCAATCCCTGGCTTTAACAGCCCTTTTATCTTTCTTTGCGTGGAGGTGGCTTGTTTTCTAGGAGCGCAGCAGCACCTTTACCTGAGGTGAATCCCTGATTTTGAGATCCCCAACAAGACAATGGAGCATGGACTTCTGCCCCAGTTGGCCCAGCTGACCTTTTAAAATCAGAGATGGGAGCTGTATTTCCCATGCGACTTATTGGTTGACCCAATATGGTGGGAAGAGAGTGAGGCAGGGTGGCCCTAGGAGATGGTGCCAGAGGGGGCAGGGATTGGGGACAAAAGCTCCTCTCCACAGCTGAGCGAGGGCAGTACTGGGGAAGGGGCGTCTGTAAAAGTGTCCATGTGGAACGTGGCAGGGATTGGAGGGCCCAGGAGGAGATTGTAGGATGTTCAGTGACTTGGAGAAGTTGGACTTGGACATGGTGTGCATTCAGGAAATGCACAGTAACAGCTTTAGGGTGGCTTGATGGGCAGAGGGTGATTGGAGGAAGGGCCTGTCTTTCTGGCCCTCCTGGCCAGGGAAGAATGATGAGGTTGGAGTCTTGTTCTTCACATTTGCAGTGCTCCATGGCACTTGTTACCGCTAGATTAGTGTTTATGGTCCCCAGTTAAGGTGTGAAAGGAACTGGCTCCCTTCCTCTGGACTACACAGTGTTTGGTGTAGGGGGTGGATTTTAATTGTTTCAGACGGCCTGAGGACCGCTGGTCCCGTTTTCCCAACTGTCAGAGGAAACTCTTCTATGATGACCACTCCCTGGTGCAGGTTTGTAGTGAGGTCAGTTTAGAGGACATGTCTCTCCGTAGTGGAACCAGTGGAGGGCAGGAGGTAGCCTCCAATTCCTCTGATCTGAGCTCACACCAGACACAGATGCGGTACACCTTTCTGCAGGGATAGGCCAGGAGTCACACTGATTTACGTGAAAGAAAGCACGTCGACAGCCCAGTTGCCACCCTCTTCCTCTTGCCAAGGTTTAATAGTCATGGATAGGCAGGAGGGAGGAAGAGTCCCAGGTTGGACCTGTCATAAACAGATAGCTAAGGGTTAATGTCTCTTTCACCTGAAGCACCTGACCAGAGGACCAATCAGGAAACCGGATTTTTTCAACTTTGGGTGGAGGGAATTTTGTGTCTAAGGTCTTTGTTTTCTGTCTGCCTGCTTTCTCTGAGCTTTGGAGAAGTAGTTTCTACTTTCTAGTCTTCTGTTTCTAAGTGTAAGGACAAAGAGATCAGATAGTAAGTTATATGGTTTCTTTTCTTTGGTATTTGCATGAATATAAGTGCTGGAGTGCTTTGATTTGTATTCTTTTTGAATAAGGCTGTTTATTCAATATTCTTTTAAGCAATTGACCCTGTATTTCGTCACCTTAATACAGAGAGACCATTTGTATGTATTTTTCCTTTCTTTTTTATATAAAGCTTTCTTTTAAGACCTGTTGAAGTTTTCTTTACTGGGAAATTTCAGGGAAATTGAGTCTGTACTCACCAGGGAATTGGTGGGAGGAAGAAATCAGGGGGGAGATCTGTGTGTGTTGAATTTGCTAGCCTGATTTTGCATTCCCTCTGGGTGAAGAGGAAAGTACTTTTTGTTTCCAGGACTGGGAACAGAGAGGGGGAGTCACTCTGTGTAGTTTCACAGAGCTTGTGTCTGTGTATCTCTCCAGGAGCACCTGGAGGGGGGAAGGGAAAAAGGATTATTTCCCTTTGTTGTGAGACTCAAGGGATTTGGGTCTTGGGGTCCCCAGGGAAGGTTTTTCAGGGGGACCAGAGTGCCCCAAAACACTCTAATTTTTTGGGTGGTGGCAGCAAGTACCAGGTCCAAGCTGGTAACTAAGCTTGGAGGTTTTCATGCTAACCCCCATATTTTGGACGCTAAGGTCCAAATCTGGGACTAAGGTTATGATATGGTGTGCAGTGGTGGGATAGACAGAATCCAGAAGCCAGTAGGAATATTATATTTTTCTTTTCTCTGCTAAGGGCTTTTTAGCAGAGAGAAACAGTTGGTTTTAAAAGGGAACCAGAGAGAATTTTTTTTTTCTGCTCTCTCTGGCAGTTTGTGGCTTGCATGTTAGGCAAGAAGCCATTACCAGACTGTTAAGGGTCTTTTGTCACACAATAGCACTCCCATTGAGAGTCAGTACCAGCACTATATGCATGCAAATAAAGTGGTTTTTCAGGTTTACTTAACATTGAAAATTAGCTAAAGGCACTGTTGCTAGGCAGACTTCAGGAGGCAACAGAGAACCTGCAGTTCAGAAGATAAACACCGGAGGGCACCCCAACCCAAGAAAACAGGAACCATGACTTCTAAGGCAAAAATTGAGGCCGAAGAAGAAATCAAAGAAGCTGGACACAGGCGAGAGATGGAAAAACACAAACAGGAACTAGAAATAAAACAAAAAGAGATGGAGATGAAAGAAAAGGAAGAAAGCATCAAACTGGCAGCCTACCAAAGAGAACAGGCAGCCAAAGAGGCAGCACACAAAAGAAAACTAGAAGAAGAAGAGGTGGCCTACCGAAGGAAGCAAGCAGAAGAAGAGTTGGCCCACAGAAGGAAGCAAGAAGAAGAAGAGGCGGCCCACCACCGAGACATGGAAAAACAACAAAAAGAAAATGAAGAGAAGGAAAAACAGAGAAAACATGAACTGGACTTGGCAAAAGCTGGGCTGCATGTGCCAGCCAACCCTAACAACCCGGCGCCAACTATTGCTCCACAGCACAGGAAATTTCCCACCTACAAGGCAGGTGATGACACCGAGGCCTTCTTGGAAAATTTTGAAAGAGCTTGTCTTGGGTACAGCATCCCCGAAGACCAGTACATGGTAGAATTAAGGTCACAGCTCAGTGGACCTTTAGCAGAGGTGGCAGCTGAAATGCCTAAGCAGCAAATGAATGACTATAAACTTTTTCAAACCAAGGCCAGATACAGAATGGGAATAACCCCAGATCATGCCCGTCGGCGCTTCCGAACCCAAAAGTGGAAACCAGAGGTGTCATTTCCCAAACACACCTACTACGTTGCAAAAAACTATGAGGCCTGGATAACAGGAAACAACGTTCAAACCTTGGAAGAACTGCACCTCCTCATACAAATGGAGCAGTTCTTGGATGGTGTTCCTGAAGACATCACACGGTACATACAAGATGGAAAACCCAAAGATCTCGCTGAGGCGGGGGAGATTGGAGCCAAATGGATGGAAGTGGCAGAAAGCAAGAAAGCTACTATCCAGGGGAACGAATACCCCAAGGGGCACACCGACCATAAACCCTACAACCGAGGACAGCCAAAGACCCCACATACCACCCAAGTAAAGCCACAGACACCCTACTCTTCCACCTCACCAGTCTCCAGTAACTCACCTCGGCCCAGTCACCCATCAGATGGAAGATGCTTTAAGTGTAATGAACTGGGACATATCAAGGCCAACTGTCCCAAGAACACCATGCGAGTGCAATTCATTACACCACCATCACACCAAAGATCCCCAGGCCCGGATGCCTCTCAAATACCCTTGGAGCGAAGGGAAAATTTGAGAGTGGGCGGAAAGAAGGTTACTGCGTGGAGAGACACGGGGGCACAAGTGTCAGCTATCCACCAATCCTTCGTTGACCCCAAATTCATCAACCCAAAGGCCAAAGTTACAATTTACCCCTTCATGTCACAAGCTGTAGACTTGCCTACAGCTCAACTGCCTGTCCAGTACAAAGGCTGGTCAGGAATGTGGACTTTTGCAGTCTATGACAATTATCCTATCCCCATGCTACTGGGGGAAGACTTGGCCAACCAGGTGAGGCGAGCCAAGAGAGTGGGAATGGTTACACGTAGCCAAACCAGGCAAGCTTCCAGACCCATTCCTGTTCCTGAACCGTCCACAGACGCCCCGGCTGGGTTACCAGAGACCCAGACAGAGGTAGTGGACCCAGATTCCATGCCAACCACTGAAACAGCCACAGCACCTCCAGTCCCAGGCCCGGAACTGGAACAGCAACCAGCACCAGCAAGTGCAACCACATCTTCAAACTCAACGCCAGAGGGCGCCAGCGAGCCAAAACTGGCAGAAGCCAAAGACAGCCATACCCAAAAGGCTCAGCCAGAGCCTGAAATACCCTCAGGTGCACCAGCGGAGAGCGGTTCACCAGCAACAGAAACAATACCATCACCTACATCGCTTCCAGAGGGACCAAGCCCAAGTCCACAGTCTGAGGAAGAACTGGTGACCCCAGCCTCAAGGGAACAGTTCCAGGCTGAGCAGGAAGCGGATGACAGCCTTCAGAAAGCTTGGGCGGTGGCACGGAGCACCCCACCGCCTCTCAGCTCTTCTAATCGATCCCGGTTTGTTATAGACCAAGGACTTTTATACAAGGAGATTCTTTCTGGTGGACACCGGGAAGAATGGCAGCCGCAAAAACAGTTGGTGGTTCCAACTAAGTACCGGGGGAAGCTCTTAAGCTTAGCCCATGATCATCCCAGTGGCCATGCTGGGGTGAACAGAACCAAGGACCGGTTGGGGAAGTCCTTCCACTGGGAGGGGATGGGCAAGGACGTTGCCAACTATGTCCGGTCTTGTGAGGTATGCCAAAGAGTGGGAAAGCCTCAAGACCAGGTCAAGGCCCCTCTCCAGCCACTCCCCATAATTGAGGTCCCATTTCAGCAAGTAGCTGTGGATATTCTGGGCCCTTTCCCAAAAAAGACGCCCAGAGGAAAGCAGTACGTACTGACTTTAGTGGACTTTGCTACCCGATGGCCAGAAGCAGTCGCTCTAGGCAACACCAGGGCTAACACTGTGTGCCTGGCCCTAACAGACATCTTTGCCAGGGTAGGTTGGCCCTCCGACATCCTTACAGATTCAGGGTCTAATTTCCTGGCAGGGACCATGGAAAAACTGTGGGAAATGCATGGGGTGAATCACTTGGTTGCCACCCCGTACCACCATCAAACCAATGGCCTGGTGGAAAGGTCCAATGGAACTTTGGGGGACATGATATGAAAATTCATCAACGAATTCTCCAATAATTGGGACCTAGTGTTGCAGCAGTTGCTGTTTGCCTACAGGGCTGTACCACATCCCAGTTTAGGGTTTTCACCGTTTGAACTTGTGTATGGTCACGAGGTTAAGGGGCCATTACAGTTGGTGAAGCAGCAATGGGAGGGGTTTACGCCTTCTCCAGGAACTAACATTCTGAACTTTGTAAGCAATCTGCAAAGCACCTTCCGACACTCTTTAGCCCTTGCTAGAGAGAACCTAAAGGATGCTCAAGAAGAGCAAAAGGCCTGGTATGACAAACATGCCAGAGAACGTTCCTTCAAGGTAGGAGACCAGGTTATGGTCTTGAAGGCGCAACAGGCCCATTAAATGGAAGCATCATGGGAAGGGCCATTCACGGTCCAAGAGCGCCTGGGAACTGTAAACTACCTCATAGCATTTCCCAATTCCTCACTAAAGCCTAAAGTGTACCATGTTAATTCTCTCAAGCCTTTCTATTCCAGAGATTTACAGGTTTGTCAGTTTACAGTCCAGGGAGATGATGCTGAGTGGCCTGACGGTGTCTGCTACGACGGAAAAAAAGACGGTGGCGTGGAAGAGGTGAACCTCTCAACCACCCTGGAACATCTGCAGCGGCGACAAATCAAGGAGCTGTGCACTAGCTTCGCCCCATTGTTCTCAGCCACCCCAGGACGGACTGAATGGGCATACCACTCCATTGATACAGGTAATGCTCACCCAATCAGAACCCCACCCTACCGGGTGTCTCCTCATGCCCAAGCTGCTATAGAACGGGAGATCCAGAACATGCTACAGATGGGTATAATCCGCTCATCTACCAGTGCATGGGCATCTCCAGTGGTTCTGGTACCCAAACCAGATGGGGAAATACGCTTTTGCGTGGACTACCGTAAGCTAAATGCTGTAACTCGTCCGGACAACTATCCAATGCCACGTACCGATGAGCTATTGCAGAAGTTGGAACGTGCCCAGTTCATCTCTACAATAGACTTAACCAAGGGGTACTGGCAAGTACCGCTAGATGAACCTGCCAAGGAGAGGTCAGCATTCGTCACCCATGCGGGGGTGTATGAATTCAATGTCCTTCCTTTCGGCCTTCGAAATGCACCCGCCACCTTCCAGAGGCTGGTAGATGGTCTACTAGCTGGACTGGGAGAATTTGCAGTTGCCTACCTCGATGATGTGGCCATTTTTTTAGACTCCTGGCCCGAACACCTACTACACCTGGAAAAGGTCTTTGAGCGCATCAGGCAGGCAGGACTAACTGTTAAGGCCAAAAAGTGTCAAATAGGCCAAAACAGAGTGACTTACCTGGGGCACCAGGTGGGTCGAGGAACCATAAACCCCCTACAGGCCAAGGTGGATGCTATCCAAAAGTGGCCTGTCCCACGGTCCAAGAAGCAGGTCCAATCCTTCTTAGGCTTGGCCGGATACTACAGGCGATTTGTACCACACTACAGCCAAATTGCTGCCCTACTGACCGACCTGACCAAAAAGACCCAGCCAAATGCAGTTAAGTGGACTGATGAGTGTCAAAAGGCCTTTACCCAACTTAAGGCAACGCTCATGTCTGACCCTGTGCTCAGGGCCCCGGATTTTGACAAACCATTCCTAGTAACCACGGATGCATCTCAGCGTGGTATAGGAGCAGTGCTCATGCAGAAAGCAACAGATCACAACTTCCATCCTGTCGTGTTTCTCAGCAAGAAACTGTCTGAGAGGGAAAGTCACTGGTCAGTCAGTTAAAAGGAATGCTATGCCATTGTGTACGCCCTGGAAAAGCTACGCCCATATGTTTGGGGACGGCGGTTCCAACTACAAACTGACCATGCTGCACTAAAGTGGCTTCATACTGCCAAGGGGAACAACAAGAAACTTCTTCGTTGGAGTTTAGCTCTCCAAGATTTTGATTTTGAAATTCAACACATCACAGGAGCTTCTAACAAAGTTGCTGATGCTCTCTCCCGTGAGAGTTTCCCAGAATTCAGTAGTTAAAAAGTGTTCTTAAAATGTAGAAGTCTGTTAGTTATATATTTAGTAGTATATGTAAAGGTGCATGTGTTGTAGTAATCTGTTTATTTTAAAGTTCTAGAAGGAAATTGCCGCCAGTGAGCTTCCCCACTGTCTGCAATTTGGGGGGCGTGTCATAAACAGATAGCTAAGGGTTAATGTCTCTTTCACCTGAAGCACCTGACCAGAGGACCAATCAGGAAACCGGATTTTTTCAACTTTGGGTGGAGGGAATTTTGTGTCTAAGGTCTTTGTTTTCTGTCTGCCTGCTTTCTCTGAGCTTTGGAGAAGTAGTTTCTACTTTCTAGTCTTCTGTTTCTAAGTGTAAGGACAAAGAGATCAGATAGTAAGTTATATGGTTTCTTTTCTTTGGTATTTGCATGAATATAAGTGCTGGAGTGCTTTGATTTGTATTCTTTTTGAATAAGGCTGTTTATTCAATATTCTTTTAAGCAATTGACCCTGTATTTCGTCACCTAAATACAGAGAGACCATTTGTATGTATTTTTCCTTTCTTTTTTATATAAAGCTTTCTTTTAAGACCTGTTGAAGTTTTCTTTACTGGGAAATTTCAGGGAAATTGAGTCTGTACTCACCAGGGAATTGGTGGGAGGAAGAAATCAGGGGGGAGATCTGTGTGTGTTGAATTTGCTAGCCTGATTTTGCATTCCCTCTGGGTGAAGAGGAAAGTACTTTTTGTTTCCAGGACTGGGAACAGAGAGGGGGAGTCACTCTGTGTAGTTTCACAGAGCTTGTGTCTGTGTATCTCTCCAGGAGCACCTGGAGGGGGGAAAGGAAAAAGGATTATTTCCCTTTGTTGTGAGACTCAAGGGATTTGGGTCTTGGGGTCCCCAGGGAAGGTTTTTCAGGGGGACCAGAGTGCCCCAAAACACTCTAATTTTTTGGGTGGTGGCAGCAAGTACCAGGTCCAAGCTGGTAACTAAGCTTGGAGGTTTTCATGCTAACCCCCATATTTTGGACGCTAAGGACCAAATCTGGGACTAAGGTTATGATAGGACCCCAGTACACCTCTCCTCCTCTGGGCATCTGGAGCAGAGGCAGCTGGTGCTGACAGCTCCAAGGGAAGGCTTAAAAGCCACAGAGCAATTGAGGGTGGGGCAAGAGGAGGGGAGGATTTACTGCAAGAGGCTCTTTCCCAGCTGCTGAGAAGCGCAGAAGTACCCGGTGTTTACTCTTGCGGTGAAAGGGGTTAATACATTTAGGCAGCCTGGCTAGCTCAGCTGGCAGCACCTCTGGCTCTTACTCTGAAGGCTGAAGTTACAATTCCCTGTCTGGGTGCTTGGGGCTCCTCTTCAACAATACAACACACAATCTGCTTAAGCCCCCACCCAGTAACCTGGGGAAACTAGCCCTGGCCACTGGGTGCCTCTAAGAGGTGATACTTTCCCCACTCACACGCACTGAGTGTAGAAAAGAAACTTTAAGAAAAAGGAGGAAACTCACCTTGTATTAACTTGGGAAAACACCACAATGAGGATTCATAACACAACACTATGAGCAAAACACCCACCCACAGCCCGCTGGGCAGTGGCCTTTTGCCTCCGGCTCTTAAATCCAGACACCAAAAGCTCTGTGGATGTGCCCCTCCCTTCACTGCACCTCACCCACAGCTGCTGCTCTGGGTCAATGAAAACCCAGAGTTCACCTCTTACCTCCCGGGGGGAAAGCCCCTTTCTCCCTCCACTGTCTGGCTATATTGCCGGCCACTTGCCGTTCCACCCTGTCACCGCTCTGCTGGCCACCCTCTGTGCTCTGGGACGTCTTTTGGTCCCACCAGGAGCGGAACAGCCTCCCTAAAAGTAGTGGCCACCAGAGCCTGAACAGTAGCTCCATCCCTTCCACTCGAGACCACGCCCCTGCACCACCCCTCCTCCCGAAAGCCCCGCTCCTGTGCAGCCTCTTCCCCCCAAGACCCCACCTCCAGCTCACTGCTCTCAACCCCCTCCCCCCTCACTCGCCCTTACGGTCATTACAAAGTGGCAAGGCAGAGCCCTCCCATTTTTAAATGTTCTGGGGTGTTGTTCCCCCTGTTCAGGCACCCCGGAGCCCTGCACTTCACACAGCTCTCCCTGATTTCAGCTGTTAGTGAGGGAGCCTCACTGCTAGCGCAGACTGGGCAGTTTGTTGGATGAGAGACACTGTCCCAAAGCAGGACTAATGCTTAGACCTGGTGATCAGTGATTTCAGATCTGTTGATCTGCAGCAAGACTCTACAGTGAGTCTTAATCAGCTCTGTTATTACACAGGGACGAACAAAAGGGTCAAATGGTGCCTGGAAGCCTTAAGAAGAATCCACCCCACCAAGTACAACGCTTGTCGCAACCTGCTCTCAATCTCACTGAGAATGTTTTGGGGTCACTCCTTGCATTTATCAACCTAGGGAGAATCACAGCTAACAGGTGTTCCAGTAGCACAACTGGTTAGTGCGCAGTACTTATAGGGCAGTGCTGAGAGGAGCTATGCTGAGGTTGTGAGTTCAAACCTCACCTAGAGCACTGGTTTTCATTAACCACATGGCATCACCCCCTCATTTGGCCCTGTGGAATGTACAATTCAAGCCCAGGGGACACTGAGGCAGGGGAGAAGTTAAAAATGCCCCTTCACTTATTAGCTCCTCTGCAGAGGGCAGGTCAGAATCTACAATCCTTTCTCTCCCACCAGCCCCTGTGCCAGGAACCCTCCAGCAGAGCCTGGAGTCCTGCTCGTGGCATCTGTACTATTGACAAACACTAAGTGACAGGGACAAAACACTCAAATCCCGCCTGGTGCAGGAAGCCAGGTTTGCACTTCAAATTCTGTCGTTCGTACATTTCCAGGCCGGGGAATATCCCACAACAGCATTTAATGGGAAGCTGCCTGCAGAACAGTTACACTGCACAGAGCTGCTCTGGAGGAAGGGTGGGAATTGGTAACATTTTGAGGATTGTTTGGGAAATGAGCCTTTTTATTGTGAGGTTAATAACTATCTCCTCAACTTTATTTACTCAACTTAAAAATTGGTGTCACTTGATTTTTGCATCTCCCTGTGAAAATACAACTGGCACATGTGGCTTTCTACAGGGGGTCATGATGTTAAAGTTGGGGAATTCAGTCTCTGTACTTCTGGGGGAGTGTTGCTTTTTTAAACTGCCTCACTGCCAGGCACACTGGGCTGTTAGCTGCACCCACTGTCCTTGCCAGGGGCCCTTGCTGAACCCTGGGCGGCTGCACTGCTGTGCTGGGTTACTCTGCAGGGGGAGAAGCTGCTGGGGAGCAATGTAGAGCAGGTGCAGGAAGGAGACGGGGTCACTATTCACATTCTGAATTGCACAATTTTCCAAATTTGGGAATAGATTCATAGATTCATCCTCCAGCAAGTGACCCCGTGCCACACGCTTCAGAGGAAGGCGAATGTCTGAGAACAATTCTAAGGGGAAGGTGAATGCAGAGCTATGACACTGGAGATGCCCAGACCTCCAATGGGGGCAGCGAGGAAATTAATAATGGGAAGATCATTTGCGAAATTACCTGCCACTGACACGATTTGTCTCTGTTCCTATTTTACACTGTGGTGTTAGTTAGAGGAATCAGTACAGATTTTTTACTGTATTAATTAAACACTTAATTTTATGTAACCAAGACAAAATCTTAGTGTCACTTATTATTTCTCTGTCCTAGCAAGAATGAATTGAATTTTGTGACTTTATGGAAAGTGCAGCGAGATTAAATGTGGGGAATTCAGTCTCTGTGTTTGTGAGCTGATGTTTTCCTCTCACAGGTCAGTGCCTGCATTGAAATACCAAGAGGAATCTAAGGGCTGCTGTACGCTGGGCACTGAACTGGAAGAGCGACGTCTCTCAGGGTGTGACCTCGCCCCCAACCCATAGAGTTAAGGTGACTTAAGCCCTGGTTAGATAGTGCTAAAGAAAAGACAGAACTGTTCTGTCAATGTAGCTATTAAAGTGATGGGAAAACCCCTCCAGTCACTGTCTGCTCCAGAGAGCTATAGCAGTGTTTTAAGTGTAGATGGAGTGAAACTAGATCTGGCGCCAGTTCACACTGTGGATGCTCAGGCACTAAGAGTGCAATAATAACAACAACAACACAGTTGTCAGGATTTGAACCTGTGCTAGGAAACCACAATGGATTTCTAGCCCATCACCTTAACCACTCAGCCACAACTACTTAACATACTTTTGTTTCACTACATGATGATTCTGTTCTCACTGAATTGTCATTCCAATTGTTTGCTCAGACCAGCTTCCCCAGCACACTCATGGCTGCGCATCAGTGTCAGTGTGTCCTTGGCTGAACAGCGAGAATTCCTGCCCATTTCCCTTCCGGCTGGAGCAGGATGAGAGTGTGTTTGTGTGAACGACATTGCTGTAGAATGTTGTTCATTCCTCACTCTGACAGTTCAGACAGTCTCTTTCCTAGTCAAATCTCCAGCACATCGTTCCAATAGCAGGGGGCAGGTTTTCTCTGGGGCACTGAAATATTTCCGGGGGCTGGTGCATGAACTCAGCCTTGCATTTCACCCTCGATGTTTCATGGACGAACAACAGCAGCAGAAAGAAAGAGCCGAGCCAATATCTCCCTGTCAGGGATGCAGGTGGCCACGTCCCCTCTGTCTGCCCATCGCCACTGCAGGAGAGAAGGGTTCACTGGAATCGAGTGCCCTGGCTCAGACCAGAGACACAGGGAGGTTTTGCTGTTCATGGATCTGTGCAAAGGAAATTGTGTCTCTGTGTGAAATTGAGGTGGGAAATGAAACGTCCACATGGTGGCCCAATGCCCTAAGGAATGTGGGTGAAGGACTCAGGCTGGGAAATGATTTAACAGAGATTTGTTTCAATTTATTGCCCTTATTAAAAACTATGGCCAAAATGCAGCCATGTTGTTAGTACTTGTACCTGTGTAGGGACACCCCAGTGGGTGTCAAGTCCATTGCCTTCACCAGGGGCAGTTGATTATTTTATCAAGGTACAAATTTCTTGTCAAGGCCTAGAATCCAGAGAAAACAATACACTGATGATAAGAAGAAGTACATAAAAAGATTTTGCAGCCACCATGGGCATAACTATGATGTGTCATGTTTCACTCTTTATATCGGGCGCCACCTCCTTTCCCTTTCGCCTTGTAGTTGACCAAGGGCAAAGCTGAACATCTCCTCAGATACCAGGGAGTGTTTATGTCCATCCCTGCAAGCTACACAGGGGTTTGATGTTGCTGCTTTCAGTCCTCTGGCTCTGCCGGGATAAGGAACAATTCAGGCTGTCACTGAACTGAAGGAGGAAGATCAGTTCTTGACAGGGAGAGGGACGCCTCCTCTTAAACGTGTTTGTCTGGCTGGCAGTCCTGGTTCCCAGGTCTTGCCCATGGGGCTTCAGCAGTTTTGGGACCAGTTCACTCCCTTGGCCCCACCTGCTGCCCCCAGGCGCTCCCCTCCAGGGGCCCTGGCAGTGCAGTATCTGCCTGCTCGCTCCAGTGGTTGCCAGCCCCTCCCCATGGCAGGGCGGGGCAGAGCTGTGCCTCTACGCGCTGCCCCTACTCCAAGCCCCTGCAGTCAATGGGACACTTTGGGGGTGATGCCTGGGGGCAGCAGCATGCAGAGGCCCCCCAGCCTGCCCCGCCTTGGAGCCCCAGGTAAGCGCCACAACCCCAACGCCCTCCCAGAGCCTGCACCCCCTCCCTCCACACACCCGCTCCAATCTCTCTCCCAGAGCCTGCACCCCCATCCCTCCTCCTATTCCCCCTACCCCTGTCCCAGCCCAGAGCCTGCACCCAGCACCCAAACTCCATCCCAGAGCCTGCACCCTAGAACCCCTCCCCCACCCAAACTCCCTCCCAGAGACCAGCCTCTCACCTCTTCTGCACCCAGACTCCCCCCAGAGCCTGCACCCCTTCTGCATCCCAATCCCCAGCCCCAACCCAGGTTCTGAACCTTAGACCTCCTCCCTCCACCCAAACTCCCTCCCAGAGCCTTAGGCAGACGAGAGGCAGAGTTTTGGGGGGAAGATTCTGGGCGGTATGAGTGACATTATTGGCCCACTGTGAGGATTGGAGGACTGGCACTGGCCCTAAGGTAAATTGAGGTTGAGACCCTGCTTTAAGGGGTTGGAGCAATGCTGGGGAGACTGACGGGAAGGGAGCTGGGGAGCTGTGTGTGCTCCAAGGAGAGTCGTTGTTGTGCTCTGATGACACAGAGCGGGGGTGGGGAGTTTGTAAGCTGTGGTGTTTGTATAGAGAGAAAATTTAGTAACCCCTAGGTTAAAAACTGTTCCTGCTCTGGGTTATACATGACACTCTTTGTTGCGAGTATAGATCAGTGGGTGAATGTTTCCCTGCAAGATAATAGGTGCCTAGTTCCAATCCACGTGATTCCCTTGAAAAACTTTTTCAAATGAAAATGGATTTCCAGACCCATCTCCAGTATGTTCAGGAGTTCGCTGAATGGGGATGGTTGTAATGAATTTAAACACTCAGCATTTTCCTGTGCAAATGTATAAAGACCTAGCAGAGCTGTCCTGCAGCTGAAATCAGTTCCAGTCCTTGGCGTCTCTGTATCTGAGGCATGTGCGACACCTCTGTGGTGATGACAGGTGAAAAAATGCTGGATTCAATTAAAGATGAGACCATAGGAGGGGAAGGTGAACGGCAGCACCACGCAGGGTCATAACACTGAGACACGGGGCTTCACTGTCACTGCCCCTGTGTTTTCCATCATCTGTATCCTAAGGAACACACCCTCCCCCTCCCCCACACACTGTCACACACAACCTTCTCCCCTTGAGCCCAATCCAACCCTCCCCCTCTCCCACACACACTCCATGGGACACAGCCTCTCGGTGACTCACCCAGATGGGGGTTTGTCTCTGCATCCCCCCAACAGGGGAGCAGAGAGCCGAAAGGGCTGCAGGAGACCAATGGAGCTAGGCAGGACTAGAAAAGACTTCCCCTCCCTTTCCTTCTCTCCTCTTGAGTTCTGTTAATCTCACCCATGGGACGCTCCAGCTCTAGGTGGGCTCAAAGCACCAACCTTCCCCTCAGCAACAGAAGGTGGGAACCAGCTCTATCACACAGAAGGAGGCTCCCCACCTTTGCTGCTGCCATTCAGCAGCCATTAATATGGATTTGTTTTAGTTAATGCAACCCCTCTCAACTACTAATTCATCCATGAATCAAGGCAGTAAGGCCCTCAGAAGGGCAATGGGTTCGTGTAGTGGACTTATAGTAGCTAGTGCTAAGTGCAGCAATGCTGAGGTTGTGAGTTCAAGCCTCACTTGAAATGCTAGTTTTCTTTAAGCAAATGGTTCTGCCAATCAGTTTGCCCTGCAGAAAATACAATTGCAGCTCAGAAGACACTGAGGTCCCCTTGCTTTACAGAGAGCAGGGCAGATTCCACAGATCTACCAGGCTCTGCTCTCCACCAGCCACTTGTATCAGGAGGAGTCAGGCAGAGACCAGAGTGCTGCCTCCGACTCCCCTTCCGTCTTTGCTCCCCAAACCAACTGTGTGGTCACCCTCTTCGCTGTGAGACTCAAACCCTGCCTGGCTTTCTGTATGTTGATGTGGTTTTCATCTGTCATGTTGATGTGCATGTGGGTCCTGTGTGATTTTGGTGGATGCCTGGCATAGTTTTGGGTGTGTGTGTGTATGATTTTTGCATATAGATTGTTTTTTTGCTTAGCATTCTTTTGGTATGTGGGTTTTGTGCTTTCTTGTTGTGGGCTTTTGCTGTATTTTTGGGTGTGGATTTGTTCTTTCTGTATTTTGTGTGGCTTTCCCTTTTGCGTATATGGCTCTGTGTGCTGTGTGGGTTTGGTTTTTGTTTATGTCTGTGTGGGCCTGTGCAGTCTGTGATTTTCTCTTTTCCTCTGTGTGTTTGTCTCTCTGTTTGTATCTTCATGTGTAAATTCACTGGAATTTTTCAAAATCTCCACAGCTTTGCCAACTTTCACAGGGAATTTTTCTCCATTAACAAATTCTCAGGTGTTCCTTACCAGTTGGTGACCATTGCCCCAGGGGCACGTCAGTCTCAGGGGCCTGATTTCCCATTGACCCTTCCCCCTTCTACTGGGACTGGGAACTAGCCAACCAAAAACCCCACTAAGTTTTAGTCAAGGGCCAACAGTCCCTTACACAAGCCAGCCCCGTGAGGGTCACCGATGGCCAGAGAAGGCAGCACAAGCTGGTCCCATGGTGTAATGGGCAGCACTCAGGACTCTGAATCCTGCAATCTGAGTTCAAATGTCAGTGGGACCTTGTGTTGGTTTGTGGTAAACCCCTGGAGCTCAAAGTGCTCAATTTCACTGTCTCCAGTTGTTTAGGAGTGAGTCTTTTCCCTCCTGCTGAGTGACTCACACCCACTGGAGCCAGGTCTTTGGTTGAGATGGCTGCAATGGATTGGGGTGTAGAAGTGGCTATGGCTGCCTGTGGTTTGACCTGGTGGTTGGCATTCTTGCTGCTTCACCTGATACCCACAAGTTTGGCCCTTGTGCTTGCTGCAACACTTTTCCTCTGGCCCACATGGCGCTTGAAGAAAGGAATGCCAGGGCCGGGATTAATAGTCAGGGCTTGGCAGGAGGGAGATGGATCCCAGCCTGGAGCCCCTCACACCTTCCCTCCTCCGGACACCTAGAGCAGAGGCGGCTGGTGCTGACAGCTCCAAGGGAAGGTTTATAAGCCACAGAGCAACTGAAGGCGGGGCTAGAGGAGGGGAGAACCATGCCTATGCATGGCCAGCAGACAGCCAAAAAGACCCCCCAGCCAGGATGCTTCCTGCCATACCAAACACCCACTGAAAGCGACCCGCAGACCAGCATGTAGGGCAGCTGCTGATGCTCTCTGGCCAACATCAAAAGAAGGTAAGAAAGCAGTGCCAGCCCCCTGGTGTGACCTCTGTCTGTTCCCACTCAGGTGCTCACTTTTGCAGTGGGGCAGGAGATTTTACCCCAAGAGGCTTTTCCCCAGCTGGCGAGAAGCAGAGAGACACCCAGGCTCCCAAGGTGCTATTTACCAAGCCCCCTCAAGCACAGGGACAGGCGCACATTTGGAAGAGGGAAACTGCTCTACACGCCAGCCTGGCCAGCTGCCCATTATCTTTGGCAAGTCAGGAATGGCAAAGGCTAGACTGGAAGGACTTGGGGCTCATGCCTCAGCCTTTGTGACACCCAACTCCCAACTCCTTCCCGGGGCTCTAGCTGAAGCCAGAGCATTGGTCTGAGCGGCCAAGAAGAGGTTCCAGCCCTGAAGGGAGCAGGACTTTCAGCACGAAGGTAAAACTGCAGCAATACAACCATGAAGGGACTTGAACCCTCAATCTTCTGACCCAAAATCATACACCTTATCCATTAGGCCACGTGAAAAAAGCCCCTCCAAGCACTTCTTTAGAAAAGGCAGACACTATCTTTCTCGGGTCTTCTACTGTGTGGGGCCAAGACTCTCTGGGCACAAGAAGTAGAGTTCCCAGTGACAAGTGAGAATTAATTCTATGGAGCCAGGTGCAGGACTTTGGCAGGGAGGCTCAGGCACGGGGGATTGTGGTGCAGTGGATGGGCTGGCTGTCTAGGTGAGGAGATTTAGTGACCCTCAGGTGCAGGAGGGAGGAAGAGGAGGAGGAATTGGCAGTGGCCTTGGAGAAGAAGAGGAGGCTCTTAGCAAGCCTGGCTAGCTCAGTTAGTAGAGTATCAGGCTCTTAATGGGAGGGGCCAGGGTTTGAGCTGCTGTCCTGGGACTCAGCTTGTATGTTGCCTTGTGTGCCAGGAGCCAAATGATTCCTGGTGGTGCCCAGAGCCATGTGTGGGACAGAGAGGCTCAGACTTGTGGCACCTGCTCTGCAGCACGGTTCCTGGCAGCTTAGACTCAGGGAAGGCTTCTGCGCTCAGAGGCGCTGACTTTGACAGTTCCCGGGCAGTGCTCAATGCCTGCTCCACCACAGGCCCTGCCCCCAAACCATCAAATCTCTTCCCACCCCACCCTGCCCCACTTCTTTCTCTCCTCACTTCTCCAGTACACCCCATCAATGGCCAGCTGGAGGCACTGAAGGAGAAGAGGAGGAGCTTGTCGGCCAGGCCTGCTAGCAGGTGGGAGGTGCAGGGGCAGAGGTGGCTGCTGGGTACCTTTTTTTTTCTCTGTTGATTCTGCAGCCCTGGAGGCACCCATGGAGTCGCTGACTTGGCTCCTTTCACACCCTAGAGAGAGGAGCAGAACCAGGGCTATGGCTGATCTATGGGGCACCAGGTGAGTGGCAGAGGAGTCAGGTGCTGAGAGTTTGCCTAACACCTCAGGGACACAGTGTCCCAGGGATCTCTGTGAAAGGAGCAGAACAGGATTTACTTGGGGTGGGGAGAGAATTGAGAGTGTCTCAGGGTTGTAGAGAGGTATTGCCCAGGTTAGAGACTAGCTAAAACACAGGCCTCGCTGTGAGCAGGATTCGAACTTGCACAGGGGAACCCTATTGGATTTCAACTCCAACACCTTAACCACTCAGCCATCACCGCTGTGAGCACAAAATTGCCCCACTGCCAGAGAAACTGGTAAAGAATCACAATGCTCAGGTGTGAAGTCATCTGAACTACATAATTCCCACAGCAAACCTGGTTCCCAAAGCACAGGGGGGATTTTGGGTTTGTTCTCTTTGCTTAGCCATGTGCAGTCGCACAGAGAGCGTGTTTAAAAGTCTCCCCTCCCACAGAGCGGGAATGGGAAATGATTCTCAACTTGAAGCTTGATGTGAATGAGGATGTCTGGACCACAGGGCCAGGGACTGATCTTTGCTATAGAAACCAGTGACACACGGAACCAGGCTAAGGAAAATGTTTCCTGGAGTCAGTAGCTGGAATAGCAGCAGTATTGTGCAGAGAAATGTCTCACAGGAGGAGTCAGCGCATTGGTGGTTCAGTAGCAGAAGTCACAGATACAGCGGGGGAGGTCTGTGGATCGGGAGTGAAGGGCACTGGCAGAGCAGTGAGAGGGGAGCCCAGGGCTGGGATAACAGGGGCTGTGGGTCAGGCAGGACCGGAAGTTCTGTGCAGTGTTCAGAGGTGCCCTGTATCTGCCCTTTCTCTGCACTGTCCCTGCTCCCAGAATGCACCAGGCCCTGGACTGAACTCTTCCCCTGCAGGCTGAGCTGGTTTCGTTTGCTGTGATCCTCTTGGATGGGCGGGGGGGGACGTGACAGTCCCAGCCCAGAGCCAATGCCCCCCTGTCACCCAGCACCCTTGGCCCTGGATCCATCCAGCCTAGTAGAGAACTCAGCAGGGCAGGGCAGCCAGGAGCTGTGCCCTGCCACGCGCTCAAGGGCATCTACCCTGCAGCTGGGGGATCTCCCCAGCGTGGTCCATGGGAGCTCGCGCAGTAATGGGGTAGCGGCAGCAGCTGCGTGGTGGGTTGGGCTGGTGACCCGGGTCCATCTCCTGGGGTTGGCTGGGTTCATGCTCAGGTGACTGGCCCCAGTCACCGGCCGAGCCCCCCAGCCACGCTGCTGCTGTTAGCGCTCTAGCCTTGGGTGGAAGCTGCTGGCTTGCTGGACCCTGAGGGTGGATCAGGCACTAGGGGAAACCCTCCGGCCTGGAGATTCATTGCCGAGATTCCTGGGAGCTGCCCATCCCCATGGCTTGTGTGGCTGCCCCCGGGGCCCAGCAATGGCTCTGGAGGGTGGCTCGCGTCACCTGGGGGGAGGTGATCCAGGCAGTGGGCAGCCGGGGGGTCTGACTTACTGATAAAATTGGTCTCTTCATTCCCTGGTGCTCGGCGGCCTGGGTCAATACCGACACCTCCCAGGAACAGGTCGGGGTTGGGTGGGGTTAGAATTTCCCTCTAAAGCGATTTTAGGGTCTGATCCTGCAAGACCCCCATGTACCCAGTACAGGATGGGTCCAGGCACCTCACTCGATCCAGTGCTGGCGTGTACAGCAGAGAACTGGAAGTGGCAAATCGGGGGGTCATATAAAGAGACTAGAAATACAAGAAGTTACTTTTGAAAGGAGAAAAGAAAAAGACGACATTCCCGAGCTGTTTAATAGGGCGTTTGCCCCTTGCAGGCTGCGAAGGGAAATCTCAGGGGTTGTGTTCACCTGTTCCCAGGGCTGTGTCCTCAAGACAGATTTGTGGGAGAAAGAAAATCACCATCGAGAGAGGAGTTGGGCTCAGGGTGGATTTTTGTGCTTTGTCAGGGAATTTAGGACCCGGGACTGGAGCCTTAAAGAGGGAGCGGGTGAAGGCTCCCCTCTGCTTTCAGGCTGAAGGAATCCTGGGTTTGGTCAGTCCATCCGAGGGGTCACATCGCTCCCAGGCAAAGAGAGGAGGAGAACTCTCCCCACAATGACACATGCAGATCCTGGAGAAGAAAGAGAAAAGAGACCAGCAGCAGGTGAAGGTGACTGAGGAGGGGAATCCCTTGTGCATGTTACAGAACACTTGGGAAGCTGTGGCCATTCAAACACACTGAGCTTTACTAACGAGCAAGGCCAGACTGCTGTGACTCGGAGAAGGGTTTAGGTGTCATAATGAACAAACAACTCAGCATGAAATGCCCGTGCGATGCTGTGGTCGTCCTTGGATGAACAGACAGGAGAACAGTGACTAGATATCGGGCACTAGTGTTATCTCTGTGTACAACATTGGTCAGACCAACACTGGACTCTTGCACACTGTCATCTTGGCCACATTTTAAGATGAAGAATGAAAAATTGGATGGGGGGCAGAGAAGAGAAAAAAAAGTGCTGAAAAGTTGCCTTCCAGTGCGAGACAAGAACTCAGTCTGCTCAGTTTATCACAGAGAAGACCAAGAGGTCACTTGATGACAGTGCGTAAATCCCCTCCCAAAGAGAAAATCCTGGGTACTGAAGGGCTCTTTAACCCAGCAGCAAAAGGCAGAACAAGAACCAGTGGCTGGAAGTTAATGGCAGAGAAACTGAAATGAGAAATAAGGGACACATTTGCAATCGGGTGATTAAACACTGGAACAAAGTACCCAGGGCAATGATGGATTCTCCACCCCACATGGGAGTGGCAGGAGGGGGCGGGGCGAGGCTGAAGAAAGTGCTCTCGGGTGAGATAGAAAACCATTTCTCTCCGGTGCTTGGCTGGTGGCCTTGCTCTCATGCTCAGGGTCTCCCTGATCTCCGTTGCTGGGGTCAGGAAGGAATTTCCCCCAGCTCACACTGGCAGGGATGTTGGAGTTTTTGTCATCCTCTGTGGCATGGGGCACAAGTCACTTGCCCAGATCAGCTGGGTACCTCTCACCAAATCCACTCCAGTGCAGGGGCCTCCAGTATTGGTACCCCTCTGCCTCTCCTATGCTCCGTCTGTGGCACACAACGGGATATTCTCCTAAGGGCTGGAATATTTTGGTTTAATCCCAGTGGTTGGGCTCTGTGCAGGGGTGACTTTGTGGCCTGTCACATGCATGGGGGTTAGACAGGATTATTTAGTTGTCTTGACTGGCCTTAAAATCTAGACAAGGATGTTCTGGCTACAATGTTGCAGTGTCTGACCCGTGGTCTCTCCAGCTCCCAGGGGCCTTGTTCCAATCGAATCCCAGGCCAGGATTCAGAGACTGGCAGCTGCAGCACAAGGCAATGGGGGCTGGTGGGAGTCACTTTGGGGCTGTCACTAGCCACAGAAAACAGAACCTCTCCCAACATCCCCAACCGCTGTCCATCAGGGCATCTGGCCGTAGAGGAGCCGGGTCAGCACCCTCCGTGGAAGGAATCAGGGGGGATGGAAACCCCCAGGATGGGGAGTTGTGTGTTTCAGCCATGTTGGTATCACTCAAACACATGCACTGTACCCACACGCAGAGCCAGTTCGTGCTGTAAAACCCCCAGACCCGCGAGAGACGTGTTAATCTCAGCACAATTTCTGCTTTAACCCATTAGAAATAACCCTGTAATTATTGTGGAGTCTCAGTGCCAGAGGACGCCAAACCCCTGAGCTGTCAGTAGAGGGCCAGGTGTAGCGTCACTGGACACTGTCAGTGCTTCAGCAGCGAGGCCTTGTACGTGCTGGCCCTGGTGGCTCAGACACATGGCTAGGGAAAGGGGAAGGTTACATACACCCTCAGCCGGAGCCCTCACCCCCTCCTGCACCCCAACCTCCTACCCAGCCTGGAGCCCCTTCCTGTACCCTGAACCCCTCATTCCTGCCCTTCACGCCCCTTTACAGCCCTCAGCCAGTCCCACACCCCACCCCCCGTTGCAGCCCAGTGCCCCTTCCCATACCCTGAACCCCTCATTCCTGCTCTTCACCCCCCTTTACAGCCTTCACCCCCTCCCGCATCCCAACTTCCTGCCCAGCCTGGAGCCCCTTCCCATACCCTGAACCCCTCACTCCTGGCCCTTGCCCCCCTCCTACACCCCAACCCCCTGCCCAGCCCAGAGCCCTTTCCCATACCCTGAACCCCTCATTTCTGGCCCTCACCCCATATTAGAACCTTCATTCCCTCCCGCATCTCCACCCCCCGTCCCAGCCCGAAGCCCCTTCCCATACTCTGAACCCCTCATTTCTGGACTTCACCCCACATTAGAACCCCCACCCCCTACCGCATACCAACCCCCTGCCCAGCCCAGAGCCCCTTCCCATACCCTGAACCCCTCATTTCTGGCCCTCACCCCATATTAGAACCTTCATCCCCTCCTGCATCTCCACCCCCCGTCCCAGCCCGAAGCCCCTTCCCATACTCTGAACCCCTCATTTCTGGACTTCACCCCACATTAGAACCCCCACCCCCTACCGCACCCCAACCCCCTGCCCAGCCCGGAGCCCCTTCCCATACCCTGAACCCCTCATTTCTGGACCTCACCCCACATTAGGACCCTCACCCCCTCCCGCACCCCAACCTCTGCCCAGCCCAGTGACAGTGAGTGAGGGTGAGGAAGAGCAAGCCACCGAGGGAGGGGGAATGTAGTGAATCAGGGGCGGGGCCTCGGGGAAGAGGCGGGGCCTTGGGGAAGGGGCGGGGTTAGGCTGTTTGGTTTTGTGCGGAAAGTTGGTAACCCTACTTCAGGCCTAAAGCCTGGGGTGACCTCTCCACTCCAATCTCTAGCCAAGCAAATTGGAGCCTGCAGGTTTCCAGGCCAGGTTCACTTCGTGTCTCTCATTGGAACTGCTCTGTACTGGCTCCCTGCCCAGCCGCTGCTGCTCCCCCAGAACCCCACCCAGACCTGCAGCCAGCTGTAAGCTCTGGGAGTCACAGCCTGTTCCACATGTGGCTCTGCATCCGTTCCTGGGGATTGCCCTCCGCATCCAGCTCTCTGCAGCTCCTCGCCTGCCATGCGGCCACCGATTCCCACAGCAGCCCTGCCCTTTCCTGCTTCAGGACCGTTCCCCTGACCTGGCCAGAGGAAAGGGAAGTGCAGCGGGGAAGGAAATGGTGGGGATTGTAGTCCCATTCTTAGCAGATCTCTCACAGTCCCAAACATAGGCTGAAAGACACTGCAAACAGACAAAGTTCCTCTCTGCCCTATCACATTATGAATCCCAAGGTTTCTGGGGTCACATTGACTGCCCCCTCTTGCTTAAAGAAACAGTCTTAAAGTCTGCAGCTGCATTTTCAGCTCCTTTCTGTACCTTTAACTGCAAACTTTATATTATATCCTTTTGGTGACACCCTGATTTCCTGTATCTTTTTACCGGTTCAACTCCAATAGGTCCATGAAATGTTACCAAGAAATAAAAAATTGAGAAAGTCAGTGTGCTTGTGAAAATATTCATATTTTTTAAAGCCATCTCTTGCGTCAGTGAACCCTGATCCATGGACATTCGAGCCACACTGAAGACTGGGCACCTGAAGGGAATGTCCAGCTGAGAGACAAAGTTTCCCTCTTCCCCAGCAGCAGGCTCAGCAAAGCCAGCGTCACATGAGCTGGCAGGGACCATGTCCAGGACAGGTCAGTACATTTCCAAAACCTTGGAGACCATGGCCTGAGGCTCAGTAGGACTGACACTCTGTAGACCCGAGTTTAGGAAAAGAAAAGGGATGGATAGTAAAATGAAATGAAAAAAAAAATCCTCAACGTTTTAGCTTTGGGTTTAGATTTCCATTGAAAACCACAAAGGTTTCTTGAGAAATTAAAAAAATCCTTCAGCCCAGGCAGCCCAAGGTGCCGGGCTCCCTGGCAAGCCGACACCTCAGCCACCACTTGCCTCATGGCCTAGGCTCTCAGTGCTCTGCTGGTTGCCTCCTCCCTTGAAGGCCCCGAGCAAAAAGAAACAAGCACGTGCCTAGCAGAAGACAGTTTTGAGTCATTGACCTTTGGGTTATGAACCCAGCATGCTTCTGCTGTGTCACTCTGCTGGCTCTTTACCTACAGCCTCCAGCACCCACACTTGCCTTGTGAACTCTAGCGCTGGCAGGTAGATGCGCAGGCTGCTAGGCAGCAGCCTTAGTAGCAGACATGTATTTCTGTGGTGCAGTGGGTCAGTGTGTTTGGCTGCTAACTGAAAGGATGGTGGTTCGAGCCCACCCGGGGATGGTGATAAGCCTGTGCTGCTTCCCTGAGGCCTGCGTGGAGCCTCAGAAGTCCCATTTTGCTGCCTCTTGGCCTCAGTGCTTTCAGCTGGTGGCCCAAAGACCAGGCTGGATGCCATTCAGAAACCCATCTCCCAGCAGCCGTGCCGGAGGCTCAGGCTTAATCCTCAAGGCCGAGCACAAAAACTTTCAGTCGGGAACATTTTGCTCCCTTCCCGCCTCTGCCCAAGTGGCAAGGGAGAAGCGGACGAGACACGCCGGCTGAAAGACGCCTCCCTCCCACTTCCCTGTAGGCTGTGCAAAGCTCTTGGCCTGCCTCATGCCTCGTCAGGAAAGAGCAGTCATGCTGCCCAAGCCTGAGTCACGTCCGCAGCCTGGCCCGCCCCGGCTGAAGGCGCACAGAGCCACGCGAGTCAATGGCAGGTCGAGTCGGGAGCCTCGGCTCTTTTCCCTGACAGCCACACAGTGCTGCCTAGAGCTCCGAGAGCCTGCCTCGTGTTCTCCCGCAGCCCACTGGGGTGGGTGGGAAAAGGGGACCAGGAAGCACTGCAGCCTCATTCTGGGACAGGAGGCCCTGGCCACGCCCGGACCTCCCTCTTGCCTTCAGCCCAGGCAGCCAGAGGTGCCAGGGAGTTCCCTGGCAGGCGGCCGCCTCAGCCACCTCTTGCTGCTCTGCTGGTCACCACCTCGCTGGAAGGCCCAGAGGGAAAAGAAACAAACGCACATGCAGCAGAGGATGGTTTTGATCCATTGACCTCTGGGTTATGGAACCAGCACGCTTCCGCTGTGCCATTCTGCTGGCTCCTCCCAGCCCTGTCACCCAGCCGGCACTATCCGGAGTAGTGCCTTACAAGCTCGCGTGCCGGCAGGCAGATGCGCAGGCTGCGAGGCAGCTGCCCTGGTCACAGGATTTTACAGCGTCTACAGGGTAAAAGGGATCTCTTTGGGGTTTGGACCCCACTGGGAGCTGGGTAGCTGAGTGCCGGAGACGGGAGCACTTCTTAAACTGTTTTCAGTTAAGCCTTCAGCTCGTGGGGGACGAGGTTCAGCCTTGGATCCGTGTCTGCAGCAGGCAAGTGCCTCTGGCTCAATCGGCCCTCCTTGCTGTCTTAGCAGACTAAAACCCGGAGCAAACGCACACGCCTTGCAAAGGAGCAGGAGCCGGGATCTCGAACAAATGTCAACATTTTATTAAGATGACGTTGAAAAAAAAAAGAAGTGTACGGTACAGCGTTTAGGCGCAGAAGTTTCTGGTGATCAGGGAACAATGTACAGATTACCCAGGGGGTGTGAAGTTCGGTTTAAGATCGGGTGGCATAAGGAATACCTAATCTGCAATAGCCCCGACTGGGGGTAAAAGGTTAACGTACAGACACTGAGTTGGGAGGGTGTGTTGTCCATGTGAGGGCTAAGTTCAGGTGTGGAGTATAACGAGCGGATACGAGGATGAGGATGGATTGACCCGCGTTTGGTGAGTTTGAACGTTCAGTGTTTTTGAATCTTTGCCACAATCTTTGCCACCTGCTGACCTGTGACTAAGAATCTGGTTTCAGAGATCGTTCGTGTGTCACAAAAGCTGTGTCCCACAGCTGATCTCGCAGAGTCCAATCTGCTAAATTTTCTTGCTCTCTGAGTGGTAAGCAACGTTTGTCCCCCCCATAGGGTTGTTTACTACTTTCAGTGTAGAAATAAGCTCAAAACTCAGGAACTTTTGCCTCTCTAAAAATTGCATTTAATTAGTAATGATTTTATATCTGTGGCATAGAACCAAATATGTATTCAAACTATAAAAAACTTTCTTTTTAAACCAAAGAGATTCAAAGAACATAAAAAATCCATTACACTAAATGCAAACATTCTTTTTCAATCTCTCTTATTTCACTATCCTTTGGAACCCATGTCCCTTGCCTAACGAGTTTTATGTAGGTTCGAGTGAGTCCCGAAATCATGAACTGCTAAGTTCCGTTCTACTGTCTTTGATTCATATCACTGGAATAACTGCACTTTATTACCCTTGTCCTAATAAGAAAGAGACTGGGAATCCCACAGCAGCCGAAATGACCCTTTGGACAAGCACTTCCATCATGCAATCCGGGGTGGGTGGAACCATGCAAATGACATCAGCCTCAAAAGGCCTTTACAACAGATCACCAACAGATGACAGGGTAGAGTTCATAGTGACCCTGCTGACATTCTCCCCTAGCCAAGAATTGGTGGTCCTGATAAATCACATTCCCTATTATACCAACTCATTGGAATTGAATGCAAAGTTATGGCTAGCAAAAGTAGCCACCCATCTCTGCCTTGTAGCATCCAGCTTAGTCCTTGTTAACACATAAGTCAGTGGATTGTTCTCTGTCCACACCTGAAACTGAGCACCACACAAGTAGTCTCGAAATTTCTCAGTGATGGCCCATTTCAAGACCAAGAACTGCTGCTGGTGGATGGGATAGCGAGTTTCGCTATCAGACAGTCCTCAGCTGGCAATGCCTACAGATTTACATTTCCTTCCACTTCCTGGTACGGGACTGCTCCCAGACCCTCCAAACTGGCATCAGCATGCAGGATAAACCATTTGTTTGGATTAACAAGGACTAGGACTTGCACATGAATCAGGCAAATAATTATTTCCCATAAAGCCCTGTCACTTCTCTCATCCCGCCATGTCCCAAATGGAGAAGAGAGGAGCCCCTCCCGTGTCCCACGCCAGGAACACCAGATTGGAGGCAGGCGGAAGGCAGGGGATGAGGTGTTGATGATTCAGTCCAGGTCTGTTAGTGCTGCAAAGGAGAAAATTTCCTTTCTCAGTCCAGGTCAACTGGAATTGTTGTTGCAGTGGGGGAGAGATGTCTCTCATCTGGTTCTTAGATGCTTTGGTGAGAGGGGACAGGGAGAGGTTTTTTTTTTTTCTCTGCAGCTCAAATTGCACATTTCTTCTCTGGTTTTTGCTCTAGCTTGATTTCTTTCTTGCATCTCAGTTTTCTTTTTCTTGGCCTCATTCCAGAGCATTCACAGCCCAATTCTCTATCCTAACCCTGAGTCCTCTACTGCACTCTGAATGTCTCATTCTAACCCCACCCCAGAGTTTGCACCCCTAGAGCCAGTGCCTTCATCCCTCTGCACTCCAACTCTCTGTCCCATGTAGCCTGATGTAGGGTGTACTAATAATATTAATTTGGATAATTTGATGAAAATTTAATTGATTAGCTTACATGTTATTTAATTTAATTGACTTACAAAGTTACATTTGCATTACTGCTATTCAAAAGATACATATGGCATTATATGCAACAAAATTTTGGTTAATATACTCACAGCGTTCCTTGATAACCTGGTGGTAAGAGACACAGGACCAGCCTTGCAGTTCAGGTTTCTCAATTCTTAAGTGAAAGATGCAGTGCTTAAAAAAAGCTAGTGTTACTTAGGGTTTACTGGAATATGTTAAACTTAAAATAAAAACCTACTAAACAAAGAATAACAACTTAGGGAAACTGAACTTAGCCTAGTTCCCTTGAAACTTAAAGTTTAAGAACAAGTACAGCCTGCTGATAGTACATAGAGAGAGAGTGGAGGAAGTAGGTCAGAATGACAGAGCAAAGTGCTCTAGCGAGGTGGGTTACCTCTTTCATAGGGCACAAGGGCCGGAAATCCTTCCTCCTATGCCCAAATTTCATTCCTCACCCACAAAACATTCGGGTACGTTTACTTCATAGGCTAGTATGTTTGTGCTTGCTGATGACATGTACATATGCACATAAGTTACCTTGTAGTGTACCTGTTAAATCTGTGGGTACAGCACTGAAAAAAACCCTATGCCATTCTCCATTGTCGATTGGTCTAGGTAAAGGTCTTGGACAGGCATGGGTACTTATCTATTTAAGTAACATGATAAAGGTCGATTTTCCTCTCTGAGTAAAAGGTCACAATATAGATATGCTAACTTTGCCTTAGCTTAACATACAGGATATGGCCTGTAGGTTCTCGTAAGTCATGTGTCTCAGTCCGCTAATCATTTTTATTGCCCTCTTCTAGACTCTCTCCAATTTGTCCACATCCCTTCTCATGTAGGTCCCAACCCCAAAAGTACTCACATTTCACCCCATTGGCCCCAAAATGCCAGCTTTTAATATGTAAATAGGGTGCTGCCATGGTCAAGTCACTCCCGAGCTCTCCAGCGGAGCCTGCTGGCAGAGAACAAGGTCAAAATTAGCCAGGATGTCACTCAGTCAAATCCCTGTGCTCCCCGCAGATGGTATCGGAAAGCTCCAAGATGGCTCACTTCCCTTTCTCTCACCAGCTTCAGGCCCAGGGTTACAAATGCACAAACCAGTTGGGATTCTCCCCTGGCCTCAGGGTGTGGGGCTGCTCTGAGGGGATGGACTTGCACATTTGGGATATTAGTGCAAAGATACAATTTCAATTTCTCTTAGAGAAATTGGAGGGCAATTTATATTTGGTAAAAATCTTATTTAGTGAAAGGAAAGCTGCAGTGACAGCCTGGTTACTGGGGTGGAAAACACCTTCCTCCTGGGAGAAACAAGAAGTTAGAATTAGAAATTTACATCGTTTGTTCCAATGTTGGTACAGGTTTAATTTTCCTTCTGTGTAGGTTTGTTTCAGGCTGTGACCATTTGGGTCTATTGGGTTGTTTCGGTTTTTTTAGTTGGAATGGAACTTTTAATTGATATTTGGTGGATTCGAATGGCTGACCTGCAACACCAGTTTTGACATAGTTCTGCATATCTTATACAGATTTCCAGTATTCAAGGATTCAATTCCTTTATAGGAGGTTTTAGTGGTCATGCTTATTTATTTGATGTTATTTTATCATTCTGCTGTAACACACTTTTTTGATAAAATGTTGAAATTATTAATTTACAGCATTTGTTAGTTTTTATTTTTACAAACAAAGTTTTTTTTAATGTTTGGGTTTTAAATTAAGCCTTGTTTTTGGTTTTAATTTTTTATTTAGGTTTTGGTTACTGATGGGATCTTTAAGAAAACTTTGGATTCAGTACTGAAATTTGGACAGATTTAGAATATTTAAAGTAAACCCTGTTTACTATTTTATTGTAATAAAGTTTGTATTGCTGTAAACCCTAGCCGGGGGGGTAGGAGATGAGCCTGGCCTTTAACTGAGAAGGAACAGAGGCATGGCCCCTATGAAGGGTGGGGCCAGGTGATGGGGGCACAGCCCCCCAGTTTTTTTTGTCTAGCCCATCTCAGTCCCCCACTAAAGGAGAAGAGTCTGATGCCACCCCTGCTGGTCACTGGGTGTCACTGCTGCTCCATGGGAAACATGCTCTGTGCCTTACCCAGATTGGTGGGAAACACACTCTGTGCCTTACTGTGACTGGTCCGTGGGTGTCACTGCTTGTAGAGGGTAGACACACGCTGTGCATTACACCACCTGACCGCTGGGTGTCATTGCTCTATCAATAGAAACACTTTCTGTGCATTACCCTGAATGACCACGAGGTGTCACTGCTGCTCCAAGGGAAACATGCTCTGTGTGTTACCCTGATTGGCCACTGGGTGTCACTGCTGCGCCAAGGAAAACACCTTCTGTGCATTACTCTGACTGCCCACTGGGTGTCACTGCTGCGCCAAGGGAGACATAAGTGCGGCCAGACTGGTTCAGACGCAAAGTCCACCTAGCCCAGTATCCTCCTGTCTGCTGACAGTGGCCAGTGCCAGGTGCCCCAGAGGGAATGAACAGAGCAGGGAATCATCAAGTGATCCATCCCCTATTGCCCATTCCCAGCTTCTGGCAAACAGAGGCTACAGGCAGCATCCCTGCCCACCCTGGCTAATAGTCCTTGATGGATCTATCCACCATAATCTTATCTAGTTCTTTTTTGAACCCTGTTATAGTCTTGGCTTTCACAACATGCTCTTGCAAGGAGTTCCACAGGTTAACTATGCAACTGCCCTGAGTTTACCCCCGTTCCCCTGGCCAGGTTGTATATGGAAAAGAGTATGAGGATGAGGAGAGCCATGATGTGTCTGTCACTGGCTGGTGCCTCAGTTTCCTCTAGGCAGCAGTGCTGCAGGCTCCTTTGGTCTGTGCCCATGCAACTGTGTCTGGGGAAGGGGGAGTAGAGGCTCATGCTTCCCAGCCCCATACCCCACCCTCAGCAGCTGGGGAATCCAGGCCAAATTTAACCCTGGTAGCTGGGCTGGGATTTGCCTGGGATGGGGTAGGGCTGGGGAGGAATTGGGAGGGAGACAGACGCATCTGCTGTGAGAGAAGATCCTCCCATTTCCTGCCAACCCCCTTCACTCCTTGCAGCACAGCACCCCCTAGCATTTCTTTCTCTGTCATGGGAGCTGTCTGCTGCCTGCTTCTCCCTTAGCATGGTCTCTCCCCATCCTGGGGCACTGGCATTGCCCATCCTGTGCAAAGAGGCAGGCCCCGGTGTGCCCCATGGCAATGCCCTGCAATTGCGGGGGCAGCTGTTGGATGGAGCCATATCAAAATATGGGGGTGGGCAAGGCTGGGGACCAGGACTCCTGGGTTCTCCCCTCAAATGTGAGAGGGGAGTGGAGATTAGGGGGTATAGTGGGGGAGGGGCAGGGTTGGGATCCAGGGATATTGCTTTTTCTGGTTTTCTCCACCTCCTGCAGCTGCCTCGGTCCTTTCAATGTGTTTCTTGTTCCATATTCATTTGCTGACTTGTGTAACTCACCCCAGAGGTGGCTGCATCTCAGTGTTGGGTGAGGCACCCTTGGCTGAATCACCTCCTAACCGCGTCTCTCTCCCCCTTCGGGTGACCCTGCAGCACTCAGCAAACATCCACAAGATCATGGGACACTTTGAGCAATGGGCAGGCAGGGGCCAGGTGCCCTGCCCTCCCTCCAGAGAATGGGACCCAGCACCCCCTACTTTTTACAGGGATTAAAAAGGGGCAAAGGGGGGCAAATCAGAGGAGGGGGTGGCCAGGGTCTGAGCAGGGGGTGGAAATTGACTGGTCGGGGGGTCAAGCAGCTGGAGGCAGAGTTAGGGGAGGGACTGAAGGGCAAAGTCAGGGAGGGAGGGAGGAGCCGGAGTTAAGCCCAGAGGGAGGTGCTGCCAGAGGGTTAAACCCTGGCACAGGCAGGGGCAGAGGGGTAACAGTTATCCCGGTGGGCTGAGACTCCAGTGTTTGCAAACATGGGTGGGGGGAGCAGAGGGCTTTTTTATTTCCTCTCTCACAGGCAGCACCTCTCAGCATGGGCTTCCCAGGGCTGGGCTCTTAAAGGCACAGGCATCCCACTGCCTAGACGCTGCAGCTCCTCTCTGATGTAACCTACTGAGGTGCTGCAGTAGGAGACTCAATTCAGTGAAACTGGGCATTCCCTATACACCCCCCCAATCAGGGGGCTGTGCACCCCCTTCCCCGAATTTCCCCAACACCCTCTCCCGCAGTGGTCAGGTAGTTACATGCAGCGCTGCCAATGTTGTCATTGGTTGCAAATTTGAATGGAAATTGAAACGTTAACACACACTTTAAAAGCAGATACAACGTATGAAAACTACTTGTACCTGAGAAAGTAAAATAGATTTGGAAAGTCTGGACAAAGCCGGGTTTCCTCACCCAGCTGTTGTGTTTGCTGACAATGTTGGTGCATTGGCTTCGGCAGTGTTGGCCAACCTTAGAATTTCAAATGATGATTTGTAAGCGAGGTGTGAATGAGCTCTCCCCTGGCAGCTACTGATGACCAGGGTTGGGAGGAGGCTTTGGGACCAGACTGTATTTACATGAACTCACCTACTCTGCTGAGATATCCAGCGGACAGAGCTGGGCTGCCTCTGCTCTAGGTGCCCGGAGGAGGGAAGGTGTGTGGGGCTCCAGGCTGGGACTCTTCCTCCCTCCTGCCAAGCCCTGACTATTAATCCCAGCGCTGGCACTCCTTTCTTCAAGCGCCATGTGGGCCAGAGGAAAAGTGTGGTAGGAAACACAAGGGTCAAGCTTGTGAGCATCAGGTGCAGCAGCAAGAATCCCAACTATCAGGGTAGCAAGTTCTAGAGCCCTAACCCATTTTGGCCATCGCAGCCAAAGACCTGGCTCTAGGAGGTGTGAGTCACCCAGCAGGAGGGGAAAGATTCACTCTTACACAGCTGGAGGCAGGGAAGTTGAGCTCTGGGGCTTTACCACAAGCATGGATGGCAAGTTTGTAGAAATTTTGGTGGTGCCCAGAACACACCCCCCAACTCTGCCCCCCAAAATCCACCCCCACCTGCCCAAGGCTCTGGGAAGGGGTTTGGGGGGGAGGTCTGAGGTGCTGATCCTGGGCTGGAGATTAGGGTGCAGGCTTTGGGATGGAGTTTGGGTGCTGGGTGCAGGCTCCAGGATGGGGCAAGGGGTGGGGTTGTAGGAAGGGGTGAGAAGTGCAGGCTCTGGGAAGGAGTTTGGGGGTAGGAGGGAGTGCGGGGCTGAGGATGAGGGATTCATGCTGTGGGGGGGGCTCAGGACTGAGGCAGAGGATCAGGGTGCAGAGGGTTGGGGCTCAGGGCAGCCTGCCTTGCCATTAGTGATGGGCAGGCACTAGGACCCCGGTGGAAGCAGACAGCAGTTCTGCCCAGAATCGCTCTACTCCAGCAGCAGGAGCAGGCAGGGGACAGGCGCACGCTGGTTTTTCTCAGGCAGGGACGCAGCGCAGCAAGGGGAGGGGTGGCAGGCAGGGGCAGAGACTCAGCTCCAAATATTGCTGGAGCAGGGCCCCCAGCCCTGAATATTCCTGGAGCCCGAGCACCACACATGTATATAACCTGCCGCCTATGACCACAAGCCAACACAAGGTCCCACTGAGATTTGAACTCAGATTACAGGATTCAGAGTCCTGAGTGCTGCCCATTGCACCATGGGACCAGCTTGTGCTGCCTTCTCTGCATATCGGTGACCCTCATGGGGCTGGCTTGTGTAAGGGGGCTCTTGGCCCTTTACTAAAACTTAGTGTGTGTGGGGGGGGGTTTGGTTGGCTAGTTCCCAGCACCAATAGAAGGGGGAAGGATCAATGGGAAATCAGGACCCTGAGACTGACAGTCCCCAGGGACAATGGGGAGAGGCCAAAGCTCCAAGTTAGCTGCACTGACAGGCCAGGCAGTGTAATGAGGGAGTCACCAGGCCAGGGGGTCCCATCCTCCATGTGAGCTGGAACTGCCTGGGTGAGAGTGGGGCAGAGCTAAGGAGAGAGCAGGAGCCCAAGAAGAGCCGGGGAGCAGAGCTGTGCAGGTGTAGTGCCAGAAACTGCTGCATGTAGGAATTTGCAACCTGTAGCAGTTACTGATACCTGAAGTTGTTCTTATTTGCTGACTTGTCCTAATTGGCTAAAACTTGACAGTGGTTTCTCTAGCAAAGGCCAGTCCCTGGCCCCTTGGTCCAGACATCCTCCTTCACATCAGGCTAGGGTGACCAGATGTCAAAGATGAAATATCGGGACGCGGGGGCAGAGCAAAAAAAAAAAAAGCCGGAGGGCCTCCCCGCCGCCAAGTGGCAGTGGCACAACCCCATCTCCAACCAACTCTCGGCTCTGACCCCCGCTACATCCCCAGCTCCCCCATCCCCTCACTCCTGGGTCCAGCCTGGGCTCCGAGCTCTGCAGCCGAGCCATGATCCAGGCCCCTCCTGCAGCTCCCGGGCAAGGGGTGAACCAGGCAGCTCCCGACAGGAGTGTGTCAGCCCCACATGTGTCTCCGCCCTCCGCCCACCTGGGCCCTGCCTGCTCCGTGCTGCCCCCAGCCCCACTGCGCTACCCCGCAGGCTGCAGGGCTAGAGCAGCTTCTGTGCTGCGCTCCCAGCCATGGCCATGGCCCGTGTCCAAACCTGGGAGGGAGGAAGAATGCTGCGTGCTTGGGGAAGAGGCAGTGCCAGGGCGAGGATTTGGGGAGGAATCCAATGGGGCAGTGAGGGAGTGGGGCTGGGGGCAGGGCCAGGGCTGGGATTTGCGGAGGTATCCAATGGGGGAAGGAAGGGGCAGAGTTGGGGGGGGCAAGTATCCCTCCAGACTATGCCTGTGTGCTGGAGAAGAGGACAAAGTTATTTGTTTGTCCAGGGTCCCGACCAAACATCGGTCGGGATGCGGGACAAACAAGAAAATATCAGGACAGTCCCGATAAAATCGGGACGTCTGGTCACCTTACATCAGGCTTCAAGTTGAGAATCATTTCCCATTCCCGCTCTGTGGGAGGGGAGACTTTTAAACGCGCTCTCTGTGCGACTGCACATGGCTAAGCAAAGAGAACAAACCCCAAATCCCCCCCGTGCTTTGGGAGCCAGGTTTGCGGTGGGAATTCTGTAGTTCAGATGACTTCACACCTGGTCACTGTGATTCTTTACCAGTTTCTCTGGCATTGGGGCAGTTTTTCACTCACAGCTGTGATGGCTGAGTGGTTAAGATGGGGGAGTTGAAGTCTAATAGGGTTTCCCTGTGCAGGTTTGAATCCTGCTTGCAGCATGGCCTGTGTTTTAGCCAGTCTCTCACCCGAGCAACACCTCTGTACCACCCCCGAGACACTCTCAATTCTCTCCCCACCCCAAGTAAATCCTGTTCTGCTCCTTACATAGAGATCCCTGGGGCACCACCTCACACTGTGTCCCTGAGGGGTCAGGCAAACTCTCAGCACCTGAAGCCTCTGCCACTCACCTGGTGCCCCATGGATCAGCCATAGCCCTGGTTCTGCTCCTCTCTCTCGAGTGCGAAGGAAGCCAAGTCAGCGACTCCATGGGAGCTACGGGGCTGCAGAACCAACAGAGAAAAAATAGGTGCTCAGCGCCCACTGGCAGCCAGCTCCCTCCCCCCACTACAGGCCTTGCTGACAAGCTCCTCCTCTTCCCCTTCAGCACCTCCCACTTGCCAGTGATCAGCTGTTCAGTGGGGTGCAGGAGGCACTGGGTGGGGAGGAGGAGGAGCAGGGATGGGAAGAGGTGGGAGAGGGAGAGGAATGGTGCAAGCTGGGAAGGGATGGGGGCAGGACCTGGGGAGGAAAGGGGGGATTTGTCCCGGACCCCAGACCTCTCTAGGGCTGGCCCTGAAGGGAAGCAGTGACTATCACAGTGATAATAAAACTGACCAGCATTGCAGGGGAGACTGAGGGAGATCCACACTCATCAGGTTTTTTCTCTCCCCCAAGGTGAGTCAGACACTGCTCTCCCCTGGCTCTCACTCTAGCAGCTGGATACCAAGGAGCCATTTCCCCACAGGAAGTGCATTGAGTGCCCCTGTGGTGCTGACGCTGCTGCTGCCTGTGGGGCTGGCAGGGCCCCCAGCCCTGACTATTCCTGGAGCCCAAGCACTGCAAATGTATATAACCTGCCACCTATGACCACAAGCCAACACAAGGTCCCACTGAGATTTGAACTCAGATTACAGGATTCAGAGTCCTGAGTGCTGCCCATTGCACCATGGGACCAGCTTGTGCTGCACAAACTCTCAGCTGCCAGCCTGGAGGGGGCACTTGGGACCTTACCAGACTGGCTCAGTGAAGACCGGGGGTTGACAGACCAATACAGACGCTCTCCAGAGCACGGAGCAGCATCCGCCCATGCAGCCAGGCAATGAGCATTTCCCACAGCCTGGAGCCGAGGGGGAGGCGGCAGCTGCTGTTCCAGCTGCTCAGGGACAGGCTCTGTCAGCCAACAGATACTTCTAAGGGCTGGTCTACACTAGGGGAGGGGATCGATCTAAGATACACAACTTCAGCTACGTGAATAACGTAGCTGAAGTCGAAGTATCTTAGATTGAGTTACCTACCGTCCTCACGGCGCAGGATCGACTTCCGCGGCTCCCCCTGTCGACTCCACTACCGCCGTTCGCATTGGTGGAGTTCCGGAGTCGACAGGAGCACGTTCAGGGTTCAATACATTGCGTCTAGATGAGACGCGATACATAGATCCCCGAGAAATCGATTGCTACCTGCCAATACGGCAGGTAATGAAGGCATAGCCTGACTTACCACAGCTAAGGGCGTTGGATTCCTCCGGTGGGCGTGTGGAGCAGCCATTCATTTTCCTGTTCGCACTCCTCTGTGGTGTGAAAACTGGGGAGGGGAGGCAGAAGCTCCACTTCCCTCCCAAAATGACGCCCAGTGGGGGAAGCCAGGACAACAGGGTGGCGTGGCAAGTGGTGGCCAGACTCTCACCGCCAGGATCTAGTCTAGCTCACGGTCCAGCTCAACTTCCTCCATGCACCACTGGCCCCCAGTCCCCTTCCACCACCAGGTCAACCCAGGAACTAAGGCAGGAACGGGGTGAGGAAGCAAGTCAAGCAGAGCAAGGCAGGCAAAAGTGAGTCTTGTCTTCATGGCCCGCTCACAATGATGTCCTTTTTGTGTGCAACGGCTGCAAAAACATCCTGGACAGAGAAGCAACAGGCCAAAATAATCCCATACAGCTGCCAAAGTAGCTCAGTTGGGAGAGCATTAGACTGAAGACCTAAAGGTCCCTAATTCAATCCCAGGCTTTTGCAGGTTCTTTCATCTTCTTTGTGCAGGGGCAGCTTGTTCTCTGGCAGCACAGTGGTGCCTACACCCAAAGTGAGCAGGGCTGACCAGTCTCTGACACCTCCTGCAAAATGGTCTCTCTCTGCTCCAAAGCATGGAGACGCTGTAGCTTTAATGGTAGTGAAAAAAATGGGAGTTTTGGGGGCCCCTTCCATTAAAAAAAGTAGGAACGTTGTATTCTCCTGGAACCCCTGCGGGGCCTGGGGCAAATTGCCCCACTCGCCTGCCCTCTGGGTGGCACTGTAGGTGAGGCTCTGATCTTGGGCTCTGCAGTAGGAAAACATAGAATGGACTTCTGCCCCTAGTTGGCCCACCTGACCTTTAACGATGAGAGCTGTCTTTCCCAGCATGGCAGGAAGAGAGCAAGGCAGGGTGACCCTCAGGAATGGTGCCAGAGGGCTGCTGGGCAGTGACAGGCAGGGATTGGGGATGAAAACTCCTCTGTGCAGCTGAGCAAGGGCAGCACCAGGGAAGGGGCATCTGTGAAAATGGCCGTGTGGAAGGTGGAAAGGATTTGGGGGCCCAGGAGGAGGTGCTTGATGTTCAGTGCCTTGGAGCAGGTGGACTTGGACATGGTGGGTGTTCAGGAAATGCACATTAACAACTCTAGGGTAGCTCAATAAGCAGAGGGTGATTGGAGGAAGGGCCCCCTGTCCAGGGAAGAATGATGGGCCTGGAGTCTTGTTTTTCACATTCGTGGTGTGAGTACAGAAGGTGGTGGAGCTCCGACCAGGGAGGTCATTACTGATAGACTTTGTGCTCTGTGGCACTGGTTACTGCTATATTAGTGTGTATGGTCCCCAGTTAAGCCATGAGAGGGAAGATCAAAGGCTCTCTTCCTCTAGACTGCATGATATTTGTTGTTGGGGGGAGGATTTTAATTGTGTCAGCCAGCCTGAGGACCGCTGGTCCCGTTTTCCCAAGTCAGAGGACACACTTTTACAATGAGCACTACCTGGCACAGGTCTATAGTGAGGTCAGCTTAGAGGAGCTCACTCCAGCCACAGAGGTTCACCTTTCTGCGGGGACAGACCAGGACTCGCATTGACCGGATTTATTCTTAGCTTTTGTGTCTTTAGCATGTTGCTTCTCAGATTCTTTCTTGGCCTGACTTGTTACACTTTGACACTTAACAGGCCAGAGTTTGTGCACCTTCCTATTATCCTCACTAGGATTTGATATCCAAATTTTGAGGAATGACTTTTTGCCTCTAACAGTCTCCATTCCTCAGCCGTTTACCTAGAGTGGCTTTCTGCTGGTCGTCCTATTGTTGTTTCTGATTTAGGGCAAACGTTTCATCTGAGCCTCTAATTGCAGTGTTTTTAAACTCTCTGCATGCTGCTTGCAGGCACCTAACACCTGTGACAGCAGCTCCTTTTAATTTCCATCTAACCATCTGTACTTATGCCGATAGGTCGACTTTAGGTTTTTAACTTTGAGCGGTAGCTGAGAAGCTGGTAAATCGGACAGAAACCCGTTCGACAAACCTCTTCATTTCCTTGTTATTTCCTGACTTCTTTATTCATCGCCTTTTCCTTATTTCCTGGCTGAGGCGGCGGCCTGCCAGGGAGCTCTCCGGCACCCAGGAGTGGCGCTAGTGTTTTTAGCGCCCTAGGCGGATGGCCATTTTGACGCCCCGCACGCTGGTCCTGCGGCTCCGGTGGACCTGCCACAGTCGTGCCTGAGGAGAGAGTCAGCTGGTCCGCGGCTCCGGTGGAGCTGCCGCAGCCGTGCCTGCAGGAGGTCCACCAGAGCCATGGGAGCAGCGGACCGTCCGCAGGAATGCCTGCGGCAACTCCACTGGAGCCGCGGGACCAGGGGACCCTCCGCAGGCACGACTGCGGCAGGTCCACAGGAGCCGCCTGCTGCCACCCCCCCGGCAAAATGCCGCCCCCCAATAATCCTGGCACCCTGGGCGATTGCCTAGGCCGCCTAAATGGAAGTGCTGGCCCTGCTGGCACCTCTGACTGCCTGGGCTGAAGGCAAGAGACAGGCCTGGGCAGGGTGAGCGCCTCCTGTCCCGGAATGAGGCAGCAGTACTTCCTCGTCCCCTTTTCCCACCCACACCGGCAGGCGGCTGCTGCGGGAGAAGATGAGGGAGGATCTCAGGACGCTTGGCAGCGCTGTGTGGCTGTCAGGGGAAAGAGCTGAGGCTCCCGACTCAACCTGCCATTGACTCACATAGCTCTGCGCACCGTCAGCCAGGGCAGGCCAGGCTGCGGAAGTGACTTAGGCTTGGGCAGCATGGCCGGGCTTTCCTGACGAGGCATGAGGCAGGCCAAGGGCTATGCACAGTGTACAGAGAAGTGGGAAGGAGGCATCTTCGAGCCAGCGTGTTTCATCCACTTCTCCCTTGCTGCTTGGGCGGAGGTGGGAAGGGAGCGAAATGTTCCCGGCTGAAGGTTTTGTGCTCGGCTTTGAGGATTAATCCCAAGCCTCTAGTACGGCTGCCGGGAGATGGGTTTTTGCAGCGCAGCCCCCACACTCTTCCAGCCAGCAGGTGAACCCACAGTGTCCGAGAGGGAGCCTTCGAGGCAGTAAAGGGGAACATCACGGCTCCCAGCAGACCTTGAGGAGACCATGAGGAACCTTCAGTGGCATCCCTGGGGGAGCATAAACCCCCCTCCTTTCGATTACCAGCTGAACTTACTGATCCATGATACCACAGAGACACCTACCAGCAGCTGTTTGCCAGGGCCGCTGCTCGACACCCTGCAGCGCTTCCTGCCAGTGCCAGAGCTCACCAGGCACTAGCCTGGAGCCAGGGCCACTAGGTGCTACTGAAGAAAAGCCAGCAGAGTGACACAGCGTCCGTGGATTAATAGAGGTAGATTAATCAAAACCCTCTTCTGCCAGCACCAGGTCTCCTTCTTCCTACACTGAGCCTTCAAGCGAGGGGGCGGCTGGCACAGCCCCAAGAGTCTAACCTGTGAGGCAGGAGGCGGCTGATGCCTGCAGCCTGCTGGGGAGCTCCCAGAAGTTATTAAGGGACAGAGACTCAATGCCCTTAGTAATAACGGTTTGGGGTTCATCGAGGCCAGTTAGGGGGTCACGATGTCTGCCCTGTAACCCTGGGTGTCAGGTCACTGTGCAGCTTTGATCTAGAGCTCAGATCTCAACAACTGACCAGCAGCCCACAACCTCCCCCTGGGTCTGCCTCATCTGGTTACTCCTTACCCAGCTTCCAGCCCCGGATTCTCCCACTAATCATCCTACTGCCACTCAGAGCCACAGACGTGGAGGTCCTGAAGGAGGGAAGGGTGACTCTAGGATGGGGTTCTTCTCTAAAGATGGCTGGTAGAAAGGTGGTGCTCAGCTCTGTCAGTCACCTGCCTAGTTGCCTCACTGCCAGGGGATGCAGACATTTCTGTAAGGTGCAGAAAGGGGGTATTTGGCTTCGAAGTGAATGTGAGGAATGTGCATTTATGAGAGGGAATTTTTGTTATTCTAGTTGTACATCAGTGGCCCAATGGATAAGGCATGGGTCTCCTAAGTTAGAAATTGTGGGTTCAAGTCCCACCTGGGGTGAAAACCTCCTGTATACTGCAAAAAAACCTTGGCCTTGTTTTCACCAAGAAAGTTGGGTGATGTTTGAACATAAAGTGCTGGATCTTGGGAACAATCCCCCAGAAATGTCATCCTTCACGCAATAAATGCTTCTAAACCCCTCAGTAGCAAACAGTTAATATTAGTGTTTGTCTGAGAATAGAGTGAAGGGGAGTGTTTATTCTGACATGTCCATGAGTGAAACAGACAGGAAGAGCAAGGCCGTTCTGAAAGAGAATGGATCTCTCTGGAGACAAAGCAGACCCTGAGAATGAGCAACAGTGTGAAAAGAAGAGGTTCAAATGTGTGTTAGGTTGGTCTGCCAAATTTAAAGAAAATCCCAATGCCCTTAGCATGATGCAGACACTGGTGGTTTCTGATGGTGGTTTTACTGAGAATTCATTGAGAAATATTTTCCTTAATTATATTCTGGAATATTGGGTGGGCTAGGAAGGCACCATTCTTCCTGCTTTCAGCCTTCCAGATCTCATGGCTACATGGCCTGGGTCCAAGGCGCCCCTTCCAGTCAGCTGCTAGAGCAGACAACAGCAACACAGACAGGGGTGGCAGCAGGGCAGACTGGAGCTCCAGGAAGACGTGGGACCAGGTCTCATCAACGGGGAGGTGGCCACCCCAGCATGCACAAGGCTGAGCCAGCAAGTGTGGTGTGTGCTGCAGCCTGCCACTGCTCACTTTTGCAACTGTGTTGTCCTGAGGACACACATATGTCTGGGTGGTATCAGCTCCCTGGATGGGCTCACAGAGCAGCTGAGCCTCGCTTGGCAGAGCCTGGCCAGACCCCTAGGAAGGGGAGGACATGCACTCAAGCCTTGTAATGGGTGATGCCAGGGTGGTGCCAGGGTGGTACCTCCTGCTGTTTATCTCAGGGATTAGCTCGCTCAGCTAGTGTTCCTTCTCCTGGTGGTGCCTTGTCCATCACTGTCACTGCTTGCAGACTGCCTCAGTCCAAGTACTGCAGCATCCTCTTTATGACTTGGCCATCCGGCCATGCCATGATCTGTGCTCCTCCCTTCCAGGGTGACTTAGGCAGATATGCGGTGAAGTGTCTCCCAATCCAGCCATTTCCCCAGTGGTGAGTGGCTGGGATCCAGGCGCACACTACTCTGGGTCCCAGCCCAGGGATCCTGTAGATAACAGCTTCTGCTTCCTCTCCTTAACTTCATCCCCCAGTGCTGCTTCAATTCCTGGGACTGCTTCCCTGCAGCCCAGGCACGTTCTTTGCCCTCTTCTCAGGGTCTCAAGCCTGCAAGTCCCAGCAACCAGCCAGGAGCTCTCTCTAGCTTCCCCTGGTCCCTGCCAGCCGCTGCCCTGCCAGAGGAGCTGTGACCCTACACCCCATATTCTTCATAGATATATTGTTATGATATGCATGTGGCACAGCTAAGATGTGTTTTATGCAAGATGGGCCATGTGAGATCTCACTGGAAAGGTCGGACTGTCCTTGAACTCAAGATTTAGGGGCACTAAGTCCAGAGTCAACATGGCTGTCTTTGGATTCAGGATTGCGTGAGTGAGTCAATATGGCCACCCTTTGGTTCAGGTCTGCAAGGCCTAATGGTCAGATCAAGGGGCCGCTTCAAAACAGGGATAGTGGCTGGATTAAGGGGAACTGGGCCCACCTGACTCCACCGGGTCCCAGCCCAAGGCCCTCTCAAGTTGAGTGCGTTCGTTACGCAGCCAGCCAGGATCCTACCGCAACATGCTGACCTTACACAGGTACGAGATACCACTCACTCTGCCTCCCTGGGCCACTTCCTACCTTGTTTCCTGAAGCTGTCGTCCATCTATCGTCAGGGTCTCCAGGTTCCCTGACACTGGCAGCTCCATAGAACTTTGATTCCCACCAATTGACTGCAGGTAGCAAGTCTCCGGTCTGGTGCCTGGGATCTCTGGTCCCACAGTCAGAGGCTGTAACGGCTCCTGGCCTGAAGCCTCCACCAAGCGTGCGTCTTCCTTAATGGCCAGCCCGGACTGACCTGAGCTGTTCTCCTTTATACTGACACAGCAGCTGGAGCATGCCCAGCAGGGTCTGAGGGGTGGGACTTCCTCCAGCCATAGTGTGGAATTAACCCGTTCTTGCCTAGTGCAGGGTATGCACACCCCATCATGGTCTGTAATATTTGATCTGATTATTTGACCCCTCCCATGCATTGCTGAAGTGCAGGAGGCACAGAGGCTTCTTCTGGGTCTCCTTTCTCCTGGCACTGAAATGGAAATGGTTCTTTCACGTGCATGGTGGGCAAGAAGTAGGACTTTCTGCAAGGGTCATTAACAGCCAGTCAGACTGAATTTTTTTTTTTAATTTCAGCAAAAAAGTTTCAGCCTTTTCCAGAAAGGGCCTTACTCTTGTTTTCCCAGGGTGCCATTTTTTTCACTACCATTAAAGATACAGCATCTCCATGCTTTAGAGCAGCGAGAGGCCGTTTTGCAGGAGGTGTCAGAGACTGGTCTTTTGCTCTGCCCCCACAGAACTCACTGAGCATTTTCCAGCCTGGGGTTGAGAAGGACGTTCTCTGCAATTGCTCCTCTGAGCTGTCAGAAGATGCTCTGTAGCTGACACTCCACAGTGCTACATTCACTCCGAGGACAAGTCAAATGCTGCGCCAAGGGTGGTGAGTTCCCCATGAATTCCTGTGTGAGCACACACTGCCCCTGTCCTCCACACACACTGCTCATACACACACTCACACACAGTGCCACTGTCCACCACACACACTGCACATACACACTCACACACACACACACAGTGCCACTGCCCATCACACATTCTGCACACACACACACACAAAGTGCCACTGTCCACCACACATACTGCACACACACACACACACATAAACACAGTGCCACTACCCACCACACATACTGCACACACACACAGTGCCACTGTCCACCACACACACACAGGGTCGGTGCTACCATTAAGGCGAACTAGGCAGTTGCCTAGGGCGCCAAGATTTGGGGGTGCCAAAAAGCGGTGCCTCCAATTTTTTTTTTTACAGCGGTTCCTCCCCGAGTGCACAGTCGCTGCTACACTTCTCCCGCCTCCCAGGCTTGCGGCGCCAATCAGCTGTTTGGCACCGCAAGCCTGGGAGGAGAATTAGAGCAGGGGCGGCGAGCTCGGGGAAGATGCGGAGCAGAGGTGAGCTGGGGTGGGGAGGTACTGCACAGCTCCCAAGCAAGGGAGCTGCCGTGGGGGGGGGGGCACCTGAGGGCAGAGGGTGGGGAGCTGATGCAGTGCTGGGGGTAGGGGGAGCAAGGTGAAAGTTTTGCCTAGGGCACGAAACTTCCTTGCACCGGCCCTACACACACACACACACACACACACACACACAGTGCCACTGTCCACCACACACACTGCAGATAGACACACACACTATGCCCCTGTCCACTGCACACACTACACACACACACACACACACACACACACACACACAGTGCCACTCTCCACCACACACACTGCACATAGACACACACACCATGCCCCTGTCCGCTGCACACACTGCACACATACACACACACCGTGCATGCTGCGCACACATCAACTGCAACAAAAGAAACACAAACTACACACTCTGGAGACAGTTGGTTTGTTTCCAGGCTGCTTTCACTTACAAAGGTGCTGAAGTGTGATCTCTCTTCTTTTTCCATGGGCAGAAACGCAATGGAGGAGAATCTCACATCCCTGAGCTCCCAGGTGGCAGTGGCAGGAGAAAAATGCAGAGCACTGAAATTTTAAAACACTCATAAATATTTCACACTGTGGGTTGGGGTGTCCAGGAGGACCCAAGGGAAGAGACTAGGGGGATTAGGAGGAGAGGAGAGTGGTGGTACCAGAGTGCACTGTGGGACTGGGGGATTTAGAGACCCCAGCAAGGACAAGCAGGGGCGGGTTGCCATGCCCCACAGTGGCTGAAAAGGGGAACCCAGCAGGTTGGGGGTTAGCAGAGACTGGAGATGAGGAGCCTCACACCCAGGGAAGGACTAGGGGAGTAGGGGGATCGTAAAGTGGGGCCCAGCAATGGGGAAATGGGTTAGAGGCAATTGGGGGAGGGGCGCTGAGAAGGAGGGTTGGGAGGAGGATGTCGGGGGCAGGGCGCTGAGGGCGGGGGAGGAGGAGGTTGGGGGAGGGGCGGTGAGGACGAGGGGAGGAGGAGGTCAGGGGCAGGGCTCTGAGGATGGGGGGAGGAGGAGGGTGTTGGGGTGGGCTCATGGGACGGGGAGGTGGGATGGGTGGGGGGAGGGGCCCCACAGACAGAGGGAGGCACCGGAGGGAGGATGGGGAAATGGCAGGCCCAGGGATGGGGCAGATGAGGGGGGCTGAGGTGGGTGTTAGTGAGGGAGCCTCACTGCTAGCGCAGACTCGGCAGTTTCTTGCATGAGAGATGCTGTCCCAAAGCAGGACTAATGCTCAGACCTGGTGATCAGTGATTTCAGATCTGTTGGTCTGCAGCAAGTCTCTACAGTGAGTCTTAACCAGCTCTGTTATTACACAGGAACGAGCAAAAGGGTCAAATGGTGCCTGGAAGCCTTAAGAGGAATCCACCCCACCAAGTACAACACTTGTTGCTACCGGTTCTCAGCCCCACTGAGAATGTTTTGGAGTCACTCCTCGCCTTTATCAACCTAGGGGTCTCAGAGAATCACAGCTAACAGGTGCTCCAGTGGCACAATTGGTTAGTGCACAGTACTTATAGGGCAGTGCTGAGAGGAGCTATGCTGAGGTTGTGAGTTTAAACCTCACGTACAGCACTGGTTTTCATTACCCAAGTGGCAATACCCCCTCATTTGCCCCTGTGAAATGTACAATTCCAGCCCTGGGACACTGAGGAGGGGAGGAGTCAAAAATGCCCCTTTCAATTATTACCTCCTCTCCAGAGCACAGGTCAGAATCTACAATCCTTTCTCCCCCACCAGCCCCTGTGCCAGGATCCCTCCAGCAGAGCCTAGAGTCCTGCTCATGGCATCTCTACTATTGACAAAGACTAAGTGACAAGGACAAAACACTCAAATCCCGCCTGGTGCAGGAAGCCAGGTTTGCTCTTCAAATTCTGTCGTTGGTACATTTCCAGGTCTGGGAATGTCCCACAACAGCATTTAATGGGAAGCTGCCTGCAGAACAGTTACACTGCACAGAGCTTCTGTGGAGGAAGGGTGGGAATTAGTAACATTTTGAGGATCGTTTGGGAAATGAGCCTTTGCTGACAAGGTTTGTCTCTGTTCATATTTCACCTTCAGGTGTTATGTTGAGGGATCTTTAGTATATTTGTGAGGTTAATAACTATCTCCTCAACTTTATTTACTCAACTTAAAAATTGGTGTTACTTGATTTTTTGCATCTCCCTGTGAAAATACAACTGACACGTGTGGCTTTCTACAGGGGGTCATGATGTTAAAGTTGGGGAATGCAATCTCTGTACTTCTGAGGGGGAGTGTTGATTTTTTACAGCTCCCTCACTGCCAGGCACACTGGGCTGTTAGCTGCACCCACTGTCCTTTCCAGGGGCCCCTGCTGAATCCTGGGGGCCTGCACTGCCGTGCTGGGTTAATCTGCAGGGGGAGAAGCTGCTGGGGAGCAATGTAGAGCAGGTGCAGGAAGGAGATGGGGTCACTATTCACATTCTGAACTGCACAATTTTCCAAATTTGGGAATAAATTCATAGATTCATAAACTAAAGTTCAGAAGGGACCATTATGATCTTCTAGTCTGATCTCCTGCACAATGCAGGCCACAGAATCTCACCCATCCACTCCTGTAACAAACCCCTGACCTATGTCTGAGTTATTGAAGTCCTCAAATCGTGGCTTAAAGACCTCAAGGTGCAGGGAATCCTCCAGCAAGTGACCCCGTGCCTCACGCTGCAGAGGAAGGCGAATGTCTGAGAACAATTCTAAGGGGAAGGTGAATGCAGAGCTATGACACTGGAGATGCCCAGACCTCCAATGGGGGCAGCGAGGAAATTAATAATGGGAAGATCATTGGCAAAATTAGTCGTCGCTGACAAGATTTGTCTCTGTTCCTATTTCACGCTGTGGTGTTAGTTAGAGGAATCAGTACAGAGTTTTACTATATTAATTAAACACTTAATTTTATTTAACCAAGCCAAAAACTTAGTGTCACTTATTTTTTCTCTGTCCTAGCAAGAATGTATTGAATTTTGTGACTTTATGGAAAGTGCGGCAAGATTAAATGTGGGGAATTCAGTCTCTGTGTTTGTGAGCTGATGTTTTCCTCTCACAGGTCAGTGCCTGCATTGAAATAACAAAAGGAATCTAAGGGTTGGTGTACGCTGGGCACTGAACTGGCAAAGCAACATCTCTCAGGGTGTGACCCCCCCCACAACCCAAAGACTTAAGGTGACCTAAGCCCTGATTAGATAGTGCTAAAGAAAAGGAAGAATTGTTCTGTCAATGTAGTTATTACAGGGATGAGAAAACCGCTCCAGTCACTGTCTAGTTTAAAAAGAGATAGGGTTAGGGGACCCAGGGGTTGGGCCGCTGGAGCTAGGGTTCGGGGACCCAGGGGTTGGGCCTTTGGAGATAGGATTAGGGCCCCCAGGGGTTGGGCCCCTGGAGCTAGGGTTAGGGGACCCAGAGGTTGGGCCCTTGGAGCTAGGGTTAGGGCCCCAGGGGTTGGGCCCCTGGAGCTAGGGTTAAGGGACCTCCGGGTTGAGCCATTAGATCTAGGGTTAGGGCCCCCAGGGGTTGAGCCCCGGGAGCTAGGGTTAGGGGACCCAGGGGTTGGGAATCTGGAGCTAGGGTTAAGGACCCCAGGGGTTGGGTCCCTGGAACTAGGGTTAGTGACCCCAGGGGTTGGGTCCCTGGAACTAGGGTTACGGCCCCCAGGGGTTGGGCCCCTGGAGCTACTGTTAGGGGACCAAGGGGTTATGCCCCTGGAGCTAGGGTTAGGGCACCCAGGGGTTGAGCCCCTGGAGCTAGGTTTAGGGGACCCAGGGGTTGGGCCACTGGAGCTAGGGTTAGGGCCCCCAGGGGTTGGGCCCCTTGAGCTAGGGTTATGGTCCCGAGGGGTTGGGCCCCTGGAGCTATGGTTAGGGGACCCAGAGGTTGGGCCCCTGGAGCTAGGGTTAGGGCCCCCAGGGGTTGGGCCCATGGAGCTAGGTTTAGGGGACCCAGGGGTTGGGCCCTTGGAGCTAAGATTATGGCCCCCAGGGGTTGGGCCCCTGGACCTAGGGTTAGGGACCACAGGGGTTGGGCCCCTGTAGTTAAGGTTAGGGGACCCAGGGGTTGGGCCCCTGGAGCTAGGGTTAGGGCCCCCAGGGGTTGGACCCCTGGAGCTGGGGTTAGGGAACCGAGGGTTTGGGCTCCTGGAGCTGGGGTTAGGGCCCCCTGGGGTTCGGCCCCTGAAGCTACGCTTAGGCGATCCGGGGTTGGGCCCCTGGAGCTAGGTTTAGGGCCCCCAGGGGTTGGGCCCCTGGAGCTACGGTTAGGGGACCCAGAGGTCGGGCCCCTGGAGCTAGAGATAGGGACCGCAGGGGTTGGGCCCCTGGAGATAGGTTTAGGATCCCCAGGGGTTGGGCCCCTGGAGCAAGGGTTAGGGGAGCCAGTGATTGGGCCGCTGGAGCTAGGGTTAGGGCCCCCAGGGGTTGCGCCCATGGAGCTATGGTAAGGGGACCCAGGGGTTGGGCACCTGGAGCAAGGGTTAGGGCCCCCAGAGGTTGGGCCCCTGGAGCTAGGGTTAGGGCCCAAGGGGTTGATCCATTGGAGATAGGGTTAGGGGACCCAGGGTTTGGGTCCCTGCAGCTAGGGTTAGGGGACCCAGGGGTTGGGCAGCTGGAGCTAGGGTTAGGGTCCCCAGGGGTTGGGCCCCTGGAGCTAGTGTTAGGGGACCCAGGGGTTGGGCCCCTGGAGCTATGGTTAGGGGACCCAGAGGTTGGGCCGCTGGAGTTAGGGCTAGGGCCCCAGGGGTTGAGCCCCTGGAGCTAGGGTTAAGGGACCCCCAGGTTGGGCCCCTAGACCTAGGTTTAGGGCCCCCAGGGGTTGAGCCCCTGGAGCTAGGGTTAGGGGACCCAGGGGTTGGGCATCTGGAGCTAGGGTTAGGGACCCCAGGGGTTGGGCCCCTGGAGCTAGGGTTAGGGGACCCAAGGGTTGGGCCCTTGGAGCTAGGGTTACGGCCCCCAGAGGTTGGGCCCCTGGAGCTAGTGTTAGGGGACCCAGGGGTTATGCCCCTGGAGCTAGGGTTAGGGCACCCAGGGGTTGAGCCCCTGGAGCTAGGTTTCGGGGACCCAGGCGTTGGGCCACTGGAGCTACGGTTAGGGCCCCCAGGGGTTCGGCCCCTGGAGGTAGGGTGAGGGCCCCCAGGGGTTCGGCCCCTGCAGCTACGGTTAGGGACCCCAGGGGTTGGGCGCCTGAAAGTAGGGTTAAGGGACCCAAGGGTTGGACCCCTGGAGCTAGGGTTAGGGTCCTCAGGGGTTGGGCCCCTGGAGCTAGTGCGAGGGGATCCAGGGTTGGGCCCCTGGAGCTAAGGTTAGGGCCCTCAGGGGTTGGGCACCTTGAGCTACGGATAGGGGACCCAGGGGCTGGGCCCCTGGCACTAGAGTTAGGGCCCCCAGGGGTTGGGCCCTGGAGCTAGGGTTAGGGCCCCCGGGGTTGGGCCCCTGGAGCTAGGGTTAGGGGACCCAGGGATTCGGCCCCTGGAGCTAGGGTTCGGGCCCCCAGGTGTTTGGCTCCTGGAGCTAGGGTTAGGATCCCCAGGGGTTGGGCCCCTGGAGCAAAGGTTAGGGGAGCCAGTGATTGGGCCGCTGGAGCTAGGGTTAGGGCCCCCAGGGGTTGCGCCCATGGAGCTATGGTAAGGGGACCCAGGGGTTGGGCACCTGGAGCAAGGGTTAGGGCCCCCAGAGGTTGGGCCCCTGGAGCTAGGGTTAGGGCCCAAGGGGTTGATCCATTGGAGATAGGGTTAGGGGACCCAGGGTTTGGGCAGCTGGAGCTAGGGTTAGGGTCCCCAGGGGTTGGGCCCCTGGAGCTAGTGTTAGGGGACCCACGGGGTTGGGTCGCTAGAGCTAGGGTTAGAGCCCCCAGGGGTTGGGCCCCTGGAGCTAGGGTTAGGGCCCCCAGGGGTTGGGCCCCTGGAGCTATGGTTAGGGGACCCAGGGGTTGGGCCCCTGGAGTTAGGGTTACGGCCCCCAGGGGTTGGGCCCCTGGAGCTACTGTTAGGGGACCAAGGGGTTATGCCCCTGGAGCTAGGGTTAGGGCACCCAGGGGTTGAGCCCCTGGAGCTAGGTTTAGGGGACCCAGGGGTTGGGCCACTGGAGCTAGGGTTAGGGCCCCCAGGGGTTGGGCCCCTTGAGCTAGGGTTATGGTCCCGAGGGGTTGGGCCCCTGGAGCTATGGTTAGGGGACCCAGGGGTTGGGCCCCTGGAGCTAGGGTTAGGGCCCCCAGGGGTTGGGCCCCTGGAGCTAGGTTTAGGGGACCCAGGGGTTGGGCCCCTGGAGCTAAGATTAGGGCCCCCAGGGGTTGGGCCCCTGGACCTAGGGTTAGGGCCCCCAGGGGTTGGGCCCCTGTAGTTAAGGTTAGGGGACCCAGGGGTTGGGCCCCTGCAGCTAGGGTTAGGGCCCCCAGGGGTTGGGCCCCTGGAGCTGGGGTTAGGGAACCGAGGGTTTGGGCTCCTGGAGCTGGGGTTAGGGCCCCCTGGGGTTCGGCCCCTGAAGCTACGCTTAGGCGATCCGGGGTTGGGCCCCTGGAGCTAGGTTTAGGGCCCCCAGGGGTTGGGCCCCTGGAGCTACGGTTAGGGGACCCAGAGGTCGGGCCCCTGGAGCTAGAGATAGGGACCGCAGGGGTTGGGCCCCTGCAGATAGGTTTAGGATCCCCAGGGGTTGGGCCCCTGGAGCAAGGGTTAGGGGAGCCAGTGATTGGGCCGCTGGAGCTAGGGTTAGGGCCCCCAGGGGTTGCGCCCATGGAGCTATGGTAAGGGGACCCAGGGGTTGGGCACCTGGAGCAAGGTTTAGGGCCCCCAGAGGTTGGGCCCCTGGAGCTAGGGTTAGGGCCCAAGGGGTTGATCCATTGGAGATAGGGTTAGGGGACCCAGGGTTTGGGTCCCTGCAGCTAGGGTTAGGGTCCCCAGGGGTTGGGCCCCTGGAGCTAGTGTTAGGGGACCCAGGGGTTGGGTCGCTAGAGCTAGGGTTAGAGCCCCCAGGGGTTGGGCCCCTGGAGCTAGGGTTAGGGCCCCCAGGGGTTGGGCCCCTGGAGCTATGGTTAGGGGACCCAGAGGTTGGGCCCCTGGAGTTAGGGCTAGGGCCCCAGGGGTTGAGCCCCTGGAGCTAGGGTTAAGGGACCCCCAGGTTGGGCCCCTAGACCTAGGTTTAGGGCCCCCAGGGGTTGAGCCCCTGGAGCTAGGGTTAGGGGACCCAGGGGTTGGGCATCTGGAGCTAGGGTTAGGGACCCCAGGGGTTGGGCCCCTGGAGCTAGGGTTAGGGGACCCAAGGGTTGGGCCCTTGGAGCTAGGGTTATGGCCCCCAGAGGTTGGGCCCCTGGAGCTAGTGTTAGGGGACCCAGGGGTTATGCCCCTGGAGCTAGGGTTAGGGCACCCAGGGGTTGAGCCCCTGGAGCTAGGTTTCGGGGACCCAGGCGTTGGGCCACTGGAGCTACGGTTAGGGCCCCCAGGGGTTCGGCCCCTGGAGGTAGGGTGAGGGCCCCCAGGGGTTCGGCCCCTGCAGCTACGGTTAGGGACCCCAGGGGTTGGGCGCCTGAAAGTAGGCTTAAGGGACCCAAGGGTTGGACCCCTGGAGCTAGGGTTAGGGTCCTCAGGGGTTGGGCCCCTGGAGCTAGTGCGAGGGGATCCAGGGTTGGGCCCCTGGAGCTAAGGTTAGGGCCCTCAGGGGTTGGGCACCTTGAGCTACGGATAGGGGACCCAGGGGCTGGGCCCCTGGCACTAGAGTTAGGGCCCCCAGGGGTTGGGCCCTGGAGCTAGGGTTAGGGCCCCCGGGGTTGGGCCCCTGGAGCTAGGGTTAGGGGACCCAGGGATTCGGCCCCTGGAGCTAGGGTTCGGGCCCCCAGGTGTTTGGCTCCTGGAGCTAGGGTTAGGATCCCCAGGGGTTGGGCCCCTGGAGCAAAGGTTAGGGGAGCCAGTGATTGGGCCGCTGGAGCTAGGGTTAGGGCCCCCAGAGGTTGGGCCCCTGGAGCTAGGGTTAGGGCCCAAGGGGTTGATCCATTGGAGATAGGGTTAGGGGACCCAGGGTTTGGGCAGCTGGAGCTAGGGTTAGGGTCCCCAGGGGTTGGGCCCCTGGAGCTAGTGTTAGGGGACCCACGGGGTTGGGTCGCTAGAGCTAGGGTTAGAGCCCCCAGGGGTTGGGCCCCTGGAGCTAGGGTTAGGGCCCCCAGGGGTTGGGCCCCTGGAGCTATGGTTAGGGGACCCAGAGGTTGGGCCCCTGGAGTTAGGGTTACGGCCCCCAGGGGTTGGGCCCCTGGAGCTACTGTTAGGGGACCAAGGGGTTATGCCCCTGGAGCTAGGGTTAGGGCCCCCAGGGGTTGAGCCCCTGGAGCTAGGTTTAGGGGACCCAGGGGTTGGGCCACTGGAGCTAGGGTTAGGGCCCCCAGGGGTTGGGCCCCTGGAGCTAGGGTTAGGGCCCTCAGGGGTTGGGCCCCTGGAGCTATGGTTAGGGGACCCAGAGGTTGGGCCCCTGGAGCTAGGGTTAGGGCCCCCAGGGGTTGGGCCCCTGGAGCTAGGTTTAGGGGACCCAGGGGTTGGGCCCTTGGAGCTAGGGTTAGGGCCCCCAGGGGTTGGGCCCCTGGAGCTAGGGTTAGGGCCCCCAGGGGTTGGGCCCCTGGAGCTAGGGTTAGGGGACCCAGGGGTTGGGCCCCTGCAGCTAGGGTTAGGGCCCCCAGGGGTTGGGCCCCTGGAGCTGGGGTTAGGGAACCGAGGGTTTGGGCTCCTGGAGCTGGGGTTAGGGCCCCCTGGGGTTCGGCCCCTGAAGCTACGCTTAGGCGATCCGGGGTTGGGCCCCTGGAGCTAGGTTTAGGGCCCCCAGGGGTTGGGCCCCTGGAGCTACGGTTAGGGGACCCAGAGGTCGGGCCCCTGGAGCTAGAGATAGGGACCGCAGGGGTTGGGCCCCTGCAGATAGGTTTAGGATCCCCAGGGGTTGGGCCCCTGGAGCAAGGGTTAGGGGAGCCAGTGATTGGGCCGCTGGAGCTAGGGTTAGGGCCCCCAGGGGTTGCGCCCATGGAGCTATGGTAAGGGGACCCAGGGGTTGGGCACCTGGAGCATGGTTTAGGGCCCCCAGAGGTTGGGCCCCTGGAGCTAGGGTTAGGGCCCAAGGGGTTGATCCATTGGAGATAGGGTTAGGGGACCCAGGGTTTGGGTCCCTGCAGCTAGGGTTAGGGTCCCCAGGGGTTGGGCCCCTGGAGCTAGTGTTAGGGGACCCAGGGGTTGGGTCGCTAGAGCTAGGGTTAGAGCCCCCAGGGGTTGGGCCCCTGGAGCTAGGGTTAGGGCCCCCAGGGGTTGGGCCCCTGGAGCTATGGTTAGGGGACCCAGAGGTTGGGCCCCTGGAGTTAGGGCTAGGGCCCCAGGGGTTGTGCCCCTGGAGCTAGGGTTAAGGGACCCCCAGGTTGGGCCCCTAGACCTAGGTTTAGGGCCCCCAGGGGTTGAGCCCCTGGAGCTAGGGTTAGGGGACCCAGGGGTTGGGCATCTGGAGCTAGGGTTAGGGACCCCAGGGGTTGGGCCCCTGGAGCTAGGGTTAGGGGACCCAAGGGTTGGGCCCTTGGAGCTAGGGTTATGGCCCCCAGAGGTTGGGCCCCTGGAGCTAGTGTTAGGGGACCCAGGGGTTATGCCCCTGGAGCTAGGGTTAGGGCACCCAGGGGTTGAGCCCCTGGAGCTAGGTTTCGGGGACCCAGGCGTTGGGCCACTGGAGCTACGGTTAGGGCCCCCAGGGGTTCGGCCCCTGGAGGTATGGTGAGGGCCCCCAGGGGTTCGGCCCCTGCAGCTACGGTTAGGGACCCCAGGGGTTGGGCGCCTGAAAGTAGGGTTAAGGGACCCAAGGGTTGGACCCCTGGAGCTAGGGTTAGGGTCCTCAGGGGTTGGGCCCCTGGAGCTAGTGCGAGGGGATCCAGGGTTGGGCCCCTGGAGCTAAGGTTAGGGCCCTCAGGGGTTGGGCACCTTGAGCTACGGATAGGGGACCCAGGGGCTGGGCCCCTGGCACTAGAGTTAGGGCCCCCAGGGGTTGGGCCCTGGAGCTAGGGTTAGGGCCCCCGGGGTTGGGCCCCTGGAGCTAGGGTTAGGGGACCCAGGGATTCGGCCCCTGGAGCTAGGGTTCGGGCCCCCAGGTGTTTGGCTCCTGGAGCTAGGGGTAGGATCCCCAGGGGTTGGGCCCCTGGAGCAAAGGTTAGGGGAGCCAGTGATTGGGCCGCTGGAGCTAGGGTTAGGGCCCCCAGGGGTTGCGCCCATGGAGCTATGGTAAGGGGACCCAGGGGTTGGGCACCTGGAGCAAGGGTTAGGGCCCCCAGAGGTTGGGCCCCTGGAGCTAGGGTTAGGGCCCAAGGGGTTGATCCATTGGAGATAGGGTTAGGGGACCCAGGGTTTGGGCAGCTGGAGCTAGGGTTAGGGTCCCCAGGGGTTGGGCCCCTGGAGCTAGTGTTAGGGGACCCACGGGGTTGGGTCGCTAGAGCTAGGGTTAGAGCCCCCAGGGGTTGGGCCCCTGGAGCTAGGGTTAGGGCCCCCAGGGGTTGGGCCCCTGGAGCTATGGTTAGGGGACCCAGAGGTTGGGCCCCTGGAGTTAGGGTTACGGCCCCCAGGGGTTGGGCCCCTGGAGCTACTGTTAGGGGACCAAGGGGTTATGCCCCTGGAGCTAGGGTTAGGGGACCCAAGGGTTGGGCCCTTGGAGCTAGGGTTATGGCCCCCAGAGGTTGGGCCCCTGGAGCTAGTGTTAGGGGACCCAGGGGTTATGCCCCTGGAGCTAGGGTTAGGGCACCCAGGGGTTGAGCCCCTGGAGCTAGGTTTCGGGGACCCAGGCGTTGGGCCACTGGAGCTACGGTTAGGGCCCCCAGGGGTTCGGCCCCTGGAGGTAGGGTGAGGGCCCCCAGGGGTTCGGCCCCTGCAGCTACGGTTAGGGACCCCAGGGGTTGGGCGCCTGAAAGTAGGGTTAAGGGACCCAAGGGTTGGACCCCTGGAGCTAGGGTTAGGGTCCTCAGGGGTTGGGCCCCTGGAGCTAGTGCGAGGGGATCCAGGGTTGGGCCCCTGGAGCTAAGGTTAGGGCCCTCAGGGGTTGGGCACCTTGAGCTAGGGATAGGGGACCCAGGGGCTGGGCCCCTGGCACTAGAGTTAGGGCCCCCAGGGGTTGGGCCCTGGAGCTAGGGTTAGGGCCCCCGGGGTTGGGCCCCTGGAGCTAGGGTTAGGGGACCCAGGGATTCGGCCCCTGGAGCTAGGGTTCGGGCCCCCAGGTGTTTGGCTCCTGGAGCTAGGGTTAGGATCCCCAGGGGTTGGGCCCCTGGAGCAAAGGTTAGGGGAGCCAGTGATTGGGCCGCTGGAGCTAGGGTTAGGGCCCCCAGGGGTTTCGCCCATGGAGCTATGGTAAGGGGACCCAGGGGTTGGGCACCTGGAGCAAGGGTTAGGGCCCCCAGAGGTTGGGCCCCTGGAGCTAGGGTTAGGGCCCAAGGGGTTGATCCATTGGAGATAGGGTTAGGGGACCCAGGGTTTGGGCAGCTGGAGCTAGGGTTAGGGTCCCCAGGGGTTGGGCCCCTGGAGCTAGTGTTAGGGGACCCACGGGGTTGGGTCGCTAGAGCTAGGGTTAGAGCCCCCAGGGGTTGGGCCCCTGGAGCTAGGGTTAGGGCCCCCAGGGGTTGGGCCCCTGGAGCTATGGTTAGGGGACCCAGAGGTTGGGCCCCTGGAGTTAGGGTTACGGCCCCCAGGGGTTGGGCCCCTGGAGCTACTGTTAGGGGACCAAGGGGTTATGCCCCTGGAGCTAGGGTTAGGGCACCCAGGGGTTGAGCCCCTGGAGCTAGGTTTAGGGGACCCAGGGGTTGGGCCACTGGAGCTAGGGTTAGGGCCCCCAGGGGTTGGGACCCCTGAGCTAGGGTTATGGTCCCGAGGGGTTGGGCCTCTGGAGCTATGGTTAGGGGACCCAGAGGTTGGGCCCCTGGAGCTAGGGTTAGGGCCCCCAGGGGTTGGGCCCATGGAGCTAGGTTTAGGGGACCCAGGGGTTGGGCCCTTGGAGCTAAGATTAGGGCCCCCAGGGGTTGGGCCCCTGGACCTAGGGTTAGGGACCACAGGGGTTGGGCCCCTGTAGTTAAGGTTAGGGGACCCAGGGGTTGGGCCCCTGCAGCTAGGGTTAGGGCCCCCAGGGGTTGGGCCCCTGGAGCTGGGGTTAGGGAACCGAGGGTTTGGGCTCCTGGAGCTGGGGTTAGGGCCCCCTGGGGTTCGGCCCCTGAAGCTACGCTTAGGCGATCCGGGGTTGGGCCCCTGGAGCTAGGTTTAGGGCCCCCAGGGGTTGGGCCCCTGGAGCTACGGTTAGGGGACCCAGAGGTCGGGCCCCTGGAGCTAGAGATAGGGACCGCAGGGGTTGGGCCCCTGCAGATAGGTTTAGGATCCCCAGGGGTTGGGCCCCTGGAGCAAGGGTTAGGGGAGCCAGTGATTGGGCCGCTGGAGCTAGGGTTAGGGCCCCCAGGGGTTGCGCCCATGGAGCTATGGTAAGGGGACCCAGGGGTTGGGCACCTGGAGCATGGTTTAGGGCCCCCAGAGGTTGGGCCCCTGGAGCTAGGGTTAGGGCCCAAGGGGTTGATCCATTGGAGATAGGGTTAGGGGACCCAGGGTTTGGGTCCCTGCAGCTAGGGTTAGGGTCCCCAGGGGTTGGGCCCCTGGAGCTAGTGTTAGGGGACCCAGGGGTTGGGTCGCTAGAGCTAGGGTTAGAGCCCCCAGGGGTTGGGCCCCTGGAGCTAGGGTTAGGGCCCCCAGGGGTTGGGCCCCTGGAGCTATGGTTAGGGGACCCAGAGGTTGGGCCCCTGGAGTTAGGGCTAGGGCCCCAGGGGTTGAGCCCCTGGAGCTAGGGTTAAGGGACCCCCAGGTTGGGCCCCTAGACCTAGGTTTAGGGCCCCCAGGGGTTGAGCCCCTGGAGCTAGGGTTAGGGGACCCAGGGGTTGGGCATCTGGAGCTAGGGTTAGGGACCCCAGGGGTTGGGCCCCTGGAGCTAGGGTTAGGGGACCCAAGGGTTGGGCCCTTGGAGCTAGGGTTATGGCCCCCAGAGGTTGGGCCCCTGGAGCTAGTGTTAGGGGACCCAGGGGTTATACCCCTGGAGCTAGGGTTAGGGCACCCAGGGGTTGAGCCCCTGGAGCTAGGTTTCGGGGACCCAGGCGTTGGGCCACTGGAGCTACGGTTAGGGCCCCCAGGAGTTCGGCCCCTGGAGGTAGGGTGAGGGCCCCCAGGGGTTCGGCCCCTGCAGCTACGGTTAGGGACCCCAGGGGTTGGGCGCCTGAAACTAGGGTTAAGGGACCCAAGGGTTGGACCCCTGGAGCTAGGGTTAGGGTCCTCAGGGGTTGGGCCCCTGGAGCTAGTGCGAGGGGATCCAGGGTTGGGCCCCTGGAGCTAAGGTTAGGGCCCTCAGGGGTTGGGCACCTTGAGCTAGGGATAGGGGACCCAGGGGCTGGGCCCCTGGCGCTAGAGTTAGGTCCCCCAGGGGTTGGGCCCTGGAGCTAGGGTTAGGGCCCCCGGGGTTGGGCCCCTGGAGCTAGGGTTAGGGGACCCAGGGATTCGGCCCCTGGAGCTAGGGTTCGGGCCCCCAGGTGTTTGGCTCCTGGAGCTAGGGTTAGGGCCCCCAGGGTTTGGGCCCCTGCAACTACGGTTTGGGTCCCCAGGGGTTGGGCCCCTGGAGCTACGGTTCAGGGACCCAGGGGTTGGGACCCTGGAGCAAGGGTTAGGACCCCCAAGGGCTTGGGCCCCTGGAGCTAGGGTTACGGGACCCAGGGATTGGGCCCCTGGAGCTAGGGTTAGGGGACTCAGGGGTTGGGCACCTGCAGCTAGGCTCAGGGCCCCCAGAGGTTGAGCCCCTGGAGTTAAGGTTAGGGCCCCCAAGGGCTTGGGCCCCTGGAGCTAGGGATACGGGACCCAGGGATTGGGCCCCTGGAGCTAGGGTTAGGGGACTCGGGGGTTGGGCACCTGCAGCTAGGCTCAGGGCCCCCAGAGGTTGGGCCCCTGGAGCTAGGGTTAGGACCACCAGGTCTTGGGCCCCTGGAGCTAGGGTTAGAGCCCCCAGCGATTGGGCCCCTGGTGCTAGGGTGAGGGCCCCCAGGGGTTGGGGCCCTGTAGCTAGGGTTAGCGGACCCAGGGGTTGAGCCCCTGGAGCTAGTGTTAGGGAACCGAGGGGTTACGCCCCTGTAGCTAGGGTTAGAGCACCCAGGGGTTGAGCCGCTGGAGCTAAGGTTAGAGGACGCAGAGGTTGGGCCGCTGGAGCTAGGGTTAGGGCCCCCAGGGGTTGGGCCTTTGGAGCTAGGGTTCGGGGACCAAGGGGTTAGGCCACTGGAGCTAGGGTTAGGGACCCCAGGGGTTGGGCCCCTGGAACTATGGTTTGGGGACCCTAGGGCTGGGCCCCTGGAGGTAGGGTTAGCGGACCCAGGGGTTGGGCCCCTGGAGCTAGTGTTAGGGAACCCAGGGGTTACGCCCCTGCAGCTAGGGTTAGAGCACCCAGGGGTTGAGCCGCTGGAGCTAAGGTAAGGGGACGCAGAGGTTGGGCCACTGGAACTAGGGTTAGGGCCTCCAGGGGTTGGGCCTTTGGAGCTAGGGTTCGGGGACCAAGGGGTTAGGCCCCTGGAGCTAGGGTTAGGGACCCCAGGGGTTGGGCCCCTGGAACTAGGGTTTGGGGACCCTAGGGCTGGGCCCTTGGAGCTAGGGTTAGCGGACCCAGGGGTTGGGCCCCTGGAGCTAGTGTTAGGGGATCCAGGGGTTGGGCCTCCCGAGATAGGGTTAGGGCCCCCAGGGTTTGGGCCCCTGGTGCTAGGGTTAGGGGACCCAGGTGTTGGGCACCTGGCGCTAGAGTTAGGGCCCCCAGGGGTTGAGCCCCGGGAGCTAGAGTTAGTGCCACCAGGCATTGGGCCCCTGGTGCTAGGGTTAGGGCCCCCAGGGGTTGGGCCACTGGAGCTAGACTTAGGGGACCCCGAGCTTGGGCCCCTGGAGCTAGGGTTAGGGTCCCGAGGGGCTGGGCCCCTGGAGCAATGGTTAGGGATACCAGGGGTTGGGCCCCTGGAGCTAGAGTTAGGGGACCCCCGGCTTGGGCCTCTGGAGCTAGGGTAAGGGGAACCAGGGGTTGGGCCCCTGGAGCTAGGGTTAGGACCCCCAGGGGTTGGGGACCTGGAGCTAGGGTTAGAGGACCCCGGGGTTTGGCCACTGGAACTAGGGTTAGGGGACTCAGGGGTTGGGCCTCTGGCGCTAGAGTTAGGGCCCCCAGGGGTTGGACCCCTGGAACTAGGGTTAGGGCCCCCAGGGGTTGGGCCCCTGGACCTAAGGTTAGGGACCCCAGGGGTTGGGCCCCTGTAGCTAAGGTTAGGGGACCCAAGGGTTGGGCCCCTGGAAATAGGGTGATGCCCCCAGGGGTTTGACCCCTGCAGCTAGGGTTAGGGCCCTCACGGGTTGGGCCCCTGTAGCTAAGGTGAGGGGACCCAGGGGTTAGGCCTCTCGAGCTAGGGTTAGGAGACCGAGCGGTTGGGCACCTGGAGCTACCTTTAAGGCCCCCTGGGGTTGGGCCCCTGGAGCTACGGTTAGGGGGCCAAGGGGTTGGGCCCATGGAGCTAGAGATAGGGACCCCAGGGGTCAGGCCCCTGGAGATAGGTTTAGGGCCCGCTGGGTTCGGGCCACTGGAGCTAGAGTTAGGGCCCCCAGGGGTGGGGCCCTGGAGCTAGGGTTAGGGCCCACAGGGGTTGGGATGCTGGAGCTACAGTTAGGGCACCCAGGTGTTGGCCCCTGGAGCTAGGGTTAGGGCCCCCAGGGGTGGGGCCCTGGAGCTAGGGTTAGGGGACCCAGGGGTTGGGACCCTGGAGCGAGGGTTAAGGCCCCCAGGGCTTGGGCCCCTGGAGCTAGGGTTAGGGGACCCAGGGATTGGGCCCCTGGAGCTAGGGATAGGGCCCCCAGGGGTTGGGCCCCTAGAGCTAGGGTTAGGGCCCCCAGGGTTTGGGCCCCTGGAGTTAGGCTTAGGGGACACAGGGGTTGGGCCCCTGGAGCTAGGTTTCAGTCCCCCAGGGGTTGGGCCCCTGGAGCTAGCGTTAGGGGACCCAGGGATTGGGCCGCTGGAGCCAGGGTTAGGGCCCTCAGGGGTTGTGCCCATGGAGCTATGGTTAGGGGACCCAGGGGTTGGGCAACTGGAACTAGGTTTAGGGCCCCCAGAGGTTGGTCCTCTGGAGCTAGGGTTAGGGCCCCAAGGGGTTGGGCCCCTGGAGATAGGGGTAGGAGGCCTAGGGGTTCGGCCCCTGGAACTAGGGTGAGGGCTCCCAGGGGTTGGGCCCCTGGAGCTAGGGTTAGGGCCCCCATGGGTTGGGCCCCTGGAGCTAGAGTTAGGGACCCCAGGGATTGGGACCCTGGAGCTAGGGTTAGGGGACCCAGGGGTTGGTCCCCTGGAGTTAGGTTCAGGGTCCCGAGGGGTTGGGCCCCTGAAGCTATGGCTAGGGGAACCAGGGGTTGGGCACCTTGAGCTAGGGTTAGGGGACCCAGGGCTTGGGGCCCTGGAGCTAGGGTTAGGACTCCCAGGGGTTGGGGACCTGGAGCTAGGGTTAGAGGACCCGGGGTTGGGCCGCTGGAGCTAGGGTTAGGGGACCCAGGGGTTGGGCCTCTGGCACTAGAGTTAGGGACGCCAGGGGTTGTGCCCCTGGAACTAGGGTTAGGGTCCCCAGGGGTTGGGCCCCTGGACATAGGGTTAGGGACCCCAGGGGTTGGGCCCCTGTAGCTAAGGTTAGGGGACCCAGGGGTTGGGCCCCTGGACTGAGGGTTAGGGCCCCCAGTGGTTGGGCCCCTGGAGCTAGGGTTAGGTGACCCAGGGGTTGGGCACCTGGAGCTAGGGTTAGGGGACCCAGGGGTTGGGCACCTTTAGCTAGCGTTAAGGCCCCCTGGGGTTAGGCCCCTGGAGCTACGGTTAGTAGACCCGGGGTTGGGCCCCTGGAGCTGGGGTTATGGCCCCCAGGGTTAGGCCCCTGGAGCTACGGTTAGGGGACCCAGGGGTTGGGCCCCTGGAGCTAGAGTTAGGGCTCCCAGGGGTTGGGTAACTGGAGTTAGGGCTAGGGGACCCAGGGGTTGGGTCCCTGGAGTTAATTTTAGGGCCCCCAGGGGTTGGACCCCTGGAGCTAGGGCTAGGGCCCCAGGGGTTGGGCCTCTGGAGTTAGGGTTAGTGCCCCAAGGGGTTAGGGCCCTGGAGCTAGGGTTAGGGGACCGCCGGGTTGGGCCCCTGGAGCTAGCGTTAGGAGACCCAGGGTTTCGGCCCCTGGAGCTAGGGTTAGGACCCCCAGGGGCTGGGGACCTGGAGCTAGGGTTAGGGGACCCAGGCGTTGGGACCCTGGAGCAATGGTTAGGGCCCCCAGGAGTTGGGCACCTGGATCTAGGGTTAGGGCTCCCAGGGTTTGGGATCTTGGAGCTAGGGTTATGGGTGCCAGGGGTTGGTCCCTTGGAGCTAGTGTTAGGGACCCCAGGGGTTGGGCCCCTGGCGCTAGGGTAAGTGCCCCCAGAGGTTGGTACCCTGGAGTTAGGGTTAGAGCCGCCAGGGTTTGGGCCCCTGTAGCTAGGGTTAGGGGACTCAGGGGGTTGGGCCCCTGGAGCTAGGGTAAGGGCACCCAGGGTTTCGACCCCTAGAGCAAGGGTTAGGGGATCAAGGGGTTTGGCCCCTGGAGCTTGGGTTAGTGCCCCCAGGGGTTGGGGATCTAGAGCTAGGGTTAGGAGACCCAGGGGTTAGGCCCCTGGAGCTAGGGTTCGGGACCCCAGGGATTGGGCCCCTGTTGCTGGGGTTAGGGGACCGAGGGTTTGGGCCCCTAGAGCTGGGGTTAGGGTCCCGAGGGGTATCGGCCCTGGAACTAGGGTTTGGGCCCCCAGGGGTTGGGCCCCTGGAGCTAGGCTTAGAGGACCCAGGGGTTAGGCCCCTGGGGCTAGGGCTAGGGCCCCCAGGGGTTTGGCCCCTGGAGTTAGGTCTAGGACCCCGAGGGGTTGTGCCCCTGGAGCTACGGTAAGAGCTCCCAGGGGTTGGGCCCCTGGAGCTAGGATTAGGGCCGCCAAGGGTTGGGCCCCTGAAGCTAGGGTTAGGGGACCCAGGGGTTGGGCCCCTGGAGCTAGGGATAGGGCCCAAAGAAGTTGGGCCCCTGGAGCTAGGGTTAGGGCCCCCTGGGTATGTGCCCTTGGAGCAAGGGTTACGGACCCCAGGGGTTGGGCCCCTGGAGCTAGGGTTAGAAGAGCCAGGGTTTGGGCCCCTGGAGCGAGGGTTAGGGGACCAAGGGGTTGGGCCAATGGAGCTAGGGTTAGAGCTCCCAGGGATTGGTCCCCTGAAGCTAAGTTTACGACCCCCAGGGGCTGGGACCCTGGAGCTAGGCTTAGAGCCCCCAGGGCTTCGGCCCCTGGAGCTAGGGTTAGGGCTCCCACAGGTTGGGCCCCTGGAGCTAGGGTTAGGGCCTCCAGGGGTTGGGCCCCTGGAGCTAGGGTTAGGGCCCCCAGGGGTTGTGCCCCTGCAGATAGGGTTAGCGGAAGCAGGGGTTGGGCCCCTGGAGATAGGGTTAGGGGCCCTAGAGTTTGGGCCCCAGGAGCTATGGTTTGGGGACCCAGGGGTTCGGCACCAGGAGCTAGGGGGCCCTCAGGGGTTGGGCCCCTGGAGCCGGGGTTAGGGGACCCAGGGATTGGGCCACTGAAGCTAGAGTTAGAGCCTCCAGGTGTTATGCGCCTGGAGCTAGGGTTAGGGACTCCAGGGGTTAGGCACCTGGAGCTAGGGTTAGGGACTCCAGGGGTATCGGCCCCTGGAGCTAGGGTTAGGACCCCCAGGGGTTGGACCCCGGGAGCTTGGGTTAGGAGACCCAGGGGTTGGGCCCCTGGGGCTAGGGCTAGGACCCCAGGGGTTTGGCCCCTGGAGTTTGGGCTAAGGCCTCCATGGGTTGGGACCCTGGAGCTATGGTAAGATCCCCCAGGGGTTGTCCCCCTGGAGCTAGGGTTAAGGCCTCCAGGGGTTGGGCCCCTGAAGCTAGGGTTAGGGGACCCAGGGATTGGGCCCCTGGAGCTAGGGTTAGGGCCCCCAGTGGTTGGACCCGTTGATCTAGGGTTAGGGCCCCCGGGGTTGGGCCTCTGGAGCTAGGGTTAGGGACTCAGCAGTTGGTCTCCTGGAGCTAGGGTTTGGGAACCCAGGGGATGGGCCCCTGGAGCTAGGGTTAGGGGACCCAGGAGTTGGGCCCGTGGATCTAGGGTTAAGGCCCCCAGTTGTTGGGCCCCTGGAGCTAGTATTAGGGGACCCAGGGGTTGGGCTTCTGCAGCTAGGATTAGGGCCCCCAGGGGTTCGGCCCCTGGATCTAGGGTTAGTGGACACAGGGGTTGGGCACCTGGAGCTAGCGCTAGGGCCCCCAGGGGATGGGCCTCTGGAGCAAGGGTTAGGGCCCCCAGGGATTGTGCCCCTGCAGATAGGGTTAGCGGATGCAGGGTTTGGGCCCCTAGAGCTAGGGTTAGGGCCCCCAGAGTTTGGGCCCCTGGAGCTATGGTTTGGGGACCCAGGGGTTCGGCCCCTATAGCTAGGGTTAGGGGACACAGGGGTTGGGCACCTGGAGCTAGCGTTAAGACCCCCAGGGGATGGGCCTGTAGAGCAAGGGTTAGGGCCCCCAGGGGTTGTGCCCCTGCAGATAGGGTTAGCGGACGCAAGGGTTGGGCCCCTGGAGCTAGGGTTAAGGCCCCCAGAGTTTGGGCCCTTGGAGCTATGGTTTGGGGACCCAGAGATTGGGCACTGGAGCTAGGGTTAGGACCCCCAGGGGTTGGGCCCCTGGAGCTAGGGTTAGAGCCCCCAGGGGTTATGCGCCTGGAGCTAGGGTTAGGGACCCCAGATGTTAAGCACCTGGAGCTAAGGTTAGGGGACCCAGGGGTTGGGCCCCTATAGCTAGTGTTAGAGCCTCCAGGGGTGTCGGTCCCAGAGCTAGGGTTAGAGCCCCCAGGTGTTGGGCCCCTGGAGTTAGGGTTAGGGCTGCAAGGGGTTGGGCCCCTGTAACTAGGGTTAGGGGACCCAAGGTTTGGGCCCCTGGAGCTATGGTTAGGGCACCCAGGATTTGGGCCCCTGGATTTAGGGTTAGGGGACCCAGGGGTTGGGCCCCTGGAGCTTGGGTTAGGACCCCCAGGGGTTAGGCCCCTAGTACAAGGGTTAGGGGACCCAGGGGTTGGGCCCCTGGAGCTAGGGTTCGGGACCCAAGGGGTTGGGCCCCTGTTGCTGGGGTTAGGGGACCGAGGATTTGGGCCCCTAGTGCTGGAGTTTCGGACCCGAGGGATGTCATCCCCTGGAGTTAGGGTTAGGGCCCCCAGGGGATGGGCCCCTGGAGCTAGAGTGAGGTCCCCCAGGGGATGGGCCCCTGGAGCTAGGGTTAGGGGACCCAGGGGTTCGGTCCCTGGAGCTGTGGTTGGGGCCCCCAGGAGTTGGGCCCCTGGAGCTAGGGTTAGGGGACCCAGGGGTTGGGTCCCTCGAGCTAGGGTTAGGGCCCCCAGGGGTTGAGCCCCTGGAGCTATGGTTAGGGGCCCAAGGGTTTGGGTACCAGGAGCTAGGGTTAGGGGAGCCAGGGGCTGATTCAGTTCAAACTAGATGGAAGGATAAACAAATGTAGATCTGCGATTAGGGTTTTTGACTTCTCGAGGGCTAATTTTAAAGAGTTAAGGAAATTAGTTAGGGAAGTGGATTGGACGGAGGAATTAGTGGATTTAAATGTGGAGGAGGCCTGGAATTACTTTAAGTCACAGCTGCGGAGACTGTCGGAAGCCTGCATCCCGAGAAAGGGGAAAAGAACCATGGGCAGGAGTTGCAGGCCAAACTGGATGAGCAAGCAACTCAGAGAGGGGATTAGACAAAAGCAGAAAGCTTACAGGGAGTGGAAGGAAGGCAGGATCAGTAAAGAAAGCTACCTTGCTGAGGTCAGAACATGTAGGGATAAAGTGAGGAAGGCTAAAAGCCGCATTGAACTGGAACTTGCAAAGGGAATCAAAACCAATAGTAAAAGGTTCTACAGCCACATAAATAAGAAGAAAACAAAGAAAGAAGAAGTGGGGCCGCTATACACTGAGGATGGAATGGAGGTTAAGGATAGCCTAGGCATGGCCCAACATCTAAACAAGTACTTTGCCTCGGTTTTTAATAAGACTAGTGAGGAACCTTGCGATGATGGAGGGATGATAAACGGGAATGTGGATATGGAAGTGGATATTACTGCAACTGAGGTAGAGGCCGTACTTGAACAGCTCGATGGGTTGAAGTCGGAGGGCCCGGACAATCTCCACCCGAGGATATTAAAGGAACTGGCGCGTGAAATTGCGAGCCCGTTAGCGAGAATTTTTAAGCAATCGATAATCTCGGGTGTTGTGCCGTATGACTGGAGGATTGCTAATGTAGTTCCTATTTTTAAGAAAGGGAAAAAGAGTGATCCGGGTAATTATAGGCCTGTTAGCTTGACGTCTGTAGTATGTAAGGTCTTGGAAAAAATTTTAAGAGAGAAAGTAGTTAAGGACATAGAGGTCAATGGTAACTGGGACGAATTGCAACACGGATTTACTAAAGGTAGATCGTGCCAAACCAATCTGATCTCCTTCTTTGAGAAGGTGACGGATTACTTAGATAAAGGAAATGCGGTAGATATAATTTACCTAGTTTTCAGTAAGGCGTTCGACACGGTTCCGCACGGGGAGCTGTTAGTTAAATTGGAAAAGCTGGGAGTGAATATGAAAGTTGTAAGGTGGATAAGGAACTGGTTAAAGGGGAGACTCCAGAGGGTCGTATTGAAAGGTGAACTGTCGGACTGGAAGGAGGTCACCAGTGGAGTCCCTCAAGGATCGGTTTTGGGACCGATCTTATTTAACCTTTTTATTACTGACCTTGGCACAAAGAGCGGGAATGTGCTAATAAAGTTCACGGATGACACGAAGCTGGGGGGTATTGCTAACACGGAGAAGGACAGGGATACTATTCAAGAAGATCTGAACCACCTTGTATACTGGAGTAATAGAAATAGGATGAAATACAATAGTGAAAAGTGCAAGGTCATGCATTTAGGAATTAATAATAAGAATTTTGGATATACGTTGGGGGCGCATCAGTTGGAAGCGACGGAGGAAGAGAAGGACCTTGGGGTACTGGTTGATAGCAGGATGACTATGAGTCGCCAATGTGATACGGCTGTTAAAAAAGCAAATGCGATTTTGGGATGCATCAGGCGGGGTATTTCCTGCAAGGATAAGGAGGTGTTAGTACCGTTGTATACGGCGTTGGTGAGACCCCATCTGGAATACTGTGTGCAGTTCTGGTGTCCCATGTTCAAGCAGGATGAATTCAAACTGGAACAGGTTCAGAGACGGGCTACGAGGATGATCCGAGGAATGGAAAAACTGCCTTATGAAAGGAGACTCAAAGAGCTTGGCTTGTTTAGCCTGGCCAAAAGAAGGCTGAGGGGGGATATGCTCGCCCTATATAAATATATCAAGGGGGTTAACGTTAGGGAGGGAGAGGAATTATTTAAGTTTAGTACTAATGTAGCCACGAGGACGAATGGGTATAAACTGGATATTAGGAAGTTTAGACTTGAAATTAGACGAAGGTTTCTGACCATTAGGGGAGTGAAGTTCTGGAATAGCCTTCTGAGGGAAGTAGTAGGGGCAAAAGACTTTCCTGGCTTTAAGACAAAGCTTGATAAGTATATGGAGGGGATGTTATGATAGGATCGTTAATTTGGGCAATTGATCTTGAATTACCACCAGACAGGTCTGCTCAATGGTCTGCGGGGAGATGTTGCATGCGATGGGTACTGAGTTGCTGCAGAGAACTCCTTCTTGGGTGCTGGCTGGTGACTCTTGCCCACATGCTCAGGGTTTAGCTGATCGCCATATTTGGGGTCGGGAAGGAATTTTCCTCCAGGGCGGATTGGCAGGTGCCCTGGAGGTTTTTCGCCTTCCCCTGCAGCTTGGGGCACGGGTCGCTTGCTGGTGGTGTCTCTGCAGCTTGAGGTCTTCAAACCATTTTTGAGGATTTCAATAACTCGGTCCTGGGATAGGGGTTGTATAAAATTGGATGGGTGGGGTTCTGTGGCCTGCCTTGTGCAGGAGGTCAGACTAGATGATCAGATTGGTCCCTTCCGACCTATGAGTCTATGAGTCTATGAGTCTATAACTGGGCCCCTGGGGCTAGAGTTACGGCCCGCAGGGGTTGGGCCCCTGGAGCTGGGGTTAGGGCCCCCAGCGGTTGGTCCCCTGGAGCTAGGGTTTGGGAACCCAGGTGTTGGGCCCCTGGAGCCAGGGTTAGGGCCCACAGGGGTTAGGCCTCTGGAACTAGGGTTAGGGGACCCAGGGGTTGGGTCCCTCGAGCTAGAGTTAGGGCCCCCAGTGGTTGAGCCCCTGGAGCTAGGGTTAGGGGCCCCAGGGGTTGGGCCCATGGAGCTAGGGTTAGGGCCTCCAGGTGTTAGGCCCCTGGAGGTAGGCTTAGGAACCCCAGGTTTTGGGCTCTTGGAGCTAGCGTTTATCCCCCAGTGGTTGGGCCCCTGAAGCTAGGGTTAGGGACCACAGGGGTTCGGCCTCTATGGATAGGGTGAGGGCCCCTAGGGGTTGGGCCCCTGTAGCAAGGGTTTCGGCCCCAAGGGGTTGGGCCCCTGGACCTAGGGCTGGTCCCCAGTGGATTGGCCCCTGGAGCTAGGGTAAGGGCCACCAGGGGTTGGGTAACTGGAGCAAGGGTTCGGGCCCCCAGGGGTTGTGCCATGGAGCTAGGGTTCGGGCCCCCTGGGGTTGGGCCCCTGGAGCTAGGGCTGGGGATCCGAGGGGTTGGGCCCCTGGAGCTAGCGTTGCGGGACCCAGGATTTGGGCCCCTTGAGCTAGGGTTAGGTCCGCCAGGGGTTGAGCCCCTGGAGCTAGGGTTAGAGCCCCCAGGGATTGGGCCCCTGGAGTAGGGTAACAGCCCCCAGTGTTTGGGCCCCTGGAGCTAGGGTTAGGTCCGCCAGGGGTTGAGCCCCTGGAGCTAGGGTTAGGGGACCCAGGAGTTGGGCCACTAGAGTTAGTGTTAGAGCCCCCAGGGATTGGGCTCCTGGAGCTAGGCTTAGGGGACCCAGGGTTTGGGCCCCTGGATCTAGGGTTAGGGACCCCAGGGGTTGGGTACCTGGATCTAGTGTTAGGACCCCTAGGGGTTGGGCCCCAGGAGCTAGAGTTAGGGGACCCAGGGGTTCGTCCCCTGGAGTTGGGGTAAGGGACCCCAGGAGTTTCGCCCTTGGAGCTAGGGTTAGAGGACCCAGGGGTTGGGCCCCTGGAGCTAGGGTTAGGGCCCCAGGGGCTGGGCCTCCGGACCTAGGGTTTGGGGACCCAGGGGTTGGGCAACTGGTGCTAGGGTTAGGGCTCCCAGGGGTTGGGGTCCTGGAGCTATGGTTGAGGCCCCCAGGGGTTGAGACCCTGGAGCTGGGGTTGGGGACCCCATGGGTTGTGCCCCTGGAACTGTGGTTGGGGCCCCCAGGGTCTGGGCCTCTGGAGCTGGGGCGGGGGCCGCCAGGGGTTGGGCCCCTGGAGCTGGGGCTGATGGCCCCAGGGGTTGGTCCCATGGAGTTACGGTTGTGGCCCCCAGGGGTTAGGGCCCCCAGGGGTTGGGCCACTGGAATTGGGGTTGAGGCCCCCAGGGGTTGGGCCCCTGGAGCTGGGGTCAGGGCCCCAGGGCTTGGGGCCCTGGAGCTACGGTTGGGGCCCCCATGGGTTGTGCACCTGGAACTGTGGTTGGGGACCCCAGGGGCTGCGCCCCTGGAGCTGGGGCGGCGGACCCCAGGGGTAAGCCCCTGGCGCTGGGGTTGAGGGCCCCGGTGGTTGGGCCCCTGGAGCTACGGTTTGGGCCCCCAGGGGTTGAGCCCCGGGATCTGGGGTTGGGATCCCCAGGGGTTGAGCCCCTGGAGGTACGGTTGGGGCCCCCAGGGTTTGGGTCCCTGGAGCTGGGGTTGGAGCCCCCAGAGTTTGGGCCCCTGGAGCTGGAGTTGAAGTTCCCAGTGGTTGGGCCCCTGGAGCTACGGTTGGGGCCCCCAGGGGTTCGGCACCTGGAGCTGGCGTTCGGGCACCGAGGGGTTGAGTCCCTGGAGCTGGGGTTTGGGGCCTCCAGGGGTTGGGCCCCTCGAGCTACGGTTGGGGCCCCGAGGGGTTGGGCCCCTGGAGCTAGGGTTAGGGCAGGCAGGGGTTCTGCGCCTGGAGCTAGGGTTATGCCCCCCAGGGGTTCGGCTCCTGGAGCTAGGGTTAGGGGACCCAGGGGTTGGGCCCCTCCAGCTAGGTTTCGGGGACCCAGGGGTTGGGCCCCTGGAGCAAGGGTTAGGGCCCCCAGGGATTGGGCCACTGGACCTAGGGTTAGGGGACCCAGGTGTTAGGACCCTGGTGCTAGGGTTAGGGACCCCAGGGGTTGGGCCCCTGTAGCTAAGGATGGGGCCCCCAGGGTTTGGGCAAGTGGAGCTGGGTTTGGGGCCCGAAGGGGTTAGGCCCCTGGTGCTGGGGTTCGGGCCCCCAGGGGTTCGGCCCCTTGAGCTAGGGTTAGGGCACCCAGGGGTTGGGCCCCTGGAGCTACGGTTAGGGCCCCCAGGGGTTGGGTTCCTGGAGCTGGGGTTAGGGCACCCAGGGGTTGGGCCCCTGGATTCGCGGTTGGGGCTCTCAGGGGTTGGGCCCCTGGAGCTGGGATTTGGGCCCTCAGGGGTTGGCCCCTGGAGCTATGCTTCGGGCCCCCAGGGTTTATGCCCGTGGAGTTGTGTTGGGGCACCCAGGGGTTGAGCTCCTGCAGCTGGGGTTTGGGCCCCCAGGGGCTGGGCCCCTGGAACTGTGGTTGGGTCCCCCAGGGGTTGTGCCCCTGGAGCTGGCCTTGGGGTACCCAGGGGTTTGGTCCCTGGAGCTACGGGTTGGGTCCCCAGGGGTTGGGCCCCTGCACCTGGTGTTTGGGCCCCCAGAGGTCGGGCCCCTGGAACTGGGATTGGGGCCCCCAGGGGTTGGGCCCCTGGAGCTAGGGTTGGGGCCTCCAGGGGTTAGGCCCCTGGAGCTACGGTTGGGGCCCCCTGGGGTTGGGCCCCTGGCTCTGCGGTTGGGGCCCCAGAGGTTGGGTCCCTTGAGCTACGGTTGGGGCCACCAGGGGTTGGGTCCCTGAAGCTGGGGTTGGAGCCCCCAGGGTTTGGGCCCTTGGAGCTGGAGTTGAAGGTCCCAGCAGTTGGGCCCCTGGAGCTATGGTTGAGGCCCCCAGGGGTTCGGCCCCTGGAGCTGGGGTTGGGGCACCCAGGGGTTGAGTCCCTGGAGCTGGGGTTTGGGGCCTCCAGGGGTTGGGCCTCTGGAGCTACGGTTGGGGCCCCGAGGGGTTGGGCACCTGGAGCTATGGTTGAGGCCCCCAGGGGTTCGGCCCCTGGAGCTGGGGTTGGGGCACCCAGGGGTTGAGTCCCTGGACCTGGGGTTTGGGGCCTCAAGGGGTTGGGCCCCTGGAGCTGAAGATGGGGTCCCCAGGTGTTGGGCACCTGGAACTGGGGTTGGGGACCCCAGGGGTTGGGCCCCTGGAGGTAGGGTTGATGGCCCCACGGGGTTGAGCCCCAGGAGCTAGATTTGGGGTACCCAGGGGTTGAGCCACTGGAGCTACGATTGGGGCTCCCAGGGGTTGGGCCAGTGGAGCTGAGCTAGGGGCCCCCAGGGGTTGGGCCCCTGGAGCTACGGTTGGGGCCCCCAGAGGTTGGGCCCGTGGAGCTGGGTTTTGGGCCCCCAGGGGTTGGGCCCCTAGCGCTGGGGTTGAGGGCCCAAGGGGTTGGGCCCCTGGGGCTACGGTTGGGGCCCCCAGGGGTTGGGCCCCTGCAGCTCGGGTTGGGGCCCCCAGGGTTTGCGGCCTTGCCTCGGGGTTGAGGGCTCGAGGGGTTGGTCCCCTGGAGTTACGGTTGGGGCCCCCATTGGTTGGGCCCCTGGAGATGGGATTGGGGAACCCAGGGGTTGGGCCACTGGAGATAGGTTGGGGCCCCTAGGGGTTGGGCCCCTGGAGCTGGGGTAGGGATCCCCAGGGGTTGGGCCCCTGGAGCTGGGGTTGGGGCCCCTAGGGGTTGGGCCCCTGGAAATGGGGTAGGGGGCCCCAGTGGTTGGGCCTATAGAGCTACGATAGGGGCCCCGAGGGGTTGTGCCCCTGCAAATTGGGTTGGTGCCCGCAGGGGTTGGGCCCGTGGAGCTACGGTTGGGGCCCCCAGGGGTTGGGCCCCTGGAGCTACAGTTGGGGCCCCCAGGGGTTGGGCCCCTGGAGCTACAGTTGGGGCCCCCAGGCGTTGGGCCCCTGGAGCTGGGGTTGAGGGCCCCAGGGGTTTGGTCCCTGGAGCTGGGGTTGGGGCACGCAGGTGTTAGTCCCCTGGAGCTAGGGTTGTGGCCTCTAGGTGTTGAGCCCCTGGAGCTGGGGCTGGGGCCCCCCGCGGTTGGGCCCCTGAAACTGCGGTTAGGGCCCCCAGGGTTTGAGCCCCTGGAGCTAGGGTTGGATACTCCAGAAATTGGGCCATTCGAGTTAGGGTTGAGGGCCCCAGGAGTTGGGCCCCTGGAGCTGGGGTTGGTGCCCCAAGGGGTTGGGCCCCTGGAGCTAGGGTTGGGGCACCCAGGGGTTGGGCCCCTGGAGCTACGGTTAGGGCCCCCAGGGGTTGGGTCCCTGGAGCTGGGATTGGGGCCCCCAGGGGTTCGGTCCCTGGAGCTGCGGTTGGGGCCCCCAGGGGTTGGGCCCCTGGAGCTGGGGTTGGGACCCCCAGGGGTTGGGCCCCTGTAGCTGGGGTTGGGGCAACGACAGCTTAGGCCCCTGGAGCTACGGTTGGGTCCCCCAGGGGTTGGGCCCCTGGAGCTACGGTTGGGGCCCCCAGAGGCTGGGCCCCTGGAGCTGGGGTTGGGGTCATCAGGGGTTGGGCCCCTGGAGCTAGGGTTGGGGCACCCTGGGGTTGGGCCCCTGGAGCTACGGTTAGGGCCCCCAGGGGTTGGGTCCCTGGAGCTGGGATTGGGGCCCCCAGGGGTTCGGTCCCTGGAGCTGCGGTTGGGGCCCCCAGGGGTTGGGCCCCTGGAGCTGGGGTTGGGACCCCCAGGGGTTGGGCCCCTGTAGCTGGGGTTGGGGCAACGACAGCTTAGGCCCCTGGAGCTACGGTTGGGTCCCCCAGGGGTTGGGCCCCTGGAGCTACGGTTGGGGCCCCCAGAGGCTGGGCCCCTGGAGCTGGGGTTGGGGTCATCAGGGGTTGGGCCCCTGGAGCTAGGGTTGGGGCACCCTGGGGTTGGGCCCCTGCAGCTACGGTTAGGGCAGCCAGGGGTTGGGCCGCTGGAGCTGGGGCTGGGACCCCACGAGTTGGGGCCTTGCCCCGGGGTTGACGGCCCGAGGGTTTGGGCCCCTAGAGCTACGGTTGGGGCCCCCAGGGGTTGGGCCCCTTGAACTGGGGTTGGGGCCCCCAGAGGTTGGGCCTCTTTAGCTACGGTTGTGGCACCCAGGGGTTCGGCCCCTGGAGCTGGGGTTGGGGCACCCAGAGGTTGGGCTCTTGAAGCTATGGTTGGGGCCCCCAGGGGTTGGGCCCCTGGAGCTGTGGTTGAGGGCCCCAGGGGTTGGGCCCCTGGAACTGGGGTTGGGGCACCCAGGGATTAGGACCCTGCAGCTACTGTTGGGGCCCCAGGGCTTGGGCCCCTGGAGCTGGGGTTGGTACACCCAGGGGTTAGGCCCCTGGAGCTAGGGTTCGGGCCTGCAGAAGTAGGGCCCCTGGAACTAGAGTTGAGGGCCCCAGGGGTTGGGCCCCTGGCGTTGGGGTTGGGGCCCGCAGTGGTTGGGCGACTGGACCTAGGTTTGGTGCACCCAGGGGTTGGGCCCTGGAGCTACGGTTAGGGCCCCCAGGGGTTGGACACCTGGAGCTGGGGTTGGGGCCCCCAGGAGTTGGGCCCCTGGAGCTTCGGTTAGTGCCCCCAGGGTTTGGGAACCTGAACTGGGGTTGTGGCACCCACCAGTTTGGCCCCTGGAGCTACGGTTAGGGCCCCAAGGGGTTGGGCCCCTGGAGCTGGGGCTTTGGCCCCCAGGGGTTTGGTCTCTGGCGCTGGGGTTGAGGGTCCAAGGGGTTGGGCCCCTGGAGCTACGGTTAGGGCCCCCAGGGGTGTGGCCCCTGCAGCTGGGGTTGGGGGCCCCAGGGGTTGGGCCCCTGGAGCTATGGTTGGGGCACCCAGGGGTTGGGCCCCTGGAGCTGGGGTTGCGGCACCCAGCGCTTGGACCAATGGAGATACGGTTGGAGCCTCCAGGGGTAGGGCTCCTGGAACTTGAGTTGGTGCCCCCAGGGGTTGTGCCTCTGGAGCTGGGGTTGGGGGCCACCAGGGATTGGTCCCCTGGAGCTAGAGTTCGGCCCCATGGGTTGGGCCCCTGGAGCTGCGGATGGAGCCCCCAGGGGTTCGGCCCCTGGAACTGGGGTTTCGGCCCCCAGGGGTTGGACCCCTGGAGCTGGGGTTGAGGGCTGCAGGAGTTTGGCCCCTGGATCTACGGTTGGGTCCCCCAGGGGTTGGGCCCCTGGAGCTGGGGTTGGGGCCTGCAGGGGTTGGGCCCCTGGAGCTGTGCTTGAGGGCCCCAGGGGTTGGGCCCCTGGAACTGCGGTTGGGGCACCCAGGGATTAGGACCCTGCAGCTACGGTTCGGGCCCCCAGGGCTTGGGCCCCTGGAGCAGGGGTTAAGGACCCCAGGGGTTGGTCCCCTGGAGCTGGGATTGGGACACCCAGGTGTTAGTCCCCTGGAACTACGGTTGAGGCCCCCAGGGGTTGGGCCCCTGGAGCTGGGGTTCGGGCCCCCTGGGTTGGGCCCCTGGAGCTAGGGTTCGGGCATCCAGAAGTAGGGCCCCTAAAGCTAGAGTTGAGGGCCCCAGGGGTTAGGCCCCTGGCGTTGGGGTTGGGGCCCCCAGGGGTTGGGCGACTGGACCTAGGGTTGTTGGCCCCAGGAGTTGGGCCCCTGGAGCTAGGGTTGGGGCCCCAGGAGATGGGCCCCTGGAGCTAGGGTTTGGGCACCCAGGGGTTGGGCCCCTGGAGCTTCGGTTAGGGCCCCCAGGAGTTGGGCCCCTGGAGCTCGGATTGAGGCACCCAGCGGTTGGGCACCTGGAGCTACGGTTAAGGCCCCAAGGGGATAGGCCCCTGGAGCTGGGGTTAGGGCCCCCAGGGGTTGGGCGCCTGGAGCTGGGGTTGTGGACCCCAGGGGTTGGGCCCCTGGCACTGGGGTTGAGGGCCCCAGGGGTTGGGCCCCTGGAGCTACAGTTGGGGCCCCCAGGGTTTGGGCCCCTGGAGCTGGAGTTGGGGCCCCCAGGGTTTGGGCCCCTGGAGATAGGGTTGGGGCACCCAGGGGTTGGGCCCCTGGAGCTACGGTGAGGGCCCCCAGGGGTTGGTCCCCTGGAGCTACGGTTGTGGCCCCCAGGGTTTGGGCCCCTGGAGCTTGGGTTGGGGCCCCCAGGGGTTTGGCCCCTGGAGCTGCGCTTGGGACCCCAGGGTTTGGGCTGCTGGAGCTGGGGTTGGGGCACCTAGGTGTTGGTCCCCTGGAGATGGGGATGAGGCCCCTAGGGGTTTGGCCCCTGGAGCTACGATTGGGACCCCCAGGGGCTGGGCCCCTGCAGCTACGATTGGGACCCCCAGGGGTTCGGCCCCTGGAGCTGCGGTTTGTGCACCCAGGGTTTGGGCCCCTGGAGCTATGGTTTAGGCACCCAGGGGTTGGGCCCCTGGAGCTGAGGTTGGGGCCCCCATGGGTTAGGCCCCTAGAACTGGGGTTGGGTCCCCAAGGGGTTGGGCCCCTGGAGCTAAGATTCAGGGCCCCAGGGGTTGGGCCCCTGGAGCTAGTGTTCGGGCTTCCAGGGGTTGAGGCCCTCTCGCTACGGTTGGGTCCCCGAGGGGTTGGGCCCCTGAACCTGCGGTTAGGGACCCCAGGGGTTGTGCCCCTGGAGCTACTGTTGGGGCTCCCAGGGGTTGTTCTCCTGGAGCTAGGGTTGAGAGCCCCAGGGGTTGGGCCCCTGGAGCTGGGGTTTGGGCCCCCAGGGGTTGGGCCCCTGGAGCTGTTGTTGGGGCAACCAGGGGTTGGGCCCCTGGAGTCACACTTGGGGCCCCCAGGGGTTGGGCCCCTGCAGATGGGGTTGGTGTGCCCAGGGGTTGAGCCCCTGGAACTGGGGTTGGGGCCCCCAGGGGTTGGGCCCCTGGAGCTAGGGTTGAGGGCCCTAGGTGTTGGGCCCCAGGAGCTAGAGTTGGGGCCAACAGGGGTTGGGCCCCTGGAGCTGGGGTTGGGACCCTTAGGGGTTGGGCCCCTTGAGATGGGGTTGGTGACCCCAGGGGTGGGGCCCCTGGAATTACGGTTAGGGCCCCCAGGGGTTGGGCCTCTGGAGGTGGGGTTGGGGCATCCAGGGGCTGGGTCCCTGGAGCTAAGATTAGGGCTCCCAGGGGTTCGGCCTCTGGAGCTGGGGTCGCGGCACCCAGGGTTTGGGCCCCTGGAACTGGGGTTGTTGCCCCCAGGGGTTGGGCCCCTGGAGCTACGGTTGGAACCCCCAGGGGTTGGGCCCCTGGAGCTGGGGTTGGGGCACCGAGGGCTTGGGCCCGTTGTTCTGGGGTTGAGGGCCACAGGGGCTGGGCCCTTGGAGCTACGGTTGGGGACCCCAGTGACTGGGTCCCTGGAACTGGGGTTGGTACCCACAGGGATTGGGCCCTTCGAGCTGGGGTTGGGGCCCCAGGGGTTGGGCACCTGAAGCTAGGGTTGAGAGCCCCAGCGGTTGGGCTCCTGGAGCTACGGATTGGGCCCCCAGGGGTTGAGCCCTTGGAGCTGGGGTTGGTGCCCCCAGGGGCTGGGCCCAAAGACCTGGAGTTGGGGCACCAAGGGGTTGGGCCCCTGGAGCTACGGTTCGGTCCCCCAGTGGTTGGGCCCCTGGAGCTGGGGATGGGGCCGCCAGTGGTTGGACCCCTGGAATTACGGTTGGGTCCCCTAGCGGTTGGGATCCTGGAGCTATGGTTGGGGCCCTCAGTGGTTTCGCCCCTGGGGCTGAAGTTGGAGCAAGTAGGGGTTGGGCCCCTGGAACTGGGGTTTGGGCCACCAGGGGTTGGGCCCCTGGAGCAAGGATTGAGGGCCTCAGGGGTTGGACCATTGGAGCAAAGGTTTGGGCCCCCAAGGGTTGGGCCCCTGGAGCTAGGGTTAGGGGACCCAGGCATTGGGCCCATGGAGCTAGGAATAGGTCCCTCAGGGGTTGGGCCCCTGGAGCTACGGTTAGGGCCCCCAGTTGCTGGGTCCCTGGAGCTAAGGTTAGGGGACCCAGGGGCTGGGCCCCTGAAGCAAGAGTTAGGGCCCCCAGGGATTCTACCTCTAGAGCTAGGGTTAGGTCCCACAGGGGCTGGGTCCCTGGAGCTAAAGTTAGGGGTCCCAGGGGCTGGGACCCTGAAGCAAGAGTTAGGGCCCCCAGGGGTTGGGCCCATGGAGCTAGGGTTAGGGACCGCAGGGGTTGGGCCCCTGGAACTAGGGTTTGAGGACCCAGGGGTTGGACCCCTGCAGCTAGGTACAGAGGACCTAGGGGTTTGGCCCCTGGAGCTAGGGCTTGAGCCCCCAGGGGTTAGGCCACAGGAGCTAGGGTTAGGGGACCAAGGGGTTGGTCCCCTGGAGCTAGGGTTAGGGCCCCCAGGGGTTGGGCCCGTGAAGATAGGGTTAGGGCCACCACTGGATGGGCCCCTTGAGCTAGGGTTAGCGTCCCCCGGGGTTGGGCCCCTTTAGCTAGGTTTAGGGGACCCAGGGGTTTGGCCCCTGGACCTAGAGTTAGGGCCCCCAGGAGTTGGGCCCCTGAAACTAGGGTTAGTGCGCGCAGGGGATCGGCCCCTGGAGCTAGGGTTAGGGAACCCATGGGTTGGGCCCCTGGACTTAGCGTTAGGGCGCCAGGGGTTGGGCCCCTGGAGCTCGTGTTAGGGGACCCAGGGGTTGGACCCCTGGAGCTAGGATTAGGGCCCCCAGGGGTTGGGCCCCTAGAGCTAGGGATAGAGGACCTAGGGGTTTGGCCCCTGGAGCTAGGGCTTGAGCCCCCAGGGGTTAGGCCACAGGAGCTAGGGTTAGGGGACCAAGGGGTTGGTCCCCTGGAGCTACGGTTAGGACCCCCAGGGGTTGGGCCCGTGAAGCTAGGGTTAGGGCCACCAGTGGATAGGCCCCTTGAGCTAGGGTTATGGTCCCCAGGGGTGGGCCCCTGGAGCTAGGGTTTGGGGATCCAGGGGTTTGGCCCCTGGAACTGGGTTTAGGGCCCCCAGGGGTTGGGCCCCTGGACCTAGAGTTAGGGCCCCCAGGGGTTGGGCCCCTGAAACTAGTTTTAGGGCGCGCAGGGGTTCGGCCCCTGGAGCTAGGGTTAGGGGACCCATGGGTTGGGCCCCTGGACCTAGCGTTAGGGCCCCCAGGGGTTGGGCCCCTGGAGCTCGTGTTAGGGGACCCAGGGGTTGGGCCCCTGGAGCTAGGGTAAGGGGACCCAGGGGTTCGGCCCCTGGAGCTAGAGTCAGGGGCCCCAGGGGTTGGGCTCCTGGAGCTAGGGTCAGGGGATCCAGAGGTTGGGCCCCTGGAGCTAGAGTTACAGGATCCAGGTGTCTAGGGTTATAGGACCCAATTGTTTCGCCCCTTTAGCTAGGGTAAGTGCCCCCAGGGGTTGGGCAGCTGGATCTAGGTTTACGGCTCCAGGGGCTGAGCCCGTGGAGCTAGGGTTAAGGCCCCCAGGGGTTGGGCCCGTGTCACTAGGGTTAGGGGACCTAGGGGTTGGGCCCCTGCAGCTTCGGTTAGGGTCCCCAGGGGTTGGACTCCTGGAGCTAGGGTTAGGGCCTCCAGTGGTTGAGCCCCTGGAGCTAGGGTTAGAGGACCTAGAGTGTGGGCCCCTGGAGCTAGGGTTAGGGGAAGCAGGGGTTTCTCCCTGGAGCTAGGGTTACGGCCCCCAGGGGTTGGTCCCCTGGAGCTAGGGTTAGGGGACCCAGGGGTTGGGCCTGTGGAGATAGGGTTAGGGCCCCCAGGGGTTAGGACCCTGGAGCTAGTGTTAGGAGACTCAAGGGTTGGGCCCCTGATGCTAGGGTTCGGGCCCCCAGGGGTTGGGCCCCTGTAGCTAAGGTTAGGGCCCGCAGGAGTTGGGCCCCTGGAGCTAGGGTTAGAGGACACAGGGGTTGGGCCCCTGGAGCTAGGGTTAGGGGACCCAGGTATTGGGCCCCTGGAGCTAGGGTTAGGGGACACAGGGTTCGGGCCCCTGGAGCTAGAGTTAGGGGATACAAGGGTTGAGACCCTGGAGCTAGGGTTAGGGACCACAGGGGTTGGGCCCCTGCAGCTAGGGTTAGAGGACACAGGTGTTGGACCCCTGGAGCTAGAGTTATGGTCCCCAGGGTTTCGGCCCCTGGAGCTAGTGTTAGGGCACCCAGGGATTGGGCCCCTGGAGCTAGGGTTACGGGACCCAGGGGTTGGGCCCCTGGAGCAAGGGTTATGGCCCCCAGGGGTTGGGCCCTGAAGCTAGGGTTAGGGGACCCAGGGGTTTCACCCCTGGAGCTATGGTTAGGGCCACCAGGCGTTAGGCCCCTGGAGCTAGGGTTACGACCCCCAGAGGTTGGGCCCCTGGAGCTAGGGATGGAGGACCTAGGGGTTGGGCCCCTGGAGCTAGGGTTTGGGCCCCCAGGGTTTAGGACCCAGGAGGTAGGGTTACAGGACCCAGGGGTTGGGCCCCTGGAGCTACGAATAGGGCCCCCAGGGGTTGGGCCTGTGAAGCTAGGGTTAGGGCCACCAGGGGTTGGGCCCCTTGAGCTAGGGTTAGGATCCCCAGGGGTTGGGCCCCTGTAGCTAGGTTTAGGGACCCCAATGGTTGGGCCCCTGGAGCTAGGGTTAGGGGACCCAGGCGTTGGGCCCCTGGAGCTAGGGTGAGGTCCCTCATTGGTTGGGCCCCTGGAGCTAGGGTTAGGGCCCATAGGGGCTGGGTCCCTGGAGCTAAGGTTAGGGACCCAGGGGTTGGGCCCCGGAAGCATGAGTTATGGCCCCCAGGGGTTGGGCCCCTGGAGCTAGGGTTAGGGATCGCAGGGGTTCGGCCCCTGGAGCTAGGGTTAGGGGACCCAGGGGCTGGGCCCCGGGAGCTACAGTTAGAGTCCCCAGGGGTTAGGCCCCTGGAGCTAGAGTTATGGGATCGAGGGGTTGTTCCCTTGGAGCTAGGGCTATCAACTCCAGGGGTTGGGCCCCTGGAGCTAGGGTTAGGGCCCCCAGGGGTTGGGCCCCTGGAGCTAGGGTTAGGGGACCCGGTGGTTGGGCCCCTGGAGTTAGGGTTTGGGCCCCAGGGGTTGGAACCCTGGAGCAAGGGTAAGGGGAACCAGTGGTTGGGCCCCTGGATTTAGAGTTAGGGCTCCCTGGGGTTGGGCCCCTGTAGCTAGGGTTAGGGGACCCCGGGGTTGGGCCCCTGGAACTAGGATTAGAGGACCTAGGGGTTCGGCCCCTGGAGATAGAGTTTGGGGCCCCAGGGGTTGGGACCCTGGAGCTAGGGTAAGGGGACCCAGAGGTTGGGACCCTGGAGCTATAGTTAGGGCCCCCAGGGGTTGGGCCCCTGTAGCTAGGGTTAGGGGACCCAGAAGTTGGGCCCCTAGAGCTAGGGTTAGAGGATCTAGGCGTTCCGCCCATGGAGCTAGGGTTAGGGCCCCAGGGGTTGGACCCCTGGAGCTAGGGTTAGGGGACTCAGGGGTTGGGCCCCTGTAGCTAAGGTTAGGGCCCCCAGGGGTTGGGCCCCTGGACCTAGGGTTAGGGGACCCAGGGATTGGTCCCCTGGAGCTAGAATTAGGGCCTCCAGGTGTTAGGCTCCTGGAGCTAGTGTTATGGGACCCAGAGGTTGTGCCCCTGGAGCTAGGGTTACGGGACCCAGGGGTTGGGCCCCTGGAGCAAGGATTAGGGCCCCCAGGGGTTGGGCCCCTGGAGATAGGGTTAGGGGACCCAGGGGTTCGGCCCCTGGAGCTAGGGTTAGAGGACACAGGGGTTTGGCCCCTGGAACTAGGTTTAGGGTCCCCAGGGTTTGGGCCCCTGGACCTAGGGTTAGAGTCCTCAGGGGTTGGGCCCCTGAAACTAGGGTTAGGGGCCCCAGGGGTTGGGCCCCTGGAGCTAGGGTTAGGGACCCCAGGGGTTGGGCCCCTGGAACTAGGGTTTGTGGACCCAGGGGTTGGATCCCTGGAGCTAGGGATAGAGGACCTAGGGGTTTGGCCCCTGGAGCTAGGGCTTGAGCCCCCAGGGGTTAGGCCCCAGGAGCTAGCATTAGGGGACCAAGGGGCTGGTCCCCTGGAGCTAGGGTTAGGGCCCCCCGGGGTTGGGCCCCTGTAGCTAGGTTTAGGGAACCCAGGGTTTTGGCCCCTGGGACTAGGTTTAGGGACCCCAGCGGTTGGACCCCTGAACCTAGAGTTAGGGCCCCCAGGAGTTGGGCCCCTGAAACTAGGGTTAGTGCGCGCAGGGGATCGGCCCCTGGAGCTAGGGTTAGGGAACCCATGGGTTGGGCCCCTGGAGCTCGTGTTAGGGGACCCAGGGGTTGGGCCCCTGGAGCTAGGATTAGGGCCCCCAGGGGTTGAGCCCCTGGAGCTAGGGATAGAGGACCTAGGGGTTTGGCCCCTGGAGCTAGGGCTTGAGCCCCCAGGGGTTAGGCCACAGGAGCTAGGGTTAGGGGACCAAGGGGTTGGTCCCCTGGAGCTACGGTTAGGGTCCCCAGGGGTTGGGCCCGTGAAGCTAGGGTTAGGGCCACCAGTGGATGGGCCCCTTGAGCTAGGGTTATGGTCCCCAGGGGTTGGGCCCCTGGAGCTAGGGTTTGGGGACCCAGGGGTTTGGCCCCTGGAACTAGGTTTAGGGCCCTCAGGGGTTGGGCTCCTGGACCTAGAGTTAGGGCCCCCAGGGGTTAGGCCCCTGAAACTAGGGTTAGGGCTCGCAGGGGTTCGGCCCCTGGAGCTAGGGTTAGGGGACCCATGGGTTGGGCCCCTGGACCTAGCGTTAAGGCCCCCAGGGGTTGGGCCCCTGGAGCTCGTGTTAGGAGACTCAGGGGTTGGGCCCCTGGAGCTAGGGTAAGGGGACCCAGGGGTTCGGCCCCTGGAGCTAGGGTCAGGGGCATCGGTGGTTGGGATCCTGGAGCTAGGGTCAGGGGATCCAGAGGTTGGGCCCCTGGAGCTAGAGTTACGGGACCCAGGTGTCTAGGGTTAGAGGACCCAATTGTTTCGCCCCTTTAGCTAGGGTAAGTGCCCCCAGGGGTTGGGCAGCTGGATCTAGGTTTACGGCTCCAGGGGCTGGGCCCGTGGAGCTAGGGCTAAGGCCCCCAGGGGTTGGGCCCCTGTAGCTAGGGTTAGGGGACCTAGGGGTTGGGCCCCTGCAGCTTGGGTTAGGGTCCCCAGGGGTTGGGCTCCTGGAGCTAGGGTTAGGGCCTCCAGTGGTTGCGCCCCTGGAGCTAGGGTTAGGGGAAGCAGGGGTTTCTCCCTGGAGCTAGGGTTACAGCCCTCAGGGGTTGGGCCCCTGGAGCAAGGATTAGGGCCCCCAGGGGTTGGGCCCCTGGAGATAGGGTTATGGGACCCAGGGGTTCGGCCCCTGGAGCTAGGGTTAGAGGACACAGGGGTTTGGCCCCTGGAACTAGGTTTAGGGTCCCCAGGGTTTGGGCCCCTGGACCTAGGGTTAGAGTCCTCAGGGGTTGGGCCCCTGAAACTAGGGTTAGGGGCCCCAGGGGTTGGGCCCCTGGAGCTAGGGTTAGGGACCCCAGGGGTTGGGCCCCTGGAACTAGGGTTTGTGGACCCAGGGGTTGGACCCCTGGAGCTAAGGATAGAGGACCTAGGGGTTTGGCCCCTGGAGCTAGGGCTTGAGCCCCCAGGGGTTAGGCCCCAGGAGCTAGCATTAGGGGACCAAGGGGCTGGTCCCCTGGAGCTAGGGTTAGGGCCCCCCGGGGTTGGGCCCCTGTAGCTAGGTTTAGGAAACCCAGGGTTTTGGCCCCTGGAACTAGGTTTAGGGACCCCAGCGGTTGGACCCCTGAACCTAGAGTTAGGGCCCCCAGGAGTTGGGCCCCTGAAACTAGGGTTAGTGCGCGCAGGGGATCGGCCCCTGGAGCTAGAGTTAGGGAACCCATGGGTTGGGCCCCTGGAGCTCGTGTTAGGGGACCCAGGGGTTGGGCACCTGGAGCTAGGGTCAGGGGACTCAGGGGTTGGGCCCCTGGAGCTAGGATTAGGGCCCCCAGGGGTTGAGCCCCTGGAGCTAGGGATAGAGGACCTAGGGGTTTAGCCCCTGGAGCTAGGGCTTGAGCCCCCAGGGGTTAGGCCACAGGAGCTAGGGTTAGGGGACCAAGGGGTTGGTCCCCTGGAGCTACGGTTAGGGTCCCCAGGGGTTGGGCCCGTGAAGCTAGGGTTAGAGCCACCAGTGGATGGGCCCCTTGAGCTAGGGTTATGGTCCCCAGGGGTTGGGCCCCTGGAGCTAGGGTTTGGGGACCCAGGGGTTTGGCCCCTGGAACTAGGTTTAGGGCCCTCAGGGGTTGGGCCCCTGGACCTAGAGTTAGGGCCCCCAGGGGTTAGGCCCCTGAAACTAGGGTTAGGGCTCGCAGGGGTTCGACCCCTGGAGCTAGGGTTAGGGGACCCATGGGTTGGGCCCCCGGACCTAGCGTTAAGGCCCCCAGGGGTTGGGCCCCTGGAGCTCGTGTTAGGGGACTCAGGGGTTGGGCCCCTGGAGCTAGGGTAAGGGGACCCAGGGGTTCGGCCCCTGGAGCTAGGGTCAGGGGCCCCGGTGGTTGGGCTCCTGGAGCTAGGGTCAGGGGATCCAGAGGTTGGGCCCCTGGAGCTAGAGTTACGGGACCCAGGTGTCTAGGGTTAGAGGACCCAATTGTTTCGCCCCTTTAGCTAGGGTAAGTGCCCCCAGGGGTTGGGCAGCTGGATCTAGGTTTACGGCTCCAGGGGCTGGGCCCGTGGAGCTAGGGCTAAGGCCCCCAGGGGTTGGGCCCCTGTAGCTAGGGTTAGGGGACCTAGGGGTTGGGCCCCTGCAGCTTGGGTTAGGGTCCCCAGGGGTTGGGCTCCTGGAGCTAGGGTTAGGGCCTCCAGTGGTTGCGCCCCTGGAGCTAGGGTTAGGGGAAGCAGGGGTTTCTCCCTGGAGCTAGGGTTACGGCCCTCAGGGGTTGGGCCCCTGGAGCTAGGGTTAGGGGACCCAGGGGTTGGGCCTGTGGAGATAGGGTTAGGGCCCCCAGGGGTTAGGACCCTGGAGCTAGTTTTAGGAGACTCAGGGGTTGGGCCGCTGATGCTAGGGTTCGGGCCCCCAGGGGTTGGGCCCCTGTAGCTAAGGTTAGGGCCCGCAGGAGTTGGGCCCCTGGAGCTAGGGTTAGAGGACACAGGGGTTGGGCCCCTGGAGCTAGGGTTAGAGGACCCAGGCTTGGGCCCCTGGAGCTAGGGTTAGGGGACCCAGGGTACGGGCCCCTGGAGCTAGAGTTAGGGGATACAAGGGTTGAGACCCTGGAGCTAGGGTTAGGGACTCCAGGGGTTGGGCCCCGGCAGCTAGGCTTAGAGGACCCAGGTGTTGGACACCTGGAGCTAGAGTTAGGGTCCCCAGGGTTTCGACCCCTGGAGCTAGGGTTAGGGCACCCAGGGATTGGGCCCCTGGAGCTAGGGTTACGGGACCCAGGGGTTGGGCCCCTGGAGCAAGGGTTATGGCCCCGAGGGGTTGGGCCCTGGAGCTAGGGTTAGGGGACCCAGGGGTTTGGCCCCTGGAGCTATGGTTAGGGCCACCAGGCGTTAGGCCCCTGGAGCTAGGGTTAGGACCCCCAGAGGTTGGGCCTCTGGAGCTAGGGGTGGAGGACCTAGGGGTTGGGCCCCTGGAGCTAGGGTTTGGGCCCCCAGGGTTTAGGGCCCAGGAGGTAGGGTTACGGGACCCAGGGGTTGGGCCCCTGGACCTACGATTAGTGCCCCCAGGGGTTGGGCCTGTGAAGCTAGGGTTAGGGCCCCCAGGGGTTGGGCCCCTGTAGCTAGGTTTAAGGACCCCAGTGGTTGGTCCCCTGGAGCTAGGGTTAGGGGACCCAGGCGTAGGGCCCCAGGAGCTTGGATGAGGTCCCTCAGGGGTTGGGCCCCTCGAGCTAGGGTTATGACCCCAAGGGGTTCGGCCCCTGGAGCTAGGGTTAGGGGACCCAGGGGTTGGGCCCCTGGATCTTGGCTTAGGGCACTCAGGCATTAGGCCCCTGGAGCTAGGGTTAGGGCCCCCAGGGGTTTGGGCCTGCAGCTAGGGTTAGAGGAACTAGGGGTTGGGCCCATGGAACTAGGGTTAGGGCCCCCAGGGGTTACTCCCCTGGAGCTTGCGTTAGGGGACACAGGGGTTGGGCCCCTGGAGCTAGGGTTAGGGCCCCCAGGGGTTTCGCCCCTGGAGCTAGGGTTAGGGGACCCAGGGGTTGGGCCCCTGGAGCTAGGGTTAGAGGACCTAGGGGTTCGACCCCTGGAGCTAGGGTTAGGGCCCCAGGGGTGAGCCACTGGAGGTAGGTTAGGGGACTCAGGGGTTGGGCCCTTGGAGCTAGGGTTAGGTCTCTCAGGGGTTGGGCCCCTGGAGCTAGGGTTAGGGATCCCAGGGGTTGGGCCCCTGGAGCTAGGGTTAGTTGACCAAGCGCCTGGGCCCCTGGAGCTACAGTTATAGCTCACAGGGGTTGGGCCCCTGGAGCTAGGGTTAGGGGATCCAGGGGTTGGTCCCCTGGAGTTAGGGTTACGGACCCCAGGGTTTGGGCCCCTGGAGCTAGCGTTAGGGGACTCAGGGGTTCAGACCCTGGAGCTAGAGTTAGGGTCCCCAGGGGTTGACCCCTGGAGCTAGGGTTAGGGAACACAGGGGTTTGGCCCCTGGAACCAGGTTTAGGGCCCCCAGGGGTTGGGCCCCTGGACCTAGAGTTAGGGCCCTCAGGAGTTGGGCCCCTGAAATTAGGGTTAGGGGACCCAGGGGTTGGGTCCCTGGAGCAAGGGTTTGGGCCTACAAGGGTTGGGCCCCCAGAGCTAGGGTTTGGGCCCCCAGGGTTTGGGCCCCTGGAGCTAGGGTTAAGGGACCCAGGGGTTGGGACCCTGGAACTGAAGTTAGGGGACCCAAGGGTTGGGCCCCTGGAGAAAGGATTAACGCCCCCATGGGTTCGGCCCCTGGAGCAAGGGTTAGGGTTATCCAGGGGTTCGGCCCCTAGAGCTAGGGTTAGGGCCCCCAGGGTTTCCGCCCGTGGAGCTAGGGTTACGGCACCCAGGGGTTGGGTCCCTGGAGCTAGGGTTAGGGGACCCAGGGGTTTTGCCCCTGGAGCTAGGATTACAGGACCCAGGGACTGGGCTCCTGGAGCTAGGTTTATAGCCCCCAGGGGTTGGGCCCCTGGAGCTAGGGTTAGAGGACCCAAGGGTTGGGCCCCTGGAGCTAGGTTTAGGGCCCTCAGGCATTAGGCCCCTGGAGCTAGGGTTAGGGCCAGCAGGGGTTGGGCCCCTGCAGCTAGGGTTAGAGGACCTAGGGGTTGGGCCCCTGGAGCTAGGGTTAGGACCCCCAGGGGTTAGGCCCCTGGATGTTGGATTAGGGAACCCAGGGGTTGGACCCCTGGAGCTAGGCTTAGGGCCCCCAGGGGTTTCGCCCCTGGAGCTCGGGTTAGGGGACCCAGTGGTTAGGCCCCTGGAGCTACGGTTAGGGCCCCCAGGGTTTGAGTCCCTGGAGCTAGGGTTAGGAGACCCAGATGTTTGGCCCCTGGAGCTAGGATTTGGGGCCCCAGGGGTTGAGCCCCTGGAGCTTGGGTAAGGGGACCCAGGGGTTGAGACCCTGGAGCTAGAGTTAGGGCCCCCAGGGGTTGGGCCCCTGTAGCTAGGGTAAGGGGACCCAGGGGTTGGGCCCCTGGAGCTAGAGTTAGGGCCCCCAGGTGTGGGCTCCTGGAGCTAGGGTTAGGGCCCCAGTGATTGGGCCCCTGGAGCTAGGGTTACGGGACCCAGGTAATGGACACCTGGAGCTAGGTTTATGGGACCCAGGGGTTGTGCGCCTGGAGCTACGGTTACTGGACCCAGGGGTTGGGCCCCTGGATCTGGGGTTATGGCCCCCAGGGGTTGGGCCCCTGGAGCTAGGGTCAGGGGACCCAGGGGTTCGGCCCCTGGAGCTAGGGTCAGGGGCCCCGGTGGTTGCGCTCCTGGAGCTAGGGTCAGGGGATCCAGAGGTTGGGCCCCTGGAGCTAGAGTTACGGGACCCAGGTGTCTAGGGTTAGAGGACCCAATTTTTTCGCCCCTTTAGCTAGGGTAAGTGCCCCCAGGGGTTGGGCAGCTGGATCTAGGTTTACGGCTCCAGGGGCTGGGCCCGTGGAGCTAGGGCTAAGGCCCCCAGGGGTTGGGCCCCTGTAGCTAGGGTTAGGGGACCTAGGGGTTGGGCCCCTGCAGCTTGGGTTAGGGTCCCCAGGGGTTGGGCTCCTGGAGCTAGGGTTAGGGCCTCCAGTGGTTGCGCCCCTGGAGCTAGGGTTAGGGGAAGCAGGGGTTTCTCCCTGGAGCTAGGGTTACGGCCCTCAGGGGTTGGGCCCCTGGAGCTAGGGTTAGGGGACCCAGGGGTTGGGCCTGTGGAGATAGGGTTAGGGCCCCCAGGGGTTAGGACCCTGGAGCTAGTTTTAGGAGACTCAGGGGTTGGGCCGCTGATGCTAGGGTTCGGGCCCCCAGGGGTTGGGCCCCTGTAGCTAAGGTTAGGGCCCGCAGGAGTTGGGCCCCTGGAGCTAGGGTTAGAGGACACAGGGGTTGGGCCCCTGGAGCTAGGGTTAGAGGACCCAGGCTTGGGCCCCTGGAGCTAGGGTTAGGGGACCCAGGGTACGGGCCCCTGGAGCTAGAGTTAGGGGATACAAGGGTTGAGACCCTGGAGCTAGGGTTAGGGACCCAAAGGGGTTGGGCCCCGGCAGCTAGGCTTAGAGGACCCAGGTGTTGGACACCTGGAGCTAGAGTTAGGGTCCCCAGGGTTTCGACCCCTGGAGCTAGGGTTAGGGCACCCAGGGATTGGGCCCCTGGAGCTAGGGTTACGGGACCCAGGGGTTGGGCCCCTGGAGCAAGGGTTATGGCCCCGAGGGGTTGGGCCCTGGAGCTAGGGTTAGGGGACCCAGGGGTTTGGCCCCTGGAGCTATGGTTAGGGCCACCAGGCGTTAGGCCCCTGGAGCTAGGGTTAGGACCCCCAGAGGTTGGGCCTCTGGAGCTAGGGATGGAGGACCTAGGGGTTGGGCCCCTGGAGCTAGGGTTTGGGCCCCCAGGGTTTAGGGCCCAGGAGGTAGGGTTACGGGACCCAGGGGTTGGGCCCCTGGACCTACGATTAGTGCCCCCAGGGGTTGGGCCTGTGAAGCTAGGGTTAGGGCCCCCAGGGGTTGGGCCCCTGTAGCTAGGTTTAAGGACCCCAGTGGTTGGTCCCCTGGAGCTAGGGTTAGGGGACCCAGGCGTAGGGCCCCAGGAGCTTGGATGAGGTCCCTCAGGGGTTGGGCCCCTCGAGCTAGGGTTATGACCCCAAGGGGTTCGGCCCCTGGAGCTAGGGTTAGGGGACCCAGGGGTTGGGCCCCTGGATCTTGGCTTAGGGCACTCAGGCATTAGGCCCCTGGAGCTAGGGTTAGGGCCCCCAGGGGTTTGGGCCTGCAGCTAGGGTTAGAGGAACTAGGGGTTGGGCCCATGGAACTAGGGTTAGGGCCCCCAGGGGTTACTCCCCTGGAGCTTGCGTTAGGGGACACAGGGGTTGGGCCCCTGGAGCTAGGGTTAGGGCCCCCAGGGGTTTCGCCCCTGGAGCTAGGGTTAGGGGACCCAGGGGTTGGGCCCCTGGAGCTAGGGTTAGAGGACCTAGGGGTTCGACCCCTGGAGCTAGGGTTAGGGCCCCAGGGGTGAGCCACTGGAGGTAGGTTAGAGGACTCAGGGGTTGGGCCCTTGGAGCTAGGGTTAGGTCTCTCAGGGGTTGGGCCCCTGGAGCTAGGGTTAGGGATCCCAGGGGTTGGGCCCCTGGAGCTAGGGTTAGGGGACCAAGCGCCTGGGCCCCTGGAGCTACAGTTATAGCTCACAGGGGTTGGGCCCCTGGAGCTAGGGTTAGGGGATCCAGGGGTTGGTCCCCTGGAGTTAGGGTTACGGACCCCAGGGGTTGGGCCCCTGGAGCTAGCGTTAGGGGACTCAGGGGTTCAGACCCTGGAGCTAGAGTTAGGGTCCCCAGGGGTTGACCCCTGGAGCTAGGGTTAGGGAACACAGGGGTTTGGCCCCTGGAACCAGGTTTAGGGCCCCCAGGGGTTGGGCCCCTGGACCTAGAGTTAGGGCCCTCAGGAGTTGGGCCCCTGAAATTAGGGTTAGGGGACCCAGGGGTTGGGTCCCTGGAGCAAGGGTTTGGGCCTACAAGGGTTGGGCCCCCAGAGCTAGGGTTTGGGCCCCCAGGGTTTGGGCCCCTGGAGCTAGGGTTAAGGGACCCAGGGGTTGGGACCCTGGAACTGAAGTTAGGGGACCCAAGGGTTGGGCCCCTGGAGAAAGGATTAAGGCCCCCATGGGTTCGGCCCCTGGAGCAAGGGTTAGGGTTATCCAGGGGTTCGGCCCCTAGAGCTAGGGTTAGGGCCCCCAGGGTTTCCGCCCGTGGAGCTAGGGTTACGGCACCCAGGGGTTGGGTCCCTGGAGCTAGGGTTAGGGGACCCAGGGGTTTTGCCCCTGGAGCTAGGATTACAGGACCCAGGGACTGGGCTCCTGGAGCTAGGTTTATAGCCCCCAGGGGTTGGGCCCCTGGAGCTAGGGTTAGAGGACCCAAGGGTTGGGCCCCTGGAGCTAGGTTTAGGGCCCTCAGGCATTAGGCCCCTGGAGCTAGGGTTAGGGCCAGCAGGGGTTGGGCCCCTGCAGCTAGGGTTAGAGGACCTAGGGGTTGGGCCCCTGGAGCTAGGGTTAGGACCCCCAGGGGTTAGGCCCCTGGATGTTGGATTAGGGAACCCAGGGGTTGGACCCCTGGAGCTAGGCTTAGGGCCCCCAGGGGTTTCGCCCCTGGAGCTCGGGTTAGGGGACCTAGTGGTTAGGCCCCTGGAGCTACGGTTAGGGCCCCCAGGGTTTGAGTCCCTGGAGCTAGGGTTAGGAGACCCAGATGTTTGGCCCCTGGAGCTAGGATTTGGGGCCCCAGGGGTTGAGCCCCTGGAGCTTGGGTAAGGGGACCCAGGGGTTGAGACCCTGGAGCTAGAGTTAGGGCCCCCAGGGGTTGGGCCCCTGTAGCTAGGGTAAGGGGACCCAGGGGTTGGGCCCCTGGAGCTAGAGTTAGGGCCCCCAGGTGTGGGCTCCTGGAGCTAGGGTTAGGGCCCCAGTGATTGGGCCCCTGGAGCTAGGGTTACGGGACCCAGGTAATGGACACCTGGAGCTAGGTTTATGGGACCCAGGGGTTGTGCGCCTGGAGCTACGGTTACTGGACCCAGGGGTTGGGCCCCTGGATCTGGGGTTATGGCCCCCAGGGGTTGGGCCCCTGGAGCTAGGGTCAGGGGACCCAGGGGTTGGGCCCCTGGAGCTAGGGTTACAGACGCCAGGCGTTAGGCCCCTGGAGCTAGGGTTTGGGACCCCAGGGTTTAGGCCCCAGGAGCTAGGTTTAGGGGACTCAGGGGTTGGGCCCCTGGAGCTAGGGTTAGGGATCCCAGGGGTTGGGCCCCTGTAACTAAGGTTAGGGCCCCCTGGGGTTGGGCCCCTGTAGCAAAGGTTAGGGACCCCAGGGGTTGGGACCGTGAAGCTAGGGTTAAGGCCACCAGGGGCTGGGCCTCTTGAGCTAGGGTTAGGGCCCCCAGGGGTTGGGCCCCTGGAGCTAGGGTTAGAGCCCCCAGGGATTGGGCCCCGGTAGCTAACGTTAGGGCCCCCAGGGGTTGGGCCCCTGGAGCTAGGGTTAGGGCCCCCAGGGGTTGTGCCCGTGGACCTAGGGTTAGGGACACCAGGGGTTGGGCCCCTGAAACTAGGTTTAGGGGACCCAGGGGTTAGGCCCCTGGAGCTAGGGTTAGGGCCCCCAGGGGTTGGTCCCCTGGAGCTAGGGTTTGCGAAGCAGGGGTTGGGTCCCTGGAACTAGGATTTGGGCCTACAGGGGTTGGGCCCCTGGAGCTAGGGTTAGGGCTCCCAGGGGTTGCGCCCCTGGCGCTTACGTTAGGGTACGCAGGGGTTGGGCCCCTGTCTCTAGGGTCTGGCCCCCAGGCGTTGGGCCCCTGGAGCTAGGGTTCGGGGACCGAGGGGTTGGGCCCCTTGAACTAGAGTTAGGGGACCCAGAGGTTGGTCCCCTGGAGCTAGAGTTAGGGCCCCCAGGGTTTGAGCCCCTGATGCTAGGGTTGAGGATCCAGGTTTTGGGCCCCTGGAGCTAGAGTAAGGGCCCCCAGGGGTTGGGCCCCTGAACCTAAGGTTAGGGGACCAAGGGGTTTGGCCCCTGGAGCTAGGGTTAGGGGACCTAGGGGTTGGGGCCGTGGAGCTTGGGTTATGACCCCAAGGGGTTCGGCCCCTGGAGCTAGGGTTAGGAGACCCAGGGGTTGGGCCCCTGGATCTTGGCTTAGGGCACTCAGGCATTAGGCCCCTGGAGCTAGGGTTAGGGCCCCCAGGGGTTTGGGCCTGCAGCTAGGGTTAGAGGAACTAGGGGTTGGGCCCATGGAACTAGGGTTAGGGCTCCCAGGGGTTACTCCTCTGGAGCTTGCGTTAGGGGACACAGGGGTTGGGCCCCTGGAGTTAGGGTTACGGACCCCAGGGGTTGGGCCCCTGGAGCTAGCGTTAGGGGACTCAGGGGTTCAGACCCTGGAGCTAGAGTTAGGGTCCCCAGGGGTTGACCCCTGGAGCTAGGGTTAGGGAACACAGGGATTTGGCCCCTGGAACCCTGTTTAGGGCCCCCAGGGGTTGGGCCCCTGGACCTAGAGTTAGGGCCCTCAGGAGTTGGGCCCCTGAAATTAGGGTTAGGGGACCCAGGGGTTGGGTCCCTGGAGCAAGGGTTTGGGCCTACAAGGGTTGGGCCCCCAGAGCTAGGGTTTGGGCCCCCAGGGTTTGGGCCCCTGGAGCTAGGGTTAAGGGACCCAGGGGTTGGGACCCTGGAACTGAAGTTAGGGGACCCAAGGGTTGGGCCCCTGGAGAAAGGATTAAGGCCCCCATGGGTTCGGCCCCTGGAGCAAGGGTTAGGGGACCCAGGGGTTGGTCCCCTGGAGCTAGATTTAGGGCCCCCTGGGGTTGGGCCCCTGGAGCTAGGGTTAGGGTTATCCAGGGGTTCGGCCCCTAGAGCTAGGGTTAGGGCCCCCAGGGTTTGCGCCCGTGGAGCTAGGGTTACGGCACCCAGGGGTTGGGTCCCTGGAGCTAGGGTTAGGGGACCCAGGGGTTTTGCCCCTGGATCTAGGATTACAGGACCCAGGGACTGGGCTCCTGGAGCTAGGTTTATAGCCCCCAGGGGTTGAGCCCCTGGAGCTAGGGTTAGAGGACCCAAGGGTTGGGCCCCTGGAGCTAGGTTTAGGGCCCTCAGGCATTAGGCCCCTGGAGCTAGGGTTAGGGCCAGCAGGGGTTGGGCCCCTGCAGCTAGGGTTAGAGGACCTAGGGGTTGGGCCCCTGGAGCTAGGGTTAGGGCCCCCAGGGGTTAGGCCCCTGGATGTTGGATTAGGGAACCCAGGGGTTGGACCCCTGGAGCTAGGCTTAGGGCCCCCAGGGGTTTCGCCCCTGGAGCTTGGGTTAGGGGACCCAGTGGTTAGGCCCCTGGAGCTACGGTTAGGGCCCCCAGGGTTTGAGTCCCTGGAGCTAGGGTTAGGAGACCCAGATGTTTGGCCCCTGGAGCTAGGATTTGGGGCCCCAGGGGTTGAGCCCCTGGAGCTTGGGTAAGGGGACCCAGGGGTTGAGACCCTGGAGCTAGAGTTAGGGCCCCCAGGGGTTGGGCCCCTGTAGCTAGGGTAAGGGGACCCAGGGGTTGGGCCCCTGGAGCTAGAGTTAGGGCCCCCAGGTGTGGGCTCCTGGAGCTAGGGTTAGGGCCCCAGTGATTGGGCCCCTGGAGCTAGGGTTACGGGACCCAGGTAATGGACACCTGGAGCTAGGTTTATGGGACCCAGGGGTTGTGCGCCTGGAGCTACGGTTACTGGACCCAGGGGTTGGGCCCCTGGATCTGGGGTTATGGCCCCCAGGGGTTGGGCCCCTGGAGCTAGGGTCAGGGGACCCAGGGGTTGGGCCCCTGGAGCTAGGGTTACAGACGCCAGGCGTTAGGCCCCTGGAGCTAGGGTTTGGGACCCCAGGGTTTAGGCCCCAGGAGCTAGGTTTAGGGGACTCAGGGGTTGGGCCCCTGGAGCTAGGGTTAGGGATCCCAGGGGTTGGGCCCCTGTAACTAAGGTTAGGGCCCCCTGGGGTTGGGCCCCTGTAGCAAAGGTTAGGGACCCCAGGGGTTGGGACCGTGAAGCTAGGGTTAAGGCCACCAGGGGCTGGGCCTCTTGAGCTAGGGTTAGGGCCCCCAGGGGTTGGGCCCCTGGAGCTAGGGTTAGAGCCCCCAGGGATTGGGCCCCGGTAGCTAACGTTAGGGCCCCCAGGGGTTGGGCCCCTGGAGCTAGGGTTAGGGCCCCCAGGGGTTGTGCCCGTGGACCTAGGGTTAGGGACACCAGGGGTTGGGCCCCTGAAACTAGGTTTAGGGGACCCAGGGGTTAGGCCCCTGGAGCTAGGGTTAGGGCCCCCAGGGGTTGGTCCCCTGGAGCTAGGGTTTGCGAAGCAGGGGTTGGATCCCTGGAACTAGGATTTGGGCCTACAGGGGTTGGGCCCCTGGAGCTAGGGTTAGGGCTCCCAGGGGTTGCGCCCCTGGCGCTTACGTTAGGGTACGCAGGGGTTGGGCCCCTGTCGCTAGGGTCTGGCCCCCAGGCGTTGGGCCCCTGGAGCTAGGGTTCGGGGACCGAGGGGTTGGGCCCCTTGAACTAGAGTTAGGGGACCCAGGGTTTGGGCCCCTGGAGATAGGGTTAGGGCCCCCATGGGTTGAGACCCTGGAGCTCGGATTAGGGGACCCAGAGGTTGGTCCCCTGGAGCTAGAGTTAGGGCCCCCAGGGTTTGAGCCCCTGATGCTAGGGTTGAGGATCCAGGTTTTGGGCCCCTGGAGCTAGAGTAAGGGCCCCCAGGGGTTGGGCCCCTGAACCTAAGGTTAGGGGACCAAGGGGTTTGGCCCCTGGAGCTAGGGTTAGGGGACCCAGGGGTTGGGGCCGTGGAGCTTGGGTTATGACCCCAAGGGGTTCGGCCCCTGGAGCTAGGGTTAGGAGACCCAGGGGTTGGGCCCCTGGATCTTGGCTTAGGGCACTCAGGCATTAGGCCCCTGGAGCTAGGGTTAGGGCCCCCAGGGGTTTGGGCCTGCAGCTAGGGTTAGAGGAACTAGGGGTTGGGCCCATGGAACTAGGGTTAGGGCCCCCAGGGGTTACTCCTCTGGAGCTTGCGTTAGGGGACACAGGGGTTGGGCCCCTGGAGTTAGGGTTACGGACCCCAGGGGTTGGGCCCCTGGAGCTAGCGTTAGGGGACTCAGGGGTTCAGACCCTGGAGCTAGAGTTAGGGTCCCCAGGGGTTGACCCCTGGAGCTAGGGTTAGGGAACACAGGGATTTGGCCCCTGGAACCCTGTTTAGGGCCCCCAGGGGTTGGGCCCCTGGACCTAGAGTTAGGGCCCTCAGGAGTTGGGCCCCTGAAATTAGGGTTAGGGGACCCAGGGGTTGGGTCCCTGGAGCAAGGGTTTGGGCCTACAAGGGTTGGGCCCCCAGAGCTAGGGTTTGGGCCCCCAGGTTTTGGGCCCCTGGAGCTAGGGTTAAGGGACCCAGGGGTTGGGACCCTGGAACTGAAGTTAGGGGACCCAAGGGTTGGGCCCCTGGAGAAAGGATTAAGGCCCCCATGGGTTCGGCCCCTGGAGCAAGGGTTAGGGGACACAGGGGTTGGTCCCCTGGAGCTAGATTTAGGGCCCCCTGGGGTTGGGCCCCTGGAGCTAGGGTTAGGGTTATCCAGGGGTTCGGCCCCTAGAGCTAGGGTTAGGGCCCCCAGGGTTTGCGCCCGTGGAGCTAGGGTTACGGCACCCAGGGGTTGGGTCCCTGGAGCTAGGGTTAGGGGACCCAGGGGTTCTGCCCCTGGATCTAGGATTACAGGACCCAGGGACTGGGCTCCTGGAGCTAGGTTTATAGCCCCCAGGGGTTGGGCCCCTGGAGCTAGGGTTAGAGGACCCAAGGGTTGGGCCCCTGGAGCTAGGTTTAGGGCCCTCAGGCATTAGGCCCCTGGAGCTAGGGTTAGGGCCAGCAGGGGTTGGGCCCCTGCAGCTAGGGTTAGAGGACCTAGGGGTTGGGCCCCTGGAGCTAGGGTTAGGGCCCCCCAGGGGTTAGGCCCCTGGATGTTGGATTAGGGAACCCAGGGGTTGGACCCCTGGAGCTAGGCTTAGGGCCCCCAGGGGTTTCGCCCCTGGAGCTCGGGTTAGGGGACCCAGTGGTTAGGCCCCTGGAGCTACGGTTAGGGCCCCCCAGGGTTTGAGTCCCTGGAGCTAGGGTTAGGAGACCCAGATGTTTGGCCCCTGGAGCTAGGATTTGGGGCCCCAGGGGTTGAGCCCCTGGAGCTTGGGTAAGGGGACCCAGGGGTTGAGACCCTGGAGCTAGAGTTAGGGCCCCCAGGGGTTGGGCCCCTGTAGCTAGGGTAAGGGGACCCAGGGGTTGGGCCCCTGGAGCTAGAGTTAGGGCCCCCAGGTGTGGGCTCCTGGAGCTAGGGTTAGGGCCCCAGTGATTGGGCCCCTGGAGCTAGGGTTACGGGACCCAGGTAATGGACACCTGGAGCTAGGTTTATGGGACCCAGGGGTTGTGCGCCTGGAGCTACGGTTACTGGACCCAGGGGTTGGGCCCCTGGATCTGGGGTTATGGCCCCCAGGGGTTGGGCCCCTGGAGCTAGGGTCAGGGGACCCAGGGGTTGGGCCCCTGGAGCTAGGGTTACAGACGCCAGGCGTTAGGCCCCTGGAGCTAGGGTTTGGGACCCCAGGTTTAGGCCCCAGGAGCTAGGTTTAGGGGACTCAGGGGTTGGGCCCCTGGAGCTAGGGTTAGGGATCCCAGGGGTTGGGCCCCTGTAACTAAGGTTAGGGCCCCCTGGGGTTGGGCCCCTGTAGCAAAGGTTAGGGACCCCAGGGGTTGGGACCGTGAAGCTAGGGTTAAGGCCACCAGGGGCTGGGCCTCTTGAGCTAGGGTTAGGGCCCCCAGGGGTTGGGCCCCTGGAGCTAGGGTTAGAGCCCCCAGGGATTGGGCCCCGGTAGCTAACGTTAGGGCCCCCAGGGGTTGGGCCCCTGGAGCTAGGGTTAGGGCCCCCAGGGGTTGTGCCCGTGGACCTAGGGTTAGGGACACCAGGGGTTGGGCCCCTGAAACTAGGTTTAGGGGACCCAGGGGTTAGGCCCCTGGAGCTAGGGTTAGGGCCCCCAGGGGTTGGTCCCCTGGAGCTAGGGTTTGCGAAGCAGGGGTTGGGTCCCTGGAACTAGGATTTGGGCCTACAGGGGTTGGGCCCCTGGAGCTAGGGTTAGGGCTCCCAGGGGTTGCGCCCCTGGCGCTTACGTTAGGGTACGCAGGGGTTGGGCCCCTGTCGCTATTGTCCGGCCCCCAGGCGTTGGGCCCCTGGAGCTAGGGTTCGGGGACCGAGGGGTTGGGCCCCTTGAACTAGAGTTAGGGGACCCAGGGTTTGGGCCCCTGGAGATAGGGTTAGGGCCCCCATGGGTTGAGACCCTGGAGCTCGGATTAGGGGACCCAGAGGTTGGTCCCCTGGAGCTAGAGTTAGGGCCCCCAGGGTTTGAGCCCCTGATGCTAGGGTTGAGGATCCAGGTTTTGGGCCCCTGGAGCTGGGGTTAGGGCCCCCAGGGGTTGGGCCCCTGAAACTTCGGTTAGGGGATCCAGGGGTTAGGCCCCTGGAGCTGTGGTTAGGGGACCCAGGGGTTGGGGCTGTGGAGCTTGGGTTATGACCCCAAGGGGTTCGGCCCCTGGAGCTAGGGTTAGGAGACCCAGGGGTTGGGCCCCTGGATCTTGGCTTAGGGCACTCAGGCATTAGGCCCCTGGAGCTAGGGTTAGGGCCCCCAGGTGGTTTGGGCCTGCAGCTAGGGTTAGAGGAACTAGGGGTTGGGCCAATGGAACTAGGGTTAGGGCCCCCAGGGGTTACTCCTCTGGAGCTTGCGTTAGGGGACACAGGGGTTGGGCCCCTGGAGCTAGGGTTAGGGCCCCCAGGGGTTTCGCCCCTGGAGCTAGGGTTAGGGGATCCAGGGATTGGGCCCCTGGAGCTAGGGTTAGAGGACCTAGGGGTTCGACCCCTGGAGCTAGGGTTAGGGCCCCAGGGGTGAGCCACTGGAGGTAGGTTAGGGGACTCAGGGGTTGGGCCCTTGGAGCTAGGGTTAGGTCTCTCAGGGGTTGGGCCCCTGGAGCTAGGGTTAGGGATCCCAGGGGTTGGGCCCCTGGAGCTAGGGTTAGGGGACCAAGCGCCTGGGCCCCTGGAGCTACAGTTATAGCTCACAGGGGTTGGGCCCCTGGAGCTAGGGTTAGGGGATCCAGGGGTTGGTCCCCTGGAGTTAGGGTTACGGACCCCAGGGGTTGGGCCCCTGGAGCTAGCGTTTGGGGGACTCAGGGGTTCAGACCCTGGAGCTAGAGTTACGGGTCCCCAGGGGTTGACCCCTGGAGCTAGGGTTAGGGAACACAGGGGTTTGGCCCCTGGAACCAGGTTTAGGGCCCCCAGGGGTTGGGCCCCTGGACCTAGAGTTAGGGCCCTCAGGAGTTGGGCCCCTGAAATTAGGGTTAGGGGACCCAGGGGTTGGGGTCCCTGGAGCAAGGGTTTGGGCCTACAAGGGTTGGGCCCCCAGAGCTAGGGTTTGGGCCCCCAGGGTTTGGGCCTCTGGAGCTAGGGTTAAGGGACCCAGGGGTTGGGACCCTGGAACTGAAGTTAGGGGACCCAAGGGTTGGGCCCCTGGAGAAAGGATTAAGGCCCCAATGGGTTCGGCCCCTGGAGCAAGGGTTAGGGGACCCAGGGGTTGGTCCCCTGGAGCTAGATTTAGGGCCCCCTGGGGTTGGGCCCCTGGAGCTAGGGTTAGGGTTATCCAGGGGTTCGGCCCCTAGAGCTAGGGTTAGGGCCCCCAGGGTTGCGCCCGTGGAGCTAGGGTTACAGCACCCAGGGGTTGGGTCCCTGGAGCTAGGGTTAGGGGACCCAGGGGTTTTGCCCCTGGATCTAGGATTACAGGACCCAGGGACTGGGCTCCTGGAGCTAGGTTTATAGCCCCCAGGGGTTGGGCCCGTGGAGCTAGGGTTAGAGGACCCAAGGGTTGGGCCCCTGGAGCTAGGTTTAGGGCTCTCAGGCATTAGGCCCCTGGAGCTAGGGTTAGGGCCAGCAGGGGTTGGGCCCCTGCAGCTAGGGTTAGAGGACCTAGGGGTTGGGCCCCCTGGAGCTAGGCTTAGGGCCCCCAGGGGTTTTTCGCCCCTGGAGCTCGGGTTAGGGGACCCAGTGGTTTAGGCCCCTGGAGCTACGATTAGGGCCCCCAGGGTTTTGGGTCCCTGGAGCTACGGTTAGGAGACCCAGATGTTTGGCCCCTGGAGCTAGGATTTGGGGCCCCAGGGGTGAGCCCCTGGAGCTTGGGTAAGGGGACCCAGGGGTTGAGGACCCTGGAGCTAGAGTTAGGGCCCCCAGGGGTTGGGACCCTGTAGCTAGGGTAAGGGGACCCAGGGGTTGGGCCCCTGGGGCTAGGGTTAGGGGACCCATGGATTGGGCCCCTGGAGCTAGAATTAGGGCCCCCAGGTGTGGGCTCCTGGAGCTAGGGTTAGGGCCCCAGTGATTGGGACCCTGGAGCTAGGGTTACGGGACCCAGGTAATGGACACCTGGAGCTAGGTTTATCGGACCTAGGGGTTGTGCGCCTGGAGCTACGGTTACGGGACCCAGGGGTTGGGCCCCTGGATCTGGGGTTATGGCCCCCAGGGGTTGGGCCCCTGGAGCTAGGGTTAGGGGACCCAGGGGTTGGGCCCCTGGAGCTAGGGTTACGGCCGCCAGGCGTAGGCCCCTGGAGCTAGGGTTAGGACCCCTAGGGGTTGGACACCTGGAGCTTGGGATTGAGGTCCTAGGGGTTGGGCCCATGGAGCTAGGGTTTGGGACCCCAGGGTTTAGGCCCCAGGAGCTAGGTTTAGGGGACTCAGGGGTTGGGCCCCTGGAGCTAGAGTTAGGAATCCCAGGGGTTGGGCCCCTGTAACTAAGGTTAGGGTCCCCAGGGGTTGGGCCCCTGTAGCAAAGGTTAGGGACCCCAGGGGTTGGGACCGTGAAGCTAGGGTTAAGGCCACCAGGGGCTGGGCCTCTTGAGCTAGGGTTAGGGCCCCCAGGGGTTGGGCCCCTGGAGCTAGGGTTAGAGCCCCCAGGGATTGGGCCCCGGTAGCTAACGTTAGGGCCCCCAGGGGTTGGGCCCCTGGAGCTAGGGTTAGGGCCCCCAGGGGTTGTGCCCGTGGACCTAATGTTAGGGACACCAGGGGTTGGGCCCCTGAAACTAGGGTTAGGGGACCCAGGGGTTAGGCCCCTGGAGCTAGGGTTAGGGCCCCCCAGGGGTTGGTCCCCTGGAGCTAGGGTTTGCGTAAGCAGGGGTTGGGTCCCTGGAGCTAGGGAATTTGAGCCTACAGGGGTTGGGCCCCTGGAGCTAGGGTTAGGGCTCCCAGGGGTTTGCGCCCCTGGCGCTTACGTTAGGGTACGCAGGGGTTGGGCCCCTGTCGCTAGGGTCCGGCCCCCAGGCGTTGGGCCCCTGGAGCTAGGGTTCGGGGACCGAGGGGTTGGGCCCCTTGAACTAGAGTTAGGGGACCCAGGGTTTGGGCCCCTGGAGATAGGGTTAGGGCCCCCATGGGTTGAGACCCTGGAGCTCGGATTAGGGGACCCAGAGGTTGGTCCCCTGGAGCTAGAGTTAGGGCCCCCAGGGTTTGAGCCCCTGATGCTAGGGTTGAGGATCCAGGTTTTGGGCCCCTGGAGCTAGAGTAAGGGCCCCCAGGGGTTGGGCCCCTGAACCTAAGGTTAGGGGACCAAGGGGTTTGGCCCCTGGAGCTAGGGTTAGGGGACCCAGGGGTTGGGGCTGTGGAGCTTGGGTTATGACCCCAAGGGGTTCGGCCCCTGGAGCTAGGGTTAGGAGACCCAGGGGTTGGGCCCCTGGATCTTGGCTTAGGGCACTCAGGCATTAGGCCCCTGGAGCTAGGGTTAGGGCCCCCAGGGGTTTGGGCCTGCAGCTAGGGTTAGAGGAACTAGGGGTTGGGCCAATGGAACTAGGGTTAGGGCCCCCAGGGGTTACTCCTCTGGAGCTTGCGTTAGGGGACACAGGGGTTGGGCCCCTGGAGCTAGGGTTAGGGCCCCCAGGGGTTTCGCCCCTGGAGCTAGGGTTAGGGGATCCAGGGATTGGGCCCCTGGAGCTAGGGTTAGAGGACCTAGGGGTTCGACCCCTGGAGCTAGGGTTAGGGCCCCAGGGGTGAGCCACTGGAGGTAGGTTAGGGGACTCAGGGGTTGGGCCCTTGGAGCTAGGGTTAGGTCTCTCAGGGGTTGGGCCCCTGGAGCTAGGGTTAGGGATCCCAGGGGTTGGGCCCCTGGAGCTAGGGTTAGGGGACCAAGCGCCTGGGCCCCTGGAGCTACAGTTATAGCTCACAGGGGTTGGGCCCCTGGAGCTAGGGTTAGGGGATCCAGGGGTTGGTCCCCTGGAGTTAGGGTTACGGACCCCAGGGGTTGGGCCCCTGGAGCTAGCGTTTGGGGACTCAGGGGTTCAGACCCTGGAGCTAGAGTTACGGTCCCCAGGGGTTGACCCCTGGAGCTAGGGTTAGGGAACACAGGGGTTTGGCCCCTGGAACCAGGTTTAGGGCCCCCAGGGGTTGGGCCCCTGGACCTAGAGTTAGGGCCCTCAGGAGTTGGGCCCCTGAAATTAGGGTTAGGGGACCCAGGGGTTGGGTCCCTGGAGCAAGGGTTTGGGCCTACAAGGGTTGGGCCCCCAGAGCTAGGGTTTGGGCCCCCAGGGTTTGGGCCTCTGGAGCTAGGGTTAAGGGACCCAGGGGTTGGGACCCTGGAACTGAAGTTAGGGGACCCAAGGGTTGGGCCCCTGGAGAAAGGATTAAGGCCCCAATGGGTTCGGCCCCTGGAGCAAGGGTTAGGGGACCCAGGGGTTGGTCCCCTGGAGCTAGATTTAGGGCCCCCTGGGGTTGGGCCCCTGGAGCTAGGGTTAGGGTTATCCAGGGGTTCGGCCCCTAGAGCTAGGGTTACAGCACCCAGGGGTTGGGTCCCTGGAGCTAGGGTTAGGGGACCCAGGGGTTTTGCCCCTGGATCTAGGATTACAGGACCCAGGGACTGGGCTCCTGGAGCTAGGTTTATAGCCCCCAGGGGTTGGGCCCGTGGAGCTAGGGTTAGAGGACCCAAGGGTTGGGCCCCTGGAGCTAGGTTTAGGGCTCTCAGGCATTAGGCCCCTGGAGCTAGGGTTAGGGCCAGCAGGGGTTGGGCCCCTGCAGCTAGGGTTAGAGGACCTAGGGGTTGGGCCCCTGGAGCTAGGCTTAGGGCCCCCAGGGGTTTCGCCCCTGGAGCTCGGGTTAGGGGACCCAGTGGTTAGGCCCCTGGAGCTACGATTAGGGCCCCCAGGGTTTGGGTCCCTGGAGCTACGGTTAGGAGACCCAGATGTTTGGCCCCTGGAGCTAGGATTTGGGGCCCCAGGGGTTGAGCCCCTGGAGCTTGGGTAAGGGGACCCAGGGGTTGAGACCCTGGAGCTAGAGTTAGGGCCCCCAGGGGTTGGGACCCTGTAGCTAGGGTAAGGGGACCCAGGGGTTGGGCCCCTGGGGCTAGGGTTAGGGGACCCATGGATTGGGCCCCTGGAGCTAGAATTAGGGCCCCCAGGTGTGGGCTCCTGGAGCTAGGGTTAGGGCCCCAGTGATTGGGACCCTGGAGCTAGGGTTACGGGACCCAGGTAATGGACACCTGGAGCTAGGTTTATCGGACCTAGGGGTTGTGCGCCTGGAGCTAGGGTTACGGGACCCAGGGGTTGGGCCCCTGGATCTGGGGTTATGGCCCCCAGGGGTTGGGCCCCTGGAGCTAGGGTTAGGGGACCCAGGGGCTGAGTCCCTGGAGCTAGGGTTAGGGCCCCCAGGGGATGGGCCCCTGGAGCTAGGGTAAGGGGACCCAGTGGTTGTGCGCCTGGAGCTAGGGTTAGGGCCACCAGGCGTTAGGCCCCTGGAGCTAGGGTTAGGGCACCCAGGGGTTGGGCCCCTGGAGCTAGGGTTAGGACCCCTAGGAGTTGGACCCCTGGAGCTAGGGATTGAGGTCCTAGGGGTTGGGCCCATGGAGCTAGGGTTTGAGACCCCAGGGTTTAGGCCCCATGAGCTAGGGTTAGGGCCCCCAGGGGTTCGGACCGTGAAGCTAGGGTTAAGGCCACCAGGAGTTGGGCCTCTTGAGCTAGGGTTAGGGCCCCCAGGGGTTGGGCCCCTGGAGCTAGGGTTAGAGCCCCCAGGGATTGGGCCCCGGTAGCTAACGTTAGGGCCCCCAGGGGTTGGGCCCCTGGAGCTAGGGTTAGGGCCCCCAGGGGTTGTGCCCGTGGACCTAATGTTAGGGACACCAGGGGTTGGGCCCCTGAAACTAGGGTTAGGGGACCCAGGGGTTAGGCCCCTGGAGCTAGGGTTAGGGCCCCCAGGGGTTGGTCCCCTGGAGCTAGGGTTTGCGTAGCAGGGGTTGGGTCCCTGGAGCTAGGATTTGAGCCTACAGGGGTTGGGCCCCTGGAGCTAGGGTTAGGGCTCCCAGGGGTTGCGCCCCTGGCGCTTACGTTAGGGTACGCAGGGGTTGGGCCCCTGTCGCTAGGGTCCGGCCCCCAGGCGTTGGGCCCCTGGAGCTAGGGTTCGGGGACCGAGGGGTTGGGCCCCTTGAACTAGAGTTAGGGGACCCAGGGTTTGGGCCCCTGGAGATAGGGTTAGGGCCCCCATGGGTTGAGACCCTGGAGCTCGGATTAGGGGACCCAGAGGTTGGTCCCCTGGAGCTAGAGTTAGGGCCCCCAGGGTTTGAGCCCCTGATGCTAGGGTTGAGGATCCAGGTTTTGGGCCCCTGGAGCTAGAGTAAGGGCCCCCAGGGGTTGGGCCCCTGAACCTAAGGTTAGGGGACCAAGGGGTTTGGCCCCTGGAGCTAGGGTTAGGGGACCCAGGGGTTGGGGCCGTGGAGCTTGGGTTACGGCCTCCAGGGGTTAGGCGCCTGGAGCTAGTGTTAGGGGACTCAGGGTTTGGCCCCTGGTGCTAGGGTGCGAGCCCCCAGTGGTTGGGCCCCTGTAGCTAAGGTTAGGGCCCCATGGGTTGGGCCCCTTGAGCTAGGGTTAGGGGACCCAAGGGTTGGGCCTCTGGATCTAGGGTTAGGGGACACAAGGGTTGGGCCCCTAGAGCTAGGGTTAGGGGACCGAGGCGTTGGACCCCTGGAGCTAGGGTTAAGGGACCCAGGGTTCGGGCCCCTGGAGCTACAGTTAGGGGATACAAGGGTTGGGCCCCTGGAGTTAGGGTTATAGACCCCAGAGGTTAGGCCCCTAGAGCTAGGGTTAGAGGACCCAGGGACTGGGCCCCTGGAGCTAGGTCTATTGCCCCCAGGGGTTGGGCCCTTGGAGCTAGGGTTAGAGGACCCAGGGGTTGGACCCCTGGAGCTAGGTTTAGGGCCCTCAGGCATTAGGCCCCTGGAGCTAGGGTTAGGGCCAGCAGGGGTTGGGCCCCTGCAGCTAGGGATAGAGGACCTAGGGTTTGGGCCCCTGGAGCTAGGGTTAGGGCCCCCAGGGGTTAGGCTCCTGGATCTAGGGTTAGGGAACCCAGGGTTTGGACCCCTGGAGCTAGGTATAGGGCCCCCAGGGGTGTCGCCCCTGGAGCTCGGGTTAGGGGACACAGTGGTTGGGCCCATGGAGCTACGGTTAGGGCCCCCATGGTTTCGGTCCCAAGAACTAGGGTTAGGGGACCCAGGTGTTGGGCCCCTGGAGCTAGGGTTAAGGCCCCCAGGGGTTGGGCCCCTGGAGCTAGGGTTAGGGGACCCAGGGGTTGGGCCCCTGGAGCTAGGGTTAGGGCCACCAGGCGTTAGGCCCCTGGAGCTAGGGTTAGGATCCCTAGGGGTTGGACCCCTGGAGCTAGGGTTTGAGGTCCTAGGGGTTGGGCCCATGGAGCTAGGGTTTGGGACCCCAGGGTTTAGACCCCATGAGCTAGGGTTAGGGCCCCCAGGGTTTGGGACCGGGAAGCTAGGGTTAAGACCACCAGGGGTTGGGCCTCTTGAGCTAGGGTTAGGGCCCCCAGGGGTTGGGCCCCTAGAGCTAGGGTTAGGGATCCCAGGAGTTGGGCCCCTGTAGCCAACCTTAGACCCCTTAGGGGTTGGGCCCCTGGAGCTAGGGTTAAGGCCCCGAGGGGTTGGGCCCCTGGAGCTAGGGTTAGGGGACCCAGGGGTTGGGCCCCTGGAGCTAGGGTTAAGGCCACTAGGCGTTAGGCCCCTGGAGCTAGGGTTACGACCCCTAGGGGTTGGACCCCTGGAGCTAGGAATTGAGGTCCTAGGGGTTGGGCCCATGGAGCTAGGGTTTGGGACCCCAGGGTTTAGGCCCCATGAGCTAGGGTTAGGGATCCCAGGAGCTGGGCCCTTGTAGCTAAGGTTAGACCCCCCAGGGATTGGGCCCCTGCAGCTAGGATTAGGGCCCCCAGGGGTTGGGCCCCTGGACCTAGGGTTAGGGCCCCCAGGGGTTAGACTCCTGAAATTAGGGTTAGGGGACCCAGGGGTTCGTCCCCTGGAGCTTGGGTTAGGTCCCCCAGGGGTTGGGCCCCTGGAGCTAGGGTTAGCGTAGCAGGGGTTGGGTCCCTGGAGCTAGGATTTGGGCCTACAGGGGTTTGGCCCCTGTCGCTAGGGTTCGGGCCCCCAGGGGTTGGGCCCCTGGAGCTAGGGTTCGGGGACCGAGGGGTTGGGCCCTTTGAACTAGAGTTAGGGGACCCAGGGCTTGGGCCCCTGGAGCTAGAGTTAGGGCCCCCAGGGGTTGAGCCCCTGGTGCTAGGGTTCGGGATCCAGGTTTTGGGCCCCTGGAGCTAGGGTTAGGGCCCCCAGGGGTTGGGCCCCTGGAGCTAAGGTTAGGGGACCCAGGTGTTGGGCCCTTGGAGCTAGGGTTAGGGCCCCCAGGGGTTGGGCCCCTGGAGCTAAGGTAAGGGGACCCAGGGGTTGGGCCCCTGGAGCTAGGGTTAGGGGACCCAGGGGTTGGGGCCGTGGAGCTTGGGTTATGGCCCCGAGGGGTTAAGCGCCTGGAGCTAGTGTTAGGGGACTCAGGCGTTGGCCCCTGGTGCTAGGGTTCGAGACCCCAGTGGTTGGGCCCCTGTAGCTAAGGTTAGGTCCCCAGGGATTGGGCCCCTGGAGCTAGGGTTAGGGGACCCAAGGGTTGGGCCTCTGGAGCTAGGGTTGGGGGATACAGGGGTTGCGCCCCTAGAGCTAGGGTTAGGGGACCCAGGCGTTAGGCTCCTGGAGCTAGGGTTAGGGGTCCCAGGAGTTGGGCCCCAGAAGCAAGAGTTAGGGCCCCAAGGGGTTTGGCCCCTGGAGATAGGGTTAAGTCCCCCAGGGGTTGGGCCCCTGGAGCGACGGTTAGGGCCCCGATGGGTTTGGCCCCTGCTGTTAGGGTTAGGAGACCCAGGGGTTGGGACCCTAGAGGTAGAGTTAGGGGACCCAGGGGTTGGGCACCTGGAGCTAGAGTTAGAGGACCCAGGAGTTGGGCCCCTGAAGCAAGAGTTAGGGACCCAAGGGGTTGGGCCCCTGGAGCTAGGGTTAGGTTCCCCAGGGGTTGAGCCCCTGGAGCTAGGGTTAGGGCCCCGATGAGTTGGGCCCCTGAAGTTAGGGATAGGGGACCCAGGGGTTGGGCCCCTGAAGTTAGGGTTAGTTGACCCAGGGGTTGGACCCCTGGAGCTAGGGTTAGGGGACCCAGGGGTTAGGCCCCAGGAGCCAGGGTCAGGGCCCCCAGGGATTGGGCCCCTGGAGCTAGGGTTAGGGCCCCCAGGCATTGAGCTCCTCGAGCTAGGGTTAGGGGACCCAGGGGTTGGGCCCCTGGAGCTAGAGTTAGGGCCCCCAGGGGTTGGGACCCTGGAGCTAGGGTTACGGGACCCAGGGTTTCGGCCCCTGGAGTTAGGGTTACGGGACACAGGGATTGGGCCCCTGGATTTATTGTTAGGACCCCAGTGTTTGGGCCCCTGGAGTTAGGGTTAGAGGAACCAGGGCTTGGGCCCCTGAAGCTAAGGTTAGGGCCCCAAGGGGTTAGGCCCCTGGAGCTAGGGTTAGGGGACCAGGTGTTGAGCCCCTCGAGCTAGGGTTAGGGCCCCCAGGGGTTGGGACCGTGAAGCTAGGGTTAAGGCCTCCAGGGGTTGGGCCTTTGGAGCTAGGGTTAGGGGACATAGGGGTTGGGCCTCTGGAGCTATAGTTAGGGCCCCAAGGGGTTGGGCCCTGGGAGCTAGGGTTAGGGCCCCCAGGGGTCGAGCCCCTGGAGCCTGGGTTAGGGGACCCAGAGGTTGGGCCCCTGGAGCTATGGTTAGTTTACCCAGGGGTTGGGCCCCTGAAGCAAGAGTTAGGGCCCCCAAGGGTTGGGCCCCTGGAGCTAGGGTTAGGGTCCCCAGGGGCTGGGGCCCTGGAGCTAAGGTGAGGGGACCCAAGGATTGGGCCCCTGAAGCAAGAGTTAGGGCCCCCAGGGGTTGGACCTCTGGAGCTAGGGTTAGGGTCCTGAAGGGTTGAGCCCCTGGAGTTAGGGTTAGGGGACCCAGGTTTTGGGCCCCTGGAGCTAGAGTTAGGGCTCCCAGGGGTTGGGCTCCTGGAGATAGGGTTAGAGGACCCAGGAGTTTGTACCCTGGAGCTAGGGTTAGGGCCCCCAGAGGTTGCGCTTCTGGAGCTAGGGTTAGGGTTCCCAGGTTTAGGGCCCCTGAAGCTAGGGTTAGGGCCCCCAGGGGTTGAGGCGCTGAAGCTAGGGTTAGGGGACCCAGAAGTTGGGCCCCTGGAGCTAGTGTTAGGGTCCCCAGGGGTTGGGCCCCTGGAGCTAGAGTTAGGGCACCAAGGGTTGGGCCCCTGGAGTTAGGATAGGGGATGCAGGGGTTGCACCCCTGGAGCTAGGGTTATGACCCCCAGGGGTTGGGCCCCTGGAGCTAAGGTTAGCGGACCTAGGGGTTGAGCCCCTGGAGCTAGGGTAAGGACTCCCAGGGGTTAGGCCCCTGGAGCTAGGTTTAGGGGAACCAGTGTTTGGCCCCCTGGAGCTAGAGTTAGGGCCCTCAGGGGTTTCACCCCTGGAGCTAGGGTTACGGGACCCAGGGATTGGGCTCCTGGAGCTATGGTTAGCGTACCAGGGGTTGGGTCCCTGGAGCTAGGGTTTGGGCTACAGGGGTTGTGCCCTTGGAGATAGGGTTAGGGCCCCCAGGAGTTGAGCCCCTGGCGCTGACGTTAGGGGACCCAGGGGTTGGGCGCCTGTCGCTAGGGTTCGGGCTCTCAGGGGTTGGGCCCCTGGAACTAGGGTTCGGGGACCGAGGGGTTGGGCCCCTGGAACTAGAGTTAGGGGACCCAGGGGTTGGGCACCTGGAGATAGGGTTAGGGCCCCCATGGGTTGGGCCCCTGGAGCTAGGGTTAGGGGACCCAGGGGTTGGTCCCCTCGAGCTAGAGTTAGGGCCCCCAGGGGTTGGGCCCCTGGAGCTAGGGTTGGGGGACCCAGGGGTTGGGCCTCTGTAGCTAAGGTTAGGGCCCCCAGGGGTTAGGACCCTGCAGCTAGTGTAAGGGGACACAGGGGCTGGGCCCCTGGAGCCAGGGTTAGGGGACCCAGTTGTTGGGCCCCTGGAGCTAGGGTTAGGGGACCCAGGGTTTGGGCCCCTGGAGCTAGCATTAGAGACCCCAGTGGTGGGGCAGCTTAAGCAAGGGTTAGGGCTTCCAGGGGCTGGGCCCCTGGAGCTATGGTTAGGGGACCCAGGGGTTCGGCCCCTGAAGCAAGAGTTAGGACCCCATGGGTTGGGCCCCTGGAGTTAGGGTTAGGGACCCCAGGGGTTGGGGCCCTGGAGCTAGGGATAGGGGACCCAGGGGTTTGGACCCTGGAGCTAGAGTTAGGGGATCCAGGGGATGGACCCCTGGAGCTACGGTTAGGGATCCCAGGGGTTTGGCACCTAGAGGTAGGGTTAGGGGACCCAGGGTTTGGGCCCCTGGAGCTAGAGTTTGGGCCCCCAGGGGTTGAGACCCTGGAGCTAGTGTTAGGGGATCCAGGGGTTTGACCCCTGGAGCTAGGGTTAGGGCCCCCAGTGGTTGGGCCCCTGGAGCTAGGTTTAGGGGACCCAGGGATTGGGCCCCTGGAGCTAGAATTAGGGCCCCTAGGTTTTGGGTCCTTGGAGCTAGGGTTAGGGGACCCAGGGGTTTGGCCGCTTGAACTCGGGTGAGGGCCCCCAGGGATTGAGACCCTGGAGGTAAGGTAGGGGACCCAAGGTTTGTGTCCCTGGAGCTAGGGTTAGTGCCCTCAAGGGTTCGGCCCAGGAGCTAGGGTTAGGGGACCCAAGGGTTGGGCCTCTGGAGCTAGGGTTAGAGCACCCAGTGGTTGGGCCCCTGGAGCTAGGGTTAGGGGACACAGGGGTTGGGCCCCTGGAGCTAGGGTTAGGGGACCCAGGCTTTGGGCCCCTGGAGCTAGAGTTAGGTCCCCCAGGGGATGGGCACCTTGGAGCTAGGGTTAGAGTCCCCAGGGGTTGAGCCCCTGGAGCTAGGGTTAGAACCACCAAGGGTTGGGCCCCTGGAGCTATTGTTGGGGGACCCAGGGGTTGGGGTCTTGGAGCTAGGGTTTTGGCCCCCAGGGGTTGAGCCCCTGGAGCTACGGTAAGGGGACCCAGTGGTTGTGCGCCCGGAGCTAGGGTTAGGGGACCCATGGGTTCCGCCCTTTGAGCTAAGTTAAGAGCCCCCAGGGGTTGGGCCTCTTGAGCTAGGGTCAGGGGACCCAGGGTTTGGCCCCTGGAGCTAGGGTTAGGGCCCCCGCGGGTTGGGCCCCTGGAACTAAGGTCAGCGGACCCAGGGCTTGGGCCCCTGGAGCTAGTTATAGAGCCCCCAGTTGTTGGACCCCTGAAGCAAGGGTTCGATGACCCAGGGGTTGGGCCCCTGGAGCTAGGGTTAGGGGACCCAGGGCTTGGGCCCCTGGAGCTAGGGTTAGGGAACCCAGGGCTTGGGCCCCTGGAGCTATTGTTGGGGGACCCAGGGGTTGGGGTCTTGGAGCTAGGGTTAGGGCCCCCACGGGTTGGGCCCCTGGAACTAAGGTTAGCGGACCCAGGGCTTGGGCCCCTGGAGCTAGTTATAGAGCCCCCAGCTAGGGTTCAGACCCCCGGGGTTCGGCCCCTGGAGCTAGGGTTAGGGGACCCAGGAAAATGTCCCCTGGAGCTAGTGTTAGGGCCCCCAGGGTTTGGACCCCTGGAGCTTGGGTTAGGAGACCCAAGGGTTGGGCCCCTGGAGCTAGGGTGAGGGCCCCCGGGCGTTCGGCCCCTGGAGATAGGGTTAGGGCCCGCAGGAGTTGGGCCCCTGGAACTAGGTATAGGGGAACCAGCGGTTGGGCCCCTGGAGCTAAGGTTATGACCCCCAGGGGTTCAGACTCTGGAGCTAGAGTTAGGGCCCCCAGGGTTTATGCCCCAGTAGCTAGGGTTAGAGGACCCAGGGGTTGTGCCCCTGGAGCTAGGGTTAGCTCCTCCAGGGTTTGGGCCCCTGGAGTTAGAGTTAGGAGAACCAGGGGTTGGGCCCCTGGAGCTAGGGATAGGGCACCCAGGGCTTGGGCCCCTGGAGCTAGGATACGGGGACTCAGGGCTTGGGCCCCTGGACCAAGGGTTAGGTCCCCTGGAGGTTCGGCCCCTAGGGCTAGGGTAAGGGCCCCCAGGGGTTCGGCACCTGGAGCTTGGGTTAGGGGACCCAGGAGTTGGGCCCCTGGAGCTAGAGTTAGGGCCCCCGGGGGTTCGGCCCCTGGAGCTAGGGTTAGGGCCCCCAGGGGTTGGGCCCCTGGAGCTAGGGTGAGGGGACCCAGGGGTTGGGCTCCTGGACCTAAGGTTAGGGCGCTCAGCGGTTGGGACCCTGGAGCTACGGTTACTGGACCCAGGGATTTGGCCTCTTCAGCTAAGGTTAGGGCTTCCAGGGGTTGGGCCCCTGGAGCTAGGGTTAGGGGACCCAGGGGTTGGGTCCCCCGAGCTAGGGTTGGGGCCTCCAGGGGTTGGACCCCTGGAGTTAGGGTTAGGGGACCCAGGGGTTGGGCCCTTGGAGCTAGGGTTAGGGCCCCGAGGGGTTGGGCCCCTGGAGCAAGGGTTAGGGCCCCCAGGGGTTGGGCCCCTGGAGCTACGGTTAGGAGACCCAAGGGTTGGGCCCCTGGATCTAGGCTTACGGACCCCAGGGGTTGAGCCGCTGGAGCAAGGGTTAGGGGACCCAGGGGTTGGGTCCCTAGAGCTTTGGTTAGGGCCCTCAGTGTCTGGGCCCCTGGAGCTAGGGTTAGGGGACCCAGGGGTTGGGTCCCATGAGCTAGGGTTAGGGCCCTCAGGATATAGGGCCCTGGAGCTAGGGTTAGGGACTGCAGGGGTTGGGCCCCTGGAGCAAGGGTTAGGGGACCCAGGGTTTGAGCCCCTGGAGCTATGGTTACGGCCCCCAGGGGTTGAGCCCCTGCAGCTAGGGTTAGGGGACCTAGGGTTCGGACCCCTGGAGCTCGGTTACGGCCCCCAGGTGTTCGGCCCCTGGAGCTAGGGTTAGGGCCCCCAGGGGTTGAGCCCCTGGAGCTAGGGTTAGGGGACCCAGGGGTTCGGTCCCTAGAGCTAGGATAAGAGCCCCCAGGGGCTGGGCCAGTGGGGTTAAGATTAAGGACCCAGGGGTTGGTCCCATTAAGCTAGAGTTAGGACCCCCAGGATCTGGGACCCTGGAGCTAGGGTTAGTCGACCAGGGGTTGAGCCCCTGGAGCTAGGGTTAGGGCCCCCAAGGGTTGGGCCCCTGGAGCTATTGTTGGGGGACCCAGGGGCTGGGTCCCTGGAGCTAGGGTAAGGGGACCCAGTGGTTGTGCGCCTGGAGCTAGGGTTAGGGGATCCAGGATTTCAGCCCCTGGAGCTAAGGTAAGAGCCCCCAGGGGTTGGGCCTCTGGAGCTTGGGTTAGGGGACCCAGGGGTTGGGCCCCTGGAGCTAGGGTTAGGGAACCCAGGGGTTGGCCCCTGGAGCAAGGGTTAAGGCCCCCAGGGGTTGGGCCCCTGGAGCTAGAGTTAGGGCCACTAGGCGTTAGGCCCCTGGAGCTAGGGTTAGGGCCCCCAGGGGTTGAGCCCCTGGAGCTAGGGTAAGGGGACCCAGGGTTTGGGTCCCTAGAGCTTTGGTTAGGGCCCTCAGTGTCTGGGCCCCTGGAGCTAGGGTTAGGGGACCCAGGGGTTGGGTCCCATGAGCTAGGGTTAGGGCCCCCAGGATATAGGGCCCTGGAGCTAGGGTTAGGAACTGCAGGGGCTGGGCCCCTGGAGCAAGGGTTAGGGGACCCAGGGTTTGGGCCCCTAGAGCTATGGTTACGGCCCCCAGGGGTTGAGCCCCTGCAGCTAGGGTTAGGGGACCCAGGGTTTGGGCCCCTGGAGCTCGGTTACGGCCCCCAGGTGTTCGGCCCCTGGAGCTAGGGTTAGGGCCCCCAGTGGTTGAGCCCCTGGAGCTAGGGTTAGGGGACCCAGGGGTTCGGCCCCTAGAGCTAGGATAAGAGCCCCCAGGGGTTGGGCCAGTGAGGTTAAGATTGGGGACCCAGGGGTTGGTCCCATGAAGCTAGGGTTAGGGCCCCCAGGATCTGGGACCCTGGAGCTAGGGTTAGGGGACCAGGGGTTGAGCCCCTGGAGCTAGGGTTAGGGCCCCCAAAGTTTGGGCCCCTGGAGCTATTGTTGGGGGACCCAGGGGCTGGGTCCCTGGAGCTAGGGTTAGGGCCCCCAGGGGTTGAGCCCCTGGAGCTAGGGTAAGGGGACCGAGTGGTTGTGCGCCTGGAGCTAGGGTTAGGGGATCCAGGATTTCAGCCCCTGGAGCTAAGGTAAGAACCCCCAGGGGTTGGGCCTCTGGAGCTTCGGTTAGGGGACCCAGGGGTTGGACCCCTGGAGCTAGGGTTACGGAACCCAGGGGTTGGCCCCTGGAGCTAGGGTTAAGGCCCCCAGGTGTTGGGCCCCTGGAGCTAGGGTTAGGGGACCCAGGGGTTGGGCCCCTGGAGCTAGGGTTAGGGCCACCAGGCGTTAGGCCCCTGGAGCTAGGGTTAGGGGACCCAGGGGTTGGGTCCCATGAGCTAGGCTTAGGGCCCCCAAGATATAGGGCCCTGGAGTTAGGGTTAGGGACTGCAGGGTTTGGGCCCCTTTAGCAAGGGTTAGGGGACCCAGGGTTTGGGCCCCTGGAGCTATGGTTATGGCCCCCAGGGGTTGAGCCCCTGCAGCTAGGGTTAGGGGACCCAGGGTTTGGGCCCCTGGAGCTCGGTTACGTCCCCCAGGTGTTCGGCCCCTGGAGCTAGGGTTAGCGCCCCCAGGGGTTGAGCCCATGGAGCTAGGGTTAGGGGACCCAGGGGTTCGGCCCCTAGAGCTAGGATAAGAGCCCCGAGGGGTTGGGCCAGTGGGGTTAGGATTGGGGACCCAGGGGTTGGTCCCATGAAGCTAGGGTTGGGGCCCCCAGGATCTGGGACCCTGGAGCTAGGGTTAGGGGACCCAGGGGTTTGGCCTCTTCAGCTAAGGTTAGGGCTTCCAGGGGTTGGGCCCCTGGAGCTAGGGTTAGGGGACCCAGGGTTGGGTCCCCCGAGCTAGGGTTGGGGCCTCCAGGGGTTGGACCCCTGGAGTTAGGGTTAGGGGACCCAGGGGTTGGGCCCTTGGAGCTAGGGTTAGGGCCCCGAGGGGTTGGGCCCCTGGAGCTATTGTTCGGGGACCCAGGGGCTGGGTCCCTGGAGCTAGGGTTAGGGCCCCCAGGGGTTGAGCCCCTGGAGCTAGGGTAAGGGGACCGAGTGGTTGTGCGCCTGGAGCTAGGGTTAGGGGATCCAGGATTTCAGCCTCTGTAGCTAAGGTAAGAGCCCCCAGGGGTTGGGCCTCTGGAGCTTGGGTTAGGGGACCCAGGGGTTGGGCCCCTGGAGCTAGGGTTAGGGAACCCAGGGGTTGGCCCCTGGAGCTAGGGTTAAGGCCCCCAGGGGTTGGGTCCCTGGAGCTAGGGTTAGGGGGTCCAGGGGTTGAGCCGCTGGAGCAAGGGTTAGGGGACCTAGGGGTTGGGTCCCTAGAGCTTTGGTTAGGGCCCTCAGTGTCTGGGCCCCTGGAGCTAGGGTTAGGGGACCCAGGGGTTGGGTCCCACGAGCTAGGGTTAGGGCCCCCAGGATATAGGGCCCTGGAGCTAGGGTTAGGGAGTGCAGGGGTTGGGCCCCTGGAGCAAGGGTTAGGGGACCCAGGGTTTGGGCCCCTGGAGCTATGGTTACGGCCCCCAGGGGTTGAGCCCCTGCAGCTAGGGTTAGGGGACCCAGGGTTTGGGCCCCTGGAGCTCGGTTACGGCCCCCAGGTGTTCGGCCCCTGGAGCTAGGGTCAGGGCCCCCAGGGGTTGAGCCCCTGGAGCTAGGGTTAGGGGACCCAGGGGTTCGGCCCCTAGAGCTAGGATAAGAGCCCCCAGGGGTTGGGCCAGTGGGGTTAAGATTGGGGACCCAGGGGTTGGTCCCATGAAGCTAGGGTTAGGGCCCCCAGGATCTGGGACCCTGGAGCTAGGGTTAGGGGACCAGGGGTTGAGCCCCTGGAGCTAGGGTTAGGGCCCCCAAGGGTTGGGCCCCTGGAGCTATTGTTGGGGGACCCAGGGGCTGGGTCCCTGGAGCTAGGGTTAGGGCCCCCAGGGGTTGAGCCCCTGGAGCTAGGGTAAGGGGACCCAGTGGTTGTGTGCCTGGAGCTAGGGTTAGGGGATCCAGGATTTCAGTCCCTGGAGCTAAGGTAAGAGCTCCCAGGGGTTGGGCCCCTGGAACTAGGGTTACGGAACCCAGGGGTTGGCCCCTGGAGCTAGGGTTAAGGCCCCCAGGGGTTGGGCCCCTGGAGCTAGGATTAGGGGACCCAGGGGTTGGGCCCCTGGAGCTAGGGTTAGGGCCACCAGGCGTTAGGCCCCTGGAGCTAGGGTTAGGGGACCCAGGGGTTGGGTCCCATGAGCTAGGGTTAGGGCTCCCAGGATATAGGGCCCTGGAGCAAGGGTTAGGGGACCCAGGGTTTGGGCCCCTGGAGCTATGGTTACGGCCCCCAGGGGTTGAGCCCCTGCAGCTAGGGTTAGGGGACCCAGGGTTTGGGCCCCTGGAGCTCGGTTACGTCCCCCAGGTGTTTGGCCCCTGGAGCTAGGGTTAGGGCCCCCAGGGGTTGAGCCCCTGGAGCTAGGGTTAGGGGACCCGGGGGTTCGGCCCCTAGAGCTAGGATAAGAGCCTCCAGGGGTTGGGCCAGTGGGGTTAAGATTGGATACCCAGGGGTTGGGTCCCATGAAGCTAGGGTTAGGGCCCCCAGGTGTTGGACCCCTGGAGCTAGGGTTAGGGGACCCAGGGGTTGGGTCCCATGAAGCTACGGTTAGGGCCCCGAGGATCTGGGACCCTGAAGCTAGGGTTAGGGGACCAGGGGTTGAGCCCCTGGAGCTAGGGTAATTGCCTCCAAGGGTTGGGCCCCTGGAGCTATTGTTCGGGGACCCAGGGGCTGAGTCCCTGGAGCTAGGGTTAGGGCCCCCAGGGGTTGAGCCCCTGGAGCTAGGGTAAGGGGACCCAGTGGTTGTGCGCCTGGAGCTAGGGTTAGGGCCACCAGGCGTTAGGCCCCTGGAGCTAGGGTTAGGGCACCCAGGGGTTGGGCCCCTGGAGCTAGGGTTAGGACCCCTAGGAGTTGGACCCCTGGAGCTAGGGATTGAGGTCCTAGGGGTTGGGCCCATGGAGCTAGGGTTTGAGACCCCAGGGTTTAGGCCCCATGAGCTAGGGTTAGGGCCCCCAGGGGTTCGGACCGTGAAGCTAGGGTTAAGGCCACCAGGAGTTGGGCCTCTTGAGCTAGGGTTAGGGCCCCCAGGGGTTGGGCCTCTGAAGCTAGGGTTAGGGGACATAGGGGTTGGGCCCCTGGAGCTAGAGTTTGGGCCCCAAGGGGTTTGGCCCCTGGAGCTAGGATTAGGGCCCCCCAGGGGTTTGGCCCCTGGACCTAGGGTTAGGGCCCCCAGGGGTTAGGCCCCTGAAACTAGGGTTAGGGGACCCAGGGGTTGAGCCCCTGGAGGTAGGGCTAGCGTAGCAGGGGTTGGGTCCCTGGAGCTAGGATTTGGGCCTACAGGGGTTTGGCCCCTGTCGCTAGGGTTCGGGCCCCCAGGAGTTGGGCCCCTGGAGCTAGGGTTCGGGGACCGAGGGGTTGGGCCCTTTGAACTAGAGTTAGGGGACCCAGGGCTTGGGCCCCTGGAGATAGGGTTAGGGCCCCCATGGGTTGTGCCCCTTGAGCTCGGATTAGGGGACCCAGGGGATGGTCCCCTGGAGCTAGAGTTAGGGCCCCCAGGGGTTTAGCCCCTGGTGCTAGGGTTCGGGATCCAGGTTTTGGGCCCCTGGAGCTAGGGTTAGGGCCCCCAGGGGTTGGGCCCCTGGAGCTAAGGTTAGGGGACCCAGGGGTTGGGCCCCTGGAGCTAGGATTAGGGGACCCAGGGGTTGGGGCCGTGGAGCTTGGGTTATGGCCCCGAGGGGTTAAGCGCCTGGAGCTAGTGTTAGGGGACTCAGGCGTTGGCCCCTGGTGCTAGGGTTCGAGCCCCCAGTGGTTGAGCCCCTGTAGCTAAGGTTAGGTCCCCAGGGGTTGAGCCCCTGGAGCTAGGGTTAGGGGACCCAAGGATTGGGCCTCTGGAGCTAGGGTTAGGGGACACAGGGGTTGGGCCCCTAGAGCTAGGGTTAGGGGACCCAGGCGTTGGGTCCCTGGAGCTAGGGTTAAGGGACCCAGGTTTCGGGCCCCTGGAGCTAGAGTTAGGGGATACAAGGGTTGGGCCCCTGGAGCTAGGGTTAAAGAGTCCAGGGGTTAGGCCCCTTTAGCTAGGGTTAGAGGACCCAGGGGCTGGGCCCCTGGAGCTGGGGTTAGGGCCCCAGGGGTTGAGCCCCTGGAGCTAGGGCTAGGGGACCCAGGGTTGGGGCCCCTGGAGCTGGAGTTAGGGGACCCAGGAGTTGGGCCCCTGAAGCAAGAGTTAGGGCCCCAAGGGGTTGGGCCCCTGGAGATAGGGTTAAGTCCCCCAGGGGTTGAGCCCCTGGAGCTAGGGTTAGGGCCCCGATGGGTTGGGCCCCTGAAGTTAGGGTTAGGGGACCCAGGGGTTGGGCCCCTGAAGTTAGGGTTAGTTGACCCAGGGGTTGGACCCCTGGAGCTAGGGTTAGGGGACCCAGGGGTTAGGCCCCAGGAGCTAGGGTCAGGGCCCCCAGGGATTGGACCCCTGTAGCTAGGGTTAGGGGAACCAGGGCTTGGGCCCCTGAAGCTAAGGTTAGGGCCCCAAGGGGTTGGGCCCCTGAAGCTAGGGTTAGGGGACACAGGGGTTCGGCCCCTGGAGTTAGGGTTACGGGACCCAGGGGTTGGGCCACTGGAGTTAGGGTTCGGGCCCCCAGGGGTTGGGCCCCTTTAGCTAAGGTTAGGGGTTAGGCCTCTGGAACTAGGGTTAGGGGACATAGGGGTTGGGCCCCTGGAGCTAGAATTAGGGCCCCAAGGGGTTGGGCCCCTGGAGCTAGGGTTAGGGCCCCCAGGGTCTGGGCCACTGAAGCTAAGGTGAGGGGACCCAGGGGTTGGGCCCCTGAAGCAAGAGTTAGGGCCCCCAGGGGTTGGGCCCCTGGAGCTAGGGTTAGGGTCCCGAAGGGTTGGGCCCCTGGAGTTAGGGTTAGGGGACCCAGAGGTTGGTCCCCTGGAGCTAGGGTTAGGGCTACCAGGGTTGGGCCCTTGGAGCTAGGGTTCGGTTACCCAGGGGTTGGGCCTCTGGAGCCAGCGTTAGGGCCTCCAGGGGTTGGGTCCCTGGAGCTAGGGTTTGGGGACCCAGGGGTTGGGCCCCTGGAGCTAGGGTAGGACCCCCAGGGGTTGGGCCCCTGGAGTTAAGTTTCGAGCACCCAGGGGTTGAGCCCCTGGAGCTAGGGTTAGGGGCTCCAGGGGTTGGGGCCCTGGAGCTAGTCTTAGGGCCGCCAGGGGTTGGGCCCCTGGAGATAGGGTTTGGGGTCCCAGGGGTTGGGCCCCTGGAGCTAGGGTTAGGGCCCCCAGGAGTTCGGCCCCTGGAACTAGGGTTAGGGCCCCCAGGTTTTGGGTCCCTGGAGCTAGGGTTAGGGGACCCAGGGGTTCGGCCCTGGAGCTAGGGTTAGGACCCCTAGGGGTTGGGACCCTGGAGCTATTGTTAGGGGACCCAGGGGTTCGTCCCCTGAAGCTAAGGTTAGGGCCCCCAGGGGTTGGGCCGCTGAAGCTAGGGTTATTGCCCCCAGGGGTTGGGCCCCTGGAGCTAGTGTTAGGGGAGCCAGGGGTTGGGCACCTGGAGCTAGGTTTAGGGCCCCCAGAGGTTGGGCCCCTGGAGCTAGGGTTAGAGGACCCAGGGGTTGGGCCCCTGGAGCTAGGGTTAGGGCCCCCAGGGGTTGGGCCCCTAGAGCTATGGTTAGGGGTCTCAGGGTTTCAGCCCCTGAAGCTTAGGTTAGGGCCCCTAGGGGTTGGGCTCCTGGAGCTACGGTTAGGGCCCCCAGGGGTTGGGCCCGAGGACTAGGGTTAGGGGACCCAGGGTTTGGGCCACTGGAGCTAGGGTTAGGGGACCGAGGGGCTGGGCCCCTGGAGCTAGGGTTATGGGACCCAGGGGTTGGGCCCCTGGAGCTAGGTTTAAGACCCCCAGGGGTTGGGCCCCTGGAGCTAGGTTTATGGGACCCACAGGTTGGGCCCCTGGAGCTAGGGTTAGGGCCCCTAGGGGTTGGGCTCATGAAACTAGGGTTAGGGGACCTATGGGTTGGGCCCCTGGAGCTAAAGTTAAGGGACCCAGGGATTGAGCCCCTGGAGCTAGGATTAGGTCCCCCAGGGGTTGGGCCCCTGGAGCTAGGGTTAGGGCCCCCAGGGCTTGGGCAACTGGAGCTAGGGTTAGGGGACCCAGGGGTTGAGCCCCTGGAGCTAGGGTGAGGGCCCCGAGGGGTTGGGCGCCTAGAGCTAGGGTTAAGGGACCCAGAGGTTGGGCCCCTGGAGCTAGGGTTAGGGCCCCCAGGGATTGGTACCCTGGAGCTAGGGTTAGGGCCTCCATCGGTTGGTCCCCTGGAGCTAGGGTTAGGGGACCCAGGGGTTAGACCCCTGGAGCTAGGGTTAGGGTCCCCAGGGGTTGAGCCGCTGGAACTAGGGTTAGGGGACCCAGGGGTTGGGCCCCTGGAGCTAAGGTTAGAGAACCCAGGGGTTGGGCCCCTGGAGCTATTGTTAGGGCTCCCAGGGGTTGGGCCCCTGGCGCTAGGATTACGGGACCCAGCGGTTGGCTGTAGACTGCAGGCATGTGGAGAAATGCCAGGATTCCCACCTGTGAACACAACACAGACAGGTGCACGTTCCTAGTCCTTCATTGCTATATTGGAATCATAGATTTTATGGCCAGAAAGGACTATTAGGTCATCTAGTCTGACTTCCTGTATAACACAGGTCATAGAATTTCATCCAGTTACTGCTGTACTGAGCTGAATACCTTTTGTTGGACTAAATCCTCCCCGAGATAGGCATCCACTGTGACTTGAAGACTTCAAGAAATGGAGAAACCTCCACTTCCTTTGTTAGTTTGTTAACCTTTGCACCAGCCTTACTGAGCCATTCCTAGTGGCTAGTACCAGCTGCAGGGCCAGGGGCAGAGTTAAGGTTGCATTTTAGGGGTAGTGTGTATATTAACTCTTCTTTTTCTGGGTTTCAGAGGTTTAAGTTTAGCCACCACCCACCTAGTGGAAAGGCATGCAGCAGAACTGGGCAACCTGTACTTGGTATTTATGTAGGTTATGGGCATTTAGTTTCCTTATTTTTTAATAGACTTTTTCAGCACTCTGTGTCTGCATGAGAGATTTTCCCAGCATAATTATATCAATTAAGAATGAGTTTTTTTGCATCCCTAACAGAGCTATGCTGACAAAACTTTGCAGCTCAGAAGAGGCCAGAGCCTGCAAGTGGATTTTAAAATACTTTAAAATATTGCTCTCAGCTCTGAAATTTTTGAATCAGGGGGAAACGTCTCAGAGGAACTTCTTCAGAACGCAAACAAAACGCACAATACACCTAGTCTGAAAGTTAACAGTGGTACGGCTCCGGCTCAGATGAATGGGTGTAGCTCAGAGGCAGTGGCCACAGCATGTCCTCTTGACCCATCCAACCAATGACTGTGAGAGCAGTGTGAGGTTCCTGTTCAGGAGTTCTTGGGGGGTAGGGGGAAAGGAGAGCAGGGAGCGTGGGAGGGGAGAAGATGATGGGGGAGCTAGTCGTTGTGGGGTGCCACAAGGTAGGGAAGCTGAGTGTAGTGAGAGGAAAGGGATAGGTATGTGGAAGACTAGAGGGAATCAGGGAGGGATGGGTACCATGGAAGGAAGAGGAGGTGAAGAATCAGAGACAGAATCTCCTGGGAACAGGGAGTGTGGTGGTTTGGGGGAGTGGGAGCCTGGGAATGGAGAAAAGGGGGTGACGGTCCCAGCAGTGGTGCTGTTGGAGTGGGAGGGATTGGGTAGGAGATCTGAGATCCTTGGAAGTGGAAAAGACTGAGGACAGTGGGAAGGGGATGGGGAGTGTTTGCTCCAAGGACCAGGAAGGATCTGGTGGCAGTGGGAAGGGAAGGTTTCAGGAAGGCAGATATTTGGGGCCCTCCACTGAGAATGCTTTTGCCATAGTCTCTAATGACCTCTCCCTAAGCAAAGCTCTGAACCAGTGCTCCACCCTTATTCTTCTTGACCCGTCAGCTGCCTTTAATACCACTGACCATGGTCGTGTTCGTGACATCTTGCCTGCTTCCTGGTTCTCCTCCTGCCTCTGTAACCACTTCTTCAGCGTGTCCTTAGGAAGATTGTCCTCACCCCTACTCCATTTTTCTGTGGGGGTTCTACAGGGCTCAGTCCTTGGTCACTTCCTCTGCACTTTATCTCTGGGAGATCTCATCCCCAAACACAAATTCAGCTACTGTCCGTATGCTGATGAATCACAGATCTACCGCCCTACTCCAGACCTGTCTCCTTCTGTCCAAACTGAAACCTCCGCCTCCCTCAGATGACTCCTCGTGGATGGCCAGCCATCAACTCAAGCTCAACAGCTCAAATGTTGATAACAGAGCTCTTAATCCCCCAATCCAGCCCTCACCTCCTTTCTTGCTGTTCATCCCAGAATTAGCTGATGAAATCTCAGAGCCTCTGGCAATATTTGCAAACTCAGATGACAGGAGAGGTCCCAGAAGACTGGAGAAGGGTTAACATAGTGCCCATCTTTACAAAGGGGAAGAAGGAGGAGCTGGGGAACTATAGACTAGTCAGCCTGACCTCAGTACCAGGGAAGCTACTAGAACAAAGTATAAAACATTCAATTTGTGAATACCCGAAGGATGCTACGTTCTTAGTAAATCCATGCTGGCTGCTACCGAAGGGGTAATCAGTAGCAGCCAGCATGGATTTACTAAGAACGTAGCATGACAACCCAACCCAGCCTGATATCCTTCTTTGATAGGGTAACTGGTTTGGTGGCTAAAATAGACCTGGACTTCAAAAAGGCTTTTGACACAGTCCCATGAGTAAGCTGGAGAAATGCAGGCTCAACAGAACTCCCATTAAGTGGATATATAATTGGTTACACAACCGCAAGCAAAGAATAACTATTATTGGAATGATGTCAGAATGGAGGGATTTCTCAAATGGGGTTTCACAGGGATCTGTTTTGGGTCTGCTGCTATTTAACATCTTCATTAATGACCTGGATGTAGGAATAGAGAGCATACTGATCAAATTTGCAGATGACATTAAGCTGGGGGGAGTGGATTGTCAACACTTTGGAGGCTAGAGCAAGAATTCAAAGCTATCTTGATAAATTGGCAAACTGGGCTATAGACAACAATGAAATTGAACAAAGACAGGTGTAAGGTGCTACACTTCAGGAAGAAAAACCCAATGCACAAATACAGACTGGGCGATAACTGAAATGGCAGCCGCATTGCTGAGAAGGATCTGGGAGTTGTGGTGGATCAACCTCAACATGAAATCAACAGTGTGATGATAATGCAAAAAGAAGATGCATTAACAGAAGCATAGCATATAAGTCACAGGTGGTGATAATACTGCTCTACTCAGCACTGGTAAGGCCTCAGGGGGAGTCCTGGGTCCAGTTTTGGTCATCAGTGACTAGACAGGATGTAGAATAACTGGAAAGAATCCAGAGGCAAGTGACAAAGATGATCAACGGGGTGGAACACAAGCCAGTGAGCAAAGGCTGATGGAACTGGGTGTGTTTAGTTTGGAAAAAAGAGTTAATGGGGGGATATAACAGTAGTCTTCAAATACTCGAAAGGCTGTGTGAGCGTGTGTGGCCGTCCCTTCTGGTCAGTCTCAGGGCAGAGCTGCAAAGTCTCCAAGCCCAAGCCCTCAGGCAGGGTGGGGCAGCAAACAATTAGGGGCTTTGCCCAGGGCGAGCACCAAACAGTCTAGGGCTTAGGCAGGGGCAAGCACCAGTCTAGCATCCTAGCTCGGCGGATGGTCGACCAACACAGGCCTCCTGGCCAAAAGTGGGGTGGCAGGAGGTAGGGGAACCCTGGCCCACCTGACTCCACTAGGTCCCAGCCCCAGGCCCTAGCAGTGGCAGTGTAATCCGCCACTGTATCAGCGGGGATCCACCCACAACACCCTTACTTAATGTCAGGCCAATACTCAGGCAGATGATGGTCTAGTTTCCCTGAGCAACTTCCAACAATCCCCAGGGTTTGGTACCTCTGGCCTCCGTTTCCCCAGGGTTGGTGGTCTGTGGTAGCCCATCAGCTCGTTGGCACCTCGACTGGCTGGTGACCCTGGGAGCTCTGGCCAGTCCTCTGGCGGCAGCCCCAGCAGGTCCTCGGTGTCCCGCTCTGGCAGCGGGTGAGAAGTGTCTGGGCTTGTCTACATCAGAAAGTTGCAGCGCTGGTGAGGGAGTTACAGCGCTGCAACTTAGGAGGTGTACACATCTGCAGGGCACCACCAGCGCTGCAACTCCCTGTTTGCAGCGCTGGCCGTACTCCCGTTTTGTCTCGGGTGTAGAGGATCCAGCGCTGGTGATCCAGCGCTGGTAATCAAGTATAGACACTTACCAGCGCTTTTCTTGACCTCCGTGGAATAAGCAGGTATCCCAGCATACCTGAGGAAGCCTCTGGTAATCAAGCTGGTCTCCTTCCCCGGTTTGCTCTCGCGTTCCCCGAACCCCGAGCAAGCAGGTCTCCTTCCCTGCGGTTTGCTGGGTGGTTCCGGGAACGCGAGAGCAAACCGCGGCGAAGCTGGTCTCCTTCCCCGGTTTGCTCTCGCGTTCCCCGAACCCCGAGCAAGCAGGTCTCCTTCCCTGCGGTTTGCAGGGGGGTTCCGGGAACGCGAGAGCAAACCGCGGCGAAGCTGGTCTCCTTCCCCGGTTTGCTCTCGCGTTTCCCGAACCCCCGAGCAAGCAGGTCTCCTTCCCTGCGGTTTGCTGGGTGGTTCGACGAACGCGAGAGCAAACCGGGGAAGGAGACCAGCTTCGCCGCGGTTTGCTCTCGCGTTCCCCGAACCACCCTGCAAACCGCAGGGAAGGAGACCTGCTTGCTCGGGGGTTCGGGGAACGAGAGAGCAAACCGGGAAAGGAGACCAGCTTCCCCGCGGTTTGCTCTCGCGTTCCCCGAACCTCCCTTGAAGCCGCCCAACAGCGCTGCAGTGTGGCCACATCTAACACCACTTGCAGCGCTGGTTGCTGTAAGTGTGGCCACTCTGCAGCGCTGGCCCTATACAGCTGTACTAATACAGCTGTAACAACCAGCGCTGCAAAATTTTAGATGTAGACATGGCCTCTGTCTCTCTCAGCAGCTCCAGCCCAACTGAGCTGCAGGGCCCCCTCTTTTGGACTTCTGCTTGCTATCCCGCCCCTCAGCTTCCAGAGGAGTGGAGGTGGCTTTCCTGGCTCTGTAGCCCAACGGGCGGATTGTGGTCCCTGCTGGTCTTCCCTGCTACAGGCTGCCATACAGAGGATGGAGAACAGTTCTTCTCTCTTGTCACAGAGGGAAGGACAAGAGGCAGTGGGTTCAAACTACAGCACAGCAGATTTAGATTAAATCTGAGGAACAACTTCTTAACTGGAAGAACCGTAGGACAATGGAACAGATGCCTAGGAAGGTGGTGGAAGGTTATTCACTGGAGGTTTTCAAAAGGCAGGGGGTTAGACTAGATGACCTTTGTGGTCCCTTTTAACTCTATGGTTCTAAGACAGGCCTGAATAACATATGACCCGCGGGCCATGCAGCCCGCAGAGGCTCACTGTGCAGCCCGCGGCGGGATTCAAAAGGCTCTGGGCTGCCCGCAGTGGCGGGAAGCTCAGTCCTCTTTAAATCCCAGCTGTGGCCGCGATTCAAAGGGCTCTGGGCTGCTCGCAGTGGCGGGTAGCTCAGAGCCATTTAAATCTCAGCCGCAGCCAGGATTCATAGGGCTCTGGGTTGCCCGCAGCAGTGGGGAGTTCAGAGCTCTTTAAATCTCAGCCCCAGCCCGGATTCAAAAGGCTCTGAGCTGCAGGTACCCGCGAGCTCAGAGCTCTTTAAATCTCAGCCGCAGTCGGGATTCAAAAGGCTCTGGGCTGCCCGCAACCGCAGAGAGCCCAGATCCCTTTAAATCTCAGCCGCCAGGGCCAGCTTTAGGCCAATTCATCCAATTCCCCTGAATCAGCCCGCCTCTAAGAGGGCCACATGCCCAAACCCCAGTACGATGTACCGGCAAAAGCCAGTGCAAAGGTAGCAGGGTGGCCCAGCTTCCCCAGGGGGCAATTTAAAAGGCCTGTGGCTCCCAGGCCCTTTAAATTGCCACCAGAGCACCACTGCTGGAGCCCTGGGGTAGGGCTGTGGGGCTCTGGGGGCTATTTAAAAAGTCCAGGGTTCCTGTCGCTTCTACCGCCGCAGCCTTTTAAATAGCCACCGGGGCCCCACCACTTCCCCAGGGTTCCCGCGGCTATTTAAAGGGCTGGGGCGGTAGAAGAAGGGAAGCCCCGGGCCCTTTAAATACCCCCAGAGCCCTGGAGTAGCGGGGGGCTTTGTGTGCTATTTAAAGGGCCGGGGCTCCAGCTGCCTCTGCTGCCCCGGTCCTTAAATAGCTGCTGAAGCCATACCGCTTCCCCAGGGCTCCCTCGGCTATTTATAGGGCTGGGGTGGTAGAAGCAGGGGAGCCGAGGGCTCTTTAAATAGCCCCCAGAGCCCTGGGATAGCGGAGGGGGGGTCTCCAGATGTCTTTGCTGCCCTGGTCCTTTAAATAGCCCCCGGAGCCCCACCACTTCCCCAGGGCTCCTGAGCTATTTACAGGGCTGGGGCAGTGGAAGCAGGGGAGTCCCAGGCCCTTTAAATATCTCCTGAGCCACAGGCTGCTACTGCTACCCTGGTGGGGGAGGCAGGAGGAGGGGGCACTCACCATACAGGATGAGCTGTACCCCCTGTACCTGCACCAGTTGCCCGCAGCCAACCCCTGCCGCACCTCCTTCCCTGCCTGCACCAGTTCCTATCTGCAGCCAGCCCTGTACCCGCTGCCCACAGCCAGCCCGTCTCCAGCCTGCCCCTCACCCCCTGCCTTGCCTTCAGCCCTGCACCAACCCCCATCTCCAGCCAACCGCTGCCACACCCCCCTGCCTGAAGCCAGCCAGTCCAGCACTCCTTTGTCTCCAGCCCTGCCAACCCATGCCGCAACCATCCGTGGCTCTGCCTGAAGCCAGCCAGCCCATCCCACACGCCGTCTCCAGCCTGCCCCACACCCCTTGCCCAGCCTGCAGCCAGACCCTACGTCCAGCCACGTCCCCCCCACCTCCAGCCAGCCCCATGTGCACTGGTGCCCTGTAGTTCCCAGGGAAGTAACCCTGCATATCTGCTTCAATGAGGTGGGCAGGGAGCAGCTTGGACTCACACGTGCACCCTAGCACACCCTCAGGGAGTGGCGGAGCTCATTTCTAGTTCAGACACATCTTTTTTAAAAAGAACTTTAGGTAGGGTTAACATACATCTGTACTTTCCCGGACATGTCAGGTTTTTTGGATCTTAAATCGCCATCCAGGAGGAAAATACAGACGTATGGTAACCCTATTGGTACAAAAAATACATACTGTGGCAGAACTATTTATAGGGAACAGGTTGCTAAGAAATGAAAGGCGCTTTTTTTTTACATGTATTGTTTGTTTTTTTTCAGTCATCCCTGCCTGGGCCCCCGCTGAAAATGTTTGAATTGGGCCCCGCACTTCCTAAAGCCGGCCCTGCCAGCTGCGAACGGGATTCAAAGACTCTGGGCTCCCCACAACCATGGGGAGCCCAGAGCCCTTTAAATCTCAGCTGTGGCCGGGATTCAAAGGGCTCTGAGCTGCCTGCAGAGATTCTCGGCCATGCCTGAGATTTAAAGGGCTCAGGGCTCCCCGCCGCCACTGGCAGCCCAGAGCCCTTTGAATCCCAGCAGCGGCTCCAGTAGATGCGCTGGGGCTGGGATTTAAAGGGCTCGGGCTCCCCTCAGTGGCAGGAGCTCTGGGACCTTTACATCCCTGCCCCACAAAGCTCCGAGTTCCCGCAGCCGCCGGAGCCCCGGGCCCTTTAATTTGACCCTGAGGGCTCCCAGCCAGCTCTTCAGCTGGGAGCCCCTGGTTGATTTAAAATCAAGTATCACCTCCCCACCCCCAACCTTCCTGTTTGGCCCACAGCTGTTTTGGTGGGGCGGCGCTGGGGAAGGAGGGTTTGTTTCCACAGGGCTGGGCGGTGCTGGGGCGGAGTGTTTCCGCTGGGCCGGGGCGGGGGGGTGTTTCCGTGGTGCTGGGGGGTTTCAGCCCTCAGCTGTTTTCTTTGGAGTAATGTGGCCCTCGCCCCTATATGAGTTGTGCAGGCCTGTTCTAAGGGGAACTGGGGTTCACCCTTGGAAAAAGCTAAAGGGAGCATGTCACTCATTAAGAGGATGTCTGCACTGCGTCTGGAAGCTGCCTCCCAGCCAGAGTCCATGCTGACTCACTAGAAATAACAGTGTAGGTGCTGTTGGTTGGGTTGTAGCTTGGGTTCTAAAGCCAGGGGTTGAGGGGGGTGGGTGGGCTGGATGGTCTGAACTCCAAGCAGAGCCCTGACATCAAAGCAATGTCTCCACAGCCATTTTTAATGCACTAGTGTGAGACCCAGCCTGAAAGGCAGCTGACTTCCTGATGCACCTTAGACATACCCTAAAGAGAGCGGTCCTAAGGGAGACTGTATGAAGGTTGGGTCACCTAACTCCCTGTAAATCCATGACCCAGCCCCCTCCCTTGGCATCCTGTCACAGCTTTAGTGGGTCACAACTGAGGATGCCAAATTCAGGACGAACTGCTGAGAAATAGGGCAAACACAACCCAAAACTGATGGTGGATATTTTATACGTTTCAGAGTAGCAGCCGTTTTAGTCTGTATCTGCAAAAAGAACAGGAGTACTTGTGGCAGCTCAGAGACTAACAAATTTATTTGAGCATAGCATCCTTCCGAAGAAGTGGGCTGTAGCCCATGAAAGCTTATGCTCAGATAAATGTGTTAGTCTCTAAGGTGCCACAAGTACTCCTGTTCTTTTATCAGACAGACCAAACCAGCCACAAAAGTAAACTCTTGTTTCACCACACTGGCTAACAAGAAAACAGAAAGGCAGTTTTCTCAGGCATTCCGGTTCTTGTAACACCACCAAAAATACTGGATTCAGAGATGAGTGGTTCTTTACAAGCAGTGTCATTAAATAATAGTTTCTTCTGATCGCAAAGGGCCAGCCACTCCCAGGTCAATATACAACTTAAATCTTACCCAAAATCATGCTGGTGCTGATCCTTTAGTATCTAAAATCTAAATGTTTATTCATAAAAAGAAAGAAAGGGGAGAGTTAAAATTATCCAAGGGAATCAATTACATACAATAATGGGTAAGTTCTTGGTTCAGGCTTGTAGCAGTGATGGAATAACCTGCTGGTTTAAGTCAAGTCTCTGGAGTACATCCACAGATGGGATGGGTCATTCAGTCCTTTGCTCAGAGCTTCAGTTTATAGCAAAGTTCCTCCAGAGGTAAGAAGCAGGACAGAAGATAAAATGGAGGTGTTTCCAGGGCCTTTTATACTTCTGCCATGTGAAGGGCATCCCATGGTTCTTCTTGTGGAAAATTACAGCAACAAGATGGAGTTTGGAGTCACATGGGCAAGTCACATGCTCATGCCCAATTTCCCTCAGTCATTGCAGGAAGCCATTACCTAGATTCCAGACAGCACATTTCCATGACAGTCCACTCAGTGTAGCTGGGCTTCTCCCATGATCCACTGTCAACCAAGTGTGTCTTGATGAACCGCTTAATTTGAATAGTCTTTCCAAGATGTGCTAGCTAGCTACCTTGTGGGCATTACCCTGTTATGCTTATAAGAAGCACATGGGATCTTTTTCAGGGGAAAAGGCAATATGCCGCATTGGAGCTACAACAATTAGCATATGCATTCAATCACACACTACAAACACACACACACTGTCCCGCAAGTCGATGTTTTAGTTACCAGTCCAGAGGCCGGAGCAACCTAATGGCCAGCTAGTTTGATCATGGGTAGGAGGAGCCAGGTTCTGTCAGTTGCAACACGATCCTCTGGGGAAGTCTTGGCAGAATGAACCCAGAGTTTCATGGCAAGGCACCCTGGTTGTATAGTGATTTTCCTTCATTGGGACCAATGAGTTTTGCACCATCATGTTGTAATGAATTGTTTGATAAGTGCTTGTTTTCTTAAATTGTCCTTTTCATCCTTCATCTTGATCTTTCATCAAGTAGTTCCTCAGGGAGTTATCCCAAGTTGGTTTTGATCACAGCTATTTTGTCCCACTGATAGGTGCCTGTCTCATCTTTAGAGTCATCAATCAGCCCTCCTCTGGCATTTCAACAGGGGCGTGTTGCAGCTTCCTGGCACCCTTGTGTCTGTTGCCACTTCCTCCCTCGTACTTTTGGTTCAGTGATGGCCTTCACACTTACCTCTTAACACACACATTCCTCATTCACACACAAACCAGAATTAATTGACACACAACATTTTGAACAGGAACATCAAATTGCAATGCAAAAGAAAACAGCCATGGCATTCTTTTACTTATTTTAAAATGCTAAACCTGCAACAAATTGGTGATCCTCAAAGGTCTGTTACTGCCTTGAAATCAGTCCAGACACAGATACTGGCTGATGTATCTCTACCCACTGGCCCTTTAGCCATTCCTTTCTGTTACTCAAAAAGGGTGGCTGGCAGGATGTGCTCAGTTCATACACCAATACACTTAATGCATGGTACATAATTATTCTTTATCCTTCATTCTAAATCAGATAAAACATAAACATAAAATCCTACAACAACATTTGGGGGAAGAGTTTGGGGGAGTTCAGTTCCTGGTTTTTATTTGACCTCTCTCCAGCACTTGTTTTGGTTTGGCCTTCCCCTTTCCATCCCTGTCTGAGGTTTCTGTCTCTATCACAGCAGGTGATGCAATGGTTCGTGAGAAAGAGGAGCAGAATTCTCAGCAGGGAAATGTTGAGCAAGTGGATAAACACAGAGAATTATCGCAAAGATTGAAAAGGAATGTGTCCAGGAGTCATAAGCAGGAAAAATCCCATGACATTTAGTACAGACCAGAAAGAGAGCAGGGAAACCAGCCAGGGGAGAAAGTGTTTAAATGTATTTCCTGTTGGGGAACTCAGATGGACCTCAAGGAAACCACAAAACATCAGGAAATCTACAGGGGCAAGAGAAAAAATACATGCATTGAGTGTGGGAAAAACTTATGCGACTACTCAACCCATATAAAGCATCAGCGAATCCACACAGGGGAGAGGCCCTATGAATGCAGTGAGTGTGGGAAAAGCTTCTATTGGCACTCAGCCCATGTTAGCCATCAGAGAATCTGCAAGGGAGATCAACACCATAAAAACCTCTAGGGCTATCAATACTTTTTTTCTTTAATATTTTTTCCTGATTCTGACATAGTAACTTTTAAAGCTGCTTGAATTGTTTGCAGCACTGTTATCCCTCAGCTTGTCCAGATGAGTGGCCCATTTTTGCCTTTTGCAGTTTGCCCTGTTTTCAGGTGGGCCCATTTGTCCTTTCTATCAACTCCATTCTCCCATGAGTAATTCGACTGTGCCCTTCCTATCAGGAACCAGGGAGCATCACGTTTATACCATTCCTCCTATTGCAAAGTTATTATTAGAGTCACAAATAATACAGATTATATCATTGCCAGTTGTTCTCACATTGCTCTGAGTTGTGCTGAAGAGCAGTTTTATTGGAAACTTTTCAAATTCTATGTAAATGAAGAAAAGCAGAGGCAGGAAAAAAGGTGTCATTTCAGCCTCTGTGACACGGGAAGGAGATGGGGCCACTCAGAGATTCCCTCCTTCCCCATCACTGCAGAACTGTTACCTTTTGTCTGAGCCAGGCAGAGTTTATCGTCATCACATTCTATCCATCCACTTCTCAAAGTGTCCTGTGATGAAGCATTCTCCGTTGTCTGTGCTTGGACATGATGGTTAGATTTCTTTAATCCTATATCAGAGTCACTATGACTGGAGATGAAAGAGCCAAAGACCTGTAAGGGGAATTCAAATGGATCCCAAACACAGTGTGATCATTGGGAGTTTAAATCCCAGGTTCCATCTATTGGTAAAGCCACTTCTTACAAGGTAGCTGTTTTGTCCCTCATTATGGGGATACTAGGATACTTAACATGTTGAAAATAACATAACTGACTATTGAGACAGTGCTGAGTGAAGCAGGTTTCAATGGATCAGAGGAGAATGTGATGGGAGAATCTCTTGTCCTGACTCTGAATAATCAGATGTAACCTGCTCTGGAATTTCACTTGACACTTCCATTGTCATGTATTCTCTCTCTCTGTGATGTGGGTTTCTATTTCTCCTGAAGGCTGTTTGTTCACCAGTTGGATAATAGTTCAGTTTGATGGGATGTAGCTCAGATTTATTGGGAACTTAAGACAAATGACCATTTACTAAAGTCATCATTTCTCATTTCAGCTTTGCTTTTTCCCCACCCCTCCATGATGACATGGAGAAAATTCAAGTGCAGTTCTGTCAACAGGGGAGAACTCTCCAATTTACTGGGCATGCTAACAAAGACACAGCAGTGATTTAAAATCTCCACTCAGAAATGGTGAACAGCAGCAGAACCCGAACTAACTGAAGGAAGTACATATGATCACAGTGTAGTTCAATTGTTGCAGTCAATATTATCTCAGCTGATCTGGGGATAGAATTCCACATTAGGTGATTTTGAACTAGGCAAAATGCCCGTATATTTGGTTCCCAAATGATTTGTAGCCCAGGCCCTACAAAAGATCTCTCCTAGCTAATCCTATGTTATGTGCAATGCTGCCCTTCTTGACACAGATGTTGAGGAAATAGAAGTGGGTTTTTTTGTTGAATTTATCCTTTGAAAATGTGTATAAAATCAGTGTTGGAAATCTAATAGCTGCAGAAAAATAGCTATTTTTAATAGAATCTCCAGCTCTGGTAACAAAGAAAGATTATGATCCAGCCCTGTATCCAGTCCCTTGCCTGGAACTGTGCCACCAAATTAAAGAAAAGCTGGGCATGTTTCAGGAAGCCATTGCTCACTAACACAGCTGAAATTTTGAGTGTTTTTTTAAAGGTTTCTACTTCGGAGAATTGTAAATTTACCCTAACCAAGGCCAAGGATTTGGAAAAAACGAGGGTGGAAAGAGCACACACTCAGTTCTTGGTTTCCACCCCAGTAAAGGAAGCTATGATGACCAATGGCCCAAGGAAAATTGTTAGTACAACTCCACTTACTAGTTCAGTGCCAATGATTACAGTCCAAAGTTCAGCCAAGGTTAGACTGAGAACAATAACTAGGAGTCTGGACTCAAACATCCAGAGGGCAGCTTAAAAATCATGAGTTGTTTAAAAATGCTCCCTTTGGGGGTAATGTTATTATTTTCTTGGTTTTTCTGAGACTCTTGGGCCATGTTTTCTGCCTGAACTTGAAGGCTAAAAATGGACTTTTTAAAATAAACAAATGAAAGGGGAGATTTTTGTATCCTCATTAGGCTCCTAGATTGGGGCCTCATTGTGTTGGGCACTGCAGATACCCCATCCAAGAGTGGGTGCCCCAGTTGTGCCAAGCACTGCAGAGACCCTGACTGAGGGTGGGGCCCTTGATTCTGCCAGGTGTTATACAACTCAGAGTGAGAGAGAGAGAGTCCTTACTGCCAACAGCTCACAGGTGAAATAGACAAAGTGTGGGAGGGCAGTTCCCATTTTACATATAGGAAAACTGAGGCCCGAAGATGTGCTGTAATTTGTCCATGTTTGCACAGAAAATAATGGGACCAAACTGAGAACTGAATCCAAATTTTCTGAATCACAGCCTGGCCTTTAACCACAAGCCAAGCGTTGCTGGTTGCATGGCAGAGGCCTCAATGGAAATTTTCAGAATCTCTGTCATTGGAGGATTTTAAGAAGGGGTTATACAAACACCTGTCAGGGATGGCCTAGTGATACTTGGTCCTGACTCTCGGGATCCCTCCCTGCCTCACCTTACTATATGATTCAAAGGATCATCCTATTTATAATGACCAAACTTTTCTCTCTGGAATTATCCATTAAATGGTTATTATCCCCCCTCTTTTGCCTGGGGTAGAATGGAAGAGGAGAAAAACCTGTCTCAACAGAGGATGCAAATGTCAGTTTGTTCTCTCTTCATGTTTTACTGAAGCTTACAGGGAGGAAGACACATCACCTGCCTAAGAAGGTAGAGAGGATAGAGAGTTTATTTCATTTTGGGCTGTGAATATAAGCGGAAGAGTGGCTGTCACTACCACCCAATGTGAGGCTTTAATGCATAACCATGGGATTTAAAGTGTTATGTGCTACCAGCTGAGGTAGCCAGGTTTGAATCTGTTCAGCTGCCCAGTCTCTATCTAGAAGGAGCCCTGAGGGTGTTTATTTGCGAGCTGAGGTTCCCTGTCTGAGGCCACGTCCAAACTACCCGCCGTATCGGCGGGTTAAAATCGATTGCTCGGGGATCAATATATCGCGTCTAATCTAGATGCGATATATCGATCCCCGAGCGCGCTTATATCGATTCCGGAACTCCATCAACCCCAACGGAGTTCTGGAATTGACACGGAGAGCCGCGAACATCGATCCCGCACGGTGTGGACGGGTGAGTAATCCGATCTTAGATATTCGACTTCAGCTACATTATTCACGTAGCTGAAGTTGCATATCTAAGATCGATTTCCCCCCTCTAGTGTGGACCAGCCCTGACATTCGCCTTCTTTCCTGGTTTGTTATGTCTCCAGCGAGCAAACCGGAGCTGTCACAAGGCTGGTTAGATGCTGCTTTCTAGACCAGAGAGCTGGGGTTGATTTAGCATGCTGCCGCCATCAGCTGGTCAGAGTAACCAGGGCGGGAGGTCGGAATTTAGTATTCTCCCAGCAAGGGGAGGTGCTGTTGGACTCATCTAGTGGGGGAGAGTCTGAAAAAGTTTCTCGGCTCCCAGAAAAGGGCAGACAAGCTGGTGCCACACACACATTTTCACAGGGAATCAGGCTCCCCCTTGGGGAAAACTTAAAAGAAGCCCAGACTCGGGAGTGTCAGAGAAGAGAATCACTATTTGCTTTAAGAGATGGGTGAGGGAAACCTGCAGGTCCTTTGATCCCTCCAGCGCCTGATAGAACCATTTGTGGGGAAGGTCTGGGGAAGCCGAGGAGGACAAGGAGATGGGAAAAGGCCTTGCAGCTGTTGTGCACTCACCATGCTCCCAGCAGAACGGTCCAGGGGGCTCAGCACTCAGACCTCACAAGATGGCAAAGCTCAGAGCCCTGTTACACAGAGTCAGAATGTGATCAGCGAGGGGGAGCAACACCCCTCACTTGGTCTCTGTGCCAGAGCTCCTACTAACCCTAACCCTAACCCCTAACCCCAACCCTAAGCCTAAACCCTACCCCTAACACTAAGCCCAACCCCAAAACCTAACCCTGACCCTTAACCCTAACCCCTACCTCTACCCCCTAAACCCAACCCCACCCTCACCCTCAACCCTAACTCCCAACCCCTAACCCTAACCTCACCCTCACCCCTAACCTGACCCTGACTCCTGACCCCCACCCTCACCTTAAACCCTAACCCCTAAACCCAACCCCCACCCTAACCCTAACCCCTACCCTAAACCCTCACCATAACCATAATCCCTAAACCCTAACCCCTAACCTCACTCTCACCCTAACCCCTCACCCTAAGCCTAAACCCTACCCCTAACACTAACCCCAAAACCTAACCCTGACCGCTGACCCTTAACCCTAACCCCTACCCCTAACCCCTTTACCCAACCCCACCCTCACCCTCAACCCTAAGCCCCAACCCCTAACCCTAACCTAACTCTCACCCCTAATCCGACCCTGACTCCTGACCCCCCCACCCTCATGCTAAACCCTAACCCCAACCCCCACCCTAACCCTAACCCCTACCCTAAACCCTCACCCTCACCATAACCATAATCCCTAAACCCTAACCTGACCCTAACCCCTAACCTCACCCTCACCCCTAAGCCTAACCCCTAAATGCAACCCTAACCTGAACTCACCCCCACCCTCACCCTAACCTCTACCGCAACCCTAAACCTTAACCCTAACCCTAACCCTAAACCCTGGACCCTAACCCTAACCACAACACTAACACTAACCTTAATCCTAACCCTACCCCTAGCCCTAACCCTACCCCACCCTAACTCTAATCCTACCCCTACCCCTAAGCCCCAATCCCTAACCCCCACCCTTGACCTTGACCCTAAACTTAAACTGTAAACCCTAACCCTGACTCCAACCCTAACCCCAAACCCAACCCCTAAACCCTACCCTAACCTCAACTGTAAACCCTAAACCCAACCCCTAACCCCAACCCTAACCCTATACCCCTAACGCTAACCCCCTACCCTCACCCTAACCCCAACCCTAATCCTAACCCTAATCCGTAACCCTCTAACCCTAAAGCCTAACCCCTAACCCTAATCCTAACCCTAAAACTAACCCTTGACCCCTGACTCCTGACACTGACCCTAAATCCTAACCCCTGACCCTGATACTGACCCTAAACCCTAACCCCTGCCCCTGACACTGACCCTAAACCCTAACCCTAACCCCTGACCCTGATACTGACCCTAAACCCTAACCCTAACTCCGACCATGACCATGACCCTAACCCCTACCTCTAATCCTAACCCTATCCCCTATCCCTAACCCTTAAACCTTAACCCTAAACCCTAACCCAGGCCTCCCCAACTCTAACCCTCAACCCGAACCTGAACCCCTCACCCTAACCCTTAACCCTAATCCTAATCCTAACCCTAAGTGATCAGGCATCTTTGTGAACAGGGGCTACTAATGGAGTGTTGCAAGGGAGTTCTCCAGGTGAAGGAGGAGGAAATACAGCATCCTTAGGGTAAGTGACTGTGTTTGGGGTTACTTGCTGTTTGCTGAACTTGTGTTTGTCTGTCTGTCTGGTTGGTTGATTGAAGGACCGTGTGCTGTGGCTGGCACTTGTAGGCTGTGAGATTCAATGGAAGGTCTGAAAGCTAGAAGCCTGACACATCAGAAAAGGGCAGACAAATAAACAGTGACAAGTTTGTAAAGTGCTTGTACACAAATGCTAGAAGTCTAAATAATGTGGGTGAACTAGAGTGCTTTGTGATAAAGGAGGCTATTGATATAATACGCATCACAGAAACCTGATGGACTGAGAGCAATCAATGGGACACAATCATTCTGGGGTACAAAATATAACAGAGGGACAGAACGGGTCGTGTGGGGGGAAGGGGGGAATGGCACTATATGTGAAAGAAAATATAAAATCAAATGAAGTAAAACTCTTAAGTGAATCCACCTGTTCTATAGAATCTCTATGGATAGAAATTTCATGCTCTAATAAGAATATAACATTAGGGATCTATTACTGACCACCTGACCAGGACAGTGATAGTGATGATGAAATGCTGAGAGAAATTAGAGAGGCTATCAAAATTAAGAACCCAAGAATAGTGGGGGATTTCGATTATCTCCATTTTGACTGGGAACATTTAACTTCAGGATGAAATGCAGAGATAAAATTTCTTTATACTTTAAATGAGTGCTTCATGGAGCAGCTGGTACGGGAACCCACAACAGGAGAGGCAACACTAGCTTTAATCCTGAGTGGAGTGCAGGAGCTGGTCCAAGACCTAACTATAACAGGACTGCTTGGAAAGAGTGATCATAATACAATAGCATTCAACATCCCTGTGGTGGGAAGAACATTTCAACAGCCCAACGCTGTGGCATTTAATTTCAAAAGAGGGAACTATGCAAAAATGACGGGGGGTTAGTTAAACAAGGTACAGTGACTAAAGTGAAATCCCTGCTTGCTGCCTGGGCGCCTTTTAAAGACACCATAATAGAGGCCTAACTTCAATGTATACCCCAAATTAAGAAACACAGTAAAAGAACTAAAAAATTGCCACCGTGGGTTAACCACCATGTAAAAGAAGCAGTGAGAGAGAAAAAGACTTCCTTTAAAAAGTGGAAGTCAAATCCTAGTGAGGCAAATAGAAAGGAGCATAAACACTGCCAAATTAAGTGCAACAGTATAATAAGAAAAGCCAAAGAGGAGTTTGAAGAACGGCTAGCCAAAAACTCCAAAGGTAATAACAAAATGTTTTTTGGTACATCAGAAGCAGGAAGCATGCTAAACAACCAGTGGGGCCCCTTGATGATCGAGATACAAAAGGAGCGCTTAAAGATGATAAAGTCATTGTGGAGAAACTAAATGAATTCTTTGCTTCAGCCTTCACGGCTGAGGATGTTAGGGAGATTCCCAAACCTGAGCCGGCTTTTGTAGGTGACAAAAGGAACTGTAGGAACTGTCACAGATTGACGTGTCACTAGAGGAGGTTTTGGAATTAATTGATAAACTCAACATAACAAGTCACCAGGACCAGATGGCATTCACCCAAGAGTTCTGAAAGAACTCAAATGTGAAGTTGTGGAACTATTAACTAAGGTTTGTAACCTGTCCTTTAAATCGGCTTAGGCACCCAATGACTGGAAGTTAGATAATGTAACACCAATATTTAAAAAGGGCTGTAGAGGTGATCCCGGCAATTACAGACCGGTAAGTCTAACGTCGGTACCGGGCAAATTAGTCAAAACAATAGTTAAGAATAAAATTGTCAGACACATAGAAAAACATAAACTGTTGAGCAATAGTCAACATGATTTCTGTAAAGGGAAATCGTGTCTTACTAATCTATTAGAGTTCTTTGAAGGGGTCAACAAACATGTGGACAAGGGGGATCCAGTGGACATAGTGTACTTAGATTTCCAGAAAACCTTTGACAAGGTCCCTCACCAAAGGCTCTTATGTAAATTAAGCTGTCATGGGATAAAAGGGAAAGTCCTTTGGTAACTGGTTAAAAGACAGGGAACAAAGGGTAGGAATTAATGGTAAATTCTCAGAATGGAGAGGGGTAACTAGTGGTGTTCCCCAAGGGTCAGTCCTCCGACCAATCCTATTCAACTTACTCATAAATGATTTGGAGAAAGGCGCAAACAGTGAGGTGGCAAAGTTTACAGCTGATACTAAACTGCTCAAGATAGTTAAGATCAAAGCAAACTGTGATGAACTTCAAAAAGATCTCAAAAAACTAAGTGATTGGGCAACAAAATGGCAAATGAAATTAAATGTGGATAAATGTAAAGTGATGCACATTGGAAAAAGTATCCCCACCTATACATACAATATGATGGGGGCTAATTTAGCTACAACGAGTCAGGAAAAAGATCTTGGAGTCATCATGGATAGGTCTTTGAAGATGTCCATGCAGTGTACAGAGGCAGTCAAAAAAGCAAACAGGATGTTAGAAGTCATTAAAAAGAGTATAGAGAATAAGACAGAGAATATATGATTGCCCGTATATACATCGATGTTATGCCCACTTCTCGAATACTGCATACAGATGTGGTCTCCTCATCTCAAAAAAGATATACTGGCACTAGAAAAGGTTCAGAAAAGGGCAACTAAAATGATTAGGGGTTTGGAGAGGGTCCCGTATGAGAAAAGATTAAAGAGGCAAGGACTCTTCAGCTTAGAAAAGAGGATACTAAGGGGGGATATGATAGAGGTCTATGAAATCATGTTTGATGTGGAGAAAATGGATAAGGAAAAGTTATTTACTTATTCCCATAATACAAGAACTAGGTGTCACCAAATGAAATTAATAGGCAGCAGGCTTAAAACAAATACAAGGAAGTTCTTCAAGCAACACAAGGTCAACTTGTGGAACTGTTTACCTGAGGAGGTTGTGAAGGCTAGGACTATAACAGTGTTTAAAAGGAAACTGGATAAATTCATGGTGGTGAAGTCCGTAAATGGCTATTAGCCAGAATGGGTAAGAAATAGTGTCCCTAGTCTCTGTCAGAGGATGGAGATGGATGGCAGAAAAGAGATCACTTGATCATTGCCTGTTAGGTTCACTCCCTCTGGGGCACCTGGCATTGGCCACTGTTAGTAGACAGGATACTGGGCTAGATAGACCTTTGGTCTGACCTGGTCCGGCCATTCTTATGTTCTTTATGTAGGTATTAGCCTTAGAGTTAGTAAGGAAGTAGGATATGCATGCAGTGCCCCAGGTAAATTTTACAATTTCTCTCTTTGTCCCTTTGTTTAGTTTGCGCCCTTTTATCTGTATAAATAATACTGTTTGGGTATTGCACGGGGCTCACGTTATCTGGGTGTTATGAGCAGAGCACTGTGCTAATAAAACAGAGTGGTCTGGCAAACTGTGAGTCCTGAATCTAACTTTGACACTTGCCTGTTCCGCTGCGAAAAGGTACTAGTGGCCATTCCCTAGGGGATGGTGAGTGATGGGTCTCTGGGTTGCCACTGTTTTTGAGCTTGGTGCCCTGTCTTGTGTAGGTGGAGTAGGTGGTGATATGAGTGTCCTAAGTTCTCTCACTACCTCAAGGTCTCTGGAGTGAAGGGAAACGCCATTGCCTCTGTACGACCCTCCCAGGGAAGGGTGTTTTGAGAACCAGACTCGACCTTGGCCTCACCCTCAATGGTGCCAGGCTAGGCAGTGACACGCTTATGTAGTCCAAAGCAGGTCTCACTGCACTCAAGTCATTCCATGCTTGTCTTGGTGTGGGTGAGCCCCTGCCCCCTCGTCCAGCTGCTTTTTGCCGGGTACCAGAGACCAGGAACGGTGCTGCTATGGGCAGGGACACTGTGCAGGGAGCCCTGTTGGTGCCGAGGAGCTTTCTTGGTGCTGAAGTTTCTCATGTCAATGTCAGAGCACTGTGCCCAGGTGCTCGGTGCCAGATCGGCTGATCCCAGCTCTGAGTGAGGATGAACTGAACCTTCCATCAGCAGTATCTTTGATTACTCTCTTTCTGAGGCCTGGGGCAAAATCCCCTATCGATCTTGCAATGGTCTTTTTGATGCAACTCCCCCAGACACTTCAAGCAGGGGGAGAGAGAGAGAGTGTGTGTGTGGGGGGTGTCACTTCTGGGCATAGACTTGCTACAAGCAGGGCTGGCTCCAGGTTTTGTGCCGCCCCAAGCGGGGAAAAAAAAGGTGGCGATCAGCGCCTACTCCACCGTGCCATTTTCTTCGACGGCCAGTCGGAGAGGGACTGAGGGAGCCGCCACCGAATTGCCGCCGAAGAGCCTGACATTCCACCCCTTGCTACAAGCTACAAGCTCAGGGTTTAAATCCCAGGGACCAATGCATGCTCTGGTCCAGGGGTCAGGGGGTGTGTGTACCTACTGGATTTCTAACTACTATTAATAACTACTGAATTAACTATTTACAATAAAAAAGTCTGAAAAAATGAAGGGGAAAGGGCTTGCTGAAGCAAGAGAATGAGTGTTCCAGCTAACCATCACAGGTGGTAAGAAGGCAGTGAAGTGGTGACGGGTCAGCAGGGCCCTATATATGGTGCCATGGATGCGTGACTAAAGCGGGTGCCTGAGCTGACCCACTGGGTACTGCTTGTGGGGTGTGTGTGTGTGGGACTTCTGGCTACTGTGCATGTGGCACACAAAAACCTAATTGGAATGGACATGAGCAAGCATTCGAAGAAGAAATGATGGTTCTTCAATATGTGTCCCTGTAATGGTCCTCACTTGTGGTCTTGCTGGGGAGCATGGCCTAGTATTCACGGCCACAATCCCTGACTGCCAAGGAGCTTGTGGGAGGGGAGCCCGGGCCCTCCCACTCCACTGAGCTCTGACTCTTTGGGCTACCAGTAATCTGGCAACTAAGGCTGTCCCCCTCCAAGGTGCTTCCTCTCGTTCCCCTCCTCCCCACCAGTCAGCTTAGTCCAAGACGTTCTCTGGTGGGGAAAGCCAAACCAAAATAATTGAGAGGGTCTTACCAATGGCCACAGGATACTCTTTGGCTCTCCCTGCAATGGGTCCTCCCTTCCCTCAGGGAGGGCCCTTTGGGTAGCTATGTCAGAGTTTTTAGGCTTCCCACTGTACTGCTGGAGCTGTAGGCTATAGAGCTTCTTACTCCCAGCTCTGTCACCCAAATTAATTTATTCCCTGCCTTTTAAGTCCTCCAGCAGATGGAGCGTTTGCTGCAGGTGGTCAGGAGTGGCTGATCCCAAAATAATCCCTCAACCCCATGTTGCCCAGTGTGGGGTTTGTACACCCCATCACAGTCCGCCTATGGCTGCTCCCATGTAAGTGTACGTGCTTCCCTGCACTTCTGATCAGAGCTCTTTGGTAGCAGTGTCCATTCAGCCCATATATGTGCTCCCCCTCAAGGCTGATTAGTGCTGCATGGGCAAACCACACTCACATCCTTGTCTACTGATGAGTCCTCATCCTCCTTAGAGCTGAGGAGGGTTGGTCATGGAGCACAAGTTGAGCGACTTCCTCATCTTCTTCAAGTAGTGTCCTTCTGAGTGCTGCGCTGTAACTGACTCCAGTGGGAGTTTGGGGCTTTGGCGCTGAAATACTGCAGAGCCAAAGCTAGCACTGGAAGTAGAGTCCCCAGTAATCGCATAGTGTTCTGCAAAGGTATGAATAGAGGCCCAAGTGGGCGCTCTGCAGATTTCAGAGCTATGGACATTACCAATCTTGAGCGTGAACTACATTGCAGACATGATAGCGCCACCCCTTAAGACCTAGCAGTGTGTAAACAGAGGTGGTCTCCATTAGCAGCAGATTTCTACTAGATTTGCTTAGTGATGGCACAATTCAGTGTCTGCAACATATATGGGCGAGAGTAAGGTTATAAAAAGTTTGCCAGTAGTCAAGTTTTACCATCCCACTGAAAAAGCCAAGGTCAACTGAAGCCCAACAACTGTTTGGGAGGAGGCAGTGAGATCAACTGTACTTTCCTTTTGTCCCCCTTTCCTGCAGAAGCAGAATTGACAATGGGTCGGCTACCCCCCAAAAACACACACCTTTTCCCCCATCAGAGGGTAATGCAGGCACACAGTCTGAGTAACTACTTCAAGCAACACCATCACAAGTGTGAATATCTGCTGGAAAATAAGAGTTCCTTCACCTCGCTCAAAACCTCCAGTTCCCTTTCAAGCAATGCACACACCTCTAACTTCTGTTGTTTTAGCATTAAGCTTCTTTAGTTTCTCCCTCCCACTGAGTTTCTGTCTTTTGGCATTTGTCCAGTAGTTTCTACTCCCCTGCACCCTCTTTGTAATTTACTAACCTTGATTTGATTGTTCTATGCACCTGTAGACTGTTTTGTTCTCACAGATACTAAACTGGGAAAAGTTGAAAGTATCAGCTGAATTTCATTAACCTGCTGTTTACAGCCTTTCTGACAATTAAAGGGACACTGACAACATAAGTCAATTTTGTCTATTTTTTTAAACCCATTATTGTTGCTTTGGTAACTTTCAGGGCCACCCAGAGGATTCAGGGGGCCTGAGGCAAAGCAATTCTGGGGGCCCCTTCCCTAAAAAAAAAAAGTTGCAATACTATAGAATACTATATTCTCATGGGAGTTCCTGCAGGGTCTGGGCGGCCCTGGGAAAAATAAACATTTAAAAATCTTCCGCATCTCGGCACAAACACAGTTTTGAGAACTTCTTTTCAAGGACCCTTTACAAAGTATCACCGGTTTTTTTAAAAAGCAGAAAAAAATCAAGAACAATGTCTGCCACAACCTGAACATGGTTTGCGGTTTCAGAAGCATGTGGCCAAATATTTGCTGCTTGCTGTGTTTGATTGTTTAAAGAAACAATAAAGTTCTGCTTTAAAAAAATCCAAAACTTTTGAACCACCTCAGCTTGTGACCAAATGCCTGAGCCCATCCAGAGATTTTTTTCCCATGTTTCTGATACTCTTCTGGCTTCCTTGACTCATAGCTGTCTCCATAACTTTGGGTTCATTTAGGTTAGACCATAAGAACAGCCATACTGGGTCAGACCAAAGGTCCATCCTGTCTACCGACAGTGGCCAATGTCAAGTTCCCCAGAGGGAGTGAACCTAACAGGTAATGATCAAGTGATCTCTCTCCTGCCATCTATCTCCCCCTTCTGAGGGTGGGGACACCATTTCTTACCCATCCTGGCTAATAGCCATTAATGGACTTAACCTCCATGAATTTATCTGTTTCCTCACAAACTGGAGACGGTTACTGTGGGTTTGTCTTTAGTATAGTCTATGTACATACTCCATGAACTGAGCATCTGAGCATGTTCCAGAATCTGGGATGAGCCTAGGATGTGAAAAATGAAATGCTCAAAATAGCACATGCCTATGCATGGACACAGCGTGCTAAAATAAAATTAACCCAGGGGTTCTCAAACTGGGGGGGTCACAAGGTTATTACTGCAGGTTGTGAGCTGTCAGCCTACACCTCACCCTGCTTGGTGCGCTGGTGCCGCCACTGCTTAGAGGGGCAGTCAGGGGGGCAGGAAGTGGGTGGGTGGGGTCAGATAGGGGGCAGAGTCAGGCTGTCTGGAGAGGCACATCCTTCCCTACCCTAAAGCTCATTCAGCAGTTTGAGGCTTGCAGACAGTTATTTAACACAAAGAGCCAAGCTGTTATCTTTTCTCTTAAAGGGATGGTAGCCCTAACTTCTCAAATGGCAAATTATAGTCTAGATTTAATTTCAGTGCCATAGGGAGATTCATGTCAGGGGAGGGTTGCTTAATTTAAAATTAGCCACTTTAGATTAACAGCCAAGAGAGCCATGGTGGAGGGGCACATCAGAAGAGCAATATCCTACACCCCCCCCTCAGTAGTGGCAGCTCCAGCCAGGCACCAGCATACCAAGCACGTGCTGCGAGGGCAGCAGTCAGGCAGCTTACGGGGGCTTGCCTACGGGAGGTCCACCGGTCCGGCTGATTTGGCAGCAATTCGGCGGTGGATACGCCGAAGACATGGGACTGGTGTACCTCTCGCAGGCATGCTGCTGAAGGCAGTCAGCCTGCCTGCTGTCTAGCAAAAAAGCTAGACCTGCCCCTGCTCCTCAGAATCCCTGACTTACCCTACTCCTTGTCCCGACTGCCCCCCCCGAACCCTTCTCAACCACCACCCCAGGACCCCCCCGTCCCCTGGATGCCCCAACCCCTGTCCACTCTCCCCCATGGAGTCCTGACAGACCTCCTGAACCTCTGCCCCCTCCCTGTCCCTTATCCAACCCCCTCCTCGGCCCCCTTACCATGCCGCTTACCCCTGCCTCTCCTCTCTCCCGGAGCCTCAGCAAGCTGGGTCCAGGAGCACCCATGGACAGAGCTAAAGCAGCCTAGTTCGGCTTCAGCTTGCAGCCCTGCCCCCTTACCATGCATCTCCGAGCAGCAGGAGCTCAGGCCCCGCTGGAGCCACGCCGCTTTAGCTCTGTCCAGGGCGCGCCACGCTGAGGCACTGGTGGATGGGGGAAGGCGGAGCCTCAGAGATTCTCATGGGGACCCCCATAGGGTCCGGGGCAAATTACCCCACTCCCCAGGCAGCCCTGGTTACTTGTAAAGGAATGGAGAATATCACTTTTTTCAGTTTATTTTGTATTGTTTTCAGGTTTTATACCATCAACACCATCATGCACTCAAGCGCCTTCCTATCAATCATTATCTGTCACGTAAGTTTCATTCATTCTCTCATCCTCATTCCAGGAGACGATTGCTTGTGCAGTGTTTTATAAGAGTTAGTTTTTCAAATGTACATGCTGTGTATGTTCAGAGTTTGTTAGAGAAGGCAGCTGGAAGAAAATGCACCATGCATTTGGAGTGGAAGGTGATGAGGTCTGAGATGGTCCTCAGTTCCTGCAGGAGTTCATTTCACTCAACACTGACTTTACAGGGGAGACTGACTGTACCAATTTCCTCAGTTCACACTGGTCTTCCCAAAGGAGGGGGAGAAGAATGTTTTAAAGAGCGAGTGTAAAATTACTGAGTTTGGCAGGGGACTTGGGAAGGGTGTGGGGGTGAGGGAGGAGAAAGGTATCCAAAACTCATTAACAAGGACCAGATTTCAAGCTGATGGTATCCTTTTAACAAAATGTTAAATAAAATGGGCCTCCACATTGATCCCTACCCCACTCTCCTAGATGTCACCTAAAGAACCTGAGAAAGCCTTGGAGAGGAAGCAGCACGCAAGACAGGGCTGGAATCTAATTTCATTTTATTTTAGCAAATTGCATGTTCATCACTTATCAACATCTCTACATTAGGAGTTACAGAACTCTCCATTTGTTGTTTTTTTTAAAAAGCGCAAACAAGAAGTGAAAACTCAGGTTTTTCATCTTTTAAAAAACATTTCAAAGTTGAATTCAAGACGACTTGTATATATTTTGGTATCAGGTAACAGATGGAGGATGTGTGGAATCGCTTACTCAAATCATGACAACCCGACTAACTGAAAATCAGGAGATTGCCCATTATGGGACCCCTTTGACATCAGATGGGTCAGAATGTTTTGCATTCACTCCGAGATCCAACTCATTTTCAAGGGGAACTTGCCAGTCTGAAATGGCCAAACAAAAGATCTCCTTAGCAAATCACTACCATGGCCACGCAGAGAGAAGCACCTTCAGAATTCAGTGTGAGCATTGTATATATTTTGCTTCTCCACAGAAGCATTAGGAACCCTTTGTGTTAGTTACCATGCAGCAAATCTAAGGAGAAAACTACTGCAGTTTTGCCTTTTCACTTCAGAGTTACATTTCCCCAATGATCCTGTTCCTGCTCTGTAAAGATATAAAAATCTTCTTTGAACAAGTTTTAAAAGCAAAAACCCCAAACACTCACCATAAAGTGTACAGATTACAACACTCTAGAAAAGCCCTAAAATTATTGCAAAAACCAAAGATGACTTGTTTCAGGGGGAGGGCAGGCACAGGGCATCTAGATCTAACTCGGGTTGGTGTGACTTAGTTTTCAGCTTTTCCCCATCATTCAAGAAAAAAAAATTAAGTGTTAAAGCATTAGAACTAAAATACAAAATTAGAACTAAAATACAAATGCACATTGACGTTATAAAACAAGATTGTGGATTTGACCATGAGATTCCCTGACACACTGGAAAAGTTTACTTTTTTGCCCGGAGAGACTTCCTCATGGTGGATTTGCCCTTGGCAGGGGATTTCGCTTCCTTTCTCCCGCTTGCTGCTGGTTTCTTGGAAGAGCTGCTACCAGAGGGCCTCTTGATGGATGTAGCTGCTGGTCTGGCTTTCTTGGCAGGGGTTTTGACCTTGGGCGGGGGCTTTGCTTTTCCCCGGCGGGCTGCAGGGGCCTTTCTTGGCTTGGGTTTGGACTCTCTTCGTTTCACAGGGGGGGCCCTGCTCCGGGATTTGGGGGGGGATCGCATCTGCATCCTGTCAGGAAGGACAAGAAAATGTAGTACCAAGGCACCAAAGCACAAGGGTTAATTGATATAAAATGGAGCAGAATTCAGCCTACATCTTTAATGTGGAGGACCCACCTCAATTTGAGTAGCCAGACCCCAAGAGCAAGAAAATCTTTTAAGCAAGATCACAGTGTAAAGCTCTTAACAGTCCCCAGGGTGATCTAAGTTTGTATCACCTTTGTTAGCATATAACCCTATGAATAGTGTCTGTCGCTCAGGTGTATGAGTCACGCAACCCAAGCATCAAAGAGCTTTCCTTTGTGTTGGGTTTGTTACTAATATAGCCACTCCACGTAAATGTACATTTGGAGCAAGAACAGTTTCATTTGGCTTTAGAACAGTAAATACACCAGCCAGAAGAGAGCCAAGTAAATACTAAGGCAGTCTGAGTCTTTACGGTAAGATACGGACTCAGACTGCCATACTGCTCTGCCTGGCCTGAGGGCCTGAATACTAGATGCAAGGTAATTTCCCCTTTTGAGATCACCTTTACAGGTGTGTGACAGCAAGGAGGCATGGCCTCCCTGAGAGATGGACCAGTAGGAATGGCCATGCAGGCTTACAAGCCCATTTGTTTTCAGCTCTATACCTTTTCTTTGGAGGGGGTGGTTCTTCCTCTGACTCTTCTTCCTCCTCAGATTCCTCTTCTGCCTCCTCTTCCTCCTCCTCAGATTCCTCAGAATCCTCCTCCTGCTGCTTCTCTGGGAACAGCACACCTGGGCTGCAAGAGTAATCTTGTTAACTCATGTCAAAGGATACAAAGTTCAGTGTCAGATGGCTGAAAAGGAGCCACTGATTGACCCTACATTGCCAGGGCTAGTTGCCCATTTCGTTACAGTAAAACCTAGCTAGTTTGAGCTTCCACACACTGGATTTACACACGATGCTGATTTCCATGCATGGTGCTAAGTATTGTAGAAATTAGTGACGTGCTGCTAGGGAAGGACCAAGGTGGATGAAGTCAAGCTGGCTGCAAATTAATGGACATGCCACAGCCCCACCTCTCCCCTAAGCAGTCCTGCCTCAAGCTTTCTTATACATTGCTCCCTCCCACTGCAGGCACAGCAGGGGGATGGCGGTTTAAGTCAAGGTTCTCACTGATCATGGAGCAGGTCCTTAAGGAATCCATTTTGAAGCACTTGGAGGAGAGGAAGGTGATCAGGAACAGTCAATAAGGATTCACCAAGGGCAAGTCATGCCTGACCTAGCTGATTGCCTTCTATGATGAGATAACTGGCTTTGTGGATATGCGGAAAGTGGTGGATGTGATTTACTTTGACTTTAGCAAAGCTTTTGATATGATCTCCCCCTGGGGCCGGTTTTGATCACCATCTTCATTAACGATTTGGATGATGAGATGAATTGCACCCTCAGCAAGTCCGCGGATGATACTAAGCTGGGGGGAGATGTAGATATGCTGGAGGGTAGGGATAGGGTCCAGATGGGCCTAGACAAATTGGAGGATTGGGTCAAATGAAATCTGATGAGGTTCAACAAGGACAAGTGCAGAGTCTTGCACTTAGGACAGAAGAATCCCATGCACTGCTACAGGTTGGGGACTGACTAGCTAAGTAGCAGTTCTGCGGAAAAGGACCTGGGGATTACAGTGGACAAGAAGCTGGATATGAGTCAGCAGTGTGCCCTTGTTGCCAAGAAGGCTAATGGCATATTAGGCTGCATTAGTAGGAACATTGCCAGCAGATCGAGTGAAGTGATTAGTCTCCTCTATTCGGCACTGATGAGGCCACATCTGGAGTATTGCCACTATTCTGTAGTGGGGGGGCAGTTTTGGGCCCCCCAGTACAGAAAGGATGTGGACAAATTGAAGAGAGTCCAGTGGAGGGAAATAAAAATTATTAGGGGGCTGGAGCACATGACTTATGAGGAGAGGCTCAAGAAACTGGGCTTATTTAGTCTGCAGAAGAGAAGAGTGAGCGGAGATTTGATAGTAGCCTTCAACTACCTGAAAAGGGTTCCAAAGAGAATGGAGCTAGTCTGTTTTCAGTGGTGGCAGATGTCAGAATAAGGATAAATGTTTTCAAGTTGCAGTGGAGGTGGTCTGGGTTGGATATTAGGAGAAATTATTTCACTAAGAGGGTGGTGAATTACTGGAATGGATTACATAGGGAGGCAGTGTAATCTCCATCCTTAGAGGTTTTTAAGGCCTGGCTTGACAAAGCACTGGCTAGGATGATTTAGTTGGGGGTCGTCCTGCTTTGAGCAGGGGGTTGGACTAGATGACCTTCTGAGATCTCGTCCAACCCTAATCTTCTATGATTCTATGATCCGAGGCAGCTGTGCTGAAGCCATGATGGACTTGAAGATTAATGGGATGATTCAAGCTTGAGAGTACAGCCTTTGAGAAGTCATCCTGCCACATGTCTCCTCAGAAGAGGCTCTCAAGATAATCACCCTCTTCATGCTCCATGTGGCTCAGCTTAAAGGTAGGAATGTGAAGAAATTAAAGATGGTGGAGCTGGGACTTGTTCTCTTCTCTCCATAAAGAGAAGAGGCTAGTTTTATGGTATTACAGATAGTGAGATAGTTGGACCCAGGATATTTTACCTTATGATCATTCTTGTGTTAAGAAGCAAGGAAACTGAGGGCCATGCAGATTTGCTTTATCTTGGAAGCACTTAAATAATGATGGGTACTACAGAAGATAAAAGGACAGAATATCTGAGACTACTAGACCCAATATTTTATATGTTCCTTAAGAGAGTCTCCTGGTTGGTAAAGCCATCATAATGTTTAATCAGATTTATCATCATCAGAACCTAGAATGATATGGGTTATACAATGTAGGGCATAATCAAGGTTGCTAAACCCTATTAAAACACAAAACAAAACAAAAAAAACACACAAACAAAATCTTCCAAGGTAAAAAAAAAAAATTGGTCCTGTGAACATCAAAACGTTAAACAACATGGCTAGGCTAACGGTTTGTGAAATGCTTTGCATGACCACCTGTCAACGGAGAGCTCTTTACCTGGGGTAATAAGGGAAGCACAGTTGGAAGGTGCCACTGAAACCTTTCCCAGAGATCTGCTCCATCCAGCCATTCTTCTCACATTTCTGCAGGGTTCTCTTCAGTAGATGCACTGCGGGAAGTTAAGTAAGGGTGTGTCAGTAACGTTATCCAGCCACAAGCCCTGACCTCACTATTCTATACAGTCCCCTTCTCGATGCAGTCAGCTTCTGTGTAGGACTCAGATAAAGAGCTGCTTTAGAAGAGGTTTACTACATATGTACGGTATGTAGAACTTACAGGGCAATTAGGTAGATTTCAAGTGTTGGGCATAAACAGTTAACAAACGTTAGGTAAATCCAGACTATCTGCTGGATCGGCGGGTAGCTATAGATTTATCAGGGATCAATATATCATGTCTCATCTTGACATGATATATCGATCCCCGAATGCACTCCCGTCGACTCCGGAACTCCACCAGTGCGAGCAGTGGTAGCGGAGTCGACTGGGGAAGCCGCGACCATCAATCCCATGCCATGAGGATGGGAGGTAAGTCGAAATAAGATACGTCAACTTCAGCTACGCTATTCCTACGTAGCTGAAGTTGCGTATCTTACATCCCCTCCAGGCCTTGGTTTAATCTCCTTTTGGAAAGATTTTAACTGTCAAGGCTTGTTGGTGGAAATATTAAGACTGGAGACAGTTCTTTTATAAATGTTCCTAATACAACATAATTCATTTTAGGTACACTGACCTTTTGTCTCTGTTCTGTTCCAATTGTTCTTTGAAGTATTTTTGCCTTAGTTTGAACACTTCATTCCCCATCCTTCCCTATCTTTTGTTTTCAGATCCTTAGTTGTGATCTGGCACCTTCTTAGCTCCACCTTGTTACAGTGAATTGCTAGGGGAAGATTGAGGGATCAAGTACCAGAGGAAAAAAATTAAGACATGTTTTTGCTCCAGTCTTTTCCTTGGCACTTGTGTGCACTGATGGAGCCTACTGCACATATAAAGGGAACTTGCCTCTCTGGCAGATAGGAGACGAGCACAGCTGGTTCAACAGTTTGTCATGAGACAGTTTTCAGTTTCAATTATGATGGAACATTTCCATATGTTAACTTCCCTCCAAACCACTGACAGACAGGAAAGAGCCTTTTCGTCTAGCAGATTCAGAAGAGAGACTCGGGTGGGGAAGGGAAAGAAAAATAGCATAAAAAGGAATATACTGTTTAGTAAGTATAATAAATGGAAAGGTATTCACTCCATTCAGCTTCCACAATATTGCGGAAGTGGGGTTTTAGAGAGATAACATTTCACTGTAACAAAATCATTTGGGACTAAGCCATCCTTTTATCAGACTACAGACCATTCCCACTGAATAGTTTTAATTAAAAATAGCACTTAAAGAGCTTGCTTTATTAACTGAATGGCTCATTTCCATTAAACTATTAGCTTTGTCCATGTTAGATGCGCAAGAGTCCAAAATAATTATTTAAAAGAAAAAACACTTAGTTTTATAATATGTCTCATAAGGCTATTTTTAAACCGGGGCAGCAAAAGGAGTGCAAGGACCAAAATGAAAACCATGGCAGAGCACAGAACTCCTAACATAACTCCCTGTCTGCTTCTACATTTCCTCGGGTCTCCCACTCTGGATAGTCCAGAAAGAGAGTGAGATCATTACAGATATTTCCACCTAGTGGTAGGGGATGTAAGTTAACAGATGGCATGCTGAAATGTTTCCACATATGACCAGTAGCAAACAGATATCATACATCTGCAAGCAATGATCAAATGTTCTCAGGCACTGGGGATAGATTGATTATGTACGCCTTATCAACCAGAGTTAAAATTTCCTACAGCAATGCTCTAAAACCAAATAATGCCAGTGCTAAATACATATTAGACTAGCCTGGATATTCTTCCCACAGCAGAGATTCAAGCCGAGTCATGGGTCAAAAGACGAAGTTACTCACTGTGTGCAGTAACAATGGTTCTTCAATTTGTGTCCCCCTATGGGTACTCCACTGTAGATGTGCTTGTGTCCATGCGTTGCAGGTTGGAGAACTTGGGCAGCAGTGTCTGTTAGGCCCGCACATACGCTGGTCTCCTCTCATGCCCTACCATGAGGTTAGTCAGCATGTGTGGTCTAACCCCCTCATTTCCTTTTCTACGACAGTGACTGACAAGAACTCCAAGTAGAGGGGAGTAGGGTGGGTTGTGGAGCACTCATAGGGGGACACATCTCAATGAATCATTGTTATGGCACAAGGTGAGTAACTACTATTTCAGGGATCGGCAAGCTTTGGCAAGTGGCTCACCATGGTAAGTACCCTGGCAGGCCGGGCCGATTTGTTTACCTGCCGCGCCCGCAGGTTGGGCCGATTGTAGCTCCCAACTGCCATTCCAGGCCAATGGAGGGTGGCGGGAAGTGGTGGCCAGCACATCCCTGGGCCCAAGCCACTTCCCGCAGCCCCCACTAGCATGGAGCAGCGAACCACGGACAGTGGGAGCCGCGATTGGCCGAATCTGCGGATGCGGCAGGTAAATAAACTGTCCCGGCCTGGCAAGGTGCTTACCCTGTCGAGCTGCGTGCCAAAAGTTGCCAATCCCTGTATTATTTTTTCTAGTAGTGTCCCTAAGGCTACTCCACTGTAGGTGACTCCCAAGCAGTATCCCCATTGGAGGGCTAAGACTTTGGAGTAAGGTCAGTTAAAAATGACAGTACTGTGGAGTCAAAGATGCCATTGGGGGTGGAGTTCCCAGCGACTGCATAAATGTTCTCTGAAAGTGTGGACTGATGCCCATGTTGCCGCACTACAGATCTCTGAGATAGGGACATTCTTGAAGAAAATGAGAGATGAAGATTGACCTTATGGAGTGTGTACAAGTAGTATCTGGAGGGGTTATATAGTGAACTTGATAACATTGTCTGATGTAGTTCAGGATGTACTTGGACAGTCTTTGGGCTAATATTGCTGAGTCTTTGGATCTTTCTGCAATGGAGAGAAAAAAAATCTAGGGGGACTTCCTGAAAACTTTTGTCCTGTCTAGGTAGAAGGCTAAGGCTCTCCTGGCATCTAGAGTGTGTTGTGTAGCATCTCTGTTGTTTTGGTGAGGCTTGGGGTAAAAGGTTGGAAGGTGAATCAACCGATTCACATGAGATGGGGAGTCTACTATGGCAGTGAATTTCAGGTGTGGTCTGAACATAACCTTGTCCCAGAACAATACAGTGTAGGATAGATGTGCCATCAGAGCTGCTATTTCTCCTATTCTCCTAGCCAAGGTAATCACTATCAGGAAGACTGTTTTCACTGAGAGACATGCAAACAAACAGGTAGCCATGGGTATGAAGGGAGGCCTAGTCAATCCTTTCAATACCAGGTTTAGGTCCCACATGGGAGTAAGAAATTGAGGAAGTGATGGGATGCAACAGCAGTGAGTATCCCTCTACTGGTTGGTGGAAGGCTGCTACAGCCACTGGGTGGGCTCTCTGATCTTTTTAGGGTCAATGCATAATCTAAGATATGTGGAAGAGTTGATGATATCAGGGAAATTTGTTGGGAAGTACACCAAATCCAAAACCTGGACTACTTTTGCAGATAAATACGTCATGTTGAGGACTGTGTAATACCTCTTGCATCTCCTTTGAACAGGAGCTTTTTTGGTGTTGGAACCAAGTAGGAGCCATGCCCTGAGCCAGCGCCAGAAAATCCAACGATTGGGATGTAGGGTACGTCCTCCGTTCTGTGAGAGGAGGAATGGGAGAGGGATCGGCAGGCACATCACAAGCTGTGACAGGTAAGGGTGCCAGGTCTGTCTTGGCCAAGTAGGAGCAAGATTGATCACGCCATCTCTTTATTTCAGCAGGACTTTTGACAGTAGAGGAAAGGAAGGAAAGGCACGGAGATTCCCAGACAGGGGAGGAGGAGAGCACCACTCAGAGTGTGTTGTTCTATCCCTGCTCTGGAGCAGTAGTGTGGACATTTCTTGTTCAGGTAAATGACAAATAGGTCTGTGGTCAGCATCCATCACCTGAATGGATCATGAAGTACTATTGGATCTAGCTCCCACTCATGGTTGTAGGAGTACTTGCAACTGGATGTGTGCTTGGAAGGCAGGCTGCTGATAGTGTGATGTCATGGGAGATGCACCAGTTCCGTAGTCTCATCACCTCTGCACAAACGGAGGGCGACCTGGCGCCTCATCAATTTATGACGGTGCTATCTGACTGGCTAAGCAGCAGTTCTGCTGCTCTGTGGGGCTTAACCTTCTAGATTCATAGGCAATCAGTATTGACTTCCCCTTGTCCATTTCTTGCATCAACACTGCTGTAAGTCCTTGTTGGGTCGCTGCAAATTTAATCACCAACAACTGGTTTATCTCAGGGAATTTCAATCCTGGAGCCTGTACCAGAGCTTGTTTTAAATCACAGAAAGATTCTTCTTGTTCGGGGTCCCCACTCCCATTCTACTTTCTTTTTTCAATAACGCCACAAGGGTCCAGTTATAATGGCAAAATTCCAAATGTGTTTCCTTAAATATTTAAATCCTCCTAACATTACCCTCAATGCATGAGAGTCCTCTGGCCTGGATAAATTCAACAATGACTTCACCTTTTATTGATCTATCTGAATTCCTTGCTCCCCTAGGATCACCTCCAAATAATTCCTCCTCCTTTGCACTAATTGGGCTTTTTCTTATTATCTAGGAAACAGGTTTTAAGGCTGAGTCTCAACACCCTTTTAGTCACCTCCGCCTCAGTGTTCCCCCCAAACTAATAGGTCATCTACATATGAGGTGACATTTTCCCAATCCTCTTTGGATAACTGATCCAGCATTAGCATGACATGTTGGTGGGCAATAGACAGGGCACAACGTACACCTTGCGGGATTCTTCTGAATAAGTACTATTGTCCCTTAAAGGTAAATGCAAAGCAGGCCCAAGGATCGGGGTGCAGTGGAATGGCAAAAAAACAATTTTCCAAATCTATAAAAGAAAACCCATTTAGGGCCCCCCTGTATTCATGCCATCATTTGAGGCAGATCTGCTATCATTGGTGCCATGGTGGTGGTAGGGGGGAGAAGAGATGTTGCGGGGGGAGCTTTATTAATTTGTCTAAAATCCACCGTCAAATCTCCAATCCCCTGAAGCTTTTAGTACAGACCAAATTGGGCTACGGTATGCAGAATTCCCCTTTTCAAATCACTCCCTGTTGTTCTTATGATTCAACTATTTTTTCAATTCCTGCCTCTGCTTTGCACAGAATATTTATACTGTCTCTGCGGTTTCACTCATTCTCCCACAATTTTACCACATTCTGCTTTTTCTTAGTCCATCTATCAGGAAACTCCTTTATCCACATACCAGTCGATTCAGTGTAATCTCTTCCATTGCTTCTGCAGCATATAGTCTTGGAGTGTACCCTGCTGTCAGGCTGCCTTCTGTTGAGCCAGGCACACGCCACAGAACTCAGTTAAATCCAAAACCAACCAATTCCTCTTAAAAAAAAAAAAAAAAAAAAAAAAAAAAAAAAGAGTCCCTAATATTAGTGGCTCAGCTGCCTGATTTATCTCTAGCATTTGTTCTTTACAACAAAAATCCCCCACTCTCTTTGGGTATAAGTATTTCTACTGAATGATCTATCTTTCCTGTCACTCCTTCCCCAATAAAGGATGCTGTTGTAATGGTTTCAGACACATATCAAGTCAAATCACAACTTCTATTTACAATATTTACACCAGCCCTGCTATCCGATAGGTCATCTTTGGGTCCATTATCTCCCACAATGACAGTTATTCTAGGCCTCCCGTTTGAGTCCCATCTTAATCTAGTTATCTCCCACTCCTGGGGACCCATTTGCTGTGGGAGCAACTTGTCATCGGGGCTTCCCCTATAGGTTTCTCTGAATCCTCAACTTGCACAGCTGCAACTCTTTTCTGCTCCTTAGACATTTCTTCTTCCATCCTTTGCATTTCTTTGATTAATTCATCAGTATGTCTACCATTCCACTGATCCATATTTACTCCCCTCAATTTCAAATATCTCCAAGCAATATTTCAAATCACATCTACTCCCTTCTGGAACTCATTCTGATTATTACATCCTCTACCACAGCCTCTCTCTCACGGAATCCTGATCTATAAGCACTCTTATTTGAATATGTTATTGCTTCAACAAAGGGTACTCTGGGTTTCAATCCTTCTACCTTTCATCATTCCATGGCACATTATCCAGTGCATCCATAACAGTTAACCCCTTGTCCTGGGCTGCTTGGTTCACCAAATTAGTAGACATTGCTAATAAATTCCTCTCCAATCCCTCAAATGCATCATTCCAAAATTCCCTCTGATTCAAATAAACTGACATTAAAGAATCAGCTATGATGTGTCTGGCAACCTCTGTCCTGGGGTTAGTCACCAGTTGTATTTCTCCAGCCAATAACCCCAATGTTATTCTACTTAACAGGTAATCCCTAGGCGAATCCCCAGGCTTCATGTAGTCTGCACTGGATAGCACTTTCATGTGTCTTTGACCTCTCTCTTTCCCTAACAACATAATAAACTGCAGTATCAGCCGGTGTGCTTCTGGCTGCCTGTCCAAAGCCTTTTTCACTCAATCTACTGCCTCTCTAGTGGTAGCTGCCCTGATCAACCTATAATATTAATTCATATTTAAATTCTCTATTCCTCTTAACTCTGCCCACTGTACTAGCCATATAGCTAGATTTTTCATATTCACTGGGTCTAATGACTTTGCCATCAACTGTAAGTCTGATGAACTCACAGGAATTATGTGTGTCTGTTCTGACTGTATATCCCCCACTGCATCCCTAACTGTAGCAGCGATAACAGTGATAGAAAGGAGATCAGCTGTCTTTTCTGGTTTAGGCTCTTCTGACCAGTTTCTTATCTCTTTCCTCAGCTTAGTATAAAGCCCCTCTCGAGGTTTTTCCTTTTGACCCACTAGATCTTCTCCATACCACGTCTCCATTGCACTTTTCACTGAAATCTCAATCTCTGTTGTCTCCTTGGCACACGGCTACCACTTATAGTCCCTTCATTTTCAATTCTCTTTTTAATGCTGCAATGGTATTCTGACACCCCCCAACTGTGAGAAGCACTTACAATCTTCTCTTCCTTTTTCTTAGTCAATTCTCGAATTAACGCCTTCATTTCCACCACTTGATTTTCTAATTTATCCTTATTTGCCTTAATCTTTTCCCAACCTATCCTCTTCTTTTCTAATTCACTATTGTGTTTCCCCATTTGGTCTAACTGGGTTTGCATTATCTGTGCGTGCCTGTTTTCCTTCCCACTACAAGTTTTCCTGCCAAGTGTCAGAGTTCTCTTGTAGCAGCTGTAGCTTTGAACAGATTTCCCCCTTACATACAATTGCCTTTTTACAGCCTGCTACAACAGCCACACTACGGCCATTTGCTTTTTCCTGGCATTAGACTTGTACAGCTGTACATATTTCTCAAACATGTTTTCTAAGGTCTCAATTGTTTCCCCAGGCTCCACTGCACCGTCCATCCAAGGGCATGTCCCAAATGCAACAATCTCCTTTTTTAACAGAGAAGGGGCTTTAACTTTAGTCCACTGGGGTGCCTCCCCCACCCCTTTACTTTTCTTCTTAAGCAGTGTTTTAAACATTGTTACAATAACACCACACGCGCACACACACACACACACACACACACTCACTGTAATGCTAGTTCTCCATGTGATATCCTCCCCATGCGTAATTTTTTCCCCTCACAAATGCCACAAATAAAGGACTCCCCCAACACTGTAAGACTCGAAATCCAGCACTCTTTAACATCTCTTCCCCTCAACACCTGCAATTCTCTACAAAGCATTTATCTCAGGAATATATCTCCATACATAATCCATATATCCATGTAATATGTTACAGGCCTAGTGTGGATGAAGTGTGCTTGATGTGAGTTGCGTGTTGACAACCGAAGCAAGAATTTGAGGTTTTAAGCGGTCAGGGGCTGTTTGTGAAAAATAACTTTGTTATGAGAAAGATGAAGAAATACCAGAAAAGAAATAACATTGGGGGCATTGCCATAATAATGTACCTGTTGCAATGTACCTGCTGCAGTTGTAAACAAGAACTGGGGATAGAGGAACAACTTTGGTCTGGGACTGTTTCTAAACAGCTCGGGTTTTGGCAATTTGCCCAGAACTGTCTCTTTGAAATTGCCCAGACAACTGATGATGTGACGGAGTGGCTTATAAAGGAGGTTCGATACACTCACAATTTGGAGTCGTTCATGACTTCATAGTCCTGTTTAGATTAAGATGTGTAACGCTGGCTCCCCGCATCCTGTGACTGGACTGAATGTTGACTGGCCACTGGGACTTCAGTTCTGATCTTCAGACTCTGGTGTAGTATGCTTGGGTTATGAATGTGGAGTGAATGGTTTATTTTGTAGACAACAAAGAGTATTTGTGGATTATATACCAACACTGTGTCCAGTATCTGCCTGCTCCCCTATCCTTTAGGGAGACTCCTGCTGCAGGTCTAACACAGGGACAAGTTGCTAATGGCTCGAACAGCAGCCCAATCAACGGAGATAGTACCAGGTTGAGAACCCAGTAAGGCAGAGACTGCTGCACATGCGGATACAGGCGCTCCAAGCCCTTTAGGAACCAAGAGCTAACTGGGTTGGAGAATACCGATCACCTGTCAGGGTTCCCTCCCCACCCTGAACTCCGGGGTACAGATGTGGGGACCTGCATGAAAGACCCCCTAAGCTTATATTCCACCAGATCAGGTTAAAAACTTCCCCAAAGCACAAATTCTTTTCCTTGTTCTTGGATAGTATTGCTGCCACCACCAAGTGATTTAAACAGACATTCAGGGAGGGGCCACTTGGAGCCCTATCCTCCCCAAAATGTCCCACCCAAGCACCTTCATCCCCTTTCCTGGAGAGGTTTGAGAAGAATACCAATCAAATTGGTTATTAAGATGAGCACAGACCAGACCATTTGGTTTTTAGTGTCCTAAAACCCAATCAGGTCCTTAAAAGAACTTTTTTTTTTTTTTTTTTTTTTTTTTTTTTTAATAATAAAGGACAAAAGAAGCACTGCTGTAAAAATCAGGATGGAAGGTAATTTTACAGGGTAATAAAAAGACTTAAAACACAGAGGATTCCCCTGTAGGCTTAACTTTAAAGTAAATAAAACAGGAATAAACCTCCCTCTTAGCACAGGGAAAATTCACAACTAAAACAAAAGATAATCTAACACATTTCCTTGCTGTTACTTACAGTTTCTGGAATTTTAGATGCATCATTTCAGTAGGAGCAGGATTACTTGCTTGGTCTCTCTCGGTCTCAAGTGGGAACACAAAAAAAGAGCACAAATACCCCCTCCACCCACCCTGATTTGAAAGTATCTTCTTTCCCCATTGGTCCTTCTGGTTAGGTGCCAACTAGGTTATTTGAGCTTCTTAACCCCTTACAGGTAAAGGAGGGGTTTTATGCTACTCTTAGCTGTATGTTTATAACACTGCCGTTCACCGGTAGGAGGGAATGCTGAGACTGCAGCTAAGTGGACTCTGATGGAAGATACTGTAAGACCTTCCCCCTTCAGGTGGAGCAAGTAGTCCAGGATAAAGGGGAGTGTGGCCTCCAAGGGAGGGACTCCCTTTCTGAAGTGTCCAGAGTGAGAACCTCTTACATTTTGCTAGATAGAAAGCAATCAACCAGAATGGTTTACTGCCCATAAGGACTGCTTGAACCAGTGCCCAAGCATCCCAGTTTTGTTTCGCTCAGACACAAAGATGCCAAGCCGTCAGATACAGGAATTCCAGATTTGGGTGGAGCGGGTGGCCGTGGTCCTGGGAGATAAGATCTGGCCACAGTGGAAAACTGATTAGGGTATCTATCGAGAGGTTCAGCAACGTTGTGAACCAATGCCAGTGTGGCCACGTCGGCCCTATGAGAATTATGTGTGCGATTTGCCTCTTTTGACCCTGAGGACCATCTTGTGGATGAGGGGTGTGGGAGGAAAAGGTGTAAAGGAGTCTGCTCCCTCCAACCCCACGGCAGACAGAAGGAATCCGAGAGAACGCCCAGGCTGTGCCCCAGATATGAGCAGAACTGGGGGCATTTCCTGTTGCTTCCAATTGCAAACAGGTCCACCAGGGGAAATCCCCACTTCCAGAAAATAGCCTCCAGGATGGAGGTTAGAGACCACTTGTGATGACTGGTGAAGGTTTTAAGGTTTTAAGGTTCAGGTACTCTGCTAGCCCATTCTGAGAGCCTGGAAGATAAGCAGCCTCTGGGTGAATGGAGTGGGCTAAGCAATAGTCCGAGAGTTTCAACACTTCACGGTAGAGGTGAGAGGATTGGGCTTCCCATTGTTGTTTACACAGAACATTGCTGTGGTGTTGTCTATGAGGACGGACAAACATCTGTCTCGGAGCTTGAGGCAGAACATTTGGCAAGCAAGGTGCACTGCCCCTAGTTCCCTGTTGTTATCTGCTGGTGCAACTCCTCTGGTGTCCAGCGACCCTGTGTCCTAAGAGACCCCAGCTGGGGTCCTCAGCCCATAACCGAGGCATCTGTGACCAGTTCTACTGAAGGTGTGAGTCTTGCAAAGGAAATGTCGGCACACAGTATACCTTTATCCTGCCACCACTGAAGGGCTTCGAGAGTCAGAGGAAGAGTAACTACTCTGTCTAGCTGGTGACCACCTGGTACGTATACTGATGCCAGTCACAGTTGGAGAGGGTGGAGTCTGAGACATGCATGCTGCACCACATATGTGCAGAAGGCCATATTCCCCAGGAGCTTTAGACAATTCTTTGTTGTGGCGGTGGGGCACGCTTTCGGGCTTTGTGTAAGAGCTGAGAGGGCCCTTAAGTGGCACTGTGGTAGTGAGGCCTTGCCCAATTCACCTCGAGGACTTCTGTCCGCTGGACAGCGTGAAGGTGGACTTCTGTTCGCTGATCAGGAGTCCCAGGCTCTTGAAAGTAGACAGTATGAAGTCCACATGTTGTTCCACTAGTACCTTGGACCAACTGCTTACCCGCCAGTCATCCAGATAATGATAGACCTGCACCTCTCTCCTCCTGAGGAAGGCTGCCACCACCACCATGCATTTTTGGGAAAACTCTTGGAGCTGCTGATAGGCTGAAGGGTAGAACTTGAACTGATTGATAGTGGTTATGGTTTATCACAAACCGAAGGTATCTTCTGTGCCCTCAGAAGATAGCTATATGGAAGTACACATCTTTTAGGTTGAGGGGGGCACACCAGTCCCCCGGATCTTAGGAAGGAATAATCGAGGCCAGGGAGACCACGAGGAACTTCAATTTCTTTAAGAACTTGTTGAGGTTTCTGAGGTCTAAGATAGGCCTGAGATGCCTGTTAGATTTTGGGATCAGGAAGTAATAGCAGTAAACCCCTTGCCTCTCAGCTCCTTCACTGTCCTCACCCTTAGAGGTGACTGCACCTCCTGGGCCAGGAGATTTTCATGAGAAGGGTCCCTGAAGAGGGATGGGGTAGCGGGGTTGGAAGGAGGGGAGAAAATAAACTGCATCGTGTATCACACTATTACTGTGCAAAGCACTGTGTGATGTTGCCCCACACCTGATAAAAGTAGGACAAAAAAACAGTCCACAAACATAGGGGTAAGATCCAGGTTCTGGTCTGGTGCACCATTTTTGGGTGCACCCTCAAAAGTTTTGCTTATTGCCTAGTGGTTGTTTTGCGGGTGCAGATGTTGAGGCCACAGAGAAGTGAGGGGCTTGTCTTTTCCTGAAACCCTATTCCTCCTCTGCTAAAAAAGTCTTGCCTCTGGTGGGACTGGTAAAAAACAGCCCATGGGCTGCAGCTTATAGTATTTCCGGGATGGGGTCAAACTGTGGAGGCCCAATGATTTCTTTTAGGCTATGCAGCCAGGCATCCGTTTGTTCGGGAAATAAGGAAGGATCACCCTTCAAACAGGAGGTCCTGAACTGTCTGCTGGACTTCATAGGGGAGGCCCGACAACTGCAGCCAGGAACTTTTCCTCGTTACAACTCCGGTGGCCATCACCTGGGCTGCTGCATCTGCAGTGTCTAGGACCACTTGGAGGGCTATGGCCCTGCCCTCTTCTGCCATGGCCGTAAACTCTGCCCTATTCAGATGGCAGGAGTTCGTTGAATTTCTCAATAACCGACCAGGAATTAAAATTGTAGTGACTAAATAGAGCCTGGTGACTTGCAATTCTTAGCTGGAGGCCCCCGTGGAGTAAATTTTCCTCCCAAGGAAGTCCAGCTTTTTGGCCTCCTCTTTAGCCTTCGTGATGGATCCTGCTGCTGTTACCTCTCCTTCTTATTGGCAGTGACAACCAAGGAGCCCAGTGGAGCATGAGCGTACAGATGTTCATAATCCTTATGGGAGATGAAATACTTCCTTTCCACCCATTTGGCCATAGGCTGGACGGAGGCTGTGGTCTGACACAACACCCTTATAAGCTGTAGGATGGCCTTGTTCACGGGCAAGGCAACTCTTCCTGGCCCTGAAGTCAAAATGTCTACTAAAGCCAGGGCTCACTCAGCGATCTCCTCCATGTGAAAGTTAAGGTTCTGAGCCATCTGACACAGGAGCTCCTGGTGTCACCCTGCATCGGGACTATGGCCACACCCATCCATACCTTGTCAGGAGAAGATGAGAAAGTGGCCTGGACTGCCACTGGTGCCTGTACCTCCTCTGGTCTTGGTGGGTCTCCTGCCAGCGTGGCTTGAGTGTCCTCGATTTCTGCACCAGGAACAGATCCTCTTTCCAATGGGGACGCCCTCGTCTCAAGAGAGTGCAGAGAATGAATGTCCCCCATGGGAGCCCTGGACCATGTGCAGCCAAGGGGTTCACATCATCCACTGAGGCCATATCAATGCAGAGTCTCTGATCTGCCTGGGGTCCAGTCCCTCACAAGGCATATGATTCCACCTGCAATTCGGAAATTGAGGACCTGCTTCTAGGCAACCAGGGCAGTGCCACGCCATGGAACCAAATAATCCTGCCGCAATGGAGATGTGACACCAGTGAGGTGAGCGTGGCCTTGCTGCTAAGTCTCCTGACTATGAGTGGGATGGGGGGTGGTGCCTTGCCATTATCGCGGGCTTGCCCCTGTGGTGCCGGCCCTTGCGGAGCCTGACTTGTCCCCTGAACTGAGGCCTGGAAGGAAGGTGGTGCCGGGAGAGTTACGAGGTTCTGCACCGCCTCGTACACATCTGCATCAATATTGCTGTCAGGGGTGTGTCCCCTCCTTGGCTCACCCTACGTGGGAGTATTGGATTCAATGCCTCCCTTTCCAGGGCCAGAGTCAACGGAGCCAGTTGAATTGCACCCAACTGAGAGTGGACCACCACATTTCGCACTCTCTCCATAATGTTTCTCCAGGGGGAATGCCCTCGTTCAGACTTCTTTGTTTCCCCAAAAGGTATTGTGTAATTGTTGCTGACTTCTTGGGTGCTGAAGAAGCAAGCCAGTGTCGGGAGGAGGCCATCACCAGGGAGCCCATGCTATGCTGGGTGTTCTGAATGGCCGTTGGCGTGCTCCTGGTAGAGGAAGTACTCAGTGCTGGATCAGGTTGCCACTCTGAAGTGGGATGGAGTGCTGCCTCCATAAGTAGGAATTTTAATTGTCTCTCTTTATTAATTTGAAGTTACTATAGATCTGCACTCATCTTGGATATGACTCCTTCCAAGGCACTTTACAGAGCTCTTCTGAGGGTCACTAACTGGAATGTGCTTGTAGCACACCACACAATCTGAAGTCCTGGAACCGAAGCATGTCCTGGGGCTCAGGTGGGAAAGCCCCAAAGGGCAGGTGCTTACCAGAAAACTAAACTACTACTATACTTATGCTAACTAAGTATTTACACTTATCTACAATATATTTACAGGAAGACTACCACTACTGGGATCACTTGCTGAGCAAGAGATATGAGTGTTCCAGCGACTGCCACAGATGGAAGGAAGGAACTGAAAAGGCAGTGGATTGTTCGCTGCTCAGCAGCACAGGGACGCAAGCATACCTACAGTGGAACACCCATAGGACACTACTTGAAAAAGAACCTGACATCATGATCTCTGAATGACAAGAACAGTCGCCTTAGTCAATCCCCTTTTGTCCTCATTGCTAGGCCCTCTTATGGATCAGAGAGCCCTGAATCAAAGATTTGATTATGCTGATGCAGATGTACAAGATGGGCTGTGCTATCCATGGCCCTGCCTCCTGTAAGCATTACAAGAAGACACCAAGCATCACAAAAATTTTGAAACAAAGAACCAAAAATGCTAATGTGCCTGGAGATTTGCTTCTGGGTCTGGCAGTGAGTTGACATCTGCTTCATATGACTGCCAGCACAGGTGAAACAATCACACTGTCCAGAAGTGCTCAGATCAACACCACATACTATAGTTCCTCTGCAAGTGAATGGTTAGAAAAGAAATCTACCTTTGAGTCCCTAAGGCATCACCACTACTCTTAATACAGAATGGTTTACAAGTCACAATCAAATTATAATATCCCATGGAAAGATATTTATTTTGTTTCTGGCAACCAAGATGTGCTATGCCTCTTTCAAATACAACTAACACACAGTCTCTTCCTCAAGCAGTTATCTATCTGACTTAAGATTATAAAATAGGGAGAAGTGGGGGAAGCACAAACAAGCCAACTGCTCAAGGTGGGGCATGGGTGCTTCAAGGGCTAGGATTGTGCAACATCTCCGGGTAGGAAGTAAATTTGGAACTGAATTTATTTTGTTGAGCTATAGTCTCCAAGAATTTTTCCAGAAGTAACAAAAAAGATCAAGTATCAGAGGGGTAGCCGTGTTAGTCTGGATCTGTAAGAAGCGACAGAGTCCTGTGGCACCTTATAGACTAACAGACGTATTGGAGCATAAGCTTTCGTGGGTGAATACCCACTTCGTCAGATGAATGTAGTGGAAATTTCCAGAGGCAGGTATAATCAAGACTGATTCTTGCTTGCATATTTATACCTGCCTCTGGAAATTTCCACTACATTCATCTGACGAAGTGGATGTTCACCCACGAAAGCTTATGCTCCAATACGTCTGTTAGTCTATAAGGTGCCACAGGACTGTCAAAAAAGATCAATTTAACTGGCTTAAGACAAATAAGAATGGACTCTCTAGATTAAGACTGCTTTAATAAACTATTTTCCTCCTCTAGAAAAGGGCTTTAGAGCAAGATGACCCAAGAATCCATTATGGTTCAGAGATGGACCAGGCTGCTATAAACCTTGGAACTCAATGGACATAATGGGACTTTAAAATCCTGGGAATCTCTGTAGTGTGCTTCTTTCACACAGGATAGTGCTCAGCAGCTGCCTGGCCTCTGGTAAGTAAAACAGTACATTTTTAACAGGGAGTACAGAGAGTTCTGTGGCTTTTGGGACTCCTCACTTAGTCTCTGTGAAACTAACAGCTATGTAGATTTGGAGTCATACCCTGGAAGTTGGAGTTGGTCCCTGGGTGGTTCTCCAGGACATACTTCTTCAGAGCTGTGGTGGAGCAAGTCTTCGGTTCATTCATGGCAGCAATAGCAGACAGGATGGCATCTTCCATCAGACTCCCACCAAGTAGGGGCTTCTCCCCTGATTTCTTCAGCTACTTTCCAAGGAGGAAGAGAAAAGCAATCAAGACAAAATTCTCCCAAACCAGCTCGGGATAAGACTCCTCTGCACCAGGTGCATTAGCACAGATACTTTTTACATTAAAACGTTGCACAGGGAATACTTCCTTCCCACCCACAAGGAGAAGACAGATTTTTTTTTAGTCAATTAGCCAGAAATGCTGTTTATTGGAGCCACTGTCCTATCTCCAACATGCACAGTAGATATATTTTTTAATATACTCAGTACTGTACTGAGTGCAAGGAACTGGACTAGATGACCTCTCGAGATCCCTTCCAGCCCTAGGATTTATATTGAGCTGAAGAAACTAACACCACAGGCAAATTAACATGCTATGACCTTCCTCCATCCCACAGACCAGATCGCCATTGGCTTTAGTCTTCCTTATGTCTCTGCCATGGATGGGACAGATGCACACACCCAGCAAAATTATTTATGTTAAAAAAAATAAAAACCAACCCAAACCAAAAACTTACTTGACCACCTTGCTCATCACTCTAGTGAGTCAGAGCTGAAGCAGTATGTGGAGCACTACTGACAACAAACAGGCTATAAATCTCAGCAAGAATAGCTAGGTGTCCAGCTCCAACAACGCAGACCAATCTAAGAATGCGAATATTCCACCATCTGAGAACTGCTGCATGTGAATCCTATTTGATAGGCTGCTAGACAAGGTTGCAGCCCAATAAAATCAGATGGGGGGAGAAAATAGAAGGATTATGTATGGTATAAACAACAACAGAAGGTAAAGTAAGACTAACTCTGGCCTCTTACCTGGAATGTTCCAGAAGCTCCTTTGCCTGTGATCTGCTCTAACTGGCCCTTCTCTACTGCTCTCTGCAGGGCATTCTTCAACAGCTGGGGTCTGAAAAAAATGGGCAATATAACTTTAAAGGGGAGGTGGAGAGATGACTCAGACTCATAGACTTGAAGGTCAGAAGGGACCATTATGATCATCTAGTCTGACCTCCTGCACAATACAGGCCACAGAATCTCACACATCCACTTCTATAAGAAACCCCTAACCTATGTCTGAGTTACTGAAGTCTTCAAATTGTGGCTTGAAAACCTCAAGCTGCAGAGAATCCTCCAGCAAAGGATTCTCCCCATGCTGCAGAGGAAGGCAAAAAACCTCCAGGGCCTCTGCCAATCTGCCCTGGAGGAAGATTCCTTCCCGACCCCAAATATGGCGATCAGTTAAACCCTGAGCACGTGGGCAAGACTCACCAGCCAGCACCCAGGAAAGAATTCTCTGTAGTAACTCAGATCCTAACCCATCTAACATCCCCTCACAGACCACTGGGTATACTTACCTGCCGATAAACAAACATCAATTGCCAAATTGCCAAAATCAGGCTCTCTCATCATACCGTCCCCGCCATAAACTTATCAAGCTTAGTCTTAAAGCCAGATATGTCTTTTGCCCCTACTACTCCACTTGGAAGGCTGTTCCAAAACTTCACTCCTCTAACCATTAGAAACAGTAGTCTAATTTCAAGTCTAAACTTCCTAGTGTCCAGTTTATACCCATTCCTTCTTGTGTCTACATTAGTACTAAGCTTAAATAATTCCTCTCCCTCCCTAATATTAATCCCTCTGATATATTTATAAAGAGCAAGCACATCCCCCCATAACCTTCTTTTGGCTAGGCTAAACAAGCCAAGCTCTTTGAGTCTCCTTTCATAAGGCAGGTTTTCCATTCCTCGGATCATCCTAGTAGTCCGTCTCTGAACCTGTTCCAGTTTGAATTCATCCTTCTTAAAACAAGGGAGACCAGAATTGCACACAGTATTCCAGATGAGGTCTCACCAGTGTCTTATATAACGGTACTAACATCTCCTTATCTTTGCTGGAAATACCTCGCCTGATGCATCCTAAAACTGCATTAGCTTTTATAACAGCCATATCACATTGGCGGCTCATAGTCGTCCTGTGATCAACCAATACTCCGAGGTCCTTTTCCTCCTCTGTTACTTCCAACTGATGAGTTCCCAATTTATAACTAAAATTCTTGTTATTAATCCCTAAATGCATGACCTTGCACTTTTCACTATTAAATTTCATCCTATTACTAGTACTCCAGTTTACAAGGTCATCCAGATCTTCCTGTATGATATCCCGGTCCTTCTCTGTGTTAGCAATACCTCCCAATTTTGTGTCATCCGCAAACTTTATTAGCACATTCCCGCTTTTTGTGCCAAGGACAGTAATAAAAAGGTTAAATAAGATTGGTCCCAAAACTGATCCCTGAGGAACTCCACTAGTAACCTCCTTCAAGCCTGACAGTTCACCTTTCAGTACGTCCCGTTGTAGTCTCCCCTTTAACCAGTTCCTTATCCACCTTTCAGTTTTCATATTGATCCCCATCTTTTCCAATTTAACTAATAATTCCCCATGTGGAACAGTATCAAATACCTTACTGAAATCGAGGTAAATTAGATCCACTGCATTTCCTTTGTCTAAAAAATGTGTTACCTTCTCAAAGAAGGAGATCAGGTTGGTTTGGCATGATCTATCTTTTGTAAAACCATGTTGTATTTTGTCTCAATTACCATTGACCTCAATGCCCTTAACTACTTCCTCCTTCAAAATTTTTTCCAAGACCTTACATACTACAGATGTCAAATTAACAGGCCTATAGTTACTCAGATCACGTTTTTTCCCTTTCTTAAAAATAGGAACTATGTTAGCAATTCTGATACTTTACCCAGGGCATGAGAGTAACTATCAGCAAGTGACATGAGCAAGGAGTAATGGACATTATTTAAAGGTGAATTGACGTTGTCTTCTGGTTCTACAATTTATCCAGAAAAAAATCAAATTTCATGTTTCAATTTAAAAGTTTGACTCAAGTGTAAAGCAAATCTGTTGACAGGACAAGGTGGATGACTTACCCACCAATCAGTCAATGGACAGAAGGCTCTTTACGTTCACAAATTAAAAGACTGTACATAACATCACGTTTTTTGAAACCACCCACACAGGTGAACTAGCTGGCAGGCTGTGTGCCTTTTAAAGCATAAAAAAGGAAGTGGAATAAGATGCCAAGAGGAAAAAGACGGTTACTCACCTTTGTAACTGTTGTTCTTCGAGATGTGTTGCTCATATCCATTCCAGTTAGGTGTGTGCGCCGCGCGTGCACATTCATCGGAAAACTTTTACCCTAGCAACTTGGTGGGCCGGCAGGTCGCCCCCTAGAGTGGCGCCATCATGGTGCTCGATATATACCCCTGCCGGCCCACCCGCTCCTCAGTTCCTTCTTGCCGGCTACTCCGACAGTGGGGAAGGAGGGCGGGTGTGGAATGGATATGAGCAACACATCTCGAAGAACAACAGTTACAAAGGTGAGTAACCGTCTTTTCTTCTTCGAGTGATTGCTCATATCCATTCCAGTTAGGTGAATCCCAAGCCTTACGTAGGCGGTGGGGTCGGAGTGAAATGTGGCAGAATGAAAACTGCTGAGCCAGAGGCTACAGCATCTCTTGACTGTTGAACCAGGGCATACTGCGAAGCAAAGGTATGGACCGAAGACCAATGGAGCTGCGCGACAGATCTCGTGGGTAGGAACACGAGCCAGCAAGGCGGCAGATGAAGCTTGAGCCCTGGTAGAATGCACGGTGATGTGGCTTGGGGAAATATGAGCCAAATCATAACAAGTGCGGATGTACGCCATCACCCAAGATGAGATCCTCTGAGAGGAAAACAAGCAAGCCTTCCCTTTGGTCTGCTACTGTGACAGAGCTGGGGCACCTTACGAAATGGTTCTCTCAGCGCAATATAAATGCGAGCACTCCACAGATGTCCAGGGAGTGCAATTGTTGCGCCCATTGCGTTGAGCTGTGGGTAACATGAAAGGCCGAAACCACCTTAGGGAGGAAAGCCGGGTGCGGTCATAACTGCACCTTGTCTTTGTGAAACCTAGTGTACGGCGGAACCACCGTAAGAGCTCTGAGCTCCGAGACCCGTCTGGCCGATGTAACAGCTACGAGGAAAGTTGTCGTCCAAGACAGGTATAGCAGAGGGCCGGTCGCGAACGGCTCGAATGGGGGAGACATAAGTCTGGTTAAAACTAGGTTGAGGTCCCAGGTTGGGGCTGGGCGGCGCACCCGAGGGTGCAAGCGTTCCAAGCCCTTGAGGGACCTCGAACCCATAGAGTGTGAGAACACGGAACGTTCACCTTAGCCTGGCTGGAAGGTAGAGATGGCTGCCGAGTGTACCCTCAGCGATGATACCGCCAGGTCCTGCCGCTGAAGGCCAGAGGCAGGCCAAATAGAGGGGATCGAGACCTCAGTACGAGCAAGATCGAGCGTATTGCACCTGTAGAAGAAACGCTTCCACTCGGCCCGGTATGTTGACCAGGTGGAAGGCTTCCTGTCACCCCGGCTCAGTTACGCAGCAGCCACACCGTGAGGAGAAGAGGCTGCAGGTCCAGGTGACGAAGCCCGTCGTGGCCCTGAGTGATGAGGTCTGGGTGGGGTGGCAGGGTAATTGGGTCGGTTATTGACAGGCCGAGCAACGTGGTATATCAGTGCTGCCTGGACCACACTGGAGTGATCATGATGATGCGCGCTCTGCCCCTGCGGAGTTTGAGTAGGACCTAATGAACCAGTGGGAACAGTGGGAAGGCATAAAGGAGTTGGCCTTTCCACGGCATCAGGAATGCGTCCAAGATTGATCCCGAGGAGAGACCTTGGAAGGAGCAGAACATCTGGCATTTTCTGCTCTCGCGGTGAGCGAACAGGTCAATATGAGGAAAAATCTCCACTTCTGGAAAGCAGAACGCCTCACATGGGGCAGAGTGACCACTCGTAAGACAGGAAAGACCTGCTGAGTCAAAGCGCCAAGACGTTCTGAACGCCTGGGAGAAAGGATGTCACCAGCTCCATCGAGTGGGCCATGCAAAAGTCCCAGAAATGGATGGCCTCCTGACAAAAGGGGGGAGGACCATGTCCCTCCCTGGTTATTTATGAAGCACATGGCCGTTGTGTTGGCTGTAAACACCGAGATACCACGGCCTCGCAGCTGCCGCTGGAACCCCTGGCACGCCACGCGGACTACTCTCATTTTGGGGGCATTGATGTGGAATGCCAGCTCCCGAGAAGACCAAAGGCCTTAAGCTCGGAGGTGACCATGAGCACTCAAGCAGAGAGATGATGCATCCGTCGTCAGGGGCAGTGAGGGCTGGGGCAGATGGAACCGCATCCCTGCCCACACCAGGGAGGGAGTTAGCCACCACTCTAGGGAGCCTAAGGTGCTCGAGGGAACGGTGACTACCATGACCATTGGCTCCCTGTCCGGGTGGTACGCCAAGGTGAGCCAGACTTGGAGAGGACGGAGGCGGAGCTTGGCATGTTTGGTTACAAATTTGCGGGCAGCCATGGACCCAGGAGACTGAGAGAAGTACGAGCCAAGGTCGCTGGGAAAGTCTGCAGACCTCGGATGATTGTTGCCATCGCCTAAAACCGCAGTTGTGATAAGCAGGCTCCAGCTAGGTCGGAGACCAGGATAGCCCCTAGGAAGTCCAACCTCTGCGTGGGAACCAGAGTGGATTGCTCTATAGTAATCATCAGGCCTAGACCTGTGAATAAGACCGTGACGATGCCCACGTGCTGAGTGGCTTGTGTCTCGGAGTCTCCTCGGATAAGCGAAGCGTCCAGATATGGAAAAACGCATATCCGACATCAGCGAAGGTAGGCGGCGACTATAGCCGTAAACCAGAAGTACTGATGGTTGGCTAGAAAGCGGAGGTATCTCCTGTGCGGAGGGAAGATGGCGTTGCGAAAGTACGCGTCCTTCATATCGAGGGCGGCATAGTAGCCCCCAGGAGGCAAGGATGGAATAATGGTTCCCAGGGATACCATGCGGAACTTCAACCTTATCCTAACTGGTTGAGTCCGCGCAGGACTAGGAAGGTCTGAGACCTCTGTTCGAGTGGGGGACTAGGGCATAACGGGAGTAAACCCCCTTGCCCCTTTCATCAGTCGGCGTCTGCACCTCTTGTACGAGGAATTGCTCGTGAGAGGGGTCCCTGAAGGGGGACAGGGCTGGAACAAATTAGAGGTGGTACCTATGCTCCACCGTGCGCAGGACCCAGCGATCTGAAATTAACTGGGGCCACGCCAGGAGAAAGCGGGATTGGGATCCCGGCCTGTGACTGGTACACTGCCCTCAGGCGCACCTTGGAAGGTTCGTCTTTGGTCTCAGTGGTAATTGCGAGGGACCTTGACCTTGGCTCTTTAGGGGTCCTGACGTTCGTCTGCGACCACCTTGGCCTCGCCGTTTGCCAAAGTCCTGTCTCTGGCTAGGCACAGAGTATGGCGGCTGGGGACAGAAAGGCCTGTGTTTGGTCGCTGGCATATGCATGCTGAGAGAGCGCATTAGGACCCTATTGTCCATCAGGCTTCGCAGCCTGGGGCTGTCTTTGCCGCGAAGAGGCCTTTACCAACAAAGGGTAAATCTTGAATGGCATACTGCAGCTCCGGCCGGAGGTTTGAAACCTGAAGCCATGAGATGCACCTCATGGCGACACCAAAGGCCAGAGTCCTGGCTGCTGAGTCTGCTGCGTCCAACGAGGCCTGGAGGGACGCTCTGGGTACCTTTTTCCCCCGTCCTCCAAGACGGCAGCGAACTCTTGGCGGGAGTTTTGAGGGAGAAACTCCATAAACTAAACTACCTTCACCCAGGTGCTATAATTATAGCAACTGAGCAAGGCTTGTTGCTTTGCTACCCAGAGCTGCAGGGCCTCTGCAGAGTACACCTGGTGGCCAAGTAGGTTCATTCGCCAAGCCTCCTTCAGTTTCGGGGCTGGCGCCCGCTGGCCACACTAATACCTCTCCTTAACAGACTGAAAGACTAGTGAGCAGAGAGGAGAGCGGACAGACGAGTAGTCGTACCCCTTAGAGGGCCGCATACCGGGTCCTCTACCTCTGGGACCTCCTCCACCTCAGGTTGTCGGGGGGCGTATCAGAATCGTGGTCCTGAGCATAAGTGGGATGACACGGATGCCTGTCTGGATGGCCATGGAGGTACTAAAAGAAGGCATGGGCAGAGTCTCTGACTCTGTCGGACCTTGCCCAACTCGGCACCGGGGACCGGCACCAGGAGGCGTACCGGTACCTGGAACGAGATCCAGACCTGCAACCAGAACGGTGCCGGGAGGTCGACCGAGATCTCGAGGCTCGGGGAGAGGCTACGGATGTCACGGTACCTGGCGCGGTGCCGGGAGTCGGAACGGTGCTGATAGTAGCGGGTCGGCGAACGGGATACCGACCGGTGCGGCGAGTGCGACCAGTACCGATGAGGAAAACAGCACCGGGACTGCAAGTGGTGTCGGGTGTGCCGACAGGACCTGGAGCGTCTGCGGGACCGTGATCATGAACGGTGCCGCTCTGCTGTGCTGACAGAGGACGGTCATTGTATTACCCGCACCGGCGGTGCCGGGGTCAGGCAGCATTGACTCTGTCATGGCAATGAGATCCCTCGCCGTTGGCAATGTCTCCGGCGTGGAGGGAACAGCAGGCTCAACCACAGTGCATACTGGGGAGCTGTCAGGCACCGGATTCGACGGCCCTTGCGGGACTGGAATCGACGGTGCCGACGTCGTCGGTGCCTCAGAGGTGTCGGTGCCGGGCGATCCGACTTAGACGAGCTCTCTGGCTGCGGTGCAGTTGGCACAGAAGCAGCAGGAGCAGTAAGCTCAACCACGGCGCGTACCGGGGAGCCGTCAGGCAACGGATTCGACGGCCCTTGTGGGGCCGGGATCGACGGTGCCGACGTCGTCGGTGCCTCAGCAGGTGTCGGTGCCGGGCAATCCGACTTAGACGAGCTCTCTGGCTGCGGTGTAGTTGGCACAGAAGCAGCGGGAGCAGTAAGCTCTACCACGGCGCGTGCCGGGGAGCTGTCAGGTACTGGATTCAATGGCCCTGGGGGACTGGTATCGACAGTGCCGATGTCCTCGGTGCCTCTGCAGGTGTCGGTGCCGGGCAATCCGACTTAGACGAGCTCTCTGGCTGCGATGCAAGTGGCATGGAAGCAGCAGGAGCAGGGGGCTCAACCACGGCGCGTGCCGGGGAGCCGTCAGGCACCAGCAGGAATTGCAGGCTCTCTCGACCTCGGAGGGAGGGAGCAGTGCCGAGTCGACTTCGGTGCCGGCGACGGCCGGTGTCGAAAGGCCTTGGCAGTACCGGCGGGGTCCGGTGCCGAGGAGGCGCTTCTGCCAGCCACTTGATCATCGCTCGGTGCCAAAGGTGGAGGGGTAAGTGAAAGTCCCGCTCCTTTTTGTTCTTGGCTTAAAAGCCTTGCAAATGGGGCACTTAGCTGTCAAGTGTGATTCCCTGAGGCACTTCAAACAGGAGTCGTGTGGATCTCCCTTCGGCATCGGCTTCTGGCAGGCTGAGCCCATTTTAAAACCCGGTGAGCCGTGCATGGGCTCCGGCACAGAGTGCAGGGAAGGGGCTACTTCCTGAACCCCGCTAACTATTACTAAACTAACTATGTTAGCAAAGAAAAAACGTATAACTATACAAATATATATATAAAAGGATTATAACTGCATAACTATATACGAGAACTACGAGTAGCTAGGGAAGTGGAGGTCAGCTAAGCCGCGCTCCACTGTTCCAACGACCGACACGGGCGGTAACAAGGAACTGAGGAGCGGGTGGGCCGGCAGGGGTGTATATCGAGCACCATGATGGCACCACTCTAGGGGGCGACCTGCCGGCCCACCGAGTTGCTAGGGTAAAAGTTTTCCGATGAATGTGCACGCGCAGCACACACACCTAACTGGAATGGATATGAGCAATCACTCGAATAAGAACTCGTAAATATTCAAATCCCAAAAACTAAAGGGATTACATTTATGTTACTGGTGGATGTGCAATATGAACAATGCTACCTTAGGGATCAAGAGTTTCATACGGGTCACAAAGAAAAAAAAAAGTCACAGGAAAAAGCATTTTATTCTCTGCTTCTAGGAGGATATTACAAGGTTGAGCTAAAAATGCCATCTACAGTCTCTTTAACAGAGCAGACAAGGGAAAACCAATGGAAATTAGTGTTTCAAAAACAGAGAGACACACTCGTTACCAAAATGTACCACCTGCACCTACCTTACATCCACCTTGAGTTTGGGGTAATATTGAGACACATATTTTTTGATCAGGCTGTATGAAGCTTCCTTAGGTTCACAAAGGCGGGTGAATGCCAACGGAAGGATGTCTTCTAGCTTGACTTGCTGCTCTGGAGTGGATGTGGAGGTACTTCTCTGAAATATATTTTTCAAAATATATCTAAAATCAGAACAGTACTAGGGCTGTAGGATGGCCTCGTTGTTGAAACAAAAGTTACTTACAGTAACTGGAGTTCTGCAAGATGTGTAGTCTCTATGGCAGTGGTCTCCAACCTTACACGCCCAAGATTACTTTTTGAATTTAAGGGCAACCCAGGATCTACCTCGCCCCTTCCCCGCTCACTCCATCCCCTCTCCCCCACTCACTTTCAGCAGGCTGGGGCAGGGGGTGGGGTTCGGGAGGGGGTACGGGCTCTGGGCTGGGGCCGAAGGGTTCACAGTGTGGGAGGAAGCTCCAGGCTGAGCCCAGGGCTGGGGTGCAGGAGGGCGTGAGGGGTGCAAGCTCTGGGAGGGAGTATGGGTGCAGGAGGGGGCTCTGGGCTGGTGAAGAGTGTTGGGATGCAGGAGGGGGTATGGGGTGCTGGCTCTGGGAGGGGGCTCAGGGCTGGGGCAGAGACTTGGGGTGCATGAGGGGACACGGGCTGCTGGCTCCGGGAGGCTGCAGGTTGGGTGGTGGAAGACAAATGCTGGTCCTGCTGTATTTATGCTACACCTGGTCCTAATGGTGCAGAGCCATTCAGAACCTGCCCACTGAAGGAGGCGGCACTTACCTCGGGTGGTCCCAACCCCTCCCCACTACCGGAATGGGCCAACGCACCCCTGCTGCCCCTCGGGAGGGGGCATGTAGCTCTGCATGCTGCCTCTCTCTGCAGGGACTGCTCCCCACAACTCCCATTGGCCACAGTTCCCCAATGGGAGCTGCAGGGCAGTGCTTGCAGGCAGGAGTAGCGTGCGGAGACTCCTGCCCCCACACTTCCCCCAAGGCCACGGAGGCCTGTAGGGCTGCTGGCCACTTCTGGGAGCGGCGGGGGGCTGGGGCAGGAAGGGAGCCTACCTTAGTGGCAGACTCGATGCAGCACCAGAGATCGCAAATTGACTGGGAGAGAGTCTTCAGGATCGACTAGTCGATCGCGATCAACCGGTTGCTGACCCCTGCTCTATAGGTATTTAGAGTGGGCATGCAATGTGCACCCGGGACTGGAAATTCTTCAATAGCAGTGTCCATTGGTCCATGCCTGCACCTATGCCTCCAACTGAGGGCATAATGGGTGGCAAATATGGATGCAGGTAGTGATCCAGGCAGAAATCCTCTGAGAAGACACCGGAAGGGCTTGGTGCGCTACAGGTAGAAAGCCTGGGCACACCTGACATCTAGGATGTGCAGAGGCCTCTCCTCTTTGGACACATGAGGCTTTGAACAGAACATGGGGAGGAAGATATCCTGGTTCACATGGAACTGCAACATCACACACAGGAATGCTGGATGGGGAAGCAGTTGGATCTTGTCCTTGTAGAACACTGCATATGAGAGCTCAGACACCAGAGCTTTAACCTTGGAGACTCACCTCACTGAGGTAATAGTTACAAGGAACACAATCTTCCATGACAAATGTGAAAAGGAGAAGGAAGCCAGAGGTTCGAAGGGAGAGCCAGTGAGTCTAGGGACAATTGGGTTGAGATCCCACTGGGGAATTGGGTCTGGAATAAGCCTTTCAGGAACCTGATCATCATCATCTCATGTGAGAATACCGATCTACCCTGGACACGAGGGTGGAAGGCTGAAGGTACACTTACTGGCCATATCATCGATTAACAAGGCAGGCCCTGGTGCTTTAAGTGAAGCAGATAACTTAGGATGGATTGTAGAGATGACTGGATTAGAGAGATATTCCATTCCAACGCCCAGCAGAAAAAGCGCTTCCACTTTGCCAGGTATGTCGCCCTGGTAGAGGGTTTTCTGCTTTCCAAGAGGACCTTCTACTCCTGACTAGAGCAGACTTGCTTCTTGGGATTCAGCCACTCAGCAACCATGCTGAAAGGTGAAGTTTGGGTGCAGTAATGGTCAGTGACTGTGAGAGAGTGGGTCTGAGCAGCTGGGAAGTGCCCACGGGGCTGCCACTGCTAAGTCCATGAGGCTGCTGAACCAATGCTGGCGTGGTCAAGCCGGGGTGATCATAATGATTTATGCCTTGTCCCTCTTGATCTTCAAGAAGGCCATGGGCCGATCAGTGGGACTGGTGGGAAGGCATACATCAGGTCACTTGACCACAACAGGAGGAAGGCATTGGATAGCGAGCCATTGTCAAGACCTTGCAGAGAGCAGAACTGGTGACATTTTCTGTTTTGTCTGGTGGAGGACAGGTCCACTTGGGGAGCTCCTCACTTCTGGAAGAGCATCCTGACAACCTTCAAATGGAGGGACCACTCGAGGGGAGAGAAGAAGGACCTGTTGAGGCAATCCGCCAGCAAGTTCTGGACACCCAAGAGGTGTGAGGCTTCCAAGTGGGTAGCATGCTGGATACAGAAGTCTCACAGAGGAAGAGCTTCCTGACAAAAGGCCGATGATTGAGCTCCTCCCTGTCTGTTGACAGAACACAGAGGCCACTTTGTCTGTCAGCACCTGCACTACACAACTGGACAGATGGGGAAGGAACAATTCGCAAGCCAGGTGGATGGCCCTAAGCTCTCTGATGTTTATGTGCAGAGACTATAGACCCTGAGTTATGAGTGTACTGAGGTGCACTCCCCAACCGAGGTTGGATGCATCTGAAATCAGGGACAACATGGGTGGTGGATTCACAAATGGCACACCTTCCAACACTGGAGTTGGGTTGCACCACGACTGCTGCGAGGTGAGTATCCGCTGCAGGACCGTGAGAAGTTTGTCCAGTTAAGGTCTGGCCGGGGAGCAGATAGATGCCAGCCACATCTGAAGAGGTTGGAGCCAGAGTCTCGTGTGCTGGACAATGTAAGTGCATGCAATCACGTGCCCTAATAGCCTGAGACAGACTCGGGCTGTGGTGAGCAGTGACCTGGGCGATCAGATCTTACATTGCCCTGAATCTGGCTTTTGGCAGGAATGCTCTGGCTTAGGTAGTTGAAAACCACGTTGATAAACTCTATCCTCTGCACCAGTACCAATGTTCAATTTTGTTTATCAACAGGCCCAGTGCTTGACAGGTGGCTTGTATTGTCATGAAACTGCATTGGACATGGTTCCTGAAGCGGCCCTTGATGAACCAGTCATCAAGGTACAGGTAGATCTGGATACCCGGACGTCTGAGGTAGGCTGAGACTACTGCCATGCACTTTGTAAATATCCTTGGTGCCATCGCTAGGCCAAATGGGAGCACTGCGAACTCGTAGTGGGTGTTCCGGATGACAAATTGTAGGAACCTTCTGTGGCCGTGAAATATTGAAATATGAAAGTAAGCATCTTTCAGATTGAGGGCAGTGTACCAGTCTCCCGGATCCAGGGAGGGAATGATGGAGGCCAGGGAGACTGTGCTGAACTTCAACTTCTTGAGATACTCATTGAGGCTTTGCAGGTTGAGGATGGGGCGTAAAATAAAAAGTTTGAATGAGTAAAACCCTCTCTCTCTCAAATGCTGTGGAACTTCCTTCATAGCCCCCCACACACAGGAGGCCTTGCACCTCCTGAGCGAGCAGATGCTCATGAGTAGGGTCCCTGAATAGGGACGGGGAGCGGGGGTGGGAGGGAGGGATAGAAAGGAATTGGAGGGTATAACCCCCTGCCACAGTGGTGAGCACCCACTGGTCTGATGTTACAGAAGTCCAAGCAGGGAGGTAAGGCAATAAACAGTTAGAAAACAAAAGGGGTGTTTGATCCAAGATACTGGTTGGAAGGTCACCCTCGACCACACCCTCAAAAATACCTGTTTGTTACGCAGCTGGTGGAGTGCAAAGTAGCCCTAGAATCTTTCAGGCCATATAATCCATGGTCTGCTCCAAAAACAGTGCCAGGCCATTGAAGAGGAGGTCCTGGATTGACTCCTTTACTTCGACCAACACCCCAGACGATTGCAGCCAAGACACGCTCCTCATGGAAATGGCTGAAGCCACAGTCTTGGCTGCAGGGTCCACCATGTCCGAGGCTGCTTGGAGGGCAGTCCTTGCCACTGTCGTGCTATTGTCTTTTTAAAATTCATATGGGCCTCTCCTGCTGGTAATCCAGCGGGTCCAAATTTCTTTGTGGGGATTTGCGGGGAGGGGATAAGAGATTTTTCCTAGCTTTGTTTTTATTGTTATGTTAGATCGCAATTCCTACAGAGGACAGCTTGCTTACTTACCAAATCAGTGATCATGGTTCACCAGTGTTAGATGTTCAGCTGCATGTGTGTGTTTCCTTTGTGTTCTCCCTGGGTGTTGCCCAGCTCTGTGCAGAGAGCTGGCACAGCAGACCTTGAGCAAACTGCCCAATGATCACAAACTCCACCAAGGTACGAAAGCACCAGGCTAGATTTATTGTTGACGAAGCACGGTACTAGTATCCCATAGACTCTACCGGACCACTAATACATGTATACCCGTAACAATGGACTAGCTCGTTAAACGGCAGGCCTTTCCATTCCTCCCTAGGCGAGACACACTCCGAGATACATTTTTATACCCTGATACAAACAAGTTACGTACAGCCCCTCTGACAGAGTTACTTCCCTCGACGTGGCTAGTTATTGCTCATTACCTTGTACATGTTGGTTCAATCAAAACATTTTATTAATGTTTATAAAGCATTAAAACGTTATTGTCATTGTGGCCAAGTAGGGCCTGGTGATTGGCCACTTTCAATTGGAAGCTGGTAGTTGAATAAAATTTTTCTGCCAAAGAGATTGCGCTTCGTCTCTCTGTTTTTAGGGGTCGAATCCAGTTGCCCTTGTCTGTCGCGCTCATTGGCCATGGATATGACCAGCGAGCTCAGGGAGGAGTGGGTATAAAAAGGTATTCAAAGCCCTTGGCCAGAGACATAATATTCCTTCTCCACCAGCTTGGAGATGGAGAACAGGGAGGAGGGGGTTTGCCACAAGGCCTTGATCAGTTTTACCACTCCCTCATGGACGGGTAAGGCCGTCTTAAGAGGGGGCAGCTGCACTCAAAATGTTGAATAGGGTGAAGGGTTCCAACAACTCCTTGGCCCCTAGCCCCAAGTTCACTGCCACCCTTTTAAGTAGCTCTTGATGAAGGCCTCACTATTATCTCATCAGGTGAAGAGGATGAGAAGTTAGGTATAGGCGGGTCAGTCAACTTCGTTTCCCCTGCCAGGGGAGCCTCGGCTGAGGCTGGCTGCTCTTGGGGACTGTGCTCTGATTCCTCCTCAGTGGGCAGGTGGGTGACTGTCGCCAACTGCTTCTCAGATCTCTCTGAGACTGACTCCAAAATCTGAGGAAACCCCCCAAGGATTCCAGAACTGCCACGGAGGTGGCCACTGGCTCAGAGGCCAGGCGGTACCAGGGGAATCCTGATGCCTCCAGTGGGTGATTTGGCCCGTAGGCAATGTACCTTCCTTGCCTTCCCAGCTTGAGGAGGAAGAAACTTGTCTCCAGGACCAAGGAGGTACTGCTTTCGCCTGTCTGCCCTTTCCATGCTGGCAGTCCCCACATTCTTCTCTTGGGCACCAGTGCTGGGATGTTGACACTTGGTGCTGTGTCTCCGGTGATGGTAGATTCGTGAGGGTAATACGGCAATCAATGCCTCGCACTCAGAGTGGTGCCTCTCTATTGACCAGGAGCAGGGAGACCTTCGTCTCTATTCCAGAGATCAGCGATGGGCCTCTGGAGACCTGTATTGACAATCTGGAGATTAGTGACAAGACTCCGGAGACCAGTGCTGCGAGTCCGAAGAGTGATGCAGATGCTCAGGGGACCGGTGCTGGGCCTCTCGGGACTGGCAACTCACCTCTGTTGGTCTCTGCCAGACAGCTGGTGATCAACATCGGGATCCCAGACAGCAGTGCCTAGAGTCCAGGGAGTGGAGCCAGGAACTCTGGCAGGTAATCCGCTCATACTGGAGGGCCGGCAGCATTGCTCTGGAGACTGCTGGCAGAATGCCACCTGCGATGGTGCTGGGGATCGGTGCTGCGGAGTCAGAGATCGCTAAATGGGCCCCATGGTGGGTTTGCCCCTAGAACGGGCAACCTCACTGGCAGGCATTAGCGGTAACAGAAGGCTGAAGCAGCCTGGAAGGCGTAAGGGCCATTTCCTGGTGTGGCGGACAGGTCTCAGAGGAAGCTCGATAGCTCTGTGGACACTAGAGCCTGGCTACAGGCCAGAGGGGGTGAGCTGCCTCGCAGAAGTCTTTGCTCACCTGCAGCTCTCTTCTTCCTCTTACGGGATAGATGATACTGCCCTCTCCCAAGCTTTTTCTGATTCTTATCCAGCGCTGGGAATGGGGAGGTCCCAGAGGTTGGTGGCACACACTGCACTGACATGCAGTGCTCAGGGTGGAGTCTAATCTGGCCAGCTCGGAGGCAAGTGCAGGGGACAACGGCATAAGGAGTGCTTGAAGCCGAATGTTCCGCTCCTTTTTGGTGAGCAGCATGAAACTTTTGCAGATGCAACACTTGTCATTTACGTGGATTTCCGTCAAGCACTTGAGACAGCTTTGGTAGGGATCACTGATAGGCATAGGCTTTTTGTAGCAGTCAGAAGGCTCGAAGTCTGGGGACTGGAGAATATCCCATCCCTGGGCTAAGTCCTGTAGGGTACTATTTCTACACTAAACATTAAGGGAACTATTAAAAACTAAACAGAAAAACACTAACAACTATATACAGTATAATCACAAATAGGAACACTGTAACTGTATAACAAGGTAAAGCTTGCTGCAGCAAGGGAAAATTCCAGCACCATCATTGGTGGTTAAAAAAGAACTGAAGGGGGCAGGGGAAGCCAGCAGTGCTCCTTATATTAGCGCATACAGGAACCACACTACAGGACACCAGAGCCGGTCCCCTATGGATACTACTGAGGAAAAAACTTCTGGCACTGGTGCATGTGGCAAGCACACAAGCCTACAACAGAATGAACATGAGCAAGCACTCAAAGAACCTTGTCTTTATGAAAAACTGTATGAGGTAGGTGTGCCATAAGGACCCCAACCTTCTCTCCCCTTCTAGCCAAGGTAATCGCTGTCAAGGAGGCAACTTTTCAAAGAAAGCTGGAAGAGACAGCAGAAGACCAAGGGTTCAAATGGTGGTCTCATAAGAGCCAAAAGGACAAGCTTCAGCGCCCTGGCAGGGACAGGTTTTGAAACTGGAGGGGGAAGGGGAGTGGGGGATAGGATGGGACTGTCCTTATATTGCCCTTCAGGAATTTCACAGTACTAGGATGCAGGGCCAGCTTTAGGCCGATTTCACCGATTCCCTTGAATCAGGCTCTGTCCCTAAGATGGCTCTGTGCCCAAGTCCCGGTACGGCATACTGGCAAGGGCCGGTGCACAGTACCGGGGTAACCCGGCTTCCCCAGAGGGCAATTTAAAGAGCCTGGGGCTCCCAGCAGGCCCTGCCGTGGGGTGGGGTGCTCCAGCTGCCTCCGCCACCCCGGTCCTTTAAATAGCCCACAGAGCCCCACCGCTTCCCAGGGCTCCCGCGGCTATTTAAAGGACCAGGGCGGTAGAAGCAGGGGAGCCCTGGGCCCTTTAAATAGCCTCCGAGCCTCAGGACTGCTGCTGTTGCTGCTATCCCAGTGGGGGAGGGAGAAGGAGGGGGCACTTATTCTACAGGTTGGGCTGTACTCGCACCCCCTGCCACAGCCAGCCCCTGCTGCACCTCTGCCTGCATTAGCCCTGCACCCCCTGCCCTGCCCACACCAGCCCGTCTCCAGCCAGCCTCACAACCCCTGCCCGCACCCCACCCCTGCCGCACCCCCCTGCCTGAAGCCAGCCAGTCCCGCACTCCTGTCTCCAGCCCTGCCAACCCATGCCGCAGCCCCCCTTGCCCTGCCTGCTGCCAGCCCCTACCTTCAGTCAGCCCCTGCCCTGCCTCCAACCAGCCCCATGTCCACTGGTGCCCTGCAGTTCCCAGGCCAGTAACCTGCACATCTGCTTCAATGGGGCAGGGAGCAGCTGGGACCCACACATGTGCACACCCTAGGGTGACCAGGCAGCAAGTGTGAAAAATCGGGACGGGAGTGGGGAGTAATAGGATCTTATATAAGAAAAAGACCCCAAAATCCGGACTGTCTCTATAAAATCTGGTCACATCTGGTCACCCGAGCACATCCCCAGGGAGTGGCGAGGACCCACACATGTGAAACAGAGCTCATTTCTAGTTCAGGCCCATCTTTAAAAAAAACAACTTTAGGTTGGGTTAACATACATCCATATTTCCCCAGACATGTCAGGCTTTTTGGTTCTTAAATTGCCATCCGGGAAAATACAGATGTATGGTAACCCTATTGGTACAAATAATACATACTGTGGCACATCAGCTCCACCAGAGATGTCTTTTGGGGCCATCTGCCTGTCCCAAGTCAGGATAAAGGAGGAGGGTTGGGTGTGGGGCTAGCAACTCCACCCCGTAAAAAAATCAACCTGCTACAGAAACGCCAACAATAGAGACAACAGAGACTTTTACCCTGGAAAAAGAAGGGTCTTCAATTCGAAGATGCATGACGCTGGGTGGTAATAGCCGTGAGGAAGCCGATTACCCTTTTTGCAGCCAGAAGGATTACCATAGGCATATGGAACGTGAGGACCATGTACGAGTCAGGAAAGACGGCGCAGGTTGCAGCAGAGATGAGGAGCAACAACCTGACCCTATTAGGCATTAGCGAGACAAGATGGATGCAAGCAGGGCAGAGACGACTGTTGGAAGGAGAGTTGTTGCTGTATTCAGGACATGAAGAGAGCGACGCACCCCACACGCAGGGAATAGGCTTCATGTTGTCCAAGCAGGCACAGAGAGCACTGATTGGTTGGGAGGTACATGGTCCCAGGATCATCACAGCATCCTTCAGAACTAAAATGAAGAGGATTAAGATGAATGTTGTTCAGTGCTATGCTCCAATTAATGACAGTGAAGAGGAGGACAAAGATTATTTTTACAACAGACTCCAGAAAATATTAGAGATTCTCCCAGATAAAGACATCATCATCCTTATGGGAGACTTTAATGCCAAAATTGGACCTGACAACACAGGATACGAACAAGTCATGGGGACCCATGCTCTGTGAGAGATGAGTGAGAATGGAGAGAGATTTGTGGATTTGTGTGCACTTAACAACCTGGTCATAGGAGGTAGCATCTTTCCTCACAAGCGGATCCACAAGAGTACCTGGGTATCACCAGCAGGCACAACAGAAAATCAGATCGATCATGTCTGCATTAGCAAGAAGTTTAGAAGATCCTTGCAGGACGTTAGAGTTAGAAGAGGAGCAGACGTGGCGTCCGACCATCACTTAGTGGTGGCCAGATTGAAGCTGAAGCTGAAAAAGAACTGGATAGACACGTCAGACAGAAGAGTGAAGTACAACGTCAGCCTTCTGAAGGACCATAAGACCAAGGAAGATTTTGGACTGAGGCTGAAGAATAAGTTTTCAGTATTACAGGATCGGTCTGAGGAAGAGGAAGACAGTGTACTAAACAGATGGCAGAAAGTGAGAGAGACACTTAGGTCAGTATGCCAGGAAGTGCTTGGAATTAAGAAACACCAGCAGAAAGAGTGGATCACAGCAGAGACCTTGATCAAGATAAAAGACAGAAAGAAGAAGGCGGCAGCAGTCAACAACAGCAGGGCTAGAGCAGCAAAGGCCAAAGCTCAAAAAGAGTATGCTGAAGCCCACAGAGCAGTGAAGAGGAATATCAGGAAGGACAAGAGAGAGTATGTGGATGAACTGGCAGCAGAAGCGGAGCAGGCAGCATACAGCGGTAATATGAAACAGCTGTATGATACTACTAAGCGACTGTCTGGAAAGTTCAGCAAGCCAGAACGTCCCATTAAAGACAAGCAGGGAAAGTCTATAACAGGAATAGAAAAACAGATGAACAGATGGGCGGAGCACTTTGAGGAACTACTGAACAGACCAGCACCACCAAATCCACCAGATATTAACTCAGCTAACGAGGACCTCCCAATTAATTGCGATAAACCAACCAGAGATGAGATCAGAAAAGCCATCACCATGATGAAGAATAGGAAGGCGGCTGGACCTGATGACATCGCAGCAGAGGCCCTGAAAGCAGACCTGGATGCTTCAGTGGAAATGCTGTACCCCCTCTTTGAGAAGATATGGGAAGAAGAAGTGATTCCGGTAGACTGGAAAGAGGGATATCTCATCAAAATCCCCAAAGAAAGGAGACCTTAGCAACTGTGCCAATTATAGAGGAATCACACTCCTGTCAGTGCCAGGGAAGGTCTTCAACCGAGTCCTCTTCGAGAGAATAAAGGATGCCATCGATCCACAGCTATGAGATGAACAGGCAGGTTTCCGACAGAACAGATCATGCACGGACCAGATAGCAACGCTTCGCATCATAGTCGAGCAGTCTATAGAGCGGAACTCCTCGTTGTACATCAATTTTGTTGACTATGAGAAAGCGTTCGATAGCGTGGCTCGAGACCCCCTTTGGAAGCTCCTTCGGCACTACGGCATCCCAGCAAAGGTGGTCAACCTGATCAAGAACTCATATGACAGTATACACTGTAGAGTGATCCATGGAGGGCAGCTTACTAACAGCTTCCAGGTGCAAACTGGAGCCAGGCAAGGATGCTTGTTGTCACCACTTCTCTTTCTTCTTGTCATCGATTGGATTATGAAGACATCCATCTACGAGCGTAGGAACGGAATCCAGTGGACGTTGTGGACCCAGCTTGATGACTTGGACTTTGCTGACGATCTTGCACTCCTTTTGCACAGTAAACAGCAGATGCAAGAGAAGACCAACGTAGCGACAGCCACATCATCACAGGTTGGCCTCAACATTCACAAGGACAAGACCAAGATCCTTAGGATTAACTCCACTAGCAATGACCCAGTCACACTGAATGGAAGCCCCCTGGAAGAAGTGCAGTCCTTTACCTACCTAGGTAGCATCATCGACCAGAAGGGTGGCACAGATGCAGACATCAAAGTAAGGACTGGTAAGGCAAGAGTAGCCTTCTTACAGCTCAAGAACATCTGGAGCTCTAGAGAGCTGTCTTTGGCAATAAAAATTCAACTGTTCAACTCCAATGTGAAATCAGTCCTACTGTATGGAGCTGAAACCTGGAGGACAACCAAAACAACCATCAGGAAGATCCAGACCTTCATAAATAGCTGCCTCAGAAGGATTCTCCATATCTGCTGGCCAGACACCATCAGTAACATCCACCTCTTGGAGAGGACCTGTCAACTCCCAGAGGAGGAAGAAGAAATCAGAAGGAGAAGGTGGGGCTGGATAGGACATACACTACGCAAGCAGCCAACTATCACCACCAGACAGGCACTGCGGTGGAACCCTCAAGGCAAGCGGAAAAGAGGCCGTCCAAGAAACACCCGGTGATGTGACCTTCAGGTTGATAGCAAAAAAATGGGCTATACCTGGAACCAGTTAGAACAAATGGCCCAGGACAGAGGACTCTGGAGATCTGTTGTTGGCGGCCCATACCCCGATTGGGGTGACGGGCATGAGTGAGTGAGTGAGTGGCACATCCCTTAAATCAGAACTTTTTAATAGGGAAACAGTTGCTAAGAAATGAAAGGCTTTTTTTTTTTTTTAAACATGTTTTTTGTTTGTTTGTTTTTTTAAGTCATCTCTGCCGCGGCCCTGCCAAAATGTTCGAATTGGGCCCTGCACTTCTTAAAGCCGGACCTGGTAGGATGGGTAAAGACTGAGCACCCCTCCACCAGGGCATACAAAACACTGAGAGCTATTGTGGGGGACACATAGGGAGTAGATAAACAAGCCTGACTTCTTCAGTGAGAGAAGATATTCCAGTACGAGGGGTATTCCTGATGCCTCAGGATGTAAGTGGTACTCCAGAACCAAAGGGAGAATCGTATCCACTTCAGTGTAAATGCTATTCCACTGAGAGGGTCTCCTGCTGTTGTTTAGGGTGGACCGAACATTCTGAGAGTATGACCTCTCTATGCTTGTTGTCCATCCAAAAACCACACTGCCAGATGCAGGGAAGCTGGGTTGGGGTGGTTTGTCCTGCCCATATTCTAGGACAGCAGGCCCAGGAATGGTTGTAGGTGGACATAGGGATGGGAAGCTAGCTTTAGGATGGTGGTGAACCAGAACTGCCTCAGTCACTAGGGGGCTGTCAGTCAGAATCATTGTCACCCCAACAAGCTTGATTTTCCCCAAGTACACGAGGTACCAGGGGGATGGAGCGAAGGCATACATCAAACGGGTCTGACTATTGTATCAGAAAGGCATCCCCTCTGGAGCTGAGGTCCTGGGCAGGCTGGGAGCAGTATGAGAGGCACTACGCTATCAACAGGTAGGAGTTCCTACTCATGATCCACCTAGAAGTGTCTGCAGAAGGAGTTGATTATTGCTGGAATGTGTACTGCTGAGAGGGTGATCTGGTGGCTTCAGGTACCAGTTCCAAAGTTGGATTGCCTCTCTGCAGAATGGGGTGGATCTTGCTTCTCCCTGTTTATATGTTAGACTGTGTTCATACTGTCTGACTTGACTTGGATGTATGGAGACTGGATAAAGGGTAGAAACATCTTACAGGCTTTGTGAATTGGCTGAAGCTCAAGTAGGTTGATATGCAGCCTGGATTTTTTTGGGGACAAGGAGTTGTGGGCTGTCTGGTCATAGAGATGTACTCTCTGTAAGTGGCACAGGAACAAAGGGGACTCCCATGTAAAACCATGTCTCTGCTCTCCCACCAGGTGAGTGACATCAGCACATTCCATAGAAGAGAAACTTTGACTGGGACACAGACTATCATTAACCATGTTTGGAGGCATGGCAGGTGCAGCTGTGCAAACAGGGTGACATAAGCCACATGGCAGTGTGCACCTAACAGGACCAAGCAGGATCATACTGTAGTCTGAGGACTGAGATAAAGCTGGATAATGAGATCCCTCATGGCAAGGAATCAGTCTTGAGGTAAGTAGGCCATTGCTATGAATGAGTTCAGAGCCATCCCAACTAATTATATGATTTGCATGGGCATTAAAGTTGACTTGTCTACATTTACCTGGAATCCAGGAATGAAGGAGTTGAAGTGCAGCAGGGGTTGCTGCTTACATTTCTTGACATGACCAACTCACGAGCAGCCAATCATCCAGGTAGGAAAATGTTGGTCTGCCTTGGCTACCACTACAAGCACTTTTGTAAAGACCCTCAGGGCCACCAAGAGGAACTTTTTTTTTGGGGGGGGGGGGGGGGGAGGAGGAAGGAAAGGGAAGTCCAAATGAAACTATGCCTCTTTCTAATCAAGGGCCATAAACCGGTCACCTCTGTTAAGGGAGAGTATCAGAGGCCAGGGTGATTATCCTGAACTTTGAGTGCTGTATGAGGTACAGCATGGGTCTTCAGTCCTCCTTTTTTTAGGCGTGAGAAGTACCTTGAGCAAAAAGCCCTTCCCTACATGAGGGGGTGGTATGGGCTCTATTTTGAGAATCCTCTAATGAGACAGGTCCCTGAAAAGGGACTGGGATGGGGAGAGTGCAACTCTAGTGTGTAGCCGTTTGATAGCATCCAGGACCCATTTGTCCACTGTGATAATGCGAGAGAACTAGGAGACAATGGGCCAGCCAACCACCAAAAGTGGTGATAGTGAGCAGCGCAGAGACTGGTAGATGCCCTCATGTATCACATCAAAATACTTTCTGGAGGCAGCTAAGACAGTAGAGTGCAACAATGTGGGATGCCAGCCATGCTGGACAATTTCTGGGGTGTGTGTGTCATAGTCTATAAGGTGCCACAGGACTCGTTGCTGCTTTTACAGATCCAGACTAACACGGCTACCCCTCTGATACCTGGCGGGTGTGTGTCACAGGCTCACATGGTGGTTGGGAGAGAGCTTAATGAGACAAGTCCCGTGGGGACCTTGGGAAAGATACAGACGGATTATGTAGGACCCCTGACATTAAATTATGTGGTGGGGGGGGGGGGAGACAAAAAACAAAATCAATTTATGCTGGTGGTGGCAGATGCTTTTAGCAGGTGGGGTGGAGGCATTCCCAACAGGATACCAAACTGCCAAGGTGACAGCTAAAAATCTGGTCAATAAAGGTATTTACTTGTGGGGCGTTTTCCAAAAATAATTGACTCTGACCAAGGAGCCTCTTTCCAATCAGATCTGATGGGGGAGCTCACAGCACTCACCGGAATCACACAGCTGCTCCATATTGCTTATCACCCGCAGGCTGTGGGACAGGTGGAACGCATGAACCGCACTATTAAAAGTGAATTGAGAAGGGGGGTAGAAAAAGGAGGGAAAAATTGGTCACAATTGTTACCCTTTGTTCTAATGAGAATAAGGGCCCGAGAATCAAAAAGTACAGGATTCTTCCCCCTCCTCCCCCCAAAACTCTTATGGGAAAGCCAATGGAACAGTGGGAAATTGGGCTTACTCCAGTACCTGGAGAGGTTACTACACATGGATTAACACAATAATGGGTTTTAAGCCTAATTAACCAGAGGGCAGTGGCCTGGCAAAATGAGCAAGGAGCAGCAAAAGTCAAAACATGGTATAATCTACCTGGAGAACACAATATACCGCAGTGAGTGAGTGAGTGAGTGATACCAGATTCCCAGCTTGACAAAACCCTGGCTAGGATGATTTAGATGGGTTTGGTCCTGCTTTGAGCAGGGGGTTGGACTAGTTGACCTCCTGAAGTCTCTTCTAACCCTAATCTTCTATGATTCGAGGAAACCACCATCCATAAATGGAAGGGCCCTTACCTGGTCCTTAACCACTTAGGGCCTAGTTTACTATTACTGGCAACAGGAGTGGGTTCATTATACACAAATAAAGAAGAAGTACAAGCACACAAAAGATGAGAAACAGGAAACAACAATGTTATTTGTTTTACAGAAACAAAATGCAAAGGATGGTGGAATGGAGAGAAATCAACAACGCTAAAATGTGGAAAGGTAAATGATACCTGTGGATGCGAATGGGATGATGTTTAATAACCCAGGACAGAGGTGTAACCATTCACTGAATACCCACCTGTGATTTAATGAAGGGGGAAGAGGAATGAGAACCAATTCCAGTCATATGGGTTAAGAGAGAGTGTAGAGAGAGAATGGAATTTGCTTCTGCCCCACTGGTAAACTTAATTATACTTGTAGTGCCTCTCCCCGGTACCACCCCTTCCAATATACGGTCATGTTCTGTTCTGGGAGGGTCTTGTGTCTAGGGGCGATGAGCCCACCTCTTATGTACCTGAAGGGAGGGGTAAGGAGCGAGGTTACTTTTGGCCATAATCACTTTCTTGCAGACTTTGCATCTCCTCCTTACACCTTCCCTGCTCCTCCAGCTGCTTGGTTACCATAGCAACTGATTAGCCCCCTGAGCTTCTCTTGTTACTGAAAGGTAAGGCTACCAGCTGGGGGGAGGAGGGGAGTGTAGCCTTGTGTTTTCACTTTCTTTTGCTTGCTTATTCTGCCTGTTTAAACTAAAAGCAAGGCCAGAAGCAAGATTATTATTGTTCAGTCTTCACCCTATTTACTTCACATTCTCCTAATATTCTCCTATTAGCCATGATGGTCAGGGACAACCTCATATTCAAGATGTCCCTAAACCTCTGACTGCTAGAAGCTGGGACTGGATGACAAGAGATGGATCACTTGATTAATGCCCTGTTTTATTAATTCTCTCTGAAACATCTGGCACCGGCCACTATTGGGAGACAGGACATTGGGCTAGATAGACCACTGGTCTGACCCAGTATGGCCATTCTTATGTCATGCTCCAACACTGGAGTCAAAAGGTACCACGAGATCCTACCCGGACCTATCAGGAACAAGAGTAGATGAGGAGCACATGACTGCACTGGAGCTTCCAATTCACAGCTGGGGAAAGCTACTGGTGGATGTTGGCCTGCCTGAGTCAGGACATCCTATAGCAGGATTGGATCTAAGAATGACTGAAGATTCCAGATCTGTATAGATGGCTAGATCCTAGAAGAGGGCATATCGAGGTCCAGCCTGCCAGGTGTCTTGGGCTTGGCCTGAACTGTCCATCTCACTTTAGAAGTGGAGGACTTATGCAGGGCCAGTACCACCAGTGCAGAGAGAGAATGATCCCTTCTGTCTCTACGCAGTGCACGAGTTGTTGCTGTCCTTTCACTGCAAGGTTTCAGCACCCTGGAAGCTCCCAATACCGTGAATGTAATCTTCTTCCTGTAGTCCAGGTGCACCTGTTCTGGGGCACAGAGTCTAGCAGGAGGAAGAGGCAAAGGAGACCCATTTTTAGAGAATTTACAGGGAGATTTGTCCCTCTTCTTGTGAGGTTGTTGGCCCTTGCCTTCCTCATGCTTCTGCTTCATAGACCATTTCTCGAGGCCTTCCATCTGTTGGGACAAGACACTGGAAGGGTGTTGCCCGGACGCTCTGAATAGGTAGTTGGGGAGTAGGAGGGCCCAGGTTCTGAACAGGGCCTCATGGAGAGCTCCACAGGTTCTGAGCCTGAATTAGTGAGATTTCCTGGTACACAGGGAGAAGTGTGGCAGATGCCACACTCTGAAGGGATGTGTGTTTCCCTGAGGTAATACAGGCAGCTCTCATGTGGGCTGCTCAGTAGGAAGATCTAGCCAGGCAAGGCTTGAAGCCTGGAACTTTGGGCATAATAGGCTCAAGCTATTTAAAAAATGTTGAACAACTATTTACAATATTTACAGGTTTGACGAAGCAGAGCACTGAAGAGCAGAATCGGACATAGGAGGGTTCCATCACAGACCACAAGTTGTAGAAAAGGAACTGGAGGGGCTGTCGATTCGCACTACTCCTTATGTTCTTGGTTGGGGGCACAAAGAGGCGCGAAGTGCAAGCATGGACCAATGGACACTGGTACTGAAGAATTTCCAGTACCAGGTACACAGAGAGTGTGCACACTCACAATGAATAGGGATCAGCACTTGAAGAACCTGGCTACATATTTAATAAAAAAAAGTTACAATAAGGCAGCTTTTCAAACTTTATGATGCATCAACAAGTTAAAGGGGAATTGTCTACATGAAATTTAGTCAATTTGTCTGGGATTTTCAAAAGAGCCTAATGGAGCTGGGCACTTACAATCCCAATTTTAAATAATGGAGTTAATACACCTGCCCTGAATGCTCTTGACCACATGTGGGTTTAGTCATATCTTCCTTTTTATCGGGTAATGTCTCTTCTCCCATTCCTAATTGCTGTGTGAAAGTTTTTATCTGCTTATGTGAATCTAACTTTACATTATCACCAAATGCACAAAAGCAAAACTGAAAAGGTAAGGTTCCCCCACGCATTCTGCATCAGTTCTATTAATCTGTAGGAGCAAAATAGACCAGAGTGTAATTTTTAAGTCGGTGTTCCTTTTAATCAAGCCTTCACACGTTGGTTTCCCTATCAGTTCCACAGTAGTGGGAGATGGATGATTAGAAAGGGGAGCTCTGCTCTTTACACAGAAATATCCTGGTGAAGAATCAAAGGGAAGAAAATGCAGAAGATTTGTGAATAGTTATTCACGCGTAGGAACTGCACATCCAGACAGTTTTCACAACAGGTCAGGTTGCTAGCTACTTGTTTTTAATTAGATTATTAATTGCTGCTGCAGCAGCAGGCTAAGTTATCCTACATGAAGAAATCAGACAGCGATGAGAAATACTGATTTGCTTCAATGCTCTGCAAGGACATGAAGCAACATAATAGCATGGACCAGCCGCAGTAGCCTTTAATGCAGCAACGTAGCTTTATTTAAAAAAAGAAACAACTCGGCAGTAGGTTCCTACTCACACCATAAGTACCCATAAATATCATCATCATCTTTCCTAAGTCTCTTGGTTTCTTTGGGAGACAGGAAGTAAGCTTCAATATCTTCAAATACTCAGTGCAATACCATCTTTAAAAATATCTGGACTCATGTCTGGGACATCAATGGATATCCCATTTTTGTGGGTTGGATATCACTTAGTTGGCACCTAAAGCATAAATGCTGCACAGCCATTACCACAGCAAGGACAGAGAGGGAAAGCTAAGATGGAACTACTATTAGCAAAGGCATCTGAGCTCAAGAACTATACCTGATTTTTGGACATGATACAATATACATCACATTGCATCTTTGGCCTCCTTTCAGGAGAACTAAGACATTTGTATTCCCTTTCTGCCTCACTGCTGATGTAAGGGGTCCAATCTGTCAGCCCTGGAGACTGAAAGTCCTCTATTTATCCCACAGAAGAAAGGTTCCCCTCACACAGCCCTGGGAGGGATCCACCTCTAAGAATAAGGAGAGAAGCCCAGTTCTCATGGCCATTCACTCTTCAACCTCTCTATGGTGATTTTAGGTAGATAGCTGTCCACTAACAACTGTGATGACTATGAGAAGAAGACCACCAGCCAAAAAAAAACTCTCCAAACCACCTGCTACAGAGAATTCAAAGACCACCCTGCATTACAATTCACACAGAAATTAAAGGAGATCATCAAATCCTTCCGCAAACAGCTTCAAGAGAAACTCGACAACCTTATACCCCACAAACAACTCAGGGACCTTATATACACAACCCAAGATACATAAACAAGGGAACTCAGAAAGACCCATTATATCTGCCCACAGCACTCTTACTGAAGGAATATGAAGACTCTCACAAACCCATCCTCAAGCTACTCACCACATTAAGGGCCAGTTCCCTAAAGGACATAACTGACTTACTCCAGAAACTCTAAAATTAACAACCTCTCTCAGAATACCATCCTTGCCACCAGATGTCATATCACTATACATCAACATCCCTCATCATATCGCTGCCTCACTCAAATATCTATAAGACAATACACAATACTTACATAGCCATACCAAAAACTTTAAAAACAAAAGAACTCATTTATTTCATCCTTATCCATAACAACTTTACATTTAACACTCTATCCAACTCACGGGAACAGCCATGAGTACTATGATATCTCTTCAATATGCTAATCTCTTCCTGGGCCACCTTGAGGAAAAATTTCTCAAAACAAAGGCACCACAAAACCTACGATATACCTGAGATTCATCGATTATAATTTTCATCCTCTGGACAGACACTCTAAACTCCCTGAATAGATTTCCACCACAACTTCAAAGCCACCACTCACACATCAAACTCTCTTTAGAACACTCCCACACCAGCATCAACTTCCTGGACACCATGATCAGCTTCAATAATGGAACCCTACAGCCAACCATACACAAGAAAGCCACAGATCACCACGCACTTACCTCCACAGATCCAGTAACCACCTCAGACACATCAAGAAATCTGCTGTCTACAGCCAGGCACTCAGATACCATAGAATATACTCTGAGGAGAAAGTCCAGGAAACACACTCTAACTCATTTAAAACCTTCACCAGACACTGCACCAGAGACATCAAAAGCATCATGGAACAGGGTACCCAAATACTGAGGAAACTTGCTTCATCATGGACCAAAAATACCCAAACCCCCTTTTGTGACCGTTAAATAGCCTCCAAGACTCACCAAGCTCATCTTCAGACCAGGTCACATCAAGTCAAAGCAGCACCAGACTCTGCCATCATGACAAATGCAAAACCTGCAGACATCAACACCCCCGAGAACATACTTTTCAAGATCCATGTGTCCTACATGCACCTACCATGTCTGATGTATCTCTGCCAGTGCACCAAATGCCCCTATAAGAACTATGTGGGTGAAGTGAGACCACCACTATGTTCTCAAATGAGTTCTCACAGGAAGAAAAAAAAAATACTATACATCTGTGGGTGAACACTTTTTCAAATATATACTATACATATATATACTATACATCTGTGGGTGAACACTTTTTCAAATATCCATATCTGACTTTTCAGTCCTCATCCTCAAAGGAAACTTGCACGCCATCTTCAAAAGAAGGCCCTGGGACCATAAATTCATAACTCTGTTAGACACTAAAAATTATGGACTCAAAGACACTGGTTTTATGGCTAATTATAATTTGTAACCTACTAACCCTCTTTTCCTATGACTGTAGAGGTACTATTGCTAAAATCATTTTAAATGGTTTCCTGCAATGTGTTAACCCCTTATGCTTAACAATCTGCCCCACCTGGTATTTAACTGACACCGATTACTTTTTCCAGAGCTGAAAAAGAGCTCTATGAAGCCTGAAAGCTTGTACCTTCCATCATCAACAGAAGTTGATCCAGTAAGAGATATTATGTAACCTACCATGTCTCATTAAGGACTAGACAGACCAACTAAATGATTCCTATTAGAGGAAAAAATTAACTGTGAGAATGTTTTACTGGATTATATTTGGGAAAGAGCAGCTGTTGGGGGGTCTGGTTTTTGGCCATACTGCATTTTGTACATATGTTTTTTGTCGTATTTTGCTGGGCACCTCAAAGGCCTTTGAGACCATATTTATTATTAAAACTGATACATCTTACCTTTCTGTCTCTGGATTTCGGAACAGTTTTCCCTGCATTAGAGACCACCACAAAACTCCCAGAGGCTCCCTTTCCTTTCACCTATTTTAAAAGAATAATTTTCATTTCACTCCCCAGTAAGCAATAAATTAACTTTCAATAATGGCCAGTTGAGAGAGGCTGTAGTATATTGTGCCAAAGAATTAGACTACCTCTACACTGTGCACCTTACAGTGACACAGGAGAGCTCTCCTGCCAACAAAATAAAACCATCTTCAATGAGGGATGGTAGCTTTGTCGGTAGGAGAGCATCTCACGCTGACAAAAGGCTGTCCACACCGGTGCTTTTCATTGGTAAAACTTTTGTCAGTCAGGGATTTCCCCCCACACACACCCCAACTGACAAAAATTTTACTGACAAAAGTGCAGTGTAGACACAGTCTTAGATTGGAAGGCATCCTAGCAGCAGACTGCCACAAATCCAGAGACTTGGATTTGAGTCCTCTATCTTAGCCATAGAGAGCAGCATACTGAACCTCAGAGACAATGGTGATTTTAAAAAATAGGGACTGACCTTTCTGTAAGACTAAGGAGCTAGTTGGTATAAAAAGGCAATTATAATAGTATAATCGGTATGCCTTGAGCAGATGATCCTGCGATGCTGGAAATCTGAGGTTGCCAGGACAAAACATACTTTTAAATAAGACACGCTGATGCAAAGGTGAGGCAGCTAAACTTACAGTGAAAACACAAGCTGTTGCAATGCCATAAACCACAGTTCACCATCAAGATATAAACAACTGTATCTTGTACAGAAACTTATTTAGTATATGGTTCCTAGAACAATGCTAACACCCTGTCAATGACCAAAGAAGCTGAGACAAAGATATAGTAACTGTTCATGAGGGAGAACAAGATCATCCAAATGACATGACTGTTGAGTGTCTCACTACTGGGTTAATATGGGTGTTTTCACTCACCTCTGCAGGGCTGCTCAAAGTGGCTCTTACCTGTCGGATGACTCCCCTCTCGAGCTCCCTTTTCAGTGCTTGCTTTAAAAGATAACCTCTCCTCTCAAGCTCCAGGGAAGGGTATTTGTGGATAATGTATTTACGTATGGCAACCACTGATGCACCACTCTTTTGAAAGCACGCCTGAAACAGAACCAACAAGTTAGCAAACCACATGCAACAGAACTATCTCTCCATTGGACCAGAGGCAGAGATTAACTGTTGCATATATGACAGCACAGTGGCCCAACATGCCAGGGGTGCCTTGGTCCCACATTGGTTTCAGAGGCAAAGAATAGCACTAACAGTATCACATCTTTCTACCCTTCACAGACTGACTGAACAGCAGACAACATAAAAGTAGCGTAGTAAACAGGTGGAGAGCTCACTTGTCCTGTGACATGGAGTACCAATTTCTGTTGTAACAGAGCTAGTCACTCCTTACAGCAAAGCAACAACTGCACAACTGTTAATGTGTTCCACCCATGTCAGACCGAGTTAATCATTGGTTACGGAATTAATTGCCAAATTTCTGCTCCCAATTTTTTGCCATGAATTTTGAGAGTGAAACTAGTAGGCTAAAAACAGAAACTAAGCTACAAATTCACATTTTAAAGTTGCTTCTTTCAGAGATTCATGTTTAGGATACCAAGTGCTACTTTTAAATCTGCTTGTTAAGTATAAGATCTTATGAGATTATAACAATACTATAATTCTGCTTGTCTTGTAGCCCAGTTATCCTAAATCAATTACTTAAAAAAAAAATCTTATTTAAAATCAATTAATTGGTAGTTCCAAGGGTTTAACTTGATGAAACTCTGGGTATAAAGTCAATTTGCAGGTCTAGGGAGATTTAGGACTACCACCCACACGTACAGTCATGTAACGTGGGATGAATTTAACCTACACAGAGCACAGTTAAGGGCCTTAGAATCTACACCGTTACCTGCCTCTTTTAAACAACGGCCAGCAATCTAGGATTTAAAGCAACCTAGAGTTTAGAGCATTTCTTCTCTCTTCCTCCAATGGATTTGGACAAAACTTTGGTAGACTGCAGTGGCAGGAGAAGTAGAGTCTTTTGCAACCACAGCTGGTGGAGCCCAGACTCCCTGCGAAGGGAGCGTGCATTGAGTGAGTTCTAAGGTGAAGGTGGCAGTGTTACTGCTACAAAAAGGATCTTGGGCCACAGCCAGAAGTGGGGATGCAGTAGACCTAAGACCACTGACACTTTTGGACTTAATTTGCAGTATTTCATCCATTTTGAGCTTTGAAAAAGCTTTGAAAGACACACAGCAAATTGCTGTGCCAATCAATATAAGTCCGGTAGAACACAGAAGCAGAAGCACAGCAGATTAGTTAACTGATGCCAGCAGTTAACCAAAGTCAATGCAAGAGTTTCTAATGAGTCAAGCAGGAAGAGGTATAAAGTCTAGACAGAGAAAAGTTAGTCAAGAGCCCCCCTCAGTTACAACACTGACTGAGAAACAAAACTCAAGTGCCAGGAGTCAAGAGTGTAGTAGGAAGAGGACCTGAAACATAAGCCCTTGTATCAGAGGCCTGAGCTAAAATAGTGGTCAAAACTGTGCTGATATAAAGCAGAGTCAGGCTGTGAGCTAGGCAGGGCCAGCTCACAGAATCTGGCAAGAACAGGGCTGATATTGCAGAAACACACATTCCTAAGTAGTGCTAGGCACAGGCCATGCATGCAAACCCATTCCAGAAGGGTGGTACCAGAAGACCTTGATACCAACACATTCCCCAAAAGATAACAGGAACATGCTAACCTATCAAAGATAAGGTCAGGATAACAGCATGATGGATAGAGATGTTTTGATCGAACCAACAGATACATGGTAATGGGTGGTGGTTAGCTATGTCACAGGGTGGTATCTAGGTATGTCAAAGGGCAGTAACTAGCAACGTCAAGGAGGCAACACGTAACTTGTTTGTAGCTGTGTATAAAGATGCATCTCAGAGGGAGTGTCTTTGTTTGGCCAAGGGGAGAATGGGAAGTCCAGCCATTCACTGAGCCAGTCCATTGTCACAAGCATAGATGTGTTAAGAGTACCACGGAGCCAGGGCATTAGCACCGTTTGTTGGCAATAAACCTGACCAAAGTTCCTTTGCTGAAAACCGAGTCTGTGGATTTAGTGGGCAGCTCAATCAAAGTCTGTTATCTCTGCTATCTGCGCAGAGCTGAGACAGCAGAGAGAGAGAAAATACACGCACGCACCCAACATCTGATCACAAGGAATTTCTGTCACCAAAGTCCAACAGTATACAATATATTATAGTATGACTACACGACAAAAGGAAGTTTCCTTTTAAGTGTACAGTATTATTCATGTCTATACAGAAAGCCGACCTGAACACAAGGGCACAACATCACAGCAGGATTTCTGGACTCATAGACTCATAGGTCAGAAGGGACCAATATGATCATCTAGTCTGAACTCCTGCACAAGGCAGGCCATAGAACCCTACCCATCCACTTTTATAACAACCCCTAACCCAGGACTGAGTTATTGAAATCCTCAAAATTGGTTTGAAGACCTCAAATATGGACCTCGTATTATGATTATTTTTCCCTGCCCCACCATCACAGCAGCACGATTATGTTAACACAGATACACAATCTCTTGCCTTATCTACACACTCATTAACATACTCCCTGTAGTATCTGCGCACCTACTTGTCCATGCCTTAACACATGCTAAAGGTGATTTTGCTTACCCCCAGTCAGAATTAAGTATATATTAGTCCCAAGATAAGAAACTGTGAGGATGCAACTGTGAATCCTAAGAATCTTCAGATTCATAATATATTTGATATCTGACATACAAACAAAGGGAATGAAGTCTTCCACTTGCCTTGATGGCCTCAGTTAAGATAGCATCCATTTTTGGGCGTGAGGAGGCAGCCATCTGTGTTTGCTTCTGTGCTCTAGCTAGTTGGCTAGCAGAAAGTGTTGCCCATGAGGGAATGGTCTTTTTCACTTTCTTCTCCTTTTCTTTAGACTGATCCTTCTCACTTAGGAAAAAAAAATAGTGACAGTAAGACAGATATTGCACCAAGGCAGCCCACAGAGCAAAAAAGCAAAACGGAAAAAAATAAAAGTCTCAAAAGGTTGTCTTGAAAAGGAAGGGCTTTTTAAAAAATATAGGAAGAGGCTAAGTAGATAAAGCACTGAGGACTTTATATTAAATTGATATATTTTGAAGCATAGACCATGATAGTTCAGTACCAGAGGATAAATCCAGAACCCCTCAAAAGACCAATTCATTTATTGCATAACTAACAGACGTGTTCAAAACCAACAAAGACACAAGGAACTAGAGATCTGCCCTTGTCCCTTCAGCCAGAAGGATTCACACAGTATATCACACAACTTTGTAACTCTCCTTAGGATAACACAGGGTTCCAAGACAGAATGGAGACCCATATGCAGGCCAGGTCTACCCCACAAACTTTTGTGGACATACCTGTGTCAGACAGGGGTGTGACGTGAGACCAGCACAGCTGTACTAGTTCCTAATGTAGATAGTTATATTGGCAAAATTACACTTCTGCCAATGATGCTTGGTTAGCTTTTGGAGGGGGAGGGTGTGAGAGAACAGACACGATACCTACAAGGAACTATGTGAGCAAAAGTACAGTTTTATTAGAATAAGCTGTGTCCACACTGGGAGCACTTTGCCAGTACAGCATAGTAGTATACCTACATTGTCATAGGGCTCCTAGGCCTGGTATAAACTGGAGGGGAAGGGAGAGGGAAAATCGATTTAAGTTACGCAACTTCAGCTACATGAATAACGTAGCTGAAGTTGACATACTTAGATCTACTTACCGTGGTGTCTTCACTACCGTGAGTCGACTGCTGCCACTCCCCCGTCGACTCTGCCTGCGCCTCTCGCTGAGCTGGAGTACAAGAGTCAACAGGAGAGCGCTCGGGGATCAACTTATCGCGTCTAGACTAGACACGATAAATCGATCCCTGCTGGATCGATCGCTGTCCACCGATCCGGCCGGTAGTGAAGACAGACCCCTAGTATATACCTAGCCCCCTGTGATGGACAGTCAGAGTCAGAAGATAATGCAGAAAGCTTTGCACTCCTGATAGCACCCTTACAGCATACTAACATGGCATATGGGCTGATCAATAAAACTTCTGTAAGGGCTCTGCCTTATCAGGGAAGAGACAAAGTAACTGTCACAAGAAGGTTACAGGAATATGACCTTACAGCACATTTAAAACACGAACTTATCAGTCTAGCAAAACTAATTTTGAATTGCAGCAAGGAATTATTTGCAACCACAAAGTGGGGCAGGGACACCAGTCTGGAGCAACCTCAAGGCTTCTCTTCTTGGGAAACAGCATTAAGTGCAACAAAAACACTTACTTCACACCCCGGGAATGCGGTAACAGAACAAGTGCTAACAGTGGAGCCCATTACACAGAATCTATGTAACTAGGACAGGAAAGACAGGTTGACTGAATATTACTCTGACTTATTTACATTTGTAGGATCTGCCCACAGCCCAGCTGCATTTTGGAATCTTCTAGAAAAACCTGTCGGGACCACAAGCAAGCATTCTGTGCCCTGAGAGTACACACAGTTCCCATCCTTCTCAGTGCCTTCCTTTTCACAACTAACTGTAGATTCTCTGGGTCCAAACAGGAATTTGTGCGTATGTACATCCCACAAACAGTAATATGCAGAACCACCTCAAAGAAGAATTGCTCATTTCAGGTCAGCAGTCAAGTGACGTTAAGTATATCCCTCTCCTTGCACTAATGGAAACCCAAAAGATGGAGAATATGTTCAATATATTCAGACTAGAAACCCGTTTGCAGAAAACATATGTATTTTCCAGGCAATTCTGGTTTGCAGGGGAAAAAAAATTCCACACAAATCATTTCCTGGGAAAAGTTATCTGCTACTGGATGAACCCAAGGTATTTGTTCCACCCCAAAACAAAATACTCGACTTTGTATTAATTTACTTCAAAAACAGCAGCTGCATTTTGGCTTCCATCCTTAGTTTTTGAGAAAATTTTAGTAGTCTTTTTTCACTAAAATCCTTTACAAAAAAATTCCAAACTTCCCCTACAATCCCACCCCAATTCCAGGCACTCAGAAAGGAGTATGTCTTACTCCTTTTTGGTTTCTTCAGAAGACTTTGCTTCTCCCTTCTCACTCTCTGGTTCTTTTGGCTGCTCTGTCTCACTGGATGTAGCAGGTGGAGTTTCATTCTCTTGCTCCTCTCCAGTAGAAGCAGATTCCTCAGAGCTGACTTCTGGGTCTATGAAAGATTTGGAAATACAAAAAGTCTGTATCCAAAACAAAACTGTACTCTTTACAAAAAAAGACACAGGGAGAGTTTATAAAAACACCCAAAAGCAGCCATTTCCCTAGACAATCTCTGTGAAAAATGCAAATTATCCATTTAAACTAAAACTTTAAATAGTTCTATGAACTTATTAAATCTCTTCAGTATGTCGTAATTAGGAGTAAAATGCCTGAGTAAGCTTCAAAACAGACATTACATAAAAATTCTCAAACTGAATTAACTCACTTTTCTTATTTCACCCACTTCCCCAACGCCCCCCAGTCCCACATCCCCTTTTCCTAGATTATGGAAGTTTACTATCACTGCGGTCACTCAAGTGAGATGCCACAGAAGAAGCCACTATCAACTCTGTTTTGTGCTAACTCTAAATGAAGTGGAAAGGTTTTTGCCTAGACTGAGATGATCTCTGGCATCCTTACACACCTTAATAATGAAGAGACACTGCCAGTTAAAATTTGACATTTAGAGATCAACTTGTGATCAATATAAACGTACCCATGAGTTCTTTTGTTTTCAAGAACAGGTTTGATCATGACCAACTACTGTTTTAAAAATATCACAGTCTTTGTTTATACTAAACAGTAGTGTTTAAATATGTTAACATGTTACCTAAATGTTCACTAGTCATGCATGGCTCTAGACAGGGCCTTAGAGTTTTCATTTCTGGGTTCGGTTCTGCTCAACATCTTCATCAATGATTTGGATAATGGCAGAAAGTACAGTTATAAAGTTTGCAGACAATACCAAGCTGTGAGGGGTTGCAAGTGCTTTGGTGGATAGGATTAAAATTCAAAATGATCTGAACAAACTGGAGAAATAGTCTGAATAAATAGGATGAAATTCAATAAGAACATATGCAAAGTACTCCATTTAGGAAGAAACAATCAGTTGTATACATGGAAAATGACTTTGTAGGAAAGAGTACTGAAGAAAGAGATCTGGGGGTCATAGTGGACCATAAGCTAAATATGACTCAGTGTAACATGGCTGCAAAAAACAGCAAACATCATTCTGGAATGTATTAGCAGGAACGTTGTAAGCAAGACACGAGAAGTAATTCTTCCACTCTAATCTGTGCTGATTAGGCCTCAACTAGACTATCATGTCCAGTTCTGGGCACCACATTTCAGGAAAGATGTGGACAAACTGGAGAAATTCCAGACAAGAGCTACAAAAATGATTCAAGGTTTAGAAAGCATGACCTATGAGGGAAGACTGAAAAAATTCAGTTTGTTTGGACTGGAAAAGAGAAGACAGAGGGGATGTGATAACAGTTTTCAAGTAAATAAAAAGTTGTTACAAGGAAGAGGGAGAAAAATTGTTCTTCTTAAGCTGTGAGGACAGGACAAGAAGCAATGGGCTTAGAATTGCAGCAAAGGAGGTTTAGGTTGGACATAAGGAAAAACCTCCTGTCAGGGTGGTGGAATCTCCATCATTGGAGATTTTTAAGAGCAGGTTAGACAAACACCTGTCAGGAATGGTCTAGAAGATAATATTCAGTCTGCTATGAGTGCAGGAGACTGGACTAGATGACCTCTTGAGGTCCCTTCCAGTCCTATGATTAAACTAGCAAATTCATCATTTCAACTGTCCATTCGTTACCTGTTTGGATGGAGAGCCCCTAATCTACTCTAGTTCCTCTGTGCACTATAGAAAGCCATCTTCCCTCTCCCTTTAAGAAGTGTGCTCAAGTGACTTTCAGCTGCACACAATTTTCTTTGAAATTTTGTGAATTTAAAATATCAATTCAAATGCATTAACAACTATTTTTGCATAATTTCATTTTTTTCCCATAAGAAAGAGGGTAAAAGGAATCAGTGGGATTAACTGAATAGGATATCCAAGAATCATTTTGCCAAGAAATTCAGCAGAAGTGATATGATCAGAGATGCAACTTACATCAATCTTACAAAGAGGTAGTATGACGGGGCAGCTGCCCCTGACTGGCTGGCAAAGGGTTAATAGCTGACCTTGGAGTGGCTGTGCAGAACCCAGCCAACCAGAGGAAGGCTTAGAAGCAGCCAATCAGGGCCAGGCTGGGCCCTATAAGAAGGACTGCAGAGCAGAGAGGAGCTCAGTCTCTCCCTGAAGCTTGAGAGAGAAGGACTGGCTGCCTGTAGAGAGAAGTGCCTAGGACAGAGCAGTGCTGAGCAAGGTCAGGGGTGTAAGTGGAGTTCCAGCCTGGCTGGCTCCCAGACGGAAGCCTTGATACAGGGGCCGAGTAGGTGCTGGGGCTATGGGGAAGTGGCCGAGGGAAAGCAGGTAGTGGCAGAGGGGAAGGAGTGAGTGGCTGCCAGCTATACAGTCCCTGCATCGAGGCCCAAAGAAGCAGGCAGACCTCGGGAAGTGGTCAGCTAAAGGACTGCAGTATGCCCCTGAGTGAGGGGCAGGACTAGGGGCTGCAGTTAGCCACTGCGGTGAGAGGCCAGGCAAAGGACTGACTGTCTCCCTGCATCCAGGGAAACTATGGAGTTAGGGCACAGCTGGACGGCCATGCCCTGAAGAGGACGCCGTAGCCCAGCAGTGATGCGGGTCCCCAGAGCACAACGCGTTACACCTTGCTAAACTGAATAGCCCATCAACACAACAGAAAAAAGCAGAAAAACGTGCAGCTAACTCATTCAGCATCCTGTCTACACTCCACTCATCAGCCCCCCTACTCAATCTCAAAGTGCTTTCCTTCCACCAGTGAAAGCCACTTTCACCCTGAACAACCAACAGGCAATCATAAGAGACCATGATTATTGGTTATATGTTCATGCAATGCAGTAAACTCAGAACTATATTAATCATAAAACAAATTTAGTTTATGTGGTTTTGTACTGGTGCATGTAAGTAAGTGAGGTATGGCTTCAGATTGCAAATGATGGCTGCAAGCCAAAAAACTTTTAAACTACCAAAAAATAAAGGCATATGAATGGAAATTCTTTGTCAGTGACTGCTCTAACCTTGGCGGTAATATCTATGTAGGAATTACAGAACTGAAGTCTGTGTTGGTGTACACATCTACTACCTAAGATCCACAAACCTGGAAATCCTGGACGCCCTATCATATCGGGCGTTGGCACTCTCAGTGAAGGACTGTCTGGCTATGTGGACTCTCTACTCAGACCCTATGACACTAGCACTCCCAGCTATCTCCATAACACCACTGATTTCCTGAGGAAACTACAATGCATTGGTGACCTTCCAGAAAACACCATTCTAGCCACCATGGACGTAGGGGCTCTCTACACAAACATCCCACACACAGATGGAAAACAAGCTGTCAGGAACAGTATCCTTGATGATGCCACAGCACAACTGGTTGCTGAGCTCTGTGCCTTTATCCTCACAAACAACTATTTCAAATCTGATGACAATATATATCTCCAGATCAGTGGCACCGCTATGGGCACCCGCATGGCCCCACAATATGCCAATATTTATATGGCTGACGTGGAACAATGCTTCCTCAGATCTCGTCCACTCACACCCCTTCTCTACCTATGCTACATTGATGACATCTTCATCATCTGGACCCATGGGAAGGAGACTCTGGAAAAATTCCACCACGATTTCAACAGCTTCCACCCACCATCAACCTCAGCCTGGACCAATCTACATGGGAGGTCCACTTCCTAGACACCACAGTGCAAATACTTGATGATCACATTAACACCACCCTATACCGAAAACCTACCGACCGCTATGCCTACCTTCATGCCTCCAGCTTCCATCCTGGGCACATCACACGATCCATTGTCTACAGCCAAGCACTGAGGTACAACCGCATCTGCTCTAACCCCTCAGACAGAGACCAACACCTACTACAAAATCTCCACCAAGCATTCTCAAAACTACAATACCCGCACGAGGAAATAAGGAACATAAGAACAGCCGTACCAGGTCAGACCAAAGGTCCATCTAGCTCAGTATCTGTCTACCGACAGTGGCCAATGCCAGGTGCCCCAGAGGGAGTGAACCTAACAGGCAATGATCAAGCAATCTCTCTCCCGCCATCCATCTCCATCCTCTGATGAACAGAGGCTAGGGACACCATTCTTTACCCTTCCTGGCTAACAGCCATTTATGGACTTAGCCACCATGAATTTATCCAGTTCCCTTTTAAACAATGTTATAGTCCCAGCCTTCACAACCTCTTCAGGTAAGAAGTTCCACAAGTTGACTGTGCGCTGTGTGAAGAAGTACTTCCTTTTATTTGTTTTAAACCTGCTACCTATTAATTTCATTTGGTGACCCCTAGTTCTTGTATTATGGGAATAAGTAAATAACTTTTCCTTATCCACTTTCTCAACATCACTCATGATTTTATATACCTCTATCATATCCCCCCTTAGTCTCCTCTTTTCCAAGCTGAAGAGGCCTAGCCTCTTTAATCTTTCCTCATACGGGACTCTCTCCAAACCTCCAATCATTTTAGTTGCCCTTTTCTGAACCTTTTCTAGTGCTAGAATATCTTTTTTGAGGTGAAGAGACCACATCTGTACACAGTATTCGAGATCTGGGCGTACCATGGATTTATATTTATAAGGATACAGATCAACAGAGCCAGACGTGTACCCAGAAGCCTCCTACTGCAAGACAAAACCAAGAAAGAAACCAACAGGACTCCACTGGCCATCACATACAGTTCCCAGCTAAAACCCCTAAAACGCATCATCAGGGATCTACAACCCATCCTGGACAATGATCCCACACTTTCACAGGCCTTGGGTGGCAGGCCAGTCCTCGCCCACAGACAACTGGCCAACCTGAAACATATTCTCACCAGTAACTGCATACCGCACCATAGTAACTCTAGCTCAGAAACCAATCCATGCAACAAACCTCGATGCCAACTCTGCCCACATATCTACACCAGCGACACCATCACAGGACCTAACCAGATCAGCCACACCATCACTGGTTCATTCACCTGCATGTCTACCAATGTAATATACGCCATCATATGCCGGCAATGCCCCTCTGCTATGTACATCAGCCAAACTGGACAGTCTCTACAGAAAAGGATAAATGGACACAAATCAGATATTAGAAATGGCAATATACAAAAACCTGTAGGAGAACACTTCAACCTCCCTGGACACACAATAGCAGATTTTAAGGTGGCCATCCTGCAGCAAAAAAATTTCAGGACCAGACTTCAAAGAGAAACTGCTGAGCTTTAGTTCATCTGCAAATTTCACACCATCAGCTCAGGATTAAACAAAGACTGTGAATGGCTTACCAACTACAAAACCAGTTTCTCCTGCCTTGGTATTCACACCTCAACTTCTAGAACAGGGCCCCATCCTCCCTGATTGAACTAACCTCATTATCTCTAGCTTGCTTGCTTATATATACCTGCCCCTGGAAATTTCCACTACATGCATCTGACGAAGTGGATATTCACCCACGAAAGCTCATGCTCCAAAACGTCTGTTAGTCTATAAGGTGCCACAGGATTCTTTGCTGGTTTTTTTGGTAACTCAGAATACAATCATCATTTCATTTTACCTGGTTTGGCCTCCTCACCTTCAGCAGGTTTGCTTTTGGGAGGAGTTTCCCGAGCAGAAGAATTCACAGCACGACGGATCGGCATGGTGTCGTCTTCAACCTTCTTTAAGAAACAGAATAAGAAAATCAAGCAAATATGAGAGAGTCTGAGAAAGTTCCTGAAATGGGCCTAAAGCAGAGTATTAGAAGCTACTGGAAGAAGTGTGTGGAGAAATTTTCCAGGCAAGATCTGATGCAATCAGCTTTCTAAATCTACAGGTAAAACCCAAACCAGCTACACTGAAGCACATTCGGAGACAAAAGAGTTTCACGTTTTTTATTTCAGTTTACAATTTATGAGACAGAATCTTTTTATTTCAATTCAGTTAAATGAGGAGAGCATTTGAGGATTCTGGCAAACCAGACACATCTCACGGAAATCAGGGGAGGGAAGGAAGCGTGCCTACAGGGTTTTAATCAGACTCCCAACCTAATTTCCTACAAGCAGGGGAGGAAAAATATAAAATAACCCTTAGCAGGGCTGGAAGTCAAGGACTGATCCAAGGGCGAGCTTGGAGAATGGGTCAGACCCTACCTCACTTAACTTGTCCGTGTGGATCAGCTGAGCTCCCGTTAACAATGGAAGCGCCTTATGATGTAAGAGTTCAGCTTCAGACAGATCAGTCGCCATTTAAATTAATTTCTAGCCCCAAGTGCAGGTAACACTGTGGAGCCCCAGGTTTTAACCACAAAGATTTTTTCCTAATGGTTTTCACAGTGCAGTGAGGAATCAACCTAAAGTACAGAAGAGATCTGGTATGATTAACAAAAAACAAAAAAAAGCAACCACTTCTATTAAACTAAAGATTTAAAAAAAAAAATAAATGGATGAATTACTGTTTATATCAACATGACTGAGAGTACGGACTTCATGTTCGATAAAGATGCCACAACATCAACACACACAAACTATTACACATAGCTAGGACAAAGGCGGAAGCTATAGCAGCAGTCTGTTCTGTAAAGGCATCTTCTGAGGGAAAAAGGAGACCACAAAGGAAGAAACATTCAAAAATAGAATCACCACAATACACTATGCCTAAAGCACAGGGTAGATAAAAATCAATGATTTAGTTTAAATCATTTTTTTTATAAAATGCTTTTTGAGGAAAAAAATCTACCTAAAAATATAGTTTTAATTAAGATACATTATAGCTCAAAGATATATCATCATGGAATAAGGATTACAAATTCTAATTCTATAGTATGAGACAATATATTCATATAATGTTCAAGAAAAGTTTTGTAAATGAGTTCCAATAGTTCATGAATTAGAGACCCAATCTTATGGGATTCCAGGGGCTGTGAATAGATTAACCTAAATAATCTTTCTATCTAGCCAATGGGACTCGGTGCTCAGTATAGAAGATACCATCAGAGATGCTTAATTTTGCAGTTCTCAAACTGTGGATTTGTGTCTCCAGAGATAATAGGCTTGTTAACAGCAAAATTGTTTTAAAATAAATAAACTGATTTGAGATCTACCATACCATCCTCTCACTAGAAGGGAAAACCTGTAATGGCAGCAGGCCGTAAAAGAGACCCAGTTTGGGAATAAGAACCATTCAAGAAATATATGTTTGCTGACGATGTTTTAAAGAAAGTCACATCAGTGAACTGGTGGAAGTCAATTAAGCACTTGGATTCAGAGAACGTTGAAGTGATAATCTCAATTTTAACAGCAGTAGCTTCTTCTGCTGGTGTAGAAAATATCTTTTTCCTTTGGACTAATTCATTCCAAACTGAAAAATGGTTTGGGACTTGAAAAAGCAGGAAAGCTTGTTTTTCTTTTCCAGATTAGGAACAAACAGGAAAATGAAGGTGAAGACGACTGAGTTAGCAGCTAACATTTTAATATTAGAAGCCAATATTTTAAGTTTCTCGTGCTGACCTGGCTGACAGAGTTGATTTTTTTTTAATATTTCATTTAACTATTTCAGTTAAACAATTTTAACAAAAACAAACCAAGTTTTTTAATTCAGGTTTAATGAAATTCAAAAATCCATGTGTTTGTTTTGTTAAAAAAATTTATGTTTTCTCTTGAAGAAAAAAATCCAGAATACATAACGTTGTTTAAGTTAAATAAAACAATTTAAATGTCTGTCTCGCGATGTTCTCCTCCTAATACCGCATGGCAAGAAAATCCTCCAAATATTAATGATTAACCTGTTGAATTGGAGATAGTTCACCTCCCAATTACTTCACAAATATCTGCTTCAATTACCTTTGGTAAATGAAATATCCAAACAATCATTCATTTTCTGATATGGCTGTAAAACTAATCTGAAAAGTTTTCAGAATTACACATTTTTAAATTTGTGTGTACGTTTTAAAAATGAAACCTACATCTCTGAGTTGTGAAGAATATGCATTAAGGTTATAACAATCAATAAGAATGCACTTTTATGTAGCAATCCATGATTCAATCGAGTCTTCCTGACTAGTGATTTAAATCAAATCCACCCTGCTAAAGCACCAGATGGCTAAAGATAAAGCTTCAAGGTAACAGGGCTAGGGTAGGACTTGAAAAAGTTACCCAGTACCTACTAACCCAGGGAAAGGCAACCTATGGCACACATGCCAAAGGCGGTACACGAGCTGATTTTCAGTGGCACTCACACTGCACGGGTCCTGGCCACCAGTCTGGAGGCTCTGCATTTTAAATTTACTTTTAAATGAAGCTTCTTGAACATTTTAAAAACCTTATTTACTTTACATACACCAATAGTTTAGTTATATATTATAGACTTATAGAAAGAGACCTTCTAAAAACGTTAAAATGTATTACTGGCACGCAAAACCTTCAATCAGAGTGAATAAATGAAGACTCGGCACACCACTTCTGAAAGGTTGCCGACCCCTGTACTAACCCAAGAATGAAGTCTATTAGACAGGCAGAAATATACCGGTGACCCAAGCTATACCTTTCCTAAGCCACACTCCTTAACATTTAGGAGGAATAAAACAGAGTTTCAAACAACTCAACTTACTGGGAAGAAAATATACATTGATTTATTGGTGGCTATCACCCACTATAAATTAATGCTTGGCAGCAGCATTCCCTCTAACGTCCATGTGCAGGTGTAATGAACATCCATTCAAGTTTAAGAGCCAATGACCATAGTCTCTCCCACACCCTCCATCTTTTCCGCATTTGTATTTACTCATTATCTCCTTAATTTCACACACCTCACATTCATTATCAGTTCCCCATCACCACAGGATCCCATTCTCCCTCTGTGGTATGGATAGCCTCACTCCCCTCTCACCACTAAAAGATGGAATTGTTTTAACTTCTCCATTCCCTTTCCTCCCCCACCATCTCCTTTAAGAATACTCAACCAGCAAACAACAAAACCAGGGCTGAACCTCTTTCACTTTCCTCATATACTGTTAAAGGAGCAGTAACACTTAGGCCTCTGTCCTCCCTTCATGTCCAGAGAAATAGCCAGTGGCATCCAGGACCAGATTAACTATTTGTGAGCCCCCATGGGCAAGGTGCAGGGGGGCGGGATGGTCAGTCTCCAGAGTGAAGGGCAGGCTGGGGGCAATGAGGCACAGCGTGGCGGGAGCAGTCCTGCTCTGCGCAGCCCAGCAGGAGCGCACTGTTTACAAACCTGCAGCTGCCAGACACACACTGCCCTGCCCAGCCCTGTGCTGTCAGCATGCCCTTTCCCAGTGCCTCTGCCACTGCCCACCACCTTCCTCACAGTCCCACCATCACACCTGCACAGCACCCCATATTCTTCAGGGGATTCTGCACTGGGAGCGCCACGGGGCCAGGAAGCCTGCCTTAGCCCCGCTGCACCACAGGGCTGGCAATCCCACAGCATTCTTGCCAGCAAGTTAAAGAAGTATGGGTTGGATGAATGGTGGATAGAAAGCTGGCTAGATCATGAGGCTCAACAGATAGTGATCAATGGCTCCAAGTCTAGTTGGCAGCCGGTATCAAGCAGAGTGCCCCAAGGGTCAGTCCTGGGGCCCGTTTTGTTCAATATCTTCATTAATGATCTGGAGCAGGAGTGGGCAAACTATGGCCTGCAGGCCGGATCCAGCCCCTCAGGGGTTTGGATCTGGCCCACAGGATTGCCCCTGTGGTGCTGCAGGCCTGGCACCATTCTCAGAAGCGGTCCCTGGGCGGGGGCACAGAGGACTCTGCATGCACTGTGCCCCCTTGCAGCTCCCATTGTCCGGGAATCGGGAACTGCGACCAGTGGGAGCTTCAGGGGAAGTATCTGCAGGTATGGCAAGGGCAGCATACACAAAGCCCTCTGTGGCCAGAGGCTGCAGCGCTCCCTGGAGAGGCACAGAGCTGGGGACAGGACGGGTGAGCAGGCAGGCAGCAGGCCCTGGCCCCGATGCACACCGCTGCCACCCCAGAGCCACTTTAGGTAAGCGGCGCCAGGCTGGAGCTTGAACTCCTCCTGCATCCCGCCCCCCAACTCCCTCCCCTAAGCCCCCAGCCCGCACCTTGCACCCCTCCTGCACCCCAACTCCCTGTCCTGAGCCCCCTCATATACCTGCACTCCTCTTGCACCTCAACCCCTGCCCTGAGCCCCCTCCTGCAGTCTGCACCCCTCCTGCACCCCAACCCCCTGTTCCAGCCCTGCATATAATTTCCCCACCCATATGTGACCCTTGGCCCAAAAAGAATGCCCACTCCGATCTGGAGGATGGCATGGACTGCACCCTCAGCAAGCTTGCAGATGACACTAAACTGGGAGGAGTGGTAGATATCCTGGAGGGTAGGGATAGGATACAGAGGGACCTAGACAAATTAGAGGTTTGGGCCAAAAGAAATCTGATACGGTTCAGCAAGGACAAGTGCAGAGTCCTGCACTTAGGACGGAAGAACCCCATGCACTGCTACAGACTACGGACTGAGTGGCTAGGCAGCAGTTCTGCAGAAAAGGACCTAGGGGTCACAGTGGATGGAGAAGCTGGATTTGAGTCAACAGCGTGCCCTTATTGCAAGAAGGCCAACGGCATTTTGGGCTGTATAAGTGGAAGCATTGCCAGCAGATCGAAGGACGTGATCATTCCCCTCTATTTGGCATTGGTGAGGCCTCATCTGGAGTACTGTGTCCAGTTTTGGGCCCCAAACTATAAGAAGGATGTGGAAAAATTGGAAAGAGTCCAGAGGAGGGCAATAAAAATGATTAGGGGGCTGGAGCACATGATTTATGAGGAGAGGCTGGGGGAACTGGGATTATTTAGTCTGCAGAAGAGAAGAATGAGGGGGGGTTTGATAGCTGCTTTCAACTACCTGGGGAGTAGGGAGGATGGAACGAGACTGTTCTCAACAGTAGCAGATGACAGAACAAGAAGCCATGGTCTCAAGTTGCAAAGGGGAAGGTTTAGCTTGGATATTATGAAAAACTTTTTCACTAGGAGGGTGGTGAAGCACTGGAATGGGTTACTTACCTAGGGAGGTGGTGGAATCTCCTTCCTTAGAGGCTTTTAAGGTCAGGCTTGACAAAGCCTTGGCTGCGATTAGTTAGTTTGGGATTGGTCCTGTTTTGAGCAAGGTGTTGGACTAGCTTACTTTCTGGGTCCCTTCCAACCCTGATATTCTATTCCATGGGCCGGACTGAAAGCCCTGACAGGCCGGATCTGGCCCGCAGGTGTAGTTTGCCCTAGACAATTAAAAGGATTCTCTCTGTCACTAGAGCAAAGTTCTGTTTCCATCACATTCCCAAGCAACTCAACCTGGGTCTTCTACACAGGTTACTTCTGAGGGCATTCTAAGCCAAAAAATTAAAAATTCAGCACAAAAAAAAAAATGTAAAAATTCTGCAAGTTTTATTTGTCAATAAATGCAGAGGCTCCAGCATGGCAGTGGGAAGCACAGGCCATTGGTTGGATGAAGATCGGAGATCAGCCTGTAGGCCTCCCACCCCCTACGCCCATGACACGGACTCATCGGTGAGGCTGCACCCAACCCTAACACAGCAAAAGGCCTAGGCCTGCCTCAGAAACATCCTGGGCCCCTGCTCCTCTGTGCCAGATATGGGACAGGCAGGCTCAACCAGGCAGGATCCAAGTGTGGAGGGGCTCAGTCTGGGGGGATCCAGGGGAGAGAATTCTGTGTGGGACAACCTGGGTGCAGGCAGCTCAGTGGGGGTCTAGGTGTGGGTGAGATCTGGATGCCCAGAGATTCATATGGGGGGGGGTGTTCCAGGTGAAGGCGGGTGCAGTTAATTGAGGGTCAGTGGCATGGGGGTCCAGATGTGGGGGCTCAGGGTAGGGCACCTGGGTGGGGGTTTGAGAGCTCAGTGGGAGTGAAGGGATGGGGGTTCAAAGGCAAGGGGTATGATGCAGGGCAGCTCCAGATGCAGGGGTTGAGGTTCAATAAGGTGGGGTTCTGGATGTACTGGGTGAGGCTTGGCAGAAGTGTCTGGGTACGGGAGGTTCGAATGCACAGGGGTTGAGTGGCTGAGGGAGCAGCTCCCCATACAGCGACCCTTCCACCCACAGCTGAGGAGTGACAGCGGCAGTAACTAGGGGAGGATGCTAAGCTTCCTGCATCTGGGGGAGGCTTTTGGGGATGGGTCTGACACAGCCCCAGCCACTCCTTGCAGGGGAAGATGAAGTCCATCTTCTTCTGCCTCCAGCCCAGCCAGAACTAGCAGCTGATCCCAGCTCAGGATAGGAGCCACAGTGATATGCCTCTCTGCCGGCTGCCTGAAATGATGTACCTGCGTTGCTACATCCACATCTTGAATACCATGTGCACGTGTGGTTGCCCCATCTCAAAAAAAAGAAAAAAAGAAAAAAAGAAAAAAAAGACATTGGAATTGAAAAAGGTTTAGAAAAGTGCAACAAAAATTATTAAGGGTATGGAATGGCTCCCGTACGAGGAGAGATTAATAAGACTGGGACTTTTCAGCTTGGAAAAAAAAGACGGTTAAAGGGCGATATGATTGAGGTCTAAAAAAAAATCATGACTGGTATAGAGAAAGTAAATATGAGAAGTAGTAAACAACACAACACAAGAACTAGGGGTCACCAAATTAAATTAATAGGCAGCAGGTTTAAAACAAATAAAAGGAAGTATTTCTTCACACAATTCAGTCAACCTTTGGAATTCCTTGCCAGAGGACAATGTGAAGGCCAAGATCATAACAGGGTTCAAAAGAGAACTAGATAAGTTCATGAAGGATAGGTCCGTCAATGACTATTAGCCAGGATGAGCGGGAATGGTGTCCCTAGTGTCTGTTTGCCAGAAGCTGGGAATGAGTGACAGGGGATAGATCAGTTGATGATTACCCGTTCTGTTCATTCCCTCTGGGGCACCTGGCATGGGTCACTGTTGGAAGACAGGATACTGGGCTAGATGGACTTTTGGTCTGACCTAGTAGGGCTATTCTTATGTTCTTATGCTAGGGAGTAGTGCATAACTGCTCTTGCAGCTTCCCTGTCAGAAAATCATTTTTCTGCAGGGAAGCAAAGAAATCTGTGGGGGACATGAATTCTGCGCACACAGAAGTAATAGATACATAGAGCAAAATGAGCAACATTCATACAAACAAAATTGGTGACAGTTGGGGGGTGAGGAGAGAGAAAGAGGGAGGACTTGAGAGGAACATGTAATATTAGGAAATGATGATTCCTGAAGACTAAATACGGACAACTAGGTTCAAGTTTAACAAACAAATGATCGTCCCTTCAGAATTTGGTGGAACAAATTCAGCCCTAGTACAAGGGGGTGTAATGCTGATTTAGGAATGTGCAAGGCTAAGAGTATCTCCAATTCAACCTTAGGCCAACCAAAGGGATGTAGTAAGATAACGAACTATTCCCAGATGAACCAAGCCAAGTAGAGTTGAACCTTGCAAAGGGAATTAAAACCAATAGTAAAAGGTTCTATAGCCATATAAATAAGAAGAAAACAAAGAAGAAGTGGGACTGCTACACACTGAGGATGGAAAGGAGGTTAAGGATAACCTAGGCATGGCCCAATATCTAAATAAGTACTTTGCCTCAGTCTTTAATAAGGCTAATGGGGAGCTTAGGGGTAATGGAAGGATGACAAATGGGAATGAGGATATGGAGGTGGATATTACCACATCTGAGGTAGAAGCCATACTTGAACAGCTTAATGGGACAAAATCGGAGGGCCCGGACAATCTTCATCCGAGAATATTAAAGGAACTGGCGCATGAAATTGCAAGCCCGTTAGCGAGAATTTTTAATGAATCAGTAAACTTAGGGATTGTGCTGTACGACTGGAGAATTGCTAACGTAGTTCCTATCTTTAAGAAAGGGAGAAAGAGTGATCCGAGTAACTATAGGCCTGTTAGTTTGACATCTGTAGTATGTAAGGTCTTGGAAAAAATTTTGAAGGAGAAAGTAGTTAAGGACATTGAGGTCAATGGTAATTGGGACAAAGTACAACATGGTTTTACAAAAGGTAGATCGTGCCAAACCAACCTGATCTCCTTTTTTGAGAAGGTGACAGACTATTTAGACGAAGGAAATGCGGTAGACCTAATTTACCTCGATTTCAGTAAGGCATTTGACACGGTTCCACATGCGGAATTATTAGTCAAATTGGAAAAGATGGGGATCAATATGAGAACTGAAAGGTGGATAAGGAACTGGTTAAAGGGGAGACTCCAACGGGTCGTACTGAAGGGTGAACTGTCAGGCTGGAAGGAGGTTACTAGTGGAGTTCCTCAAGGATCGGTTCTGGGACCAATCTTATTTAACCTTTTTATTACCGACCTTGGCACAAAAAGCAGGAATGTGCTAATAAAGTTTGCGGATGACACAAAGCTGGGGAATATTGCTAACACGGAGAAGGACCGGGATATCATACAGGAAGATCGGGATGACCTTGTAAACTGGAGTAATAGTAATAGGATGAAATTTAATAGTGAAAAGTGCAAGGTCATGCACTTAAGGATTAATAATAAGAACTTCAGATATAGATTGGGGATGCATCAGTTGGAAGCAACAGAGGAGGAGAAGGACCTTGGGGTATTGGTAGATCACAGGATGACTATGAGCCGCCAATGTGATATGGTCGTGAAAAAAGCTAATGCGGTTTTAAGATGCATCAGGCGAGGTATTTCCAGCAAAGATAAGGAGGTGTTAGTACCGTTATATAAGGTGCTGGTGAGACCTCATCTGGAATACTGTGTGCAGTTCTGGTCTCCCATGTTTAAGAAGGATGAATTCAAACTGGAACAGGTTCAGAGACGGGCTACTAGGATGATCCGAGGAATGGAAAACCTGTCATATGAAAGGAGACTCAAAGAGCTTGGCTTGTTTAGTCTAGACAAAAGAAGGCTGAGGGGGGATATGCTTGCTCTTTATAAATATATCAGAGGGATTAATATTAGGGAGGGAGAGGAATTATTTAAACTTAGTACCAATGTAGATACAAGAACGAATAGGTATAAACTGGACACTAGGAAGTTTACACTTGAAATTAGACAAAGGTTTCTAACCATTAGAGGAGTGAAGTTCTGGAACAGCCTTCCAAGGGGAGTAGTGGGGTCAAAAGACATATCTGGCTTTAAGATTAAGCTTGATAAGTTTATAGAAAGGATGGTATGATGGGAGAGCCTAATTTTGGCAACTGATCTTTGATTATCTGTAGATAAGTATGCCCAGTGGTTGGTGATGGGATGTTGGATGGGATGGGATCTGAGTTACTGCAGAGAATTCTTTTCTCAGTGCTGGCTGGTGAGTCTTGCCCACATGCTCAGGGTTTAGCTGATCGCCATATTTGGCGTCAGGAGGGAATTTTCCTCCAGGGCAGATTGGCAGAGGCCCTGGAGGTTTTTCGCCTTCCCCTGCAGCGTGGGGCATGGGTCACTTGCTGGTGGATTCTCTGCAGCTTGAGGTCTTCAAATCACAATTTGAAGACTCCAATAACTCAGACATAGGTTAGGGGTTTGTTATAGAAGTGGATGGGTAGGGTTCTGTGGCCTGCTTTGTGCAGGGGGTCGGACTAGATGATCACATTGGTCCCTTCTGACCCTAGAATCTATGAATCTAAGCAGGCAGCATTTCAACAGGAGACATACCCTGAGACATTTCTTTAGCAGGCAGCTGCAAAAGGCAGGTGTTTCTGATGATTAAATACAATTTATCCACTTCCTCTACAATGTAAACCTCCTTTGATGCTCTTCAGGACAATTTTTATTTAAAAATGTAAGTGTCATTTAAAAGTGTTGTGGTCTTTACAGTAATGGAAGTGAATGAAGTAGACTAGGTTTGTTCCGCCCTGCCCCCCCCGCAGTGGTAAAAAGCTAAGTTCATAAAATGCTGCATTACAAACAAACAAAGGAAAATGAACTTTCCTGTGTCATTATTCCACTCTTCTCCTGGAATTTCAACACACACTAAATCATTTGCCCTATGTCCAGCACTTTAATTTCATTTGTGTCTGGGATGGGAGGCCCCATCAAATGGAGGGGGGGGGCGGGAGAGAGAACACCTAATGAAATTTTGGAATCTATTTCAGAGAGTCTTTCAATTATTAATCTAATTACTATAAACTATCATCAGCTTTGGCTATCAAAGAATTCCTACATCCTTTTGGTTACCATTCATTACTTAACAGGCAGTTCAAAGAAAGGTAGATTGAAACTGACAGTCATGTCAATTTCACTCTGCTCCTCTCATATAGATGTTCCTACAAAAATGCAAAATGCAGGGAGAATGGAAAGAATAGAGGTCTGCTGAATTTAAAGCTCTGATAGGGGAGACAAGGTCACAAGTGCTTCTGGTCCTCTCAAATCAAAGTTCAAGGTCTGCCAGCTGGAATCATCTGGGCATATCTTACCTAATCAATTCCATGCTACTGTAGGGCCTTAGGCATTAGTGGCACCTTAGTCTATTCTGCTCTCTCCCTCTAGCACACAATTTAGTCTCCCAAGGACTGAAATGCTTTGGTCTAAATAAAGTTTTTGGACTTAATATAAAAGGTATGTGGGTGGGTGTAATTTAATGGACTAGTGATATACTGGAGATCAGACTATATGTGATGGCCCCTTCCACTCAAATATGAAAAAACAACCCACTCTTAACAAATATATCTGCCTGCCCAAGGAATCAGGCTAAAGATTGATTACACCAGGAGAGAAAGGACCAACCAAAACATCACTTTCTGGATTGAGCATGAGAGATGGCAGCTGATGAAACGGTCTAAAATCAGTTTATCAAAAAGCACTGAAGCAAGTAACAAGTCTCAGCAAAAGCCACATTTCTATCAAAAATTCATGCAAGGCCAGACCAGTTGAAAAGAAAGCAGACACTCCCCCAACTTTTTATTAATTTACACTTTAAAAGAACCTTTAATCCAAAAGCATTTTACAGACCACAGACAGAAACCTTCATACAGTACTGAAATTCAACTCTTCTGCACAGAAATTGAGGATTGGAAGTGAACAAGAATACTGTTTTCAATTAAATGGCAGGTGGATTTAGAGGCAAAAGTCAAGTTACCCAAACTGAATTTGACCAAGATACCCAAACTCCTTGCACTGAATACCAGGGGATCTTTAATAGTCAGGAGTGTTTAGAAAAGCTGCAGTGACACACAGAAGATATTCCTATCATTGCTTTTTATGGCAAGGGTAATTTGGAAAGCAGTAATTTTTTTATATTTAAGAGATTATTAACAAAACCAGTGATGTAGGTTAGGACAAGAAACATAGATCACCATTCAAAATGGTTACAAGGTAATTTTTGTTAATCTGATCAACTACCATCAAAACCTCAGATCCCTACTAGACATACCAGTATGATTCAACAAAACAGATACTAAGTGAGAGTCCTAAAAATTGCTTTGGAAATGCATACAATTTTTACACACACAGAGCTACTGTTCATTTAAGTTATCCATAATAAATGATATATGGCTTAGCCCATGTAGTCCAGTATTCATTCATCTCTCTCTCTCTTCCCCCCTCTCTCTCACACATCAGTACCAGATTGTTCAGTGAAAGGTACAAGAAGCCATAGTGAAGTTGTGGAAAACTTTACCTACAGAGAAGTTCCTGCCTAACTTTGGTCAGTTAGTTGTCTGCTTATGTCCTGCACGCAACATGAGGGTTTGTATACTATGTGAGTGTGTGTTTTATATACATACAAAAATAAATATGTATCTTAGTTGTAGATGAGAACATCCACAAACCTATAACTGTTTTTTAATCCAAAGTTCATAGGTTAATTATGCACTGTATAAAAGCATTTCTTTGTACATCTTAAACATCTTGCCTTTCAATGTCATTGATATCCCCTTGTTTTTTAAGTGTAAATAATAGTACCCAATTTGTCTTTTTCATTTATTTTATGTATTTATCATGCCCTCTTATTCCATTCCTCTCTAACCTAAAGGTGTTTGCAAGTCTTTTCACTATCCTTAAGTGGAGTCTTTCCATATCTCTAGTCTCCCCTTACTAAAACATTTCCATCTCTGCTTGAAAAGAAAGGAGGGAGTGAAGGTATGCTCTTCTTACACAAACCCTAGTGAGCTCACAAAAAAAACAGGTTTAACAGTAATTTTCACCAGTGAAAACATAGCAGGCATTATTAGAGGACTTTAAGGACTGATCAGTCATGGAAGAGACTTTCAGTTTCAAGCAGTGACCCCAAACTGACAACCAATAAAGGCTGGCAAGATGACAGATAGAAGAGGCAAGGAAGGGAGGAAGTTCAGTTATTGTACATAAATTTTTCGGGCAAGACAATTCTGAAAGGGAAATCACTAACACTTTGCCATTAGCCTTATTTCTGGTCAGGTAATCTGTCCAGAGCCACCTTGTTTCCCCTCTACACCCAAAACTGTTCAAACTCACAGCCAGGGCTACCCCTAACATCCATAAACAAAATTCCATTGAGGATAGCTGCTGTGAATCAGGAACGTGTGGATTTTGCAGGGAGGCGGAGGAAGAGAGAAGAAAAGCATGAAAAAATAATAAAATAAGGTAAGAAGGGTAAAAGAATAATCAGTCTCAAACAGGGATAACAGAATCCCTGCTACCAGTAAAAACACTATTAGTAGATATGTGCAATTGCAACTGCCCTGGGTAGCAATTTGGACTCTTGTCTGAGGCAAACAACAACTAAATAGAGCAACATGGGTGAGTAAAGTATCATTCACCTTCCCTCAGCAGATTCTACAGCACAAGTTAACTCTTCTCAGGGTTGTGCTGTCAACAATGCTGACTTAGAGATGTCTTGACACATAAGGAAATACTTTTTAAAGCAGTTTTAAGCACACAGGGTAAGTTTGCTGCAACCAAATGTGCAACAGAAAAAAAAAAATCTGTGGGGTGAGGTAGGGGGCATGGCATTCAGTCTTGTTCTGCCAAGGAAGGCACACCTACTTAATACGATCATGCAACACACAATACCAGTGACTAAAAGATATACTGGTTAGTGAAGACTTTTACATTCTATCTTCATAGTCGTTGTGAGACTCAAACCAATAAAGCTAGACACAAGTGTTTTATAACATCTGAAGGATTAGAAGTCCTGCTTTAGAGGATATAAAGAATACCAACCTCTAAAAAGCAGTTCAAGAGGTATCGACTGTTTAAAAAAATATAAGAACCATAGGTGCCAACAACATGGGTCCAGGGCTGTAGCACCATGGAAAACACCTGCAGCCAAGCTTTCCTCCTCACTCCCGGGTACCTCTTGCCTGCCGGTAGCCATGCTGATCAACTCATTCCCCCCCCCCCCCCGCCACCACGATCAGCTGTTCTGCAGCATTCAGGAGGTGCTGGGAGGGAGGAAAAAGGTGTGTGTGTGGAGGGGGGTCATCGAGCACCTCCCGGGTACATAGGAAGTCAAGAGTCTATGATCAGAACTAAAGTATTAAAAAGCAAGATAATCAGAATGAATTGATCTCAAGCCATGGATATCACTTTATTTTAGTAAAATAATTTTCCAATACTTGGTTATTGAATGGTAGATATTGCTCAAGAGTTCCAAACAAGATGCGCTGCAAAGCAAAAGTGAAAATTTGAGTTTTAAGTATTGTAGCACAGAAATGTGCTACATGCTATCCACTAAGTAATTTAAAACCAGCACAGAAATAAGTTTTAAACTAGTCTTCAACAGACTACTGCCCCTCTGAAATCCTCTAGATATTTCCTGGTTCACTGAAGATGTCACAAAACGCAACTCACAAACACAAGACATCTGACTGCAACTCAGGATATCTGCCACATCACAGAATGCTGCATCCCTGTAATACCTTCAGTACCAAAAAAAAAGTTTCACAAAGGGAACAGTTAAAATTCACTTCTTTGCTGAATAGGCCTTTCTAACCAAATTCTGAGAGGCACAGTGATCATTACTGATCTTCACTCTGCTTCCATTTTTATTTTGCAGCTCACCTTTAATTGGAGAACAGGGTGCACAGCCTGTTGTCCTGATAAGGAAGCTGGTCCAGTAGAATAAAGCCATTCAAGTCAGCTCAAAAAAATTACGAGGCTAAAACACCTTACTAAATAAAGAGGAAGAACACACACTTATTCTCTGTGTTCTATCAGGTGTTTATTTGGTAGTTTCTGTATTAAAACGAACATGAGTACTTGTGGCACTTTAGAGACTAACAAATTTATTTGAGCATAAGCTTTTGTGGGCCCATAAGTTTATGCTCAAATAAATTTGTTAGTCTCTAAGGTGCCAGAGGTACTCCTGTTCTTTTTTGCAGATACAGACTAACATGGCTGCTACTCTGAAACCTGTCTATATTAAAACTAACTCAGAATTTCATTTCTATTTAATAGCTGGTTAAGCACCACATCACCATAGGTTCCTCCACCAGTCACCTCCATAAAGCAACTTTTATGCTCATTTTGTCCCAATTAAGCAGCAGACTTTGCCATTGACTAGCCTTATGCTGTACAGGTTTCCTGGAAGGTGTCCTACCTAAGCAGACGTAGAATCACAGAATATCAGGGTTGGAAGGGACCTCAGCAGGTCATCTAGTCAAACCCCCTGCTCCAAGCAGGACCAATCCCCTTTCTAGTTAAGTAGCTCCTGATTAAGAGGCAAAGACCATATCTGTAACTCCCTTGAGATTCCCCGTCCCAGAAATCTCTTACAGACTATTCAAGTCCATGCATGCATAATAAGCAGTTCCTGTTTCAATTAAAAAAAGAATAACGGTCCAATATGAAGATCTAACAACTCACAACCTGCCAGACTAGAAAGAAGTTATTTGGCCTCATGAGTACATAAGAACATAAGAACAGCCGTACCAGGTCAGACCAAAGGTCCATCTAGCCCAGTATCTGTCTACCGACAGTGGCTAATGCCAGGTGCCCCAGAGGGAGTGGACCTAACAGGCAATGATCAAGTGATCTCTCTCCTGCCATCCATCTCCATCCTCTGACAAACAGAGGCTAGGGACACCATTCCTTACCCATCCTGGCTAATAGCCATTTATGGGCTTCACCACCATGAATTTATCTAGTTCTCTTTTAAACACTGTTATAGTCCTAGCCTTCACAACATCCTCAGGTAAGGAGTTCCACAGGTTGACTGTGCGTTGCGTGAAGAAGAACTTCCTTGTATTTGTTTTAAACCTTCTGCCTATTAATTTCATTTGGTGACCCCTAGTTCTTGTATTATGGGAATAAGTAAATAACTTTTCCCTATCTACTTTCTCCGCATCACTCATGATTTTATATACCTCTATCATCTCTACCCCTAGTCTCCTCTTTTCCAAGCTGAAGAGTCCTAGCCTCTTTAATCTCTCCTCATATGGGACCCTCTCCAAACCCCTAATCATTTTAGTTGCCCTTTTCAGAACCTTTTCTAGTGCCAGTATATCTTTTTTGAGGTGAGGAGACCACATCTGTACACAGTATTTGAGATGTGGGCATACCATGGATTTATATAAGGGCAATAATATATTCTCAGTCTTATTCTCTATCCCCTTTTAATGATTCCTAACATCCTGTTTGCTTTTTTGACTGCCTCTGCGCACCGTGTGGACATTTTCAGACAACTATCCACGATGACTCCAAGATCTTTTTCCTGACTTGTTGTAGCTAAATTAGCCCCCATCCTATTGTATGTATAGTTGGGGTTTTTTCTTCCAGTGTGCATCACTTTACATTTATCCACATTAAATTTCATTTGCCATTTTGTTGCCCATTTAGTTTTGTGAGATCTTTTTGACGTTTGTCAAAGTCTGCTTTGGTCTTAACTATCCTGAGCAGTTTAGTATCATTTGCAAACTTTGCCACCTCACTGTTTATCCCTTTCTCCAGATCATTTATGAATAAATTGAATAGGATTGGTCCTAGGACTGACCCTTGGGGAACGCCACTAGTTACCCCTCTCCATTCTGAGAATTTACCATTAATTCCTACCCTTTGTTCCATGTCTTTTAATCAGTTCTCAATTCATGAAAGGACCTTCCCTTTTAACCCATGACAGCTTAATTTGTGTAACAGCCTTTGGTGAGGGACCTTGTGAAAGGCTTTCTGGAAATCTCAGTACATTACGTCCACTGGATCCCCCTTGTCCACGTTCGTTGACCTCTTCAAAGAGCTCTAATAGATTAGTAAGACACGATTTCCCTTTACAAAAACCATGTTGACTATTGCTCAACAGTTTATGCTTTTCTATGTGTCTGACAATTTTATTCTTAACTATTGTTTCGACTAATTTGCCCGGTACTGACGTTAGACTTACCGGTCTGTAATTGCCGGGATCACCTCTAGAGCCCTTTTTAAATATTGGCGTTACATTAGCTAACTTCCAGTCACTGGGTACCAAAGCCGATTTAAAGGACAGGTTACAGATCTTAGTTAATAGTTCCGCAACTTCATATTTGAGTTCTTTCAGAACTCTTAGGTGAATGCCATCTGGTCCCAGTAACTTGTTAATGTTAAGTTTATCAATGAATTCCAAAACCACCTCTAATGACACTTCAATCTGTGACAGTTCCTCAGATCTGTCACCTACAAAAGCCGGCTCAGGTTTGGGAATCTCCCTAACATCCTCAGCTGTGAAGACTGAAGCAAAGAATCCATTTAGTTTCTCCGCAAGGACTTTATTGTCTTTAAGTGCTCCTTTTGTATCTCGATCATCAAGGGGCCACATGGTTTCTGCTTCTGATGTACTTAAAAAACATTTTATGACCACCTTTGGAGTTATGGGCTAGCCGTTCTTCAAACTCCTCTTTGGCTTTTCTTATTACACTCTTTCACTTAATTTGGCAGTGTTTATGCTCCTTTCTATTTCCTCACTAGGATTTGACTTCCACTTTTTAAAAGAAGTCTTTATCTCTCACTGCTTCTTTTACATGGTGGTTAAGCCACGGTGGCGCTTTTTTAGTTCTTCTACTGTTTTTCTTAATTTTGGGTATACATTGAAGTTGGGCCTCTATTATGATGTCTTTAAAAAGCGCCCATGCAGCTTGCAGAAATTTCACCTTAGTCACTGTACCTTTTAACTTCTGTTTAACTAACCCCCTCATTTTTGCATAGTTCCCCCTTTTGAAATTAAATGCCACAGTGCTGAGCTGTTGAGATGTTTTTCCCACCACAGGGATGGTGAATGCTATTGTATTATGGTCACTATTTCCAAGCGGTCCTGCTATAGTTACATCATGGACCAGTTCCTGCGCTCCACTCAGGATTAAATCTAGAGTTGCCTCTCCCCTTGTGGGGTCCCATACCAGCTGCTCCATGAAGCAGTCATTTAAAGTATTGAGAAATTTTATCTCTGCATTTCGTCCTGAAATGTTCGCAGTCAATATGGGGATAACTGAAATCCCCCACTATTCTTGGGTTCTTAATTTTGATAGCCTCTCTAATTTCTCTTAGCATTTCACCATCACTATTACTGTCCTGGTCAGGTGGTCGATAATAGATCCTAACGTTATATTCTTATTAGAGTATGAAATTTCTATCCATAGAGATTCTATGGAACAAATGGATTCGCTTAAGATTGTTACTTCATTTGAATCTACATTTTCATTCACATATAGTGCTACTCCCTCCCCGCACGACCTGTTCTGTCCTTCCGATATATTTTGTACCCCGGAATGATTGTGTCCTATTGATTGCTCTCATCCACCAAGTTTCTGTGATGCCTATTATATCAATAGCCTCCTTTATCACAAGGCATTCTAGTTCACCCATCTTATTATTTAGACTTCTATCATTTGTGTACAAGCACTTTAAAAACTTGTTCCTGTTTATTTGTCTGCCCTTTTCTGATGTGTCAGAAGCTTTTTTATGTGACTGTTTATCATCTGATATTATCCTTACATTATCCTCTTCCATCCTCTGCTCCTGACTATAACCTGGAGAATCTCTATCATTAGACTCTCCCTCAAGTGAAGTCTGTGTCCGAGCCACATGCTCCTCTGCAGCAGTCAGCTTTTCCCCATCTCCTAGTTTAAAAACTGTTCTACAACCTTTTTAATGTTTAGTGCCAGCAGCCTGGTTCCACTCTGGTTTAGGTGGAGCCCATCTCTCCTGTACAGGCTCCCCTCATCCCAAAAGTTTCCCCAGTTCCTAATGAACGTAAACCCCTCCTCTCTACACCATCGTATCATCCACGCATTAGACTCTGAAGCTCTGCCTGCCAACCTGGCCCTGCGCGTGGAACTGGGAGCATTTCTGAGAACGACAGCATAGAGGTCCTGGATTTCAGTCTCTTCCCTAGCAGCCTAAATTTGGCTTCCAAGACAACTCTCCTACCCTTCCCTATGTCATTGGTACCTACATGTACCACGCCCACCGGCTCCTCCCCAGCACTACACAAGTCTGTCTAGATATAAATTCTTCCAGTCCCAGTACATTTTCCTAATTACTAATCTCTAATCAGTAGTTAGGAGAGAGCGAAAGAAAATTTATACATCACAGGCTTTTTTGGAATAGATGGATGTGATGTATACATTATGAAGAAAAAAACAAAAACAAAACAAAAAAACCCACTTACCTGCCTTTAGTAACTGTTGTTCTTCAAGATGTGTTGCCCATGTCAATTCCATTCTAGGTGTGCGCGTGCTCATGTGCATGGCCGTAGGAGATTTTTGCCTAAGCAGTACCTGGAGGGCCGGCTGTGGCGCTCTCTGAAGTGCTGCACTCATGGCGCTGTATATTAGGCACCGTCAGCCCCTCAGTGTTTGGCTGCCCCAGGCTGGGCTGGCGAGTGTGAAGACAAAGGGCAACGATGACCAAAACTACCATCCCTTCTCCTCATAGGTCCCAGATAAGGCTGTCAGGGTGTTAGCGGTGGCAGAGGTCTGAAGGGTTTCCTGACTGATTGAAGAGTGTGCATGCCCCACAAGCAAAGGCAGCTCTAGTGTCCTTCAACCCATGCAGCCTGGCGTCCATTTGGTCTGAGAACAGACCAATTCCGTCAAAGGGAAATCCTAGATCGAGCCCTGCATCTCTTGAGAGACGCCTGTAGTCTGGAGCCAGGGACTATGTTGCTTGACCACTGTGGATGCAACAGCCATTGCCACCAAATATGCCGTGTCCCATGCCATTTACAGGGAGCCCGCTGCCATGCCCTCCTCCACCAGCGTGCCAAACTCTTGGGCCAACCCCTGAGGAAGGGATTCCTGGAACTTTCTGAGACCATCTCAGAGATTAAAATTGTGCCGGCAGCCCAGCAAAGCCTGATGATTCATCACCCGAAACGGTAGGCTGGCAGTAGAATAAAGTTTTCTCCCAAATAAGTCAAGTTTTTCAGCGTCCTTATTTTTGGGAGTCAAGGAGGTGGGGACCTGCTTGTTCTTTTTGTTGGCTACAGATACAACCAGTGAGCCGGCGGCTGGTGCGTATAAAGGCCAGCACAAAGTATTTTTTCTCAGTCCTTTTAAAGGTGGATCGAATGGAGGAGGAGGTCGGCCACAAAGCCTTGGCTATTGTGAGGACCCCCTCATGCATGGGCAGGGTGACTCGGCCGTGCATAGAAGCCAAGAGGACGTTGAAGAGGGTGTCCTCCTACTCCAACACCTCTTGCACCTCGAGCACCAGTTCTCGACGGGGTCGACGAGGAAGAGTGGACCACGGGTGGGGGTTCTGGGATCTTGATGGCCAGAGAAAGAGGCTTTGGGGTGGGCACAGGTTCTTCTGCACCATCCTCAGAACAGACTTCCAATACTGGATCCGGTGCCGGTGGGGCTGCTGCTCTGTCATGGCCACCAAGGAGTGCTATGGAGGCATCGTCACGACTGGTACACCCCATGCTCTCCAATACTGCCACTGCACTTGCCACTGGTCATGCTGCCATTGTGGTGCTGCCAACGAGGGAGCGGGCTCTGGTGCCCCGCAAGGTCGATCAGACCGTAACGACGGGCTGACCTGGACCTCTATACTGGAGGAGCCACCTTCCGGTGACCAGGGAGGAACCATCAATGCCTGAGTTTGTTTGCTGGTAATGTCTACTGGTGACCATTGCCCAGGCATAACTGAACTGTAACTGCAGTGTGGTGAGTGGTACCGATGCCGAGGGGAACGGTACTTGATGGGGAACGTTCTCATCATGCTGGTGATCGGGACTGACACCTAGAGGACGACAGTTGATTCAGTAAGCAGTGCTAGGAATTGTAAGGGGAGGGTCAGCCCCATGGGAATCCGGAAGCTCACTTGGGCAACTGACGTCACGATGGGGATCTGCCGCACGATACCCGATGAAGCAGAGAAGATAGACTCCTTCTGTCTGGCGACTGATGTTGGCCCCCTCTTCCCTAAGAGTCTTAATGGCGAGCTTGCCCTCTTCGGGAGTCTTAGCCGGGTCCTGCAGCACTGGGGTCATTGTCAGAGCAGGTGGAGACCTGTGCTCTCTCTGCACCATGGGAGCCTGGGCTGATTGAAGATGCAGGCAGGCATGCATGTCCCAAACCACTCCCAAGAGTTATGGCAAACCTTTCAGGGGGCTGGGTGACCCAGCCGGGGAGGCACAATCACGTGGCTCCGGAGCAGTCTGGTGGGCAGGCCAGGTCCCTTGATAGATGACCCCTGGCTCTTCTTGCTCGGTGTCATGGAGCGCTTCCCGGACTATTACTTCAACACTAGCAATGGCAAATGGAGCCAGGAGGAGTTAGGTGCTGGTGGTGCGCTTTTCACAGAGGCCAAGGCATTTGGTGCGACCTGCCCAGACGGCTCAGAAGCCGGGCGGAAGGTGGACTCCATGAGGAGAGCCCTGAGGCAGATGTCCCATTCCTTCTGGGCACAGGGACAAAAGTTGTTGCAGATCTGGCACCGCTTGTTAACGTGCGACTCCCCAGGCACTTGGGGCAGCTGCTGTGGCGGTCACTCACAGGCATAAGCCTGCTGCACTCTGAGCAGTGCTTGAACCCAGGAGACCAGGGCATGCCCCTCCTGGGGCAAAGTCCCACTGGGACACTAACTACTTACCAACTACACCTCTACCTTGATAGAATGCTGTCCTTGGGAGCCAAAAAATCTTACCACGTTATAAGTGAAACCATGTTATATTGAACTTGCTTTGATTCACCGGAGTGCACAGCTCTGCCCATCCTGGAGCACTGCTTTACTGAGTTATATCCAAATTCGTGTTATATCGGGTGGCGTTATATCGAGGTAGCAGTCTACTTAAGAACAACCAAGTGAACTATATACACAATGGCCTTAAGGCCCGAGTTCAAAATGGAAGACAACCGCTAGCTCTTGTCAAGCAAGAGAGGTGCTCCGACTGACCATCATGGGCAGTAAGAAGGAACTGAGGGGGCGTAGGGCCAGTGTTGCCTGACATACCATGGCGTGAGTTCAGCACTCTAGAGGGTGCCACAGCTGGCCCTACAGGTACCACTAAGGCAAAAATCTCCAGCGGCCACACACGTGAGTGTGCACACACCTAGAATGGAATCGACATGAGTAAGCACTTGAAGAAACATACAAAATACTACAGAAGGAGCTTCATTGTAAATCTGAGCGATACAGCACTGAAATGAAAATGTAACCAAACGTAACCAAAATTTGGACATCTGAGTCCCAATAGCATTAACAGCAGTAGTAACTAAAATCAGGACATACAGGTTAAATGCTGTATTTGTGATTACACATACGCTAATCTTCACTGCAAAAAACCTGTCGGTGTACACTGAGATCGCTAACTCAAGGAAGCTTTCTCGATGTAAGTTCATATTGGACACAAGGCCTCATAATCTAAGTCGTGCAGAACGCAATGCCATCTACAGCCTCAGAAACCACCCTGACATTACCATCAAAGAGGTTGATAAAGGAGGTGCTGTTGTCATCATGAACAGGTCTGACTACCAAAATAGGCCACCAGACAACTCTCCAATACCAAATTCTACAAGTCCCTTCCCTCAGATCCCACTGAGGAATACACTAAGAAACTGCACCATCTACTCAGGACACTCCCTACACTAAGACCGGAAAAAATCAACATACCCTTAGAGCCCCGACCAGGGTTATTCTATCTACTACCCAAGATCCACAAACCTGGAAATCCTGGATGCCCCATCATCTCGGGCATTGGCACTCTCAATGAAGGACTGTCTGGATATGTGGACTCTCTACTCAGAGCCTATGCCACTAGCACTCCCAGCTATCTCCATAACACCACTGATTTCCTGAGGAAACTACAATGCATTGGTGACCTTCCAGAAAACACTATCCTAGCCACCATGGATGTAGACAAACATCCCACACACAGACGGAATACAAGCTGTCAGGAACAGTATCCCTGATGATGCCACAGCACAACTGGTTGCTGAGCTCTGTGCCTTTATCCTCACACACAACTACTTCAAATTTGATGACAATATATATCTCCATATCATTGGCACCGCTATGGGCACCCGCATGGCCCCACAATATGCCAATATTGTTATGGCCGACCTGGAACAATGCTTCCTCAGCTCTCGTCCACTCATGCCCCTTCTCTACCTATGCTACATTGATGACATCTTCATCATCTGGACCCATGGGAAGGAGACTCTGGAAAAATTCCACCACGATTTCAACAGCTTCCACCCACCATCAACCTCAGCCTGGACCAATCTATATGGGAGGTCCACTTCCTAGACACCACGGTGCAAATACGTGATGGTCACATTAACACCATCTTATACCGAAAACCTACCGACCGCTATGCCTACCTTCATGCCTCCAGCTTCCATCCTGGGCACATCACACGATCCATTGTCTACAGCCAAGCACTGAGTTACAACTGCATCTGCTCTAACCCCTCAGACAGAGACCAACACCTACAAAATCTCCACCAAGCATTCTCAAAACTACAATACCCGAACGAGGAAATAAGGAAACAGATCAACAGAGCCAGACGTTTACCCAGAAGCCCCCTACTGCAAGACAAACCCAAGAAAGAAACCAACAGGACTCCACTGGCCATCACATACAGTTCCCAGCTAAAACCCCTCCATCTACAACCCATCCTGGACAATGATCCCACACTTTCACAAGCCTTGGGTGGCAGGCCAGTCCTCGCCCACAGAGGACCTGCCAACTTGAAACAGTCGCACCAGTAACTGCACACCGCACCATAGTAACTCTAGCTCAGGAACCAATCCATGCAACAAACCTTGATGCCAACTCTGCACACATATCTACACCAGCGACACCATCACAGGACCTAACCAGATCAGCCACACCATCACCGGTTCATTCACCTGCACGTCCACCAATGTAATATACGCCATTATATGCCAGCAATGCCCTTCTGCTATGTATATCGGCCAAACAGGACAGCCTCTGGGGAAAAGGAGAAGTGGACACAGATCAGATATTAGGAATGGCATATACAAAAACCTGTAGGAGAACACTTCAACCTCCCTGGCCACACTATAGCAGACCTTAAGGTGGCCATCCTGAAACAAAAAAAACTTCAGGACCAGACTTCAAAGAGAAACTGCTGAGCTTCAGTTCATCTGCAAATTAGACACCATCAGCTCAGGATTAAACAAAGACTGTGAATGGCTTGCCAACTACAAAACCAGTTTCTCCTCCCTTGGTTTTCACACCTCAACTGCTAGAACAGGGCCTCATCCTCCCTGATTGTACTAACCTCATTATCTCTAGTTTGCTTGCATATATATACCTGCCCCTGCAAATTTCCACTACATGCATCTGACGAAGTGGGTATTCACCCACGAAAGCTCATGCTCCAAAACGTCTGTTAGTCTATAAGGTGCCACAGGATTCTTTGCTGCTTTTACAAGGCACTGATAATCTCAACTAGCTTTATGAAGCTAAAAAACTATCCATACCTTGTCTCTACTAGGCTTTTGCATCTTAATTTAGGACTAGAAAGGACCTCCCTGGATCACCGAGTCCAAGCGAGTTCTCTCAGCGTTATCTCCCCCACTCCCTACCCCCGCAAAAAACACCATAAACTCCAGTTTCTCTATTTCCATCCATCCTCTAATCTTCTGAATTCTAGAGAAGCAGCTCAGCAACAGATCACTAGAGCGCTACATGGATACAAAATCTGTATCCGCATCCAATCCGCAAACATAGTCCACAGATAACTGCATCCACGGATGCAGATATCAGTGAATATAAGGCGGATAAACACAGATTTGCAGGACTCTACAGATCACTTCTATTGGATGAGAAGATAACTTATCAAAACCTAATTGGTGTTATCCATTATTTCTAATTTGATGACCAGAGCCAGGTACAGCAGCATTAAACCTTTCTGGCCCTCTCCATGCTAGGGATGCCAGTGATTAAAATAATATCTAAACATGGTTATAGCATTATGTACAATTCCGTTACATAGAATATTATGGTTGGAAGAGACCTCAGGAGGTCATCTAGTTCACCCTGCTCAAAGCAGGACCAACACCAACTAAATTATCCCAGCCAAGGCTTTGTCAAGCCAGGCCTTAAAAACTTATAAGGATGGAGATTCCATCAGCTCCCTAGGGAACCCATTCCAGTGCTTCACCACCCTCCTAGTGAAATAGTGTTTAATAATATCCAACCTAGACCTTCCCCACTGCAACTTGAGACCATAGCTTCTTGTTCTATTACTGAGAACAGCCTAGCTCCATCCTCTTTGGAACCTCCCTTCAGGTAGTTGAAGGCTGCTATTAAAACCCCCCTCATTCGTCTTTTCTGCAAACTAAATAATCCCAGTTCCCTCAGCGTCTCCTCGTAAGTCATGTGTGCCCCAGCCCCCTAATCATTTTTATTGCCCTCTGCTGGACTCTTTCCAATTTTTCCACATCCTTCTTGTAACGTGGGGACCAAAACTGGACACAATACTCCAGATGTGGCCTCGCCAATGTCAAATACAGGAGAATAATCACTTCCCTCAATTTGCTGGCAATGCTCCTACTTATACAGCCCAATATGCCACTGGCCTTCTTGGCAATGAGAGCACACTGCTGACTCATAACCAGCTTCTTGTCCACTGTGATCCCCAGGTGCTTTTCTGCAGAACTGCTGCTTAGCCAGTTAGTCCCAGCCTGTACAGGTGCATGGGATTCTTTCTTCCTAAGTGCAGGACTCTGCACTTGTCCTTGTTGAACCTCATCAGATTTCTTTTGGCCCAATCCTCCAGTTTGTCTAGGTCACTCTGGACTCTACCTTCACTCCAGCACATAAAGTTCTCCCCACAGCTTACTGTCATCTGTGAACTTGCTGAGGGTGCAATTAATCCCATCGTCCAGACCATTAATAAAGATGTTGAACAAAACTGGCTCCAGGACTGACCCTTGAGGCACTCCACTTGATACCGGCTGCCAACTAGACATCGAGCCATTGATCACTACTCATTGAGCCTCACAATCTGGCCAGCTTTCTATCTACCTTATTGTCCATTCATTCAATCCATACTACTATAACTTGCTGGCAAGAATACTGTCAGAGACTGTATCAAAAGCTTTGGTAAAGTCAAGATATATCACATCCACCCCTTTCCCCATATCCACAGAACCAGTTATCTCATCATAGAAGGCAATTAGGTTGGTCAGGCATGACCTGTCCTTGGTGAATCCACATAGACTGTTCCTAATCACCTTCCTCTCCTCCAAGTGCTTCAAAATGGATTCCTTGATTTTGCCAGGGACTGAATGGTAGTTCCCCAGGTTCTATTTCTTCCCTTTTTTAAAGATGGGCACGACATTAGCCTTTTTCCAATTACCCGGGACCTGCCCCGATGGCCATTGGGTTTTCAAAGATAACAGCCAATGGCTCTGCAATCATATCCACCAACTCCTTTAGCACCCTCGGATGCAGCATATCCAGGCCCAAGGACTTGTACTCATCCAGCTTTTCTAAATAGTGCTGAACCACTTCTTTCTCCATAGACAGCCGGTCACCTTCTCCCCATACTGGGCTGCCCAGTGCAGTAGTCTGGGAGCTGACCTTGTTAGTGAAGACAGTGGCCAACAAAAAAAGCATTGTGTACATTAGCTTTTTCCACATCCTCGGTCACTAGGTTGCCTCCCCCATTCAGTAAAGGGCCCACACTTTCCCTGATCACCTTCTTGTTGCTAACATACCTGTAGAAACCCTTCTTGTTCCCCTTCACATCCCTTGCTAGCTGCAACCCCAATTGTGCCTGGCCATCCTGATTACACTCTTGCATGCTCTAGCAATATGTTTATACTCCTCCCTAGTAATCTGCTCAAATTTCCACTTCTCGTAAGCTTCCTTTTTAAGTTTAAGATTTCAAGCTAAGCTAAGCTAAGCCAAATCAAGCACGTCGCCTGCCAAATTTACTATTCTTTCTGCACTTCAGGATGGTTTGTTCCTGTGCCCTCAATAAGGCTTCGTTAAAATACAGCCAGCTCTCCTGGACTTCTTTCCTCCCCTCATATTAGCCTCCCAGAGGATCCTGCCCATCAGTTCCCCAAGGGAGTCTAAGTTTGCTTTTCTGAAGTTCAAGGTCTGTATTTTGCTACTCTCCTTTGTTCAGGATCCTGAACTTAACCATCTCATGGTCATTGCTGACTAGGTTGTCACCCACTTTTACTTTTCCTAACAATTCTTCCCTGTTTGTAAGCAGCAGGTCAAGAGGAGCATGGCCCCTAGTCGGTTCCTCCAGCACTTGCATCAGGAAGTTACAGGTAATATTATAACCATGCTGAGGAACTGCTCTAGAACTCTAAAGGTTCAGCACAGAGCAGAAGTTTCTGCTTCCATGGCTGTTTAAAAACAGCACTGGTATTTTTTGTCCTCTGGATTGGAGCACAAAACCACTTGACCCATATGAGGACTGTTTTCAAACAGTTTTAGCTATAGTTCACGAACTAGAATCCTAATCTTTGCTATGGCTGGAGACTTTTGGAGGGCACAATATCCTGAGTTCAAAAGTCAGTGTCTCAACTTGAAGTTTATTGTATGTTTGGGTCAGAAGCTTAAAGCTAGTATAACGGAAAATTTGTTATGGAAACACTTGAAGTTATGGGCAAAAGATGGATACTGGAATACATACGTCACTCAAAATTTGATATACTACTGACACTTGAAGGGAGATTTTTATCACTAATACTATGTATCAGGGAGAGATGTTTACAAGTGAGAAATAGGACTGTTAAATTCATGCTAACTGCATAACATTTTATAGAGGTTTTTTTTTAATACTAACAAGTGTGCGTGTTCTTGACATAATCCACTAACACTCATATTTTTTTTTTTTATGTAAAGAAATTTTTTACTTATATTCTCTCTCTCAAAAGGTTATAAGAGGACATCTTAGGTCACTTGTAAACAGACAATAAAAGACATCAGCAACAGCCATCATAGTTTCAACCAAAAAGGAAAATGTGAAAAAAATTATACCCTAAAGACTGAAACAGCTCCCATATTTGTCTAAATTACGAAAAAAAACCTAACTCTGCATTTTCCTGAATTGCACTAGTGGTTATATACTTAGGAATAACTTTTAAGAATAATTATGAGAAATTGTAAAAGCTAGAGTATATATTTACAGTGTACTCTTACTGGGTTATCTCCATGGAACTACAGAATGTAGGGTGGGAAAAGAGTTTTATGTCCTGTGCATCCTTGATTTACTGAGACCTTCCACTTTATTCTCCAATACCCTTGGATCATATCTTCTAACAGCCATCCTTCTGGTGGAAGGGAACTGGATGGCTCTCCCTTTACAGTTCATTAGTGAGTGAAGATAAGTTAAACAGATCAAAATAGGTGTTGTAATGGCAATACCCAACTCCAACTCATCACGGCTCCCTGGATGCATAACACTTATGACAACTTCAGGAGCAAGAGATTGTTAAACCCTAGACCAGTGGTCTCCAAACTTTTTTGATCACGCATCCCATCAGTAAAAAAATTTTGAGCATGCACCCGCTGCTGTGCCACAGGGCTGGCTCTACCATTTTTGCTGCCTCAAGCAAAAAAAAAAGAAAAAAGGCATCTGAAATTTCATGTGTTGTAATTGTAGGGCTCCTGACTCAAAAAGGAGTTTGGGGAGAAGGAGGGGAAATCACAAGGTTATCGTGGAGGAGGGGAAACTGTGGTACTGTTTCTCTTAGTTCTTCGCTGCTGCTGGTGGTGGCACTGCTTTAAAGCTGGGCAGCTAAGGGAGTAAGGATGGCATGGTACTGTAACGCCTCAATTAAAGTCGTCCTGGTTAACGTTGTTACGTTGCTGATTAGGGAATATGCTCGTTGCAGAATGCTCCCTTATAACATTGTTTGGCAGCTGCCTGCTTTGTCCACTGCTTGCAGAAAGAGCAGCCTGTTGCAGGTGGCTGGTGGGGGCTTGGAACCAGGGCAGATCGGCAGCATCCTCATCAGCTCCCTTCTCCCCTAAGTTCCCTGTGCAGCAGCTGCCCAGCAGGCTACCAACTGCCAGCAGTTCAGCTGTCTCCTGCCCTCTGCCTTGGAACTGTTCCCCAGAGCCTCCTGCTTCCTGCGCAGGAGAGGGAAACTAATGTCAGGGTGTCCCCCTCCCCCCACTTACCCCTTCTCCATACAGAGCAGGGAGAAGACAGCTGCAGTCTCAACTTCCTGATCTTTTAAAGGTAATGTATTTAGAATGTGGTGTCAATGTACTTAAAAGGGCAATGCACATCTCTTTCTCTCTCCCACACACAGGGTGTGCATCTCGGTCTGCCATGCTGTCTCCCCTCTCTCCATTCGTGCTGTCTTGTAGAGTATGAGGCTACATTAACAACGTGTTAACCCCTGAGGTCTCAGCGAAATGCTAGCTCATCATTTAGCAGTAAGGCATTCCCTGGGAAATATGCCACTCTATTCCACCCTCTAACTTCACCACCCCAACCAAGCTTCACAATCATCACTGCTGTGTACAGTATTAAATTGTTTGTTTAAAACTTAGAGTGAGAGTGAGAGAGAGAGAGAGAGCGTGTGTAAATAAATAAATAGTCAGCCACCCTTACTTCTGCACTGCTGCCTGTGGAGCTGAGCCGGCAGTCAGCAGTCGCCACTCCCCAGCCACCCAGCTCTAAAAGCAGCAGCACAGAAGTAAGGGTGGCAAGGTATCGTACTTCTCTACTGCTGGTGGTGGTTGGGTATTGCCTACAGAGCTGGGCATCTGGCCAACAGCCGCCTTCTCTGGCTGCCCAGCTCTGAAGGCAGTGCTGAAGTAAGGGTGGCAATACTGTGACATGATACGCCCCCCCCCCCCCTTTTGTGTCAGGACCCACAATTTGAGAAACATTGGTCTCCTTCATGAAATCTACATAGTATATGGTAAAAGCACACAAGACCAGATTTCACAGTCCATGACATGTTTTCATGTCCGTGAATTTGGTAGGGCCCTATTTATAAAACATCAATATTTAAGTATCTTTTTCCATACAGTAAAGATATGCTTGCCAAAGGATTTTTTTTTGTTAGAAGAGAGGGAAAATGAAGAAAACATTGTGTATTTTTAGTAAAAATAAACACTACATGCCTTCTTAAACACGCAAATTGGGTGTGTTTAAGAAGCCTGCTATGAGCGACAACTCACATGCTTGTTAACCTAGAATGAAGGTTAGCAGCTATGTCAGATGCCTGACTACACAAACTTGCACGTGAAATGCTGATATAGGTGAGCTGAGAGTCACAGAGCAGAAATAAATGTGATGCTTGTGGTTGGGTGTTAGCTAAACATCTCCTCCCTGATGACAAGCAGGTCTCCATGACTTATAGATTTGTTGCCAATGAGCAGTTATCACATAGGAAATTTGTTCTGAGCAGGGTCAACTATGACAGAGTTTGTGTTCCCAAGCTGCAGATGTGGAAAAGGCCATAGTCAATAGATTCCCAACTGATGTAAACTCTCACTGCTCTGTTGATTTAAATGGACCTATGCCAATTTGCACCAGCTAAAAATGTGTTCACTGTTCTGTTCTCTTGTCTACAAGAACATACATAAGGTTTCAACCAAGAACACAGTCCAGAGGGGTGGACAGGCTAATAAATCCAGAATGCTTCCACTTTGGAACAGTCCAATTTTCTCTGGTTATAGAATTTACAGCCTCCACTACTTTTTAGGTGGGAGAGGAGAGAAGATAAAGGTTTAGATTTTGAAACCTCACCAAAGAAAAAGTTTTTTTCTCCAATGAGATGGAGAACGCACAAGGAATGGTGCCTTCTATTCTAGGATTTGAACCATAGCTTCTAACAGTCTCTAAACACATTCCAACATGGATGAGAGCTTTTCTTTTGGAAACATAATCAACTAGATGCCACGCCACCGTGAAGAGTTGGGCCAATGCTCAAGAAACCATCCCAACAGTGGCAATTAAGAGAGCTACCATTGGATTTAAAATCTCCTTGTACTGGCAAAGACAGTGGTGAAAATGGTGTTAAGGCAGCTGGTGTTAAGAAATTCCTTAAGTCCTCATCAGTTTTATTTAGGATTTATGACAGAGAGGCTACTGATATTTTTGGTGGTTGTGCTACCCCAAGCGACTACACTTTCACAGGGCCCATGCTGATTTTGTTAAATCTGTCAGCAACATCGAACAGCATCAACCTTAGGGAAATAAGGTGGATGAAATAATATTATTGGACCAACGTCTACCATTGAGAGGGAGACAAGCTTTCAAATTTACACAGAACTCTTCTTCCGGTCGGGGAAAGGTACTCAGAGTGTCAGCTAAATAGAAAGTGGAATAGCATTCAGTTTAAGGAGTTGATGCATTTTTCCAGAGGCTGCTCAAGGTGAAGTAGGCAGTTAACACCTCTGTAATTGCAGGACAAAGAAGGGTTGGTAGGTTACAGTTTGTTGTAGTGAGCCATAAACCCGGTGTCTTTACCGAGTCCATGATTGTTAGTGTCTAGCATGAACAACACTGCAATCCATCAGGGGGTATCATGTATCACTTCCTCTCAAAGGCCTCTCAAATACTGGATACCAGCAGGTTCAGTCTTTTATCCCTCCCAATACACAAATGCTACAGATGAGAGAGGTAGTGAGGGGTTACAAACCGCACTGTCAGTGGCATTCAGGCGGCGCTTCCTTCTACGTCTCGTTTCACTCAACTCTGCCGCTTTCCTGCTCGTCTCTGGGTGTGACTGACCCGGGACAAGACCAGCAACATGCTGCGGTCAGGGAGTTTACCCAGAGAAGTGAATGGGGCTCTTCCACTTCTAGAGCGCGGCCTGTCCCCAGCCCAGCCTTGGAGGCAGATGGGATCCCCCACCGCTGTCACTGCAGGCTGCTGTGCTGCAAAGCGCAGTCCCTGGGCCGGGCGGTCTCTGACCAGCTCGGGCGGGAACAGGGCGCTGCATTCGCTACCCGCAGCTCCTCCAATGCCCGGTCGCCCCGCTGACAGCTGAGAGCTGCTGCCCGCGCCGGGACGCCCCACGCCGGAGCCTGCTCAGCTCCAGGTCCCGGCCCGGCCCGGCCCGCCCGGTCCGGGCACTAGGCCGGCGGCGCGAGGCACCAGGGGGCCGCTGCCTGCCCCTCCCCCCACGCAGCCGATAAGCGCTCGTCCGACCCTCCCAGCAACAGCGGCCCGGCCCGGCTCCCCGGGGCACCCACCCCTCCGCGGGGCCGGGGGGCTACTCACCGGCAGACTCGGCGGACACAAAGCGACCCCTCTAATGGCGGCGCTGGGAAACCCGGGGCAGACAGGGGAGGGGGCGGGCACAGTCGCACCGTAGCCAATCGAAGCCCCCGAGCACCGTTCCAAAGCCAGCCCGGCCCTTCACTCAGAAACACCCTGAGCTGACGGCCAATCAGCGCCGAGGCACAGAGCGCAGGCGCACAGCGAGGCGGGAATCGGCCCGCACAGGGCAGCCCCAAACAAAACAAATCGGGAACGCGCGGAGCGGGCGAAGTGGCGGGGGGGCCTCCAGTGGTGGCCGCGAGCGTCCCCCGCTTCGGCTCCCTCAGTGCTGCCCGCGGGGCCTGACACTGAGACAGCGCGCGCCAACCGCCGTCCTGCGCAGCCGTCGCCCGCGCGCGCTCCCGAGAGGCGACACGACCCCTGCAGCGCGCGCGCCCCCAGCTGTCTCGAGAGAGACGGGGACTGAGGCAGCGCTTAGCGCCTGCTCGGGCTGGGGCAGCCGAGCCCCAAGGAGCGGGCGGGGGAGCCGGGCCGCCGCGCGGGAAGAGGCAGCGGCCCAGGCTCAGCCAGCGCCCGGGGTTAACTCTGGCGTCGAGGGGTGTGTCTGCACGAACTGTTTAAATCACCACAGTCCCGTGTCACGCCGAGACCTGGGGGACTGTCTGCACCGGTTAACGACCTTGTGCAAAGAAAACCCCCTTCCCAAAGGCCTGCAGCTCTTCCCCTTTGCTGTGACCGCAAAGACACGTCCTACCGGTGCAAACACCTTTTGGCAGCCGGAGGATATCCCAACGTTCAAAGAGCGAGCACGCCGGCCAGCATCTCTGCTGGTCCTAGCCGCCTCGCCCCTTGTAAGCCGGACGCTCCCTTTGTACATGTGGCAGGGAAAGCAGCCAGACAGCAGGACATTTAAAACAATGCCAAGAAGGAAGTAGGGCAGCACGAGGTACTGATCAGGGACCCAGGATGTCTTCAGCTCACCTTCCCCCCAGATCTGTTGAGAGAGCTCCACTGTAGGATAGCTGCCCTACAGCCTACAGTTTTCAGAGTGGTAGCCCTGTTAGTCTGTATCAGCAAAAAGAACAAGGCGTACTTGTCAAGTATCAGAGGGGTACCAGTGTTAGTCTGGATCTGTAAAAGCAGCAAAAATCCTGTGGCACCTTATAGACTAACAGACGTTTTGGAGCATGAGCTTCCGTGGGTGAATACCCACTCGGTCAGATGCATGTAGTGGAAATTTCAAGGGGCAGGTGTATATATATGCAAGCAAGCTAGACATAACAAGGTTAGTTCAATCAGGGAGGATGAGGCCCTGTTCTAGCAGTTGAGGTGTGAAAACCAAGGGAGGTTTGCAGTTCATCTTCAAATTTGACACCATCAGCTCAGGATTAAACAAAGACTGTGAATGGCTTGCCAACTACAAAACCAGTTTCTCCTCCCTTGGTTTTCACACCTCAGCTGCTAGAACAGGGCCTCATCCTCCCTGACTGAACTAACCTTGTTATCTCTAGCTTGCTTGCATATATATACCTGCCCCTGGAAATTTCTACTACATGCATCCGACACAGTGGGTATTCACCCACAAAAGCTCATGCTCCAATACGTCTGTTAGTCTGTAAGGTGCCACAGGATTCTTTGCTGCTCTTAAAGAGTACTTGTGGCACCTTAGAGACTAACGAATTTATTTGAGCATAAGCTTTTGTGTGCTAAAACCCACTTCATTGGATGCATGCAGTGGAAAATACAGTAGGAAGATCTATGTAGACAGAGAACATGAAAAAATGGGTGTTGCCATACCAATTGTAACAGGAGTAATTAATTAAGGTGAGCTATTATTAGCAGGAGAAAAAAACTACTGCAGTGATAATCAGGATGGCCCATTTCCAACAGTTGACAAGAAGGAGTGAGTAACAGTAGGGGGAAAATAGCATGGGGAAACAGTTTTTACTTTGTATAATGACCCATCCACTCCCAGTCTTTATTCAAGCCTAATTTAATGGTGTCTAGTTTGCAAATTAATTCCCCAATTCTGCAGTTTCTCGGAGTCTATTTTTGAAGTTCTTTGTTGGAGTATTGAACAAAAGAATTTTTTAAAAACCCTTCCTGATTATCACTACAAAATTTTTTTTCTCCTGCTGATAATAGCTCACTTAATAACTATGTCTACACTACGAAATTAAGTCGAATTAATAGAAGTCAGTTTTTAAGAAATCCATTTTTATACAGTCAATTGTGTGTGTCCCCCCCCAAAATGCTCTAAGTGCATAAAGTCGGTACTGTACTGAGGCTAGCATTGACTTCCGGAGCATTGTGCTGTGGGTAGCTATCCCACAGTTCCTGCAGTCTCTGCCGCCCATTGGAATTCTGGGTTGAGATCCCAATGCCTGATGGGGCAAAAACAGTGTCGCGGGTGATTCTGGGTACATGTCATCAGCCCCCGCCTCCCCCCCCCCCCGCTCCCTCCGTGAAAGCAATGGCAGACAATTGTTTTGCGCCTTTTTTCCTGGGTTACCTGTGCAGACGCCATACCACTGCAAGCATGGACTGTCACCATAAGTCTCCTGGGTGCTGGCAGATATGGGACTGCATTGCTACACAGCAGCAGCTCATTGCCTTTTAGCAGCAGACGGTGCATTACAACTGGTAGCCATCATCATCGTACTCCTGGGTGCTCTTTTAGCCGACCTCGGTGAGGTCAGTCAGGGCTCCTGGGCAGACATGGGAGTGACTCAGCCAAGTCATTCCCATCTTCTGCCGAGCACTGGGAGGAATTTTTAATGCCAATGTGACCATGGTGAATTTTAATTTTTGGGTGAATACATTTAGTTGGCATAGATCGAGACTTGGTCTCTGTACACAGGATTTTTGGGAGACTAAGAAATATGGGGAGTAGGACCCCTTTCTTTAGTGCTGAGGGTTCTCTGGCCCATTTCTGGAGTAGAGAACTTACTTCTAGATGAAAAATCTTTGTGCGAGATTGGTCCCTGGAAAGGCCCTAGGAAGGGGGTTTGGGGTGAGAAGGTGAGAAACTCAATGGTGTAGACTTGGTGCATGATGTCTAGTACTCACTTGTCTGTTGTTATTGCCCTCCAGTGGTGGCAGCCACCAAAGTTTTTTGGGCGGGCAATAAGGTATGCCATCAATATCGGTATGCAGTCATCAAGCGTACCATCAAAAGAATGCCTTGGACAGTGGGTGAGGCCAGACATTGATTGTAGCGGTAGAAGAAGCCACATATCTGGGTTTTTGAACCCTTAGGCTTTTGCAGAGGGGGTTGGGGTTCATAAGGGTGCTGATGATAGAATGCCTGAGAGGGAGGTCTGGGTCTATAGATTTGCTGCTTATGTCGCCTCTTCAGGGCAGCGGAGTAAATGTCCAGGGGGAAGAAAGTTGTCCAAGACTAGAGTCTTTAAGGGAGTATAGAGACTCATCGGTCTTTTCTTGAAAAAGGTTAGACTCTGTGATGTTGTGCAGTCTATATGGTTTTATAAAAATTTAATAATAAGTGAATATAATGTAACTGAAATATGCTTCATGCAAGAGGTCTCTCGTAAGGTATCATTACAAAGCTTATAATCTACTAAGTGTAATCATCCTATTTCTATAAATGTACCACTCTTGTATCTGAAACTAGAAATATGAAATATAACTCTGAGGGCCTGTTGTAATTAGGTAAAGTGTGGGCCATTAATGGTGGTTTGGGATCTTGATGACTCCCATTAACTAGGACTATTGTCTGCAAATGGCTGTGTTTTACCTGTAAGTCTTCCTCTATATGTGTGTGCTGGCGAGTGGGTAAAGAAGTCTTGCAGTGATATGATCATGTCACCTGAACTGGAATCCATCTTTAACCTGCTGTCTTTCCATTGAGAAGGAGGAAGTGGGAACTCAGAGAGGGACAAAAGGATTCTCGCCTTATGCAAAAGATATATAAAAGGGTGGAAAAGAACAAGGAGAGAGGAGCCCTCATGAAGAATCCCCTAGCTACCACCTAAGCTGGGACAAGAGCTGTACCAGGGGCAAGAATTTTGCCCAGGCCTGGAAGGTGTCCAGTCTGAGGAAAAAAATTACTGAAGCATCTCTGAGGGTGAGATTATCTGTATTCAGTTTGACTAGACATAGATTTGCGCGTTTTATTTTATTTTGTTTGGTGACTTACTTTGTTCTGTCTGTTACTACTTGGAATCACTTAAATCCTACTTTCTGTATTTAATAAAATCACTTTTTACTTATTAATTAACTCAGAGTATGTATTAATACTTGGGGGAGCAAACAATTGTGCATCTCTCTCTATCAGTGTTATAGAGGGCGAACAATTTATGAGTTTACTCTGAATAAGCTTTGTACAGGGTAAAACGGATTTATTTGAGTTCAGACATCACTGGGAGTTGAGCATCTGGGTGTTAAAGACAAGAACACTTCTGTTAGCTGCTTTCAGGTAAACCTGCAGCTTTGGGGCAAGTAATTCAGACCCTGGGTCTTTGTTGGAGCAGACGGGAGTGTCTGGCTCAGCAGGACAGGTGCTGGAGTCCTGAGCTGGCAGGGAAAACAGGAGCAGAGGTAGTCTTGGCACATCAGGTGGCAGCTCCCAAGGGGGTTTCTGTGATTTGCAAACAGGAGCTGCTAACAGGGAGTTTTGCAAGGGAGTCTGGAAGGGGAGCGGGAAGGAACCGGGGGTCCCTTGCAGGTTCTATCTGTTTCCCTTTAGTCCCCGTAAAACCTATAAACCAAACTACATTCAAAAACGTCTTGCTTTAAACAACCCTTTCATTAACTAGGAGACAATGCAGGCAGAAGCCCAGCAGCGGAGTGGGGGCTATCCAGTTTATTGCATTGAGTGTAGCATGTATGATTACCTGCCCTGTGGGCAGGTGGCGTATGTGTGCATTCGGTGCAATGAGCCCTTGGCCCTCAGAGACCATGTATGGACTTTGGAGGCCAGGGTGGCAGAACTGGAGGAGCTAAGAGAGGCAGAGAGGTATGTTGATGTGGCTTTCCAGGACACTGTAGAATTGTCCCACCTCTGGTCAGACAGCGCCTGCGCTGTTGAGGAGGATGAAAGGCCCAGGGAATCCGGGCAGTCAACGGGAGCAGAGGGAAACCTTTCCATAGTTGGGACCCTCCTTCCAGATGGTGCTGGGGTTGCCTCTCGCACTGAGGTTACCTCTCCGGGGGAGGGAACTCCAGTTGCTAGGAAAAGGCAGGTGTTAGTAATGGGAGATTCGATCATTAGAAACGTAGATAAGTGGGTTTGTGATGACCGGGAGAACCGTATGGTGACTTGCCTGCCTGATGTGAAGGTTGCGGATCTCTCAAGGCATCTAGACAGACTGATGTGTAGTGCTGTGGAGGAGCCGGTGGTCATGGTACATGTAGGTACCAATGACATAGGGAAGGGAAGGTGAGAGGGAAGAGACTGAAATCCAGGACCTCTATGGTGGCACTCTCAGAAATGCTCCCAGTTCCACACGCAGGGCCAGGTAGGCAGGCAGAGCTCCAGAGCCCCAATGCGTGAATGAGACGATGGTGTAGAGAGGAGGGGCTTACATTCATTAGGAACTGGGGAAACTTTTGGGATGGAGGGAGCAAGTGGTGTTCTCATCCATCCTCCCTGTGCAGGGAAAAGGTGTGGGTAGGGATCGTCGAATTGTGGAAGTCAACGAATGGCTACGCAAGTGGTGTCGGAGAGAAGGCTTTGGATTCTTTGACCATGGGATGGTGTTCCAAGAAGGAGGAGTGCTAGGCAGAGACGGGCTCCACCTAATGAAGAGAGGGAAGAGCATCTTCGCAAGTAGGCTGGCAAACCTAGTGAGGAGGTGTCATAAACAGATAAGTAAGAGTTAATAGAACAAAAATGCTTCATATCTCTTTGCCTGGAAAGGGTTAACAAGAACAGTGAGCCTGGCTGTCACCTGACCAGAGGACCAATCAGGGGACAGGATACTTTCAAATCTTGAGGGAGGGAAGTTTTTGTGTGTGCTGTTAGTGTTTGGTTGTTGTTCACTCTGTGGGCTCAGAGGGACCAGACGTGCAACCAGGTTTCTCTCCAATCTCTCCGATACAAGTTCTTATAGATTCAGAATAGTGAATACTAGATAGATAAAGCGAGTTAGGCTTATGTTTGTTTTCTTTATTTGCAAATGTGCATTTGGCTGAAAGGAGTTCAAATTGGTATTTTGCTGAAAGGATTTTAATTTGTACTGATATACTTAGGCTGGGAGAGTATTCCCAGTGTCTGTAGCTGAAAGACCCTGTACATATTCTATTTTACATTTACAAAGATAATTTTTACTGTTTTTGTGTCTTTAATTAAAAGCTTTTCTTGTTTAAGAACCTGATTTTTTTTTATTTTGGTGAGACCCCAGGGGACTGGGTCTGGATCCACCAGGGAATTGGTGGGGAGAAAGGAGGGAAGGGGGAGAGAAAAGTTAATTTCTCTCTGTGTTAGGATTACTTCCTCTCTCAGGGAGAATCTGGAAGGGGGAAAGAGAAGGAGGGAGGAAGGTGAATTGTCCTCTCTGTTTTGTGATTCAAGGAGTTTGAATCATACAGTGATCTTCCAGGGTAACCCAGGGAGGGGAAGCCTGGGAGAGGCAACGGTGAGGGAAAGGGTTTACTTTCCTTGTGTTAAGATCCAGAGGGTCTGGGTCTTGGGGGGTCCCCGGGCAAGGTTTTTTTGGGGGACCAGAGTGTACCAGGCACTGGAATTCCTGGTTGGTGGAAGCGCTACAGGTTCTAAGCTGCTAATTAAGCTTAGAGGAATTCATGCTGGTACCCCATCTTTTGGATGCTAAGGTTCAGAGTGGGGATTATACCATGACAGGAGGGCTTTAAACTAGGTTCAACGGGGGAAGGAGACCAAAGCCCTGAGGTAAGTGCGGAAGTGGGATACCGGGAGGAAGCATGAGCAGGAGAGTGCAAGAGGGGAGGAATCCTGTCTCAGATCGAGAAAACGGGACAACCAGCAAGTTATCTTAAGTGCCTATACACAAATGCAAGAAGCCTGGGAAACAAGCAGGGAGAACTGGAAGTCCTGGCACAGTCAAGAAAGTACGATGTGATTGGAATAACAGAGACTTGGTGGGATATCTCATATGACTGGAATACTGTCATGGATGGATATAAACTGTTCAGGAAGGACAGGCAGGGCACAAAAGGTGGGGGAGTTGCATTGTATGTAAGAGAGCAGTGTGACTGCTCAGAGCTCCGGTATGAAACTGCACAAAAACCTGAGAGTCTCTGGATTAAGTTTAGAAGTGTGAGCAACAAGGGTGATGTCGTGGTGGGAGTCTGCTATAGACCACCAGACCAGGAGGATGAGGTGGACGAGACTTTCTTCTGGCAACTAGCAGAAGTTACTAGATTGCAGGTGCTGGTTCTCATGGGAGACTTTAATCACCCTGATATCTGCTGGGAGAGTAATACAGCGGTGCACAGACAATCCAGGAAATTTCTGCTCACAAACAGAGAACAGTTAGTAGGGGAAGCAAAAGTAGACAGGAACCTGGGAGGCAGTGACTTTGAGATGGTCGGGTTCAGGATCCTGACACAAGGAAGAAAGGAGAGCAGCAGAATACGGACCCTGGACTTCAGAAAAGCAGACTTTGATTCCCTCAGGGAAATGATGGGTAGGATCCCCTGGGAAAATAACATGAGGGGAAAAGGAGTCCAGGAGAGCTGGCTGTATTTTAAAGAATTCTTATTGAGGTTGCAGGAAAAAAACATCCCGATGTGTAGGAAGAATAGTAAATATGGCAGGCGACCAGCTTGGCTTAACAGTGAAATCCTTGCTGATCTTAAAAACAAAAAAGAAGCTTACAAGAAGTGGAAGTTTGGACAAATGACCAGGGAGGAGTGAAACAGAAAGGCCAAATCACACTTGGAGTTGCAGCTAGCAAGAGATGTTAAGAGTAACAAGAAGGGTTTCTTCAGGTATGTTAGCAACAAGAAGAAAGTCAAGGAAAGTGTGGGCCCCTTACTGAATGAGGGAGGCAACCTAGTGACAGAGGATGTGGAAAAAGCTAATGTACTCAATGCTTTTTTTGCCTCTGTCTTCACGAACAAGGTCAGCTCCCAGACTGCTGCACTTGACAGCACAGTATGGGGAGGAGGTGACCAGCCCTGTGTGGAGAAAGAAGTGGTTCAGGACTGTTTAGAAAAGTTGGACGAGCACAAGTCCATGGGGCCGGATGCGTTGCATCCGAGGGTGCTAAAGGAGTTGGCGGATGTGATTGCAGGGCCATTGGCCATTATCTTTGAAAACTCATCGCGAATAGGGGAGTTCCTGGATGACTGGAAAAAGGCTACTGTAGTGCCCATCTTTAAAAAAGGGAAGAAGGAGGATCTGGGGAACTACAGGCCAGTTAGCTTCACCTCAGTCCCTGGAAAAATCATGGAGCAGGTCCTCAAGGAATCAATTCTGAAGCACTTAGAGGAGAGGAAAGTGATCAGGAACAGTCAGCATGGATTCACCAAGGGCAAGTCATGCCTGACTAACCTAATTGCCTTCTATGAGGAGATAACTGGGTCTGTGGATGAGGGGAAAGCAGTGGATGTGTTATTCCTTGACTTTAGCAAAGCTTTTGACACAGTCTCCCACAGTATTCTTGCCAGCAAGTTAAAGAAGTATGAGCTGGATGATTGGACTATAAGGTGGATAAGAAAGCTGGCTAGATCATCGGGCTCAATGGGTAGCAATCAATGGCTCCATGTCTAGTTGGCAGCCAGTTTCAAGTGGAGTGCCCCAAGGGTCTGTCCTGGGGCCGGTTTTGTTCAAGATCTTCATTAATGATCTGGAGGATGGCGTGGACTGCACTCTCAGCAAGTTTGCAGATGACACTAAACTTGGAGGAGTGGTAGATACGCTGGAGGGTAGGGATAGGATACAGAGGGACCTAGATAAATTAGAGGACTGGGCCAAAAGAAACTTGATGAAGTTCAACAAGGACAAGTGCAGAGACCTGCACTTAGGATAGAAGAATCCCATTCACTGTTACAGACTAGGGACTGAATGGCTAGGAAGCAGTTCTGCAGAAAAGGACCTAGGCTTTACAGTGGACGAGAAGCTGGATATGAGTCAACAGTGTGTCCTTGTTGCCGAGAAGGCTAACGGCATTTTGGGCTGTATAAGTAGGGGCATTGCGAGCAGATCGAGGGACGTGATCATTCCCCTCTATTTGACATTGGTGAGGCCTAATCTGGAGTACTGTGTCCAGTTTTGGGCCCCACACTACAAGAAGGATGTGGAAAAATTGGAAAGAGTCCAGCGGAGGGCAACAAAAATGATTAGGGGGCTGGAGCACATGACTTATGAGGAGAGGCTGAGGGAACTGGGATTGTTTAGTCTGCAGAAGAGAAGAATGAGGGGGGATTTGATAGCTGCTTTCAACTACCTGAAAGAGGGTTCCAAAGAGGATGGATCTAGACTGTTCTCAGTGGTACCTGATGACAGAACAAGGAGTAATGGTCTCAAGTTGCAGTGGGGGAGGTTTAGGTTGGATATTAGAAAAAACTTTTTCACTCGGAGAGTGGTGAAACACTGGAATGGGTTACCTAGGGAGGTGGTGGAATCTCCTTTCTTAGAGGTTTTTAAGGTCAGGCTTGAAAAAGTCCTGGCTGGGATGATTTAGTTGGGAATTGGTCCTGCTTTGAGCAGGGAATTGGACTAGATGACCTCCTGAGGTCCCTTCCAACCCTGATATTCTATGATTCTATGATTATACAGGAGAGATGGGCTCCACCTAAACCAAAGTGGAACCAGACTGCTGGCACTAAACATTAAAAAGGTTGTAGAGCAGTTTTTAAACTAGGAGAAGGAGGAAAGCCAACTGCTGCAGAGGAGCATGTGGATCGGACACAGACTTCTCTTAGATAGAATCTCCAGGTTATAGTCAGGAGCAGAGGATGGAAGAGGATAATGTAAGGGCCAGATCAGATGATAAACAGTCACATAAAAAAGATTCTGACACAGACAAATAAACAGTGACAAGTTTTTAAAGTGCTTGTACACAAATGATAGAAGTCTAAATAATAAGATGGGTGAACTAGAGTGCTTTGTGATAAAGGAGGATATTGATATAATAGGCATCACAGAAACCTGGTGGACTGAGAGGAATCAATGGGACACAATCATTCTGGGGTACAAAATATATCGTAAGGACAGAACAGGTCGTGCGGGGAGGGAGTAGCACTATATGTGAATGAAAATGTAGATTCAAATGAAATAACAATCTTAAGCGAATCCACATGTTCCATAGAATCTCTATGGATAGATATTTCATACTCTAATAAGAATATAACATTAGGGATCTATTATCAACCACCTGACCAGGACAGTAATAGTCATGATGAAATGCTAAGGGAAATTAGAGAGGCTATCAAAATTAAGAACTTAATAATAGTGGGGGATTTCAATTATCCCCATATTAACTGGGAACATTTCACTTCAGGATGAAATGCAGAGATAAAATTTCTCAATACCTTAAATGACTGCATCATGGAGCAGCTGGTATGGGAACCCACAAGGGGAGAGGCAACTCTAGATTTAATCCTGAGTGGAGCGCAGGAGCTGGTCCAAGAGGTAACTATAACAGGACCACTTGGAAATAGTGACCATAATACAATAACATTCAACATCCCTGTGGTGGGAAGAACATCTCAACAGCCCCACACTGTGGCATTTAATTTCAAAAGGGGGAACTATGCAAAAATGAGGGGGTTAGTTAAACAGAAGTTAAAAAGTACAGTGACTAATGAAATCCCTGCAAGCTGCATGGGCGCTTTTTAAAGACACCATAATAGAGGCCCAAATTCAATGTATACCCCAAATTAAGAAACACAGTAAAAGAACTAAAAAAGTATCACGGTGGCTTAACCACCATGTAAAAGAAGCAGTGAGAGATAATTTTTTTTAAAAAGTGGATGTCAAATCCTAGTGAGGCAAATAGAAAGGAGCATAAACTTTGCCAGGATAGGATAATTGGAGATATACCTATCTCCTAGATCTGGAGGGGACCTTGAAAGGTCATTGAGTCCAGCCCCCTGCCTTCCCTAGCAGGACCAAGTACTGATTTTTGCCCCAGATCCCAAAGTGGCCCCCTCAAGGATTGAACTCACAACCCTAGGTTTAACAGGCCAATGCTCCAGCCACTGAGTTATCCTTCCTCCCAAATTAAGTACAAGAATGTAATAAGAAAAGCCAAAGAGGAGTTTGAAGAACGGCTAGCCAAAAACTCCAAAGGTAATAACAAAATGTTTTTTAAGTACATCAGAAGCAGGAAGCCTGCTAAACAACCAGTGCGGCCCCTTGATGATCGAGATACAAAAGGAGCGCTTACAGACGATAAAGTCATTGCAGAGAAACTAAATGGATTCTTTGCTTCAGTCTTCATGGCTGAGGATGTTTGGGAGATTCCCAAACCTGAGCCGGCTTTTGTAGGTGACAAATCTGAGGAACTGTCACAGATTGAAGTGTCACTAGAGGAGGTTTTGGAATTAATTGATAAACTCAACATTAACAAGTCACCGGGACCAGATGGCATTCACCCAACAGTTCTGAAAGAACTCAAATGTGAAATTGCGGAACTATTAGCTAAGGTTTGTAAACTGTCCTTTAAATCTGCTTCTGTACCCAGTAACTGGAAGTTAGCTAATTTAACACCAATATTTAAAAAGGGCTCTAGAGGTGATCCCGGCAATTACAGACCGGTAAGTCTAACGTCAGTACCGGGCAAATTAGTCGAAACAATAGTTAAGAATTATTTTCAGACACATAGAAAAGCATAAACTGTTGAGCAATAGTCAACATGGTTTCTGTAAATAGAAATCGTGTCTTACTAATCTATTAGAGTTCCTTGAAAGGGTCAACAAACATGTGGACAAGGGGGATCCAGTGGACGTAATGTACTTAGATTTCCAGAAAGCCTTTTACAAAGTCCCTCACCAAAGGCTCTTACGTAAATTAAGCTGTCATGGGATAAACGGGAAGGTCCTTTCATGGATTGAGAACTGGTTAAAAGACAGGGAACAAAGGGTAGGAATTAATGGTAAATTCTCAGAATAGAGAGGGGTAACTAGTGGTGTTCCCCAAGGGTCAGTCCTCCGACCAATCCTATTCAACTTACTCATAAATGATTTGGAGAAAGGCGCAAACAGTGAGGTGGCAAAGTTTGCAGATGATACTAAACTGCTCAAGATAGTTAAGATCAAAGCAGACTGTGATGAACTTCAAAAAGATTTCACAAAACTAAGTGATTCGGCAATAAAATGGCAAATGATATTTAATGTGGATAAATGTAAAGTAATGCACATTGGAAAAAATAACCTCAACTATACATACGATAGGATGGGGGCTAATTTAGCTACAACAAGTCAGGAAAAAGATCTTGGAGTCATCATGGATAGTTCTCTGAAGATGTCCACGCAGTGTGCAGAGGCGGTCAAAAAAGCAAACAGGATTTTAGCAATCATTAAAAAGGGGATAGAAAATAAGACTGAGAATATATTATTGCCCTTATATAAATCCATGGTATGCCCACATCTTGAATACTGCGTACAGATGTGGTCTCTTCATCTCAAAAAAGATATACTGGCATTAGAAAAGGTTCAGAAAAGGGCAACTAAAATGATTAGGGGTTTGGAATGGGTCCCATATGAGAGATTGGAAGAGAGGAGACTGAGGGGGGGTTTGATAGAGGTATATAAAATCATGAGAGATGTGGAGAAAGTGGATAAGGAAAAGTTATTTACTTATTCCCATAATACAAGAACTAGGGGTCACCAAATGAAATTAATAGGCAGCAGGTTTAAAACAAATAAAAGGAAGTTCTTCTTCACGCAGCACACAGTCAACTTGTGGAACTCCTTACCTGAGGAGGTTGTGAAGGGTAGGACTGTAACAGTGTTTAAAAGGGAACTGGATAAATTCATGGTGGTTAAGTCCATAAATGGCTATTAGTCAGGATGGGTAAGGAATGGTGTCCCTAGCCTCTGTTTGTCAGAGGATGGAAATGGGTGGCAGGAGAGAGATCACTTGATCATTGCCTGTTAGGTCCACTCCCTCTGGGGCACCTGGCATTGGCCACTGTCGGTAGACAGGATACTGGGCTAGATGGACCTTTGGTCTGACCCAGTACTGCCATTCTTATGTTCTTATGATCCAACCCATCACAGACTCATCGGAGAGAAGGTCCTTGATGGTATTCAGGGAGGTCCAGAAGATTGCAACCACAATTCACGCTCACGATTACCACTGTAGTGAAGGCTCCAGTGGCAGCTGTGTCTACTTCTCCTTGGAGTGATGTCTTGGCCACCACTCTGCCTTCATCAATGAGGACTTGGAACTGGGCCCTGTCTTCCTGAGTAAGTTTGTCCTTAAAGTGTTAACATTTAGAAAAATTCAGGAAATCTTATTTTGCTAACAGTGTCTGGTAATTAGGAACTCTGAATTGGAGACTAGCCAATGAAAATATTTTCCTCTCAGAAGGGTTGAGGTGTCTAGCACCCATGTCTGTGGGAGTAGTCTTAAGATGCTTTGTCCTCAACCTTTCTGAAATTGCTTGCACCACTCGAGAATTGGGCAATGGATGAGTTAATAAAAACTTTGTCCCTTTAGTGGGCACAAAATATAGTTTTTCAGTCCTCTTTAAGGGAGGGGCACAAAAGGCAAGATCTGGCAGGTTCCAAAATGACTTGATTAACAGAAGAGCTACCCTAGAAGAGCCAAAAGGCTGGAGGATGTCCAGTAAACCATATTGTGTGTTCTGTAACCAACACTTGGTTGCTGGCTTCTGTAATATCTCCTTGTACTACTTGTGGCCATTGGCTGGGGAGGGGGATGATGGAACAACCACCTTATCTGGTGAAGAGGATGACACAGCTGTCAGAACCAGTGGAACAGTGTCAAGGTCAACTTCTTCCTCCTCAAACTCCAATGAATCTGGTTGATATTGACTGGGAGAGGTGCTTCTTGTATGGATTTGGGATGTCTGCTGTACAATCTGATGGGGTCTAGTAAGGGAGGACTGGCTAGTGGGGGAGGGCTCCAAAGCATACGGTACCAATGGTCCACTGGGTAGCCATATTCTGAAGGAGGTGGACAATTCCATTATCTCCTGTGGTTCTGTCTGGACTTGTTTCCCTCAAGGTGTAAGTACATCTGGATCATCTGATACTCTCCATGAAATAATTGGTTCCTGCTCTAGTGGCAGCACTGTCAGTACCAGTGGGAGGATGTTCTGAGTTGTGGATGCAGTAGGAGAGCATTCTTCTTCCTCTCAAGGTGGTTTCTTTGGGCATAAGGATGTGTCCAAGGAGAGCCAGGCCTGGTAAAAGAGGAGACTGTGGGTAGGATAGAATTAAAATATCCTCTGGCAAGGTAAAGCGTTTGGTGCTTCCTGGCATTTTGGGGAGCTATTGAGGAGACTGGTGGGCATCTGATGGTTGAGTATGCAGAGGATTCCACAGGGAGTATGTCAGAACCATCAAATGGGGGTTCAGAATGGAGCTTCCAGATGGGATCTGCAAGTACCAGTCTTTTGGCTTGTGGGATGGAGCCTGAATTGGTACCATCAGATCCTTCTTCCTTCGTGCTTTGACTTCTTGAATGGAAGGTTTGTGTGGACCTCTTTTGGACCCATGTGCAAGGATTCACCCAGCTTGGACCGAGGTGGGAAAAGATCCCTTTTCTTAGAGGCAGATCTGGACAGGGACCTGGCCTTATGCCTATGATCATATCCTCTTCTCCTGTGAGAGGGTTTTATAGTCTTACTCTCTATTCTAGAATTCATGCTTGGAGAGGTGCTGCTTGCAGTCTGAGACTGCTGTACAAGGGGATCGCCTGGGCCTGGATCCGAATGGGACCTCATACCCAGCTCCATGAGGGGCTTCTACAGGCAGAGTTCTTGTCCCTCATGAGTTTGGGAAGGGAAGACGTGGCACTTGGTCGTGATGTGAGCCTCCCCAAGGCAATAGAGGCAGCTCTGGTGTTTGTCACTGACGGAGAAGGAACTGGGGCAACAGACAGTTCTTGAACCTAGGGACTCTTGGACTGGTGCCTCTCGGACTAGTGCCTCTCCACAGAGGGAAGTTGTCCGGGGTGAGGCAAACTAATCTAACTATATCAATATTACAAAAACTACAAACAGTCTAAATTATTGAAAGTAGTAAACATTTTTACAAATTATATTCACACATATTACAGTAGAGGGAGATCGAAGTGGACACAGGATTCTGACTCAGGCTGCATGGGAGAGAGAAGGAACTGGAGAGGCGTTGATCCACACTGCCCTTCATACCTTTGGTTGGGAGCATGAGGAGATCAACTATGTATGTGCGGACCAATGGACACTGCTTACTATGACACTATGTACCTCAAAGTAGCATCCTTGAACCCCCCATATTCACTACTGTCATATGATTATGATATGTTTTGTGCAAAGTGTGCCTTGTGAAGTACAGGCGAGTCTCATCTTACACGGGGGTTTGGTTCCATGGTTAGCGCGTAAAGCGAAAACCGCATATAGTCAAAATTACATTGAGTTGAATGGTGGGTGGAATCGCCCACACTACAGGTACAGTATTAAATTGTTATTTTTCTCTTTTTTTGTTGTTTTTTTTTGTTTTTGCTGACCACGTAAAGCTGAAATCGCACGTTAAAAGCATGTAAGATGTGACAGACCTGTATAATTTTAAAAGTCTTGATGTGTTGAACGGTAACATCCTGTTGGATTGTATGTGCTATCATTATATATGAAGTTATGAAGTATTGCTATATGTGTTACAAAAATATGTTGTGAGCTTGGGATCACCCACAGTCAGCCATTCAGTTACAACAAAGTAGTAGCCATCACTGGCCAGATGGTTGTAAATGGCCCATCAACATACAATCCATTATCCCAGATACTTCTCAAAGAAGGCAATGGAGACTGACCAGTGGGAATTGACTGACCCGCACATCACAGCAAGGATCTTTCAAGCACCTGGAAGAAGGTATAAAAGGAGAGAAAGTGACATGATCACTTGGCCTCTCTTTCCCCTCTTCTCCAGAAGCAGGTCTGGAAGAAAAAGACTTTGAACTGATGGAGTTTGGTCCCAGGCTGGCAAAGGGTCCAGTCTGTGTATTGAGGAACTGTAACTTGCTTGTACCATCTGTCAGGGTGAGAAAGGCTGTTTATTTCAACTCTTGCTTATACTAATAGTTTAGGATTTAGAATGTGTGTTTACTTTTTATTTTCCTGTTTTCTTATTATCTCTGACCTTTAGGCTTAGCACTTATAATCAATTAAAATCAATTTTGTTGTTAATAAACTTATTTTAATGTTACATCCTTACCAGTGAGTTTGTCTGAAGTGCTTGGGAAATATCAGCTCAGATTACAAAGGCTGGTGCATGTCCACTTTCCGATGAAGAATTGGTGAACTAGGTAACGAGCTTACACTGGCTAGGCTTCTGACCAGTGCAAGATGGTACAGTTCTGGGGTGGAAGACAGGGACTATGGGGGTATTGGCTGGAACCTCTCTAATATTGGTTCTTGAGTGGCTCAGAGCTCATTCAGTAACACAGTTGGGTATGTCCCTGTCTGTGGATGGCTGTGTAAGTGCTGTGCCTGTCAGAGGCTTGTAGCAAGACATTAGCATCATAGTATGAGAGGCAACCAAGGTTGGTGGGTTTGGTGGGCTCAGCAGTCCCTCAATACAGGTTGCACCTTGGGGACACCATCACCCTTACTAAAAAATTCTGGCCTCAGGTGCATGGTGTACATCCACAGGTGGAATTCAGATAGAGACCATCACTAGAAGAAGGACGCGGAGGAGCTCTGGAGCACTGACATTCAAGTTTGGTGACAAAGGGTGGGAGGGCAACCCCACCTAGACTGACAGATTACTCAAGCTTGGCAACTGTGGTCATGCTAATAGTGTTGAGACGCTCAGGCCTACATCATTGTGGAGGGGGAAGAGCTGCCACAATAGAGATAAGGAAGAGATCCTCCATGGAGGGTAGAGTGCTATCTCTCAAGCAGAAAGTGGTGTAAGATGTGCCAGTGAAAACCAGCCCATGAGTCCAGATCCAGACAGGCTGCAAAGCAACCCAGCAGCTTCAGAATGTGTCTGACCAAGGTATGGAAGAGGATGTGATCTTGGAAGACACTAGTTTCTGTCCTCTAAGAGGAAGGACCAGGCTGACAAGATTCCATCCTAATGCCTAAATGTAGGATAATCTGGGAGGAAAGGAAATGACTTCTCTTAGTTGATGTGGAACCAACAGTACAATAGGCTACTGTCCCTAGACTGAATCTAGGTTGGGCTGAAGAGGCTTGAATCAATGAGAGGTTAATGTGAATACCCTGCTGATGTAAATTAGCTATGAGGACTATAAGGGTAGGCCTAAACAGAGGCAGAAGAAGTGTAAGTTGCCCCGAGCAAAGTGGAGCTGCTACCAGTGGGCTGGGAGGATGGGGATGTGATCATACACATTCTTCAGGTCCACAGAGGCAATCTGATTTCCCATAAGGTAGCCTGAAGGATGAATGGGTGGTGCGGCAGAACTTTCTACAGCAGATCTGCATGTTGAGGATGCAATGGTCTAGGTCAGGGGTCGACAACCTTTCAGAAGTGGTGTGCTAAGACTTCATTTATTCACTCTAATTTAAGGTTTAGCATGCCAGTAATATATTTTAATGTTTTTAGGTGGTCTCTTTTTGTAAGTCTATAACTAAACTATTGTTGTATGTAAAGTAAACAAGGTTTTTAAAATGTTTAAGCTTAATTTAAAATTAAATTAAAATGCAGAGCCCCCTGGACCAGTGGCCAGAACCCGGGCAGTGTGAGTGCCACTGAAAATCAGCTTGTATGCTGCCTTTGGCTCATGTTCTATAGGTTGCTTATCCCTGGTCTAGGTTCAGGTGAAAGCCCCATGTTCATTTGTGGACCAGGAAGTACCAGAATTAAATCCCCAGCTCTGCTGTCTGAGTGGTGGTGTGTGAAAACAAAACAGATGACCTTTGTGGTCAGCTAACCTGGGATTTTTACCTCTGGGAATTGGTCTGTTCCTGATAGCCAGGCTGTCAGCTGGAAGTCTAAGGGCCAAGGTGCAGGAAGGAATTTGATGTGGAATACCCAGAACTGCCCCAGCCTTTATGGCTGATTTCAGTGACCTTCCCAACAGTTGGCGGTGGGGTTGGCTGAAATTCAGTAGGTAGAGTCAGTCTGGGAGCAGAAGAAGGACATCTTCCCTGCATGGAAATCTTCCTACAAGAAAGGTGCCTGGAAAAAGGATATGGTCTGGCAGAAGCCCTTTGTTTGGGAGCTTTGGGCAGAAAGCAGATCCTCCTTTGCAGAGTGCTTTGAGATCTACAGAGGAAACGTGTAATAGGAAGAGTTTATTATTTGTGGATTAGGAGGCATACCAGGGATCAGCCTAGATAGTACATGAGTTCAGCAGATGCATAGTTTGAAGGGAGATTTCAGCAGCTCCCAATGACATAAACCACTACATGAGTGACTTGCTCTGAGCTTGCCCTGGTAACTCTTGGTGATATCACAATTCGATGTGGACATGACTAGTGTCAATCACAGATGATGAAGGACAAGAGGAGTTGAAAGCTCTGTGCTTTGTGCTCAGTTGCTGTTGATTTGTATGAGTAGGAAGCAGTGCTGAGAAGCATGAACACAAAGGACCAAGCCAAGGGGAGTATTTCACATAGTGACAGGATGGCCATTAGGAGGCTGCCACTGTGTATTTTCAACTGTTTAACACAGGGAAAGCAGGGCTGCCACGTTTTTTCCTTCTTCTTCCCTGAATAATCATGCCTGGGAGGTTTTGTTACACATCTGGTCCAGAGGTGGCTGCCATAGGGCTACCTCTACTGGAATTAGCTTGGACTGTCTCACTGGGAGTCTGGGCAGCATGACAGCCTGTAGAGTGCATTATTGCCAAGCATGTGATGGTGCCAACAAATGTAAACAAGGAAGGCATCTCCAAAAGGTGAAACTTCGCCAAGTAAGATAACACAACTGTAATTCAGCAGTTTGTCCTTCAACCGCCCACTCCATAAGTACTCTCTGTTGAAAATACACACACACTACCAGCATCTAAGCCAATGATGTGGTTGGCTTAGACTCAGTCCAGTGGAACTGCATGAATTCATTGTGATGGCAGTGAGACTGTAGTGAGGCGGAGTGGCCTCCCTCTGAGCCAGAGAGGGACTGTTCTCTGTCCCTTGGGGCGCAGAGCCAGGCCAAGCCCACCCTTCACGCCATAAGCTGAGAGGCAAGACAGGAAGTATAAGAGGCCTCTGGCTCAGGTGGGGCAGAACCAGAGGAGTCAGACACCTCTGCCTTGCCACTGGCCTCCAGCACAAACTGAGCAATGTCAACCCCTTCCCCCAGAGGAGGACCCTGAGGTGCTGCTGGGATTGCCATCAGACAAGTATCCTGAGGAGCTGTTAGGATTGCTGGCTTCTGAGTATCCCTGTGAGATAGAGGAATTTTGATTACCAAGCCCGACCAGACTGTGATAGGAAGTAGCTCGGGGAAAACAAAACACTTATCTACCTTTTGTAACTACTGTTCTTTGAGATGCGTTGCTCATGTCCATTCCATTCTAGCTGTGTACGTGCCTATGTGCACCATTATTGGATTTTTTTAGCCTTAGCAGTATCCATAGAGCTGGCTCTGGCACCCTCTAGAGCCCCATGCTCACATGCCGATATATGAAGTGCAACCGGCTCCATATCCTCTTCGTTACTTCCTGCCGGTAAATCCCACAAAGGAGTAGGAGAGTGGGTAATGGAATGGACATGAGCAACACATTTTTTATTTTTCAAGTGCTCGCTCATGTTGATTCCATTCTAGGTGACTCACAAGCAGTATCCCTGGAGGTCGTCTCAGGGTTCACGGCTGTGCAATTTGCAATATTGCTTTACCGAAGCCAGCATCATCCTGGGCCTGCTTGGTGATCACGCAATGGGACATGAACATATGGATGGATGACCAGGTAGCAGCCCTGCAGATATCTTGAATTGGCACCTGAGCCAGGAAGGCTGCTGACGAGGCTTGCACTCTGGTTGAATGGGCAATTACAGTCACCGGCGGTGGCACCTTTGCCTGTTCACAGCAATATCGGATGCAGGTGGTGATCCACGGATTATCTGGGCAGACACAGGAAGGCCATTCATTCTGTCCACCACCACGATGAAGAGCTGCATCTACTTACGGAACAGCTTAGTCCTTTCAATATAAAAATGCTAGCGCTCTCCTGATGTTCAGAGATGTAGTCTATGCTCCTAGTCTGACTTACGGGGTTTTGGGAAGAAGATTGGTAAAACTATATCCTGGTTAGTATGAAACTGCAAAACTACCTTGGACAGAAAAGCCAGATGTGGCCACAGTTGAATCTTGTCCTTATACAACACTGTGTAGGGCGGCTCCCAGGTTAGTGCTCTAATTTCAAACACCCTACGGGCTGATGTTATCGCCACCAGAAAGGAGACCTTCCATGAGAGCAGCAGAAGGGAGCAAGAAGCTAACGGCTCGAAGAGGGGACCTGTGAGCCTGGACGGCACAAGGTTCAGGTCACAAGTGGGCCAGTGTCAAGGACTTGAGGATAGGGCCGCTCCAGACTTTTTAGAAACTAGACCGTCATGTCATGAGCAAAGACTGATCGGCCCTGAATTGGAGGGTGGAAGGCTGAAATAGCTACCAAGTGGACTTTGACAAAAGAGACAGGCCCTGGAGCTTGAGGTGCATAAGGTAATGCAGTAATCAACTGGAGTGAGGCCTGTTTGGGCCGAAGATTTTGGTCCGAGGCCCAATATGTAAACCACTTCCACTTGGCCAGGTAGGTAACCCTGGTGGAGGGTTTTCTGCTACCCATCAGGACCCATTGAATGCGGGCCGAGCATGCCTGCTCTTCCACATTCGACCATGCAGCAGCCAAGCCATCAGATGCAGACCTGGTAGATTCAGGTTCAATAGCTGGCTGTGGTTCTGGGAAGACAAGTCTGTCTAGAGCCAAGGGCGGCTCTAGACATTTCGCCACTCCAAGCACGGTGGCATGCCGCAGGAGGCGCTCTGCTGGTCGCCGGTCCTGCGGCTCCGGTGGACCTCCTGCAGGCATGCCTGCGGAGGGTCCACTGGTCCCGGGAGGTCCACTGAAGCCTTGGGACCAGTGGACCCTCCGCAGGCATGCCGCCGAAGGCTGCCTGCCTGCTGCCCTCCTGGCAACCGGCAGAGTGCCTCCCGTGGCATGCCGCCCCAAGCACATGCTTGGCGTGCTGGGGCCTGGAGCCGCCCCTGTCCAGAGCAGTAGCTGTAGTGGAGCTGCTACCGAGAGCTACACAGCATGCCAAAGCAGTGCTGGCAAGGCCAAGCCGGAGCTATCAGGATTACCTTCACCTTGTCCTGCTTGATCTTCATGAGGGCACTGTGAATTAATGGTACTGGCAGAAAGACGTACAGCAGAGCTCCTTTGACGAAAGGAACAGGAAGGCATTGAACAGGAAGCCTCTGTCAATCCAGCGAATCAAGCAGAAGACATGGCACTTCCTGTTTTGCCTGGATGCGAATAAGTCCACTTGGGGAGTCCCACACCTTTGGAAGATCATGCTGACCAATTCTGGATGGAGCGACCACTCGTGGCGAGATGCGAAGGTCCTGCTGAGGCAATCTGCTAACACGGTCCTGGCCCTCGGAAGGTGCAAGGCTACGAGATGAATGGCATGCTGCACACAAAAGTCCCACAACCAAAGAGCTCTGAAGTCTCTGACGTTTATGTGGAGAGAGCGATTGTCTTACAACCAGAGACCCTGTGTGCTGAGATCGCCAAGGTGAGCTCCTGAACCCAGGTCCAAAGTATCAAAGACCAGATTCACCGTCGGTGATGGGGCTGCAAAAGGAACTCTGATTACTCCAACCACCACTCCAGAGATGACCGAATGTGATCCACATCATGTCTGTTGGGGACGTAGACCGATGCCAAGCATGCTTGCAGGGGTCTGAGATGAAGCTGTATGTGCTGTACCACATAAGTACAAGCTGCTATGTAGCCTAACAATTTGAGGCACATGCAGTTGGTAGTAAGAAGGTGGGCCCTCATGTGAGAGATCAGGTAGGACAGATTGGAAATAGGCCTTCGGGAGAGACTCTGGCCAGCACAGAGTAGAATATTACTCCTATGAACTCTATATGTGGCACAGGGGTAAGAGTCGATTTATTTTAGTTAATTAATAGACCCAGATCATGACAGATGGAGCGCACCAGACTGAGGCAGCTTTGCACCTGGGCTTGAGACCTTCCTCTGATGAGCCAGTCGTTGAGATATGGATAAACCTGTACACCTCAACGCCTCAGGTAAGCGGCCACGGGTGCCATGCAGTTTGTGAATACTCTCAGGGAAGATGAGAGGCCAAAGGGTAATGCAATGAATTGGAAATGGTACCGGCCCACTATGAAGCAGAGAAAACGCCTGTGCCCTGGAAAATGGAAATATGAAAGTTGAGGGCAACATATCAGTGTCCTGGATCTAAGTAGAGAACGATGGCGACTAGAGAGACCATGGAAAACTTCAACTTCTTAAGATATTTGTTGAGGTGACACAGGTCCAAAATGGGTCTTAGGCTCCCTTTTGCCTTTGGGATTGGGAAATAGCAGGAATAGAACCCTTTCCCCCTCATAGACTCATAGACTTTAGGGTCAGAAGGGACCAATATAATCATCTAGTCTGACCTCCTGCACAAAGCAGGCCACAGAACCCTACCCATGCACTTCTATAACAACCCCCTAACCTATGTCCGAGTTATTGAAGTCTTCAAATTGTGGTTTGAAGACTTCAAGCTGCAGAGAATCCACCAGCAAGTGACCCATGCCCCATGCTGCAGAGGAAGGCGAAAAACCTCCAGGGTCTCTGCCAATCTGCCCCAGAGGAAAATTCCTTCCCGACCCCAAATATGGTGATCAGCTAGACCCTGAGCATGTGGGCAAGACTCACCAGCCAGCACTCAGGAAAGAATTCTCTGCAGTAACTCAGATCCCATCCCATCCAACATCCCATCACAGACCACTGGGCATACTTATCTGCAGATAATCAAAGATCAATTGCCAAAATTAAGCTCTCCCATCATACTATCCCTTCCATAAACTTATCAAGCTTAGTCTTAAAGCCAGATATGTCTTTTGCCCCCACTACTCCCCTTGGAAGGCTGTTCCAGAACTTCACTCCTCTAATGGTTAGAAACCTTCGTCTAAGTTGAAGTCTAAACTTCCTAGTGTCCAGTTTATACCCATTTGTTCTTGTGTCGACATTGGTACTAAGCTTAAATAATTCCTCTCCCTCCCTAATATTAATCCCTCTGATATATTTATAAAGAGCAAGCACATCCCCCCTCAGCCTTCTTTTGGCTAGGCTAAATAAGCCAAGCTCTTTGAGACTCCTTTCATAAGGCAGGTTTTCCATTCCTCGGATCATCCTAGTAGCCCGTCTCTGAACCTGTTCCAGTTTGAATTCATCCTTCTTAAACATGGGAGACCAGAACTGCACACAGTATTCCAGATGAGGTCTCACCAGTGCCTTATATAATGGTACTAACACCTCCTTATCTTTGCTGGAAATACCTTGCCTGATGCATCCTAAAACTGCATTAGTTTTTTTAACGGCCATATCACATTGGCGGCTCATAGTCATCCTGTGATCAACCAATACTCCAAGGTCCTTCTCCTCCTCTGTTGCTTCCAACTGATGTGTCCCCAATGTATATCTAAAATTCTTGTTGTTAATCCCTAAATGCATGACTTTGCACTTTTCACTATTAAATTTCATCCTATTACTATTACTCCATTACTCACGTCTTGAGGGACCTCCTCTACTGCCCCCCAGGCATAGGAGGGTTCCCATCTCCTGCACGAGGAGTTGCTCGTGAGAAGGGTCTCTGAAGAGGACAGGGAAGGGTGGGTGGGAGGAGGAGATGCTGGAGAACTGCAGGGTATTGCCCAGTGCTACAGCTTTCAGCACCTAGTGGTCTGATGGTACTCGGGCCCATGCAACCAGGAAGGGACACAAATGGGTTGAGAACAAATGGGGGGGATGGATCCAGCAGTTTGACTGGGGTGCTGTCCTGAAGGGCATACTCAAAATGGCTACCAAGGACACCCTTGATGTCATGCAGGGCCCAACTGAAACGGAGAGGGAGAGGAGGCAGGGCGATGGCGTTTAAAACCTCTGCCTCGATTCTTATTTCTATAGGCACTCTGCCATGATGGTCCCCAGGATATGGGCAGCAGGGACAGCCACATCTGCTTCCTAGCAGCTTGCAGGGTGTAATTGCCTAGCGAGTGTAGCATGGCCCAACGGTCCTTTAGTCCAGGCAACCTTGCATCAGTCTGTTCTAAGAGAGCATTTTTTCTCAAACAAGAGGTCCTGGATGGATAGTTGCATGCCTGACTAACCTTCTATGATGAGATAACTAGCTCTGTGGATGAGGGGAAAGCAATGGACGTGTTATTCCTTGACTATAGCAAAGCTTTTGATATGGTCTCCCACAGTATTCTTGCCAGCAAGTTAAAGAAGTATGGGCTGGATGAATGGACTATAAGGGGGATAGAAAGATGGCTGATCATCAGGCTCAACGGGTAGTGATCAATGGCTCCATGTCTAGTTGGCAGCCTCTATCAAGCGGAGTGCCCCAAGGGGTCGGTCCTGGGGCTGGTTTTGTTCAAGATCTTCATTAATGATCTGGAGGATGGTGTGGATTGCACCCTCAGCAAGTTTGCAGATGACACTAAACTGGGAGGAGTGGTAGATATGCTGGAGGGTAGGGATAGGATACAGAGGGACCTAGACAAATTAGAGGATTGGGCCAAAAGAAATCTGATGAGGTTCAAAAGGGAGAAGTGCAGAGTCCTGCACTTATAGACTCATAGACTTTAGGGTCAGAAAGGACCAATATGATCATCTAGTCTGACCTCCTGCACAAAGCAGGCCACAGAACCCTACCCATCCACTTCTATAACAACCCCCTAACCTATGTCCAAGTTACTGAAGTCTTCAAATTGTGGTTTGAAGACCTCAAGCTGCAGAGAATCCACCAGCAAGTGACCCATGCCCCACGCTGCAGAGGAAGGCGAAAAACCTCCAGGGCCTCTGCCAATCTGCCCCGGAGGAAAATTCCTTCCCGACCCCAAATATGGCGATCAGCTAAACCCTGAGCATGTGGGCAAGACTCACCAGCCAGCACTCAAGAAAGAATTCTCTGCAGTAACTCAGATCCCATCCCATCTAACATCCCATCACAGACCACTGGGCATACTTACCTGCTATTAATCAAAGGTCAGTTGCCAAAATTAAGCTATCTCATCATACCATCCCTTCCATAAACTTATCAAGCTTAGTCTTAAAGCCAGATATGTCTTTTGCCCCTACTACTCCCCTTGGAAGGCTGTTCCAGAACTTCACTCCTCTAATGGTTAGAAACCTTCGTCTAAGTTGAAGTCTAAACTTTCTAGTGTTCAGTTTATACCCATTTGTTCTTGTGTCGACATTGGTACTAAGCTTAAATAATTCCTCTCCCTCCCTAATATTAATCCCTCTGATATATTTATAAAGAGCAAGCACATCCCCCCTCAGCCTTCTTTTGGCTAGGCTAAATAAGCCAAGCTCTTTGAGACTCCTTTCATAAGGCAGGTTTTCCATTCCTCGGATCATCCTAGTAGCCCGTCTCTGAACCTGTTCCAGTTTGAATTCATCCTTCTTAAACATGGGAGACCAGAACTGCACACAGTATTCCAGATGAGGTCTCACCAGTGCCTTATATAATGGTACTAACACCTCCTTATCTTTGCTGGAAATACCTTGCCTGATGCATCCTAAAACTGCATTAGCTTTTTTAACGGCCATATCACATTTGCAGCTCATAGTCATCCTGTGATCAACCAATACTCCAAGGTCCTTCTCCTCCTCTGTTGCTTCCAACTGATGTGTCCCCAATTTATAACTAAAATTCTTGTTATTAATCCCTAAATGCATGACCCTGCACTTTTCACTATTAAATTTCATCCTATTACTATTACTCCAGTTTACAAGGTCATCCAGATTTTCCTGTATGATATCCTGGTCCTTCTCTGTGTTAGCAATACCTCCCAGCTTTGTGTCATCCGCAAACTTTATTAACACATTTCCGCTTTTTGTGCCAAGGTCAGTAATAAAAAGGTTAAATAAGATTGGTCCCAAAACTGATCCTTGAGGAACTCCATTAGTAACCTCCTTCCAGCCTGACAGTTCACCCTTCAGTACGACCCGCTGTAGTCTCCCCTTTAATCAGTTCCTTATCCACCTTTCAATTTTCATATTGATCCCCATATTTTCCGATTTAACTAATAATTCCCCATGTGGAACCGTGTCAAATGCCTTACTGAAATTGAGGTAAATTAGATCTACTGCATTTCCTTTGTCTAAATAATCTGTCACTTTCTCAAAGAAGGCGATCAGTTGGTTTGGCACGATCTACCTTTTGTAAAACCATGTTGTAATTTGTCCCAATTACCATTGACCTCAATGTCCTTAACTACTTTCTCCTTCAAAATTTTTTCCAAGACCTTACATACTACAGATGTCAAACTAACAGGCCTATAGTTACTCAGATCACCTTATTTCCCTTTCTTAAAGATAGGAACTATGTTAGCAATTCTCCAGTCGTACGGTACAACCCGAGTTTACCGATTCATTAAAAATTATTGCTAATGGGCTTGCAATTTCATGTGCCAGTTCCTTTAATATTCTCGGATGAAGATTGTCTGGGCCCTCCGATTTTGTCCCATTAAGCTGTTCAAGTTTGGCTTCTACCTCAGATGTAATATCCACCTCCATATCCTCATTCCTGTTTGTCATCCTTCCATTACCCCTAAGCTCCTCATTAGCCTTATTAAAGACTGAGGCAAAGTACTTATTTAGATATTGGGCCATGCCTAGGTTATCCTTAACCTCCATTCCATCCTCAGTGTTTAGCGGTCCCACTTCTTCTTTGTTTTCTTCTTATTTATATGGCTATAGAACCTTTTACTATTGGTTTTAATTCCCTTTGCAAAGTCCAACTGTACATGGCTTTTAGCCTTTCTCACTTTATCCCTACATGTTCTGACCTCACTAAGGTAGCTTTCCTTGCTAATCCCACCCTTCTTCCACTCCTTGTAGGCTTTCTGCTTTTTCTTAATCACCTCTCTGAGATGCTTGCTCATCCAGCTTGGTCTACATCTCCTGCCTATGGTATTTTTCCCCTTTCTTGGGATGCAGGCTTCTGATAGTTTCTGCAGCTTCGACTTAAAGTAATTCCAGGCCTCCTCCGCATTTAGATCCACTAGTTCTTCAGTCTAATCCACTTCCCTAACTAATTTCCTTACTTCTTTAAAGTTAGCCCTTTTGAAGTAAAAAACTCTAGTCCCAGATCTATTTTTATCCTTCCATCTAGTTTGAACTGAATTAGCTCATGATCACTCGAACCAAGGTTGTCCCCTATAACCATTTCTTCTATGAGGTCCTCACTACTCACCAAAACCAAATCTAAAATGGCATCCCCTCTTGTTGGTTCTTCAACTACTTGGTGAAGAAATCCATCTGCTATCACATCCAGAAAAATCTGAGCCCTATTATTCTTACTAGCACTTGTCCTCCAGTCTATATCTGGGAAGTTAAAGTCTCCCATGATCACACAATTCCCATTAGTGTTTACTTCATTAAAAACATTAAAGAGGTCTCTATTCATATCCAAATCAGATCCTGGCGGTCTGTAGCACACCCCAAGCACTATCTCAGGGGAGGCTCTAGTAGCTTTCTTTCCCAGTGTGATTTTTGCCCAGACAGACTCTGTCTTATCCATTTCATCACTTCTTATTTCTTTACAGTTAACCTCATTATTGATATACAATGCTACTCCACCACCTTTGCCTTTATTTCTGTCTTTCCTAAACAGCACATAGCCTTCAATACCTGTACTCCAGTCATGAGTACTATTCCACCATGTTTCTGTTCTCCCTATAATATCCGGTTTCACTTCCAGCACCAGTAGCTCTAGTTCCTCCATTTTGTTCCCTAGGCTCCTCGCATTAGTGTACAGACATCTTAATTTTTGCCGCTTGGCTTCACTGACATTCTTTACCCGGTTAGGCACAGACATTCTACCACCAGTATCACCTGTTAGACTGGTATCTACACTACCCTTCCTCCTTATGTCAATTCTTCTGTCCACGGCTGTATCCCCTCTTACTTTGTTTTCTTCCCTCTCAAGGTTAAATTCCGGCGTGGAGATCACCTGGACATCTCCCAACCATCTCCCCCAAATTCCTAGTTTAAAGCTCTCTTAATCAGTTGGGCGAGCCTCCATCCTAGAAGTCTATTTCCCTCCTTACTCAGGTGAAGTCCATCCCGAGAGAACAGTCTTCTATCCATAGGACAGAAGAACCCCATGCATCACTACAAGACTATGGACCGAGTGGCTAGGCAGCAGTTCTGCAGAAAAGAACTTAGGGGTCACAGTGGATGCGAAGCTAGATGTGAGTCAGCCGTCTTGGCAACAAGGACACGCTGTTAACGGCATTTTGAGCTGTATAAGTAGAAGCATTGCCAGCAGATCGAGGGATGTGATCATTCCCCTCTATTTGGCATTGGTGAGGCCTCATCTGGTCTACTGTGTCCAGTTTTGGGCCCCACACTACAAGAAGGATGTGGAAAAATTGGAAAGAGTCCAGCGGAGGGCAACAAAAATGATTAGGGGGCTGGAGCACATGATTTATGAGGAGAGGCTGAGGAAACTGGGATTATTTAGTCTGCAGAAGAGAAGAATGAAGGGGTTTTTGATAGCTACTTTCAACTACCTGAAAGGGGGTTCCAAAGAGGATGGATCTAGACTGTTCTCAGTGGTACCCGATGACAGAACAAGGAGTAATGGTCTCAAGTTGCAGTGGGGGAGGTTTAGGTTGGATATTAGGAAAAACTTTTTAACTAGGAGGGTGGTGAAGCACTGGAATGGGTTACCTAGGGAGGTGGTGGAATCTCCTTCCTTAGAGGTTTTTAAGATCAGGCTTGACAAAGCCCTGGCTGAGATTATTTAGTTGGGAACTGATCCTGCTTTGAGCAGGGGGTTGGACTAGATGACCTCCTGAGGTCCCTTCCAACCCTGATAGTCTATGATTCTATGCATCTGAGGAAGTGGGTATTCACCCACGAAAACTCATGCTCCAAAACGTCTGTTAGTCTATAAGGTGCCACAGGATTCGTTGTTGCTTTTACAGATCCAGACTAACATGGCTACCTCTCTGATATATGATTCTATGATCTCTTGAGAGAGCTCCAAGGACTGCAGCCACTAACTGTGCCTCATGGCCACCTCAGAGGCTATGACCCTGGCTGACGAGTCCACTGCATCTTAAGCCATCTGGAGGGAGCCCCTTGCCACCACCTTGCCCTCCTCCTAGCTAGCCACGAACTCAGAACAGAGGTCCTGAGGGAGAGACCTTAAATTTATTCAGGGAGTCCCACAAATTAAAATTATATCTGCCCAAGAGTGCCTGGTGGTTTGACACCTGCAGTTGGAGACTGGCTGTCAAATAAACTTTTATTCCAAACAGATCCTATTTCTTTCCATCCTTATTTTTAGGCATGGCACTCACCTGACACTGCCTGTTCCTTTAGTTAGCTGTGAACACTATTAACAACCCAAGGGGGGGGGTAGGTGTATAAATACTCACAACTCTTGGTAGGGACAAAATATTTCCTTTCTGCCCTTTTGGATGTCAGCAGTATGGAAGATGGGTCTGCCAAAGGACCGTGGCTATTTTCAAGACCCTCACATGCACTGAAAGTGCCACTTTACCCAGGGCTGCTGCAGCCAAAATATTAAATAATGTGTCCATGGGCTCTGCAAGCTCCTTCGCCTGCAGGCCAAGTTAGCAGCCACCCTCTTTAATAGATCCTGATGTGCTCTAAAGAATGAGATGGCCCCACCACAGCTTCATCCAGAGATTAGGATGATGAAGGCACCACAGGTGGCAGGACTGGGTCAGACGCGCCTACTGGGGAGGTTCCCTGTGATGTCACTGCTTGTTCCGATGGAGCCCATACCGATGTCTGAACCCAGTGCTGGCATGGTTCATTGCTTCGCCAAAGCAGCCACAGATGACTGGTGTGAGTACAGCATTAGCATCTTCGGGAGCCCAAGCGCTTGTGAAGGGCTCTGCAGTAGCATCCGGCACCCATGGTGACTACTGTTTGCATGGGGAGGGGCTAAATTCACATCCCAAATTCCCAGAGGAATCAGCTACTGGGGACCATGGTGGGGCCGTGGGACCTTCCCTTTGATGGCTGCCTGTAGGGACAGGTGACCGGTGCCATGTGGGCAGAGATTGGCGCCTTGCTGGAGATCAGTGCCGGGTAGGTGGGGACCATCACAAAACAGGAGATTGACCCTGGATAGACGGAGACCAGTATCCCAGTAAACATCTGGGGGAACGGTGATTTGTGTTGAGGGGATCAGTATTGGAGGGGGGAGACTGACATCTTGATGTTGGTGAACATCATGACAGTGGAAAGCATGAACGTGGTGCTGGAGGCCACTCCTGAGCAGACAGTCTGTGTTTGTGTCCACCATGTTAAAAGACCATGAGTCTTTACTGTGCATGGTATTTGTGAGGTGCCTATTGAGAGTGTCTGGGCGGTATATACATTGTTTGAAGCCAGGCCTGTAAGCATCTCATGTGGAGTCTGGCATACTTTACAACACAGGTTGTTGCCAACATGTGCCTCAAGACTTGTAAGAGTGTTCTGACAGATGGGTGTCTAACACCGCTGGAATTAGGTTGACTAGAGTGAGGAAGCATTGTTGGGGGTAACACTGCTGTAGCTGTGAGACAATTGAGGTAGGCTCCTATGAATTCCAACTTTTGGACAAGAACTAGTGTGGATTTTTGTATGTTTATTTGCAACCCTAGGTCTGTGAACAGGGTTATCGTGGTCTGCATTGTGTTTATTGCTCATTGGTGCCCTTATCAGGCAGTCACCTAAGTATGGAAATATCATCACTCCTTGTCTGCAGAGGTGAGCTGCAATGACTGCGAGAACGTTGGAAAAAACTCTTGGGGCAATGGACAGGCCAAAGGGTAGTACTCTGTATTGGAAATGCTCTTTCCCTAGGGTGAATCTCAGGAATCTTCTGTGTGACGGGTGAATGGTAATATGAAAATAAGCATCCTGGAAGTCGAGGGCCAAGAGCCAATCTCTTTTCTCTAATGCCAGAATTATTGTGGTTAGAGTCACCATTTTGAAACATTGTGTTCTCACAAATTCGTTGAGTTTTCATAAATCCAGGATGGGTCTACAACCACCGTTCTTTTTCTGAGGTAGGACAGGTATAAAGAGGATGGGGTAGCCCTTCTGGATAATCTCTAGAACCCATTTGTCTGTCATGATGGTGTTCCAGACTGGGTAGTATGGTGACAGACGGTCTCAGATTCTGGAACCAGATATGGTTCCCCGCCCCTTCAGAGAGTGTGGAGGTCTTGTGCCCTCAACCACACAGTTTCAAAATGATTGTATGGAGGTGGATGGTTCAGATGTCAAAGAATGATCTTGGCTCTGTTGACGTCTGTTCTGGTTTTGTTTAAGCCATTGGTCGTATTGTCTTAGTGGCTGGGAGTATGGCATAGACCGGAATCTCTGGTTGTAAAATCTGCTCTGTTTCTTTTTATTTGAAGGTACATATATGCCCAGGGTTTTTAAGGTTGCCTTTGAATCCTTTAAGGTGTGTAGAGAGACTTTGGTTTTGTCTGTAAATAATTTTTGCCCTTCAAAGGGAAGTCCTCAACAGTTGCTTGGTTTTCCCTTGGGAACACAGAAAGGTGGAGCTAGGATACATGGTGCATGACCACAGATGTATCAGTGGACCATGCTGCTATGTCTGCAGAGTCAAGAAAGGCAATACTGGTGATGAGAGACTCTTCAGAAATGTCAGCAGGTATACTTTTTGTCATCAAGTTAACTTTCAATAAATTCTGACATTTTTGCAAACAAATTGTATGTGTATTTTGCCTGCAGGGCTGCATAATTGGCCATGCGGAACTGGAATGTGGTGGAAGAGTACGTTTCCTGCCCGAATTGATCTAGCCTTTTCCAGTTCTTATCATATGGGGTCATTCTTGACTTGTGTTGTTTTCCCCTTTGATTGACCGCATTCACCATGAGCAAGTTTGGTGCAGGGTGCATGCATAAAAATTCAGCTCCTTTTGCTGGCGTGTAATACTTTGTCAGACCTCTTACACGAGGGAGGGGCTGTAGCAGGTCTCTGCCAGATTATTTTTGCAGAGTCCTTGATAGCATCATTAATTGGCAGAGCTATCTTTGCCGCTGGGGATGCCTGGAGTATGTGTGAGAGCTTCTGTTGGGTCTCTGGCGGTTGTGCTAGTGAAATGTCCAGGGATTCAGCTACCCTTCTGAAGAGGTCTTGAAAAGATTTGAAATCATCCCCCGAAGTGGGATGTGGTGGCATTATCGTTTTGTCCGGTGATGAAAATGAGATGTGAGTGGGCGGCACAGTGTCACTTTCAGCTGTGTCTTCAGACTCCTCGGTCTCTTCCTATTATGTCTCTGAAGGTGCTGGGACAGTTTGTGAAGGGGGCCATATTGCTTTGGGCCTAGGCGAGTTGGGGGCCTGAAGTTTTGGGCCCTATACATTGCCCACGGATCCCAGTATGGCCAGTTGGATGGGAATGGTATGGGGCGGTGCCCATGGTTGACCATACCAGCCCGGCATATCTGTAGATATTTGGTGATGATAAGGTCCAGGTTTAGGTGAGGAATGGCAAGGAGTGTATATTACTGCCTCAGCCTCTTCTTCCTCATCACTGGAGAAGGGAGGGGCTGATCCACAGGGAGTGGTTGCCAGGCTTGGTCCCGGTGTAGATGGGGCACCGTTGGTCCCGAGTAGAGGAGATTCAGGCATTGAGGCTACTATCAGGTCCACATGAATTGCTGTGGGACTGTGAAGGTCAGTGCTGGGGACAGCGTCGTGCACTGACCAGGAATTTGAGTTGAAGCTGTCGGTGCCAATGACTTAGAGCTGTGCTGCACAGATACAACAGGTGGCACCATTGTACTACTCGGTGCCAAGGTTTTCTTTGGCTCCGTAGATGCCGAGCTGGGAGGTTTGACTTTTCTGTGTGCACCTCCATTAGAGCTTGCCCGCATAGGGTCTTCAGCTCCTTGGGGAGTTTCGGTACTGGATGTTCCCAATGCCTCACAGTCCGGCACTCTCAGTGCCATGGCAGATTTTTCATTTGGAGATTGCTTTCTTTTAGGTGATTCTTGGTGTGGGGATGAGTGTGGCTGCTTTTTGGTAGCATTTCTAGGAGAAGGCTCCTTAGCAGCCGTTGTTGAAGCAGATCCCATCAGACACTGCCACTCGTGCCGTTGGCCAGGAGGCATCCTGGACTCAGGGTCAGAGAGTGGTCTGAGGAATTTCTACATCATAAGGAGCTTCAGTTGGAGATCCTTGGCCTTCCTTGTCCTGCCTGTCAGTTTTTTACAGTGCAGACACTTTTGGGTAATGTGCAGGACCGGCTCTAGGCACCAGCAAATCAAGCACGTGTTTGGGGCAGCACAATTCCTGGGGCAGCATTTTTTTTTCTTTCGCAGTTGTGCTCTCAGAGGGTTTTTTTGTTTTTGTTTTGCTTGGGCTGGCAAAAAACCTAGAGCAGGCCCTGGGAATGTGTGTCTCACCAAGGCAGTGGATACACTGTGCCTGGCTGTCAGGAATTCATATGGGAGAGTCTGCAAGTCAGGCAACATTTAAAGCCAGGTGAGTCAGGCATGCCTGAGAGAGAACGTCTTTGGGAAAAAGAACAGGTTAAACCCTGTTTTTCTTTCTTTCTTCTACTTTTTTTTTTTTTAAGGAAGAGCTGAGTACCTGCCGGAGAGGAAGGGGTAAAGGAGGGAACTATTCAGCTATCTGAAGGGGAAAAAAGAGTGCTGCTGTTGCTCTGACTCAAGCTAAAGCTGGCTGGCTGGCTGCACACTGCTATGGAACTGCTCGGAGTGGCACGAGACAGCTGTGCTGTGTGCCAGGTCCGACCAGGCACTGCTACTACAAATCCCCCATTACAAGCGCAGGGCACTAAGACTCCTAAAGTGAAGCACCCACAGGATCACTGCTTAAAGAAGGGATGTGCTGTTGGTTTGGCTTATAGGTAGGTCCCTAACAAATTCATGGTACATTTTGGTCAATTTGAGTCAATTTCATGGTCATAGGAATTTAAAAATCATAAATGTCACGATTTCAGCTATTTAAATCTTATATTTCACAGTATTGTAATTGTAGCGGTCCTGACGCAAAAAGTCGTCGTGTGTACAGGGGTGGTCACAAGGTTATTGTATTGCCAGCAGCAGCATAGAAGTAAGGATGGCATGTTATGGTATTGCCACCATTACTTTTGTGCTGCTGCCTGAAGAGTGGGGCCCTCGGCAAGCAGCCGCCACTTTCCAGCTGCCTAGCTCGAAGGCAGCAGTGCTGGAGTAAGGGTGGCATGGTATGGTATTGCCGCCTTTACTTCTGCACTGCTGCTGGCAGGGTGCTGCCTTCAGAGCTGGGCGCGTGGCCAACAGCCGCTGCTCTCTGGCCACCCAGGTCTGAAAGTCAGGCAACAGTTAAAATAACCTTGTGACCCCCCTGCAACTCCCTTTTGGGTCAGGTCGCCCAATTTGAGAAATGCTGGTCTCCCCTGTGAAATCGTTTTTCATGGCTGTGAATTTGGTAGGGCCCTACTTATAGGACAGCGACTTAAAAATGATCCTCAGCATTCGTGCAAGGAACTTGCTACCCTTTCCCCTTAGGCCTCATTCCTGTACTAGGCAGGAGTAATCTTGGCTGCCAACAGCAGCCAGCTCTCTCATTAATGCAGAATTAGGTTCTCCCATCTCTCTGTCCTGCTCACCAGCTTATACCTTGTGCTTGTAAGTGCAGTACTCCACACCTGTGCTGTTCAGGATTTAACCACATGATAGTGGGACTATGCCTCTCTTGTGCCTATGTGGAACATCTAGTTGTTCTGCAGCACAACAGTTGTGTAGGCACTGTGCTGTCCCTTTGCAAGATCTTTCAGGACCCCCCAATGGCCAGTCTGCTCAGTAGTCTCTATAAGGAGGGTCATGCTTGGCAAAATTTAAAGCCATGTTTGTTTGTTGCAGGAGGTCTATGATGCATCCACTCATACACCCCTTTGTCTTACTATGAGACTACTCATGAACAAACAACACTACTAGTCAGTGACAGGCAAAAGGAAATGAGTAATTTGTTTTTTGGTGGTTCCACAGAAATTCACATTAAACCTATTTTTGTGCATCCTTAGTAACATTTCAGATTAGGAATAAATACATTGTAAAAATACCTTCTGATCAGAACTTTCAGATGGAACCTACTGTTACCTCTTTTCTATTTTAATCAGTCATCATTTACAATGAAGTTATATTTTATATATTTTAGCACCTCTCCTCCTGAAGGTCTCAAAGCACATTACAAACTATATGCCCTACCCTGAGAGCTTCAGCTCCTTCTGAATCTGACTTTGTATATCCATTAGTCCACTGAAAAGCAGTGTAGAGAATGTAACAAAACAGCACACAGAATGCATCACGCTAGTAATGGGAGGAGACAATTTTGTCAATGACACCAGAGCAAACTGTTCTTATGAAGAGACATGGTGTCTTTAATGTCCAGGCAGGTCAGATACAACTACAGTCCTACCGTCTCATCCAAAATACCCCTAACACAGTGCATGGAACTTAATTTATTTACCTTAAAAGATGACTTAATTAAGCTTGCCAGCATATGAACCTGTGCTTCCAGGATTCTAGATACACCTAAAAGGATGCTTAGACCTCTACAACATCCCCTCGAGGCATTTACAGAGTGCCAATAGGGCAAGTTACCTATTCCCCAGAAATATTTAACTTGAAAGGGTTAGACAATGCTAGGGGCTATTGGAAATTATTTCTCCTTTCCCATTTGCTCATCCCAATTGATTTTGCTCATCTAACACTCAATGCATTGATCAATGTTTTGCCATCTCCTTCATTCAAATGATTCAAACGTCTCAAGCAACATAACCGGCCAGTGACAGATTCTATTGTTCAGAGGTGCTAGAATTTCTTCCCCTTTGGGCAAGGCAACACTTAAATATATCATATAACTTTAAAGGCACCTTGCAGAGTGGGTTGGGTTTCAAAAACTCATTCTAATCCATTTAAGCAGGCTGCTAGGATGGTCATCCTCCTTGCAGCAATTCACAAGGCACAGTAGAAAGCCTCCTCAGAATTCTCCCTGAATGGAAGACATGCATAATCTATTTTAGGCCTAGGTTGTGTCTACACTACAGAGACTATCCTGGCATAGCTATGTTAGTGTAACCCTGTAGTGTAGGCGCAGCCTACACTGATGGAGGGAGTTTTTCCATATGTGTAGGAACACCATCTCCCCAGATAACAACACAGTCTTCTGAAAATACAGCTGCATCTACAATGGGAGATAGATCGGCACACTCAACTGATGTTGCTATGTCTAACTAACTTTTAAGTGAAGTCCAAGCACTGTACTACACACAAACTTGCACTGGTTTAATTAAAGCAGTGAAAACCCATGTGGACATTCTTGTTTTGCTTTAAGAGTGACTTATTCTCAAAGAAGAGTGACTATGAAACCCTTTGCACTGGTTTATCACTTCTGTAATTAAATTGGTACAACTCTGCACGGACAAGCCCAGAATTTTTCACCAAATTGTAGAAACAGCACTTTGACCAGGAAGGCTGGAGGGTGTGTGCAAAAGCTGCTGAGACTTGAGAATGATTAGCTGTCTTTAATGTAAGTGGGTACTTATATTAAGGATGGGTTTTTTTTATGTTTTAATAATACACCAGAGAAAGTGTTTTATTGTTACTAAAAAAAAAAATGGTCTAATCTTTTAGGGCATGGGTTATCCATCTTTGATTTCATAGTGTGGACCAAATGTTAATGGAGAGCCTGGTCTCCTAGATACCTCTCCCGCCATCCACAACCAGACACCTTGTCCACTTCCACTAACAATCAAATATCATCCCTGTGCATGTACAGCAATTATTTACATTTAAAAGTAAGAGTAGGAAAGTATTTAATGTATTAGTAGCCTTTAAAAAAGTGATTTAGCAGCTGGAGAGAAAGAGATAGCACCATGTGAGTGGCCAGCACTCCACTGACCACTACCAAGTGCTCCATAAACCACCAGCCAGAGCTTCATGGGTCGGTCATGATCCATGGACCACAGATCACAAATTATCATTTTAGCGCTTCACAAGCTTTTCAGATTGTGGATGCATCTTCATAGTGAGAGCCAGCAGGTCATCTTTGGTTGTTCAAGAGATATGCAGAGACGTAATTTGCTCAGAAGCAGCTCAGTTTTGTGGAGTGTACTTTGTATGGTACCAGCCCTGTGAAGAAGGGCATGATTGAGTCATCTTTGGACACAGAGATAGTATGTACAGCAATTTGTGCCAGAGAAGCCAGTGCCCAGGCTTCATACATCAGTAGAAATTGGGCAGAGATGGGAAGAGCATTGTGTCACTTGCAGCACTTGTTTCACCCCTTTTGCTTAATGTTGTAGTTTGTTTTTTTTTCCCTTTGTTTTTTGTTTTTTACTCCTGGGGGTTTTGGGTTTCTTAAGCACAGCAAGGCAACTGACAGACACAAAGAACAGCAGTGGTGGCTAGGTGACAATGGATGTACAAGCCATTGAGAAGAGATGTTGGTTATCCGGTTCCAAGGCTGCAACCTGTTTAGAAAGAGTTACCACCATAACAATGCAGTATTTTTGAGTCACAAGACACACTGTAGTCCAACAGCTGCAAAACTAAGCAAGGGTCAGTTATTTTATTGCCCCCACAGGTCATCTTCCAGCCTAGAGGACAAGTATTTGAAATTGGATAAACCTAGCTTGCATAGTGACGTAGCTAGCTGCTCCTCAGTCTTTAAATTCTGCAGAAAGGGTCTCCCAAGCAGCAACCTCACATTTACCACAATGGCCTACATCCCCTCTTTTCTGGTGTACAGACACATACACACACACACTATATAAACAAATTTGGATCCAGAATCTACACATTGAGAAGGAAGACAGCACCACTCAGAAATGGTGGCGCATTCAGCAGCTGTCTAAAGGAGAAATCGCTTTACTTTCTTTTAAACTTGCAATGTTTGTCTTTATTTTTGTTCTTTATATTTTCAAAGTGAAAAGAAATATTATTGAGTCATTTTCTTTCTTTTTTTTAAATATTTGTTCTATGTATTTACAAGCCTTAAAGTCGTTCTAAAGGTTTTGAAAATATCACTAGTACTTTTTTCCCCCAGGGTAGCACTTTGTTTTGAATGAGTTTTTCTTGGAGCACTCTGGTCCACAGCGTTTTTCTCAAATGCATTTCCTTCTGTTCCAAGGTTATGTATGTTTTTATTACTATTTTCTTTTTAATCTCTGAAGCAAGCTGAGAGGCAGGCAGAAAAATAAGAAATAAAAAAAAAAATCTCTCCCTCATGTAGCTTACCCCAAACCCAGTTGAAAGTTTATCTATCATGCTTTGAAACAACACTGAGGTGCAGCTGAAGGGGAGGGAAATTTATTTCTCTGCTTTTTTCTATCATACAATTTGTTTACAGAAACTGCAAATGTAAAAATTACACTGGCATTTGCAGTCCTTAAAATAATAAATTAAAGTTTTCAACTTTTTTTTGCTAAACAGATCTGTTTTTTATAGTATTTTTAAAAAGAAAAGAAAAAATGATTAAAACAGAAAATATTTTCTATAAATAATACATGTATTTTGGTTTAGTGCTCCCGCCCTCAGGTTTGAAGTTTACTTTTTTTTTCCAAGTACCTTTTTCCTCCATGATCACCTTTATGTTTACCTATTTTTTTCCTCTCCCACTCGTGCATATGTGGGGGAAGGAGGGGGTTATGCGTGAGAATTGGCCTTGCTGCACTGTGATTGGCGAAGACGTGAAACTTTTTAAAAAAATACTTAAAATTGTTTCTTTTTTTTGTTTTGTTTTCTGTATTTTAAGTTTTAATTATCCTCTGATTCCTCTTCAGCCTCTCGTAGCCATGTGAAGAACGCTGTGACTGATTTCAGTGCTACTCCTTTCCCATTCTGCTCTCCTGGGTCCTTGCTGCTTTCCCATTTGTAGAAGGCATCCTCTGATATCACCTCCTCGTCATACAGGCAATCAAAAAACATCCGCAACAGATCTGCAAGGGGGAAACATCTGTTTAGTAATGTACAGTAGTTGGTAGACAAGGAAATACAGAAATGATTAGAGATATTGGTTTAAAACCTGAATAAAAGTGGCCTTTATTACAGTTAGAAGTGGAAAAGCAAGTAGGGGGAACTGCTATTAATAGAGGTTGTGCCCTGATTTTGCAGGCTATGAAGGTTGAATACACATTTGCTAAAGTAAAGTTTCCTCTGATGCTACAGAACACGCTGTCATATGCTAAACAGAGGGCTAAAAAGACAGCAGCATGTGCGTGTATACCAGCAAATGGCCATGGAACAGAAACTACAGTGGCCATTCTGAGCTACCTAGTTTCACTAGCTTAGAAATTACGACAGCATCTATGTTACAGATATGGAGATTTCTTACAGTATCCTGGAAAAACCTTACTGAATTAAGTTTAACAATTTTTGGAGTCCATTGCATTAAATGGAAAGGTTATCTATGATTGTGGGCCAGGAATGTACGTAATCTCTCCACGGAGGAAATATGATGTGAACCCTGGGAAGTATTATGAACTTCAAACGACTGTACTGAACAATGTGCCAGACAAGAATGGACTTTGGGGACAAACAGGGTCAAATGATTTGCTTGGGAGAATCTCTAGGGGGAAGTGAATGCAAATTCCTCACCCCGTTTATGCAAAAAGCCAGCCTTTAGAAGTTATGCCTTGAGGAGACCATTGTCTGCTGATTACCTGCTTCCAGAGTCTCAAGATCAAAGGCCCAAGCTGTATAAAGGAAATACTGACCTATTCACGGGTGTTTTAGTTCTGAGCTAAGGCTGTCTATTATAAACATGTAACCACAGAAAAAAACCATTGTGGGTTTGAAGAACTGACTTCCACCAGAGTCCTGCTGGGAGTTGAGATGTGTTGGAGTCTGGTAGGCTTATTATCAGGCATGTAGGTTCTTTTATGGTTTTTAATAAGTTTTCTCTGTAATGCTTTAGTCTTAAGAATAAATGTACTTGCTTAGAAAGGGCTGTGTGGTAACTTGGGACTGCTGGCAATTACAACTGTTCACAGCCTTCGAGGAGAAAGCAAAGTGCAGACGTTGGCCTGTTTAGGCAGCCTGGCTTGCTGGGGATATCACAGTGTAGAGAGGGAACTGTACAGCCTGCAAAAACTCCTGTCAGGAGGGAGAGAAACCCGAGTCTCTAACCAAGAGAGATTATGGCTGAAGACCCAAGAGCCGATGCCCTCAAAGGCTCATGGTGTGGGTGTAGTTGCCCTGAAATGTGACTAAGTAGAGCAATTGCTACTAAATAAAGGAGAGTATTTAAAATTTTTCTTTTTCCTCTCTCCACATTATGGGCATTTCCTTCTTGGCTGCTTATGGTGGCAGCCAATAGAGGAGCTCACCTTCAGCCAGGAGAGTGGGGAAGAGTATTGGTCTAAAGCCATGCACTGTATAATTGGATGCTATAATAGTAGTTTGCCTTCAGCCCACTGGCACCCACCTAACTAGTCTGTTCCCCCTTCAGGAAGAGCACAATCTACCAGACTCTATCTGAGACCCAAATCTAATTCTCCATCGGATTCTTTCCCTTCAGTGCCATATAGTCATTCGTCAAATCCCAAACACAGAAAAACACTTACTAGGAGGCTGATCAAGTTTTACTATTGACGCTTGTAGTGCATAAAGTGCTTGTAATTCCTTCTCGGTGTCTGAGTCCAGGTACTTGAGTAAGACCGGCACTCTCTGCTTGATAACAGCAGTGTCCACACGGAAACTGGAAGAATCCGCTGGAGGGAAAAGAAGAATCAGGGTTACTTTTGGTGGGTCTGAGGCCAGGGGCAGGTTTTTCATCATATTTATTTCTTCAGATAGAAACAACAAACTCAGGTTAGTCAGAAATGGGAAGAGAACTGAAACAGATGGGACATAAAAGAGAATGGGCTATTTCTACGATAGGAACATATCTGTTTCTCAGTGCTTCTCACTCCCCAAGTACAATGAATACTTTCAGAGACTCTGGACCACATTTTCAGCCAGGCCTCTCTACCCAGCCTTCATATATGCACGTGCAAAATTGTACTCACATTATACTGGCTATTTCTATAATAGGAAGAGAAAGTTACTCACCTTGTGCAGTAACAATGGTTCTTCGAGATGTGTCCCCCCATGGATAGGTGTATTTGTGTCCCAGCACCTCTAATCAGACATTTTAGGTAGCAGTGTCTGTTCAGCATGTACATGCGCTCTCCCCCCCTCATGGTCTGCCTCGAAGCTATCTAGCACTGTGTGAAGGAACCCCCCTCAGTTTCTTCTCTACTGCAGAGCCTCTTATAGAGAACTGCGAAGTAGCGGAGACAAGGATGGGTTGTGGAGCACCCATAGGAACACACACCTTGAAGAACCATCGTGTTACTGCACAAGGTGAGTAACTTACTCTTTTTATTCAAGTAGTGTCCCTCTGGGTGCTCCACTGCAGATGACAGGTTTCAGAGTGGTAGCTGTGTTAGTCTGTAGCAGCAAAAACAACAAGGAGTCCTTGTGGCACCTTAGAGACTAACAAATTTATTTGGGCATAAGCTTTCATGGGCTGGAACCCACTTCATCAGATGCATGGAGAGGAAAAACAGGAACAGGTAGGTATAAATACATGAAAAGATGGGAGTTGCCTCACCAAGTGTGAGGTCAGTTTAACAATTAACAGTAGGATACCAAGGGAGGAAAAATAACTTTTGTAGTGGTAATGAGAATGCAAATGACTTCACAATAGCATTCTCCATGGAGGGCTGGGGCTTCAAAGTGGACTCTGTTATTACAGAGAGTACTGTGGAGCTGAAGATGGCATCAAAGGCTGAATCTCCAGTGATCATGTAACGTTCTGTGAAAGTGTGGACAGAAGCCCAAAGTGCTGCTCTGTAGATTTCTGCAATAGGGACATCTTTAAAAAATTTGGCCAAGTTAGAAACTGACCTTGTGGAGTGCGTACAAACTCCAGATGGAGGCAACAGGTTGCACCCTTGATAACAGTGATTAATGCAACCAGAGACCCATTTGGATAGTCTTTAAACCGATAGCACGGAGCCTTTGAATCTTTCCATGAGTGAAAGGAAGAGTTTAGAGGACTTCCTGAAGTCCTTAGTCTTGTCCAAGTAGAGTGCTTCTAACATCTTGGATATGCAGAATTGCCTCCCTGTTATCACAATGTGGTTTTGGGAAAAAAAGGAAGATGGATCTGTTGATTCAAATGGAAAGTGAAGGTAACTTTAGGGAGAAAAGTGGGAGGCAGACTCAGAATTACTTTGTCTTTAAAAAGACCGTGTATGGTGGGTGTGCCATCAGGGCTGCTATTTCTCCTGTGTGCCTAGCTGAGGTGATGGCAGTTAGAAATGCTGTCTTCATGGACAGGTGAAAGAGACAACAGGTTGCCATGGGCTCAGAAGGAGGTCTAGTCAAAGAGCTGAGAAATAGGTTAAGATCCTAGGCTGGAGCAGGTGGTCTCACATGTGGGAAGAGATTCCCAATGCCCTTAAGGCAGTGTTTCTCAAACTTCTGTACTGGTGACACCTTTAACATAGCAAGCCTCTGAGTGTGACCCATCCCCTTATAAATTAAAAACACTTTTCAATATATTTAACACTATTATAAATGCTGAAGGCAAAGCAGGGTTTGAGGTGGAGGCTGACAGCTCATGACTCCCCATGTAATAAACTTGCGACCCCCTGAGGGGTCCCAACCTCCAGTTTGGGAACCCCTGCCTTAAGGAATCTCAGTGAGCGAACACTGAATATCCATCTACCTGACGGTGGAAAGTAGTTATGGCCATGAGATGTACTTAAGGGAACCAGACTTGTCTTGGCCAGAAGGGGGCAATCAGAATAACTCTCGCTTTGTCTCGTTGAATTTTCAACAGGATCCTGGCTAGAAGAGGAAATGGGGAAAGGCATACGAGAGGTCCCTGTCCCATGGGAGGAGGAGGGCATCTCCCAATGAATGTTTCCTCAGGCCTGCCCTGGAGCAGCAAAGAGGACATTTCTTGTTCCAGTAAGTAGTGACGAGATCTGTAGTTGGGATTCCCCAAAGGGCTAATATGTCTCGATGCACCTCTGAGTTCAGTTTCCATTCATGGTCGTGAGAAAAGTTTTGACTGAGACTGTCGGCTGTCACATTCTGTATCCCTGGTAAATAGATGGCTGAGACGAGCACGTTGTGACCAATGCACCAATTCCAGTTTGAGTGCTTCTGTGCAGAGGGAAGGAGATCTGCCATCCTCCTGGCAATTTACGTAAAACATACAGGTCATATTGTCTGTCATGACTTTTGTGTGTGTTCTTGATGAAAGGGAGAAAGTGTGCACAGATGTTCCTGACAGCCTCTAGCTACAAAAGATGGATATGGAAGGTTGCTTCTGTGAAAACCCACTTGCCCTGAACCTTGTGGTCATGTAGATGAGCTCCCCAGCTTAACAGGGAGTCAGAGGTGGTTGCACGAATGGCATGCCTACTCGGACACTGGATGGATCTTTCCACCAGTCTATAAGTGCTTTACTGCAGAGGGCAGTGATAGCAGTTTCGTTAGTCTGTCCCTGGTCGGGGAATAGACAGAACTGAGCCATATCTGAAGACATCTCATGAACATCTGGGCATCTGGGGTGACGAAGATGCATGCTGCCATATGATCAAGCAGCTGTGGGCAGTTCCTGGCCAATGTTTGGGGGCTGGCCTGAACTGTCTCTCTGAAACTTGTGAGGGTGCTGAGGCTGGGTAGCAAGAGGAACGCTCTTGCTTGTACTGTGTAGAGGTTGGCGCCCATAAACTCGTCATTGTACCAGGGACAGTGTTGATTTCTGTAAGCTGAGCTGCAGGCCTAGCTGTGCAAATGTGCACATGGTCATCTGAGTGGCTTGTATGGTGTCCTTGAACAAGGGAGTCCTGAGGAGGCAGTTGTCTAAGTATGGGTAGACAATGCCCAACGTTTGTAGATATGCTGCTATGATGGAGAGAAACTTGGAGAATACTGTGGGTGTGGACAAGAGGCTGAATGGGAGCATTCTGTATGATAATGGACCTGCCCAATGATAAATCATAGGAATCTCCTGTGTGACGGTCGTATCAAGATGTGGAAGTAGGCATCTCGTAGGTTGAGGGCTGAAAACCAACCTCCTTTAGAGCTGGAATAATGGCTGCTAGCATGACCATCTTGAACTTCTGTGCCTTCACATATTTATTTAATGCCCTTAGATCTAGAATGGGTCTCTAATCTCCCTTCACCTTGGGGATCAGGAAATAATGGGAGTAAAATCCCTTGCCCCTGAGTTGTGCCAGGACTGGTTCTATGGCCCCCAGGCATAACAAATGATCTATTTCCTGATGAAGTAAGTTCTCATGAGAAGGGTCCTTGAAGAGGGACAGGGACGGAGAGACAGAATGTGGAGGGACTTGAATGGCATAACCCTGTTAAATAATCTCCTAGATCCATCTGTCAGAGATGATAGTCTCCCAACTGCTGTGAAAGGGGTAAGTAATTTCTGAAGGGGCATGACGTGTGTAGCAGCAGCTAATGTTGAAAGGTTTAATTGTTCAGGTCCTCTACCAACCCATCAAAAGTGCTCAGAAGAGGCAGTCTAAGAGGTCGCAGATTGGGTGCTAACTGCTTCCACTTTAGAACCCTGGGCCTCTTATGCTGCAGCTCATAACAGCACTGAGACAGTGGGTATCGAGGAGGTCATGACCTGTGCTGTGGCTAAGAGCTATATCTTCTCTTCTGTCCTACAGTGTAGATTCCCACGAGCATAATGTGGCCTGGGAATCCCTCAAGGGGTAAAGAAAAAGAGCCTGTCTTCTCTGCAAAGAGTTTGGGAGATCTTGTCTGTAGCTCTTTGGACAACCAGAAAGATGTAGCCAAGAAGCCCACCTCATTACCACCAACACAGACATGGAGCGGGCCGCTGTATAGGCTGCGTCCAGTGCTGTCTGTAGTGCCATTCTGGCTATTAACTGACCTTTCACAATGGCCTAAAACTGTTCCTTTTGTGTCTTCGGTAAATGGTCCAGAAACACATTGTTTTCCGTAATAAAATCATATTTGGCCATGACAGCTCGAGGCAGACTAAACTGAACAGATGCTGCTACCTAAAATCTCCCATTAGAGGCAAAGGGGTGCAGATACACCTACAGTGGAGTGCTCCTAGGGACACAACTCAAAGAACATATTACCTGCTTCTCAATGCTTCCCACTCCCCAAGTACAATGAACACTTTTAAAAACTCTGGACCACATTTTCAGTGAGGCGTCTATCCAGCCTTCATGTATGCATATGAACTTGAATACTCGAACATCGACACCAGGAATCGGCAACGTTTCAGAAGTGCTGTGCCGAATCTTCATTTATTCACTCTGCTTTAAGGTTTCGCGTGCCAGTCATACATTTTAACATTTTTAGAAAGTCTCTTTCTATATGTCTATAATATATAACTAAACTATTGTTGTATGTAAAGTAAATAAGGCTTTTTAATTGTTTAAGAAGCTTCATTTAAAATAAAATTAAAATGCAGAGCCCCCCGGACTGGTGGCCATGACCCAGGCAGTGTGAGTGTCACTGAAAATCAGCTTGCGTGCCGCCTTCAGCACCCGTGCCATAGGTTGCCTACCTCTGATCTACACATAGAGAGGGTGAAAATTTTTTTTTTTCCTGAGATTGGAAATAATTACAAGGACGTTTTTCTTTCAAAAGACAAACAGGAATAGAACATTAAATCACAAATAAGAAAACCAAAGTATATCAAAGCCTGCTAGAAGTCCAGAAAATCCCCCACAGGAAGAGTTATCTGTAGAAAAATATTCAGCAGCTTTTAGTCAGCATATAAACCAAAGAGCATGATAGAGAAAATCTGAGCAAAAATATATAAACCTAGATAGAGATGATAGAAAACAAAACCAGAACAAGACATTACTGATATTCAAAGAGCAAGGATTATCAGGAAACCTCTAAACATGAATGATAAAATCCTGCAGCATCTAGAGTTTAACAGTAGGTGGTATCAAGATTATACTCTCCCTGGATTTTGTCCTCTCTGAAATCCATGCAACAGTGAGATGAAATTCAATTACACCCATCCCAAGATCAAACACTTGAAAGAAAGAATGGTTTTTAAAAGGCTGAAACCTCACAGACAGTTAAATCCAGACACCTGTAAAACAGTAGTTGCTTTGTTAGCACATAAGACGGTTACTCACCTTTGTAACTGTTGTTCTTCGAGATGTGTTGCTCACATCCATTCCAGGTAGGTGTGCGCGCCGCGCGTGCACGTTCGTCGGAAACTTTTTACCCTAGCAACTCCAGTGGGCCGGCAGGTCGCCCCTGGAGTGGCGCCGCCATGGTGCTCGATATATACCCTTGCCGGCCCACCCGCTCCTCAGTTCCTTCTTGCCGGCTACTCCGACAGTGGGGAAGGAGGGCGGGTGTGGAATGGATGTGAGCAACACATCTCGAAGAAAAGACGGTTACTCACCTTTGTAACTGTTGTTCTTCGAGATGTGTTGCTCACATCCATTCCAGTTAGGTGTGCGCGCCGCGCGTGCACGTTCGTCGGAAACTTTTTACCCTAGCAACTCCAGTGGGCCGGCAGGTCGCCCCCTGGAGTGGCGCCGCCATGGCGCCCAATATATATCCCTGCCGGCCCACCCGCTCCTCGGTTCCTTCTTGCCGGCTACTCCGACAGTGGGGAAGGAGGGCGGGTGTGGAATGGATGTGAGCAACACATCTCGAAGAACAACAGTTACAAAGGTGAGTAACCGTCTTTTCTTCTTCGAGTGATTGCTCACATCCATTCCAGTTAGGTGAATCCCAAGCCATACCTAGGCGGTGGGGTCGGAGCGAGAAGTCGCGGCATGGAGCACTGCAGATCCGAAGGCCGCGTCCTCTCTAGACTGCTGGACCAGGGCGTAGTGGGAAGCAAAGGTGTGGACCGATGACCAGGTCGCTGCCCGACAGATTTCCTGGATGGGCACACGGGCGAGGAAAGCCAGCGACGACGCCTGCGCCCTGGTAGAATGCGCAGTCACACGGCCCGTAGGGACATGGGCCAAGTCATAGCAGGTCCTGATGCAGGACGTTACCCAAGAGGACAACCTCTGGGAGGAGATAGGAAGCCCTTTCATGCGGTCCGCTACTGCCACGAAAAGCTGGGGGGATTTGCGGAAGGGCTTGGTCCTCTCCACGTAGAACGCGAGAGCTCTACGGACATCAAGCGAGTGGAGCTGCTGCTCCCTGCCTGAAGAGTGAGGTTTCGGGAAAAAAACCGGAAGGAATATCTCTTGGTTGACGTGGAAGGCTGAGACCACCTTGGGGAGAAAAGCAGGGTGTGGTCTCAGCTGCACCTTGTCCTTGTGGAAGACCGTATATGGGGGGTCTACCACAAGAGCCCGGAGTTCCGACACCCGTCTAGCTGAGGTGATAGCTACTAGAAAGGCCGTCTTCCAAGAGAGGTAAAGCAGGGAGCAAGTGGCTAACGGCTCAAAGGGGGGCCCCATGAGCCGGGACAACACCAGGTTAAGATCCCAGGTTGGAGCAGGGGGACGGACGTTAGGGTATAAACGTTCCAACCCCTTAAGGAATCTAGACACCGTCGGGTGAGAAAAAACAGAGCGACCATCCGCACCCGGATGAAAGGTGGAGATAACTGCCAGGTGGACCCGCAAAGACGATATCGCCAGGCCCTGTTGTTTGAGGGACCAAATATAGTCTAAGATATTGGCCACCGAAACTTCCATAGGGCGGAGACCTTTCTCCACGCACCAACAGGAGAAACGCTTCCACTTGGCCGAGTATGTCGCTCTAGTGGAAGGCTTCCTGCTGCCCAAAAGTACCTCCCGTACCGGGGTGGAGCAGCGCAGTTCAGAACTGGTCAGCCACGCAGGAACCACGCTGCTAGGTGCAGCGATTGCAGGTCCGGGTGACAGAGAGTCCCGTGTTCCTGGGTGATCGGGTCTGGGTGAAGGGGCAGGGGAACTGGGTCGGCTATGGCCAGGTCCAGCAGCATGGGGTACCAATGTTGCCTGGGCCATGCCGGGGCTACCATGATCACGCGAGCCCTGTCCCTGCGCACCTTCAGAAGGACCCTGTGGACCAGTGGGAACGGGGGGAACGCGTAGTACAAGTGGGTCGTCCACGGAATGAGGAAGGCATCCGCTATAGACCCGGGCTCCCTGCCCTGAAAGGAGCAGAACGCCTGGCATTTCTTGTTTCCCCCGGACGCGAAGAGGTCCACACGGGGATAACCCCACCTCTGGAAGATTGAGAGGGCGACGTCCGGGCGAAGGGACCACTCGTGTGATAGGAAGGATCTGCTCAGGCGATCCGCCAGCGTGTTCCGTACTCCGGGGAGGAAGGAAGCCGTGAGGTGAATGGAGTGGGCTACACAAAAGTCCCCGAGTCGCATTGCCTCGTGACATAGGGGAGAGGATCTGGTGCCGCCCTGCTTGTTGATATAGTACATGGTCGTCGTGTTGTCGGTAAACACCGCGACACAACGACCTCGAAGCTGGTGACAGAACGTTTGACAAGCAAGGCGGACCGCTCTCAACTCCCGCATGTTGATGTGCAGCTTCACCTCCTGCGGGGACCACAGGCCCTGTGTTCTCAGGGTTCCCAGGTGGGCTCCCCAGCCGAGATCTGAGGCATCCGTTGTTAGGGACACCGAAGGCTGAGGTGGGTGGAAAGGGAGCCCCGCACACACTACGGACTGGTCTAGCCACCAGCCGAGAGAATCTAACACCCCCTGGGGGATTGTGATCAGCATGTCTAGCGGTTGCCTTGCCGGCCGGTAATGTGCGATGAGCCACAACTGGAGGGGCCTCATGCGGAGCCGAGCGTAACCGGTCACAAATGTGCATGCTGCCATGTGGCCTAACAGGGTTAGGCATGTCCGTATTGATGTCAAGAGGGCTGCCCGCAATCGCTGAACGATCGCCGACAACGCCTGGAACCTCGGTAACGGCAGAAGAGCCCTGGCCACGGTGGAGTCCAGGACGGCCCCGATGAACTCCACCCTCTGCGTGGGGAGCAGGGTGGACTTGTCTATGTTGATCATGAGGCCCAAGGTAGCAAACAGGCCGGTGATCCTGCGGACGTGGCTGCAAACCTGTAGTTCCGACGTGCCCCGAATTAACCAATCGTCTAGGTAAGGGAACACGTGGATACGACTGCGTCGAAGATGTGCCACAACGACTGTCATGCATTTTGTGAATACCCTCGGGGCCGTAGAAAGGCCAAATGGGAGGACTGCAAATTGGTAGTGAAGGCGGCCCACCACGAATCGAAGGAAACGTCTGTGGTGTGGCCAAATGGCAATGTGAAAATAAGCGTCCTGCATGTCGAGGGCGGTGTACCAGTCTCCCGGATCCAGGGATGGGATAATGGTCCCCAGGGATACCATGCGGAACGTCAACTTCACTAGGTATTTGTTGAGCTCTCGCAGGTCGAGGATAGGCCTGAGGCCTCCCTTGGCCTTGGGGATCAGAAAGTAGCGGGAATAAAACCCCTTGCCTTTCTCGTTTTCCGGAACCGCCTCTATAGCTCCTTTGTTGAGGAGCGTCTGTACCTCCTGTCGAAGGAATTGCTCGTGAGAGGGGTCCCTGAAGAGGGACGAGGAAGGGGGGCGGGAGGGAGGAAATGATATAAACTGCAGGCGGTATCCCGTCTGCACCGTGCGTAAGACCCAGCGGTCCGATGTTATATGGGTCCACGCCGGGAGGAAAAACGAAAGGCGGTTGGAAAATGGGGGGGAAGGATCCGTGGGGAAAACTGTTACTGCGCCCTCGGGCGCACCTTCAAAACGAAGGCTTGGGCCCAGGCGGGGGCTTAGAGGAGCTTTGGTTCTGCCCCCCCTGGTTCCCCGAATGTCTACGCCTTCCATTCCTGCCACGGCGCCTATTGAGGTCCTGCCGTTGGCGGAACTGGGGGTATGGCCTGCGCTGCTGTTGCTGCTGTGGCCGGAAGGGTCTGCGCTGCGTTCCCGGCGTGTGCATCCCGAGGGAGCGCATAATGACCCGATTGTCTTTGAGACTCTTAAGTGTGGGGTCTGTCTTTTCTGAAAACAGGCCCTGGCCTTCGAACGGGAGGTCCTGGATGGTGTATTGGAGCTCCGGTGGAAGGCCAGAGACCTGAAGCCAGGAGATACGGTGCATCGTTACCCCCGAGGCGAGGGTGCGGGCAGCCGAGTCTGCAGCGTCCAAAGAAGCTTGCAACGAGGTTCGTGCAACCTTCTTGCCCTCGTCCAGAATGGCCGCAAATTCCTGGCGGGCCTCCTGTGGCAGCAGCTCTTTGAATTTGTCCGCTGCCACCCACGAGTTGAAAGCATATCTGCTGAGCAGGGCTTGTTGATTTGAAACCCTGAGCTGAAGGGCCCCAGCCGAATAGACCTTGCAGCCGAGGAGGTCCATACGCCTGGCCTCCTTGGATTTGGGGGCTGGAGCTTCCTGTCCGTGGCGCTCCCTCTCGTTCACCGACTGCACCACCAGGGAACATGGTGTCGGGTGGACGTGGAGGTACTCGTAGCCCTTGGAGGGGGCCATGTACTTCCTCTCGACGCCCCTCGCCGTAGGGGGGATGGAGGCCGGTGACTGCCAGATTGTATTGGCGTTGGCCTGGATCGTCCTAATGAAGGGTAGGGCGACCCTGGTGGGAGCATCAGATGAGAGGATGGTGACGATAGGGTCCTCGATCTCAGAGACCTCCTCGGCTTGCAGGCTCAGATTCTGAGCTACTCGCCTAAGGAGGTCTTGATGCGCCCTGAGATCCAACGGAGGAGGGCTACTGGAGGAGGTGCCAGCCACCGCTTCGTCGGGGGAGGAGGATGAGGAGACCCCCGGCAAGAAAGTGTCCAGTGGGGGGTCCCCCTCAGCCCTCGCCTCTGTCTCAGGAGCAAGAGCAGGGTCTTGCTGCTTCGATCCTTCCTCTCCATCCGGGGAGGGAGGGGGGCGAGACAACGAAGCCTCTGGCACCCTGTGTTCCGCTGTTGCAGGCCTAGCAGGAAGCTGTTGGGGGCCCTGGGCTTGATGGTATGCCCAGGGGGTCCAAAACCCCCACTGCTGCGGACCCTGGTCCTGTTGCGGAGGGTCCTGAAACAATGCCGCCTGCCTGTCGGTGCCCAGCGCATACACGCTGTCTGCTTGAGATGACACCGACAGCTGCCTAGAAGGCCATGGCGGGGCCGACCTCGGCTGATAATGGTCTGCGCGGGTCGGCACCGAAGATCTTCTCGGTGCCGGGGATCGGTACCGGGAGTCATAGCGGCGCCGGGATCGGGACCGGGTTCTGTCTCGGTGCCGGGATCTGGAACGGTACCGGCCGCTGCTTCGGTGCCGGGATCGGGACCGGGACCTGCCACCGACGCGGTGCCGGGGGGTCGACCGGGACCGGGACCTGCCACCAGCTCGGTGCCGGGAGGTCGACCGGCGCAGTGAGTGACGGCGAGACTGGCTCCTAGAGTCACGGTGCCGGTATCGACGGCTGGAGTCAGACCGCGACCGTCTGGAGGTCGATCGGTGCCACGAGTGCGACCGGTACCGCCGAGGGGAGCGGTGCCGGGACTGCGAGCGGCGGCGGGATCTCGAGCGACCGTGGTGTCAGGACCTGGATTGCGAGCGCGAGTCCCGAGACGGTGCCGTCATCATGGGCTTGCCCCTAGATGCTACCCGCACCGGAGGTACCGGGGGTGGCGGCTGAGTAGACTCAGTTAGGGCGATAAGGTCCCGTGCCGAGGCGAAGGTCTCTGGAGTGGATGGGACCAATAGCTCAACCCCAGATCTTATGGGGGAGCTTGGCGGCACCGGACTCGACGGACCCACCGGGCCCGGAGTCGACGGTGCCGGTAGTGCCGCGGCCGATGTCGATGCCGGGCGCTCCATTTGGGTCTGCCTGGCTGGAGTAGCAGATGTTGACGGTCTCGCCTCTGCACCCGGTGCCAGGGAAGGTCGGTGCCGGGGAGTCTTCCCGGTGCCGGTGCGATCCGGTGCCGGCGCCGAGATCACGGCCTGTGAAGCTGTTGGGTCAAGTGCCGCCTCCATTAGGAGAGTCCTGAGTCTCTGGTCTCTCTCCTTCTTTGTCCTGGGCTTAAAAGCCTTGCAAATGCGGCACTTGTCCGACCTGTGCGATTCCCCCAGGCACTTCAGACACGCGTCGTGGGGGTCGCTGGTTGGCATAGGCTTTTTACAGGCCGCACACTGCTTAAAGCCCGGCGAACCAGGCATGAGCCCGGTGCCGGGTGCCGGGAAGGGCTACAGCCCAGGCTGGCGAACAACTATATACAATACTATTTACACTACAACTAATTAACTAACTATACTTAACGATCTACTAACAACTGTAATAATAACGGTAGTTAACAAGGAGAGCTAGGGACGTGGAGGACAGCTATGCCGCGCTCCACAGTTCCAACGACCGACACGGCGGTAAGAAGGAACTGAGGAGCGGGTGGGCCGGCAAGGGTATATATCGAGCGCCATGGCGGCGCCACTCCAGGGGGCGACCTGCCGGCCCACTGGAGTTACTAGGGTAAAAAGTTTCCGACGAACGTGCACACACGGCGCGCACACCTACCTGCAATGGATGTGAGCAATCACTCGAAGAAGAATCTCATGATTCCTGTTATCTTAGAGGAAAATAACAGCAGCATTTAAGCCACATAAATTTACTTTTCTCTGGTATCAAACTTTGAAAGTGAAATGCTGCAAAGATTTTAAATCCAATTTTGTATTTAGAGTACCAGAAAAAACCAGAACCTGTTTCAGAATAGCATCTAGTGGATTTTCATCTACATCGGAAAATCAATAATCAGGCATAATTCAACAGAGGTGGAAGTCCCTGCTCAAGGGGGACCCAGGTGCTGCAGATAAAGACTTGAGGGGCACTGGCAGACCTATGTTTGGGAAGGGGCAGCTGGCACACCTCTCCTGCACTATGACTGGCTCTTGACAGTGTATCAGTACTTCACTTTCTTCAGCACTAAAACTGTACAAAAAATCTAGATGCACAATTTGTATGAAGGTTAGCCAGCCTCAAACAGAAAAATAAGTGATTAAAACCCAAGTAATCTGTAAATTCATTACTTTCATATTTGATTGTTTTGTACAGCCTTATCTTGAAAGTTACTCACCTATAATGGCTGCTTTACAAACTGCTGTCATTAAAGCTCTAAGAAATGTAGGTGAACTCATCTGGCCTTCATCTAGATTAGCCTGAAATCAAGGGTAAATGGACCAGTTAAAAGCACTCTAATGTACAACAGAAACTGTTTCCAAAATCCACTACTGAATTTGGCACTAAGTGAAAGCTGCTGCAGTAGGAATCCAATTAATCCCTTGTGTGAAAATTCATCTTCCCCATTAAACTTCTTGAAAATAGCTCAGCGGTGTTAATGTTTGCCAATATATCTCCTGTAATCAACACTACAATCTATTTAACTACACATGTTCACTATTCATTTAGCTAGAGAAACATTCTGAATTAATACTTGGCATTTATATAACATTTTACCTTTCCAAAATGATAAACAATTTTTAATTAGTCACACTACACAATACCCTGTAAGATGAGTCTTATCCTCAGATTGGATTGGACAGATTGGAAACTGACAGAGTGGTTAAATGACTTTCCCAAATCTACAAGAGAACTGATGGCAAAGTCAGGACCAGAACCAGAACTGAGATGTTCCCAGACTTTCAGTCTTGTGATCTCTCCTCCAGACCATGCTGATTCTACAGCAGTAGAAAAATGACCTGTTTCTGACAAACTGTGTTAACAACAGAGAGATGAAATGGTGCTGACCTACATTTAATTGCAAGCATACATCAAGATAAGAACAGCCATACTGGGTCAGACCAATGGTTATCCTGTCTCTGACAGTGGCCAGTGCCAGACGAGGGAATGAACTGAACAAGGCAAATTTGAGTGATCCAGTCCCAACTTTTGGTAGCTGGAGGTTCAGGGACACCCAGAGCATGGGGTTGCATTACCTGATCATCTCAGTTAATAGCCATTGATGGACCAATCCTCCATGAACTTCTCTAATTCTTTTTTGAACCCAGGTATACTTTTGCCTTCACAATATCCCATAGTAATAAGTTCCACATCTTGACATTGCATTGTGAGAAGAACTTCCTTTTATTTGTTTTAAACCTATTAATTTAACTGAATAAAAATCAGTTACTAACCTGTAACTGTTGTTCTTTGAGATGTGTTGCTCATGTCCATTCAATGTAGGTGTGTGCTCGCCCCAAACACTGCCGCTGGAAAGTTTTCCCCTCAGTAGTATCTGTTGGGTCAGTTCTGGTGTCCCCTGGAGTCGTACTCTCATAGCGCCAGATACAGGGCCCTGCCACCCCCTCTGTTTCTCCTTCCTGGCTATCTCCAACAGAGGAGTGGGGGTGAGAATCAAGGCCATCCTTAGGCATATGCAGCATATGCAGCTGCATAGAGCACCTGAAAATTTGGGGCACCACTAGGATCATAGGCACTGACTTCTCATCGTGCTGGGGGTGCTCGACCTCCTGCCTTCGCTCCAGCCCTGGAGCACCCACCCATGGAGTCCCCACCTATGACCGAGACAGCAGGTAAGAGCGGGTTGGCTCCCGCACACCCAGTGCGCGCTGCAGTCTCCTTACTAAGCAGAAGGCAGAGACCATATTCACAGAGCCGAATGCATCGGCCTAGGGGCACCAGTTGTGCCGGCATAGGGGCACCAGTTTAAGAATACTGTATAGGGCCCCATAAATTCTAAGGACGGCCCTGGTGAGAGTGGGGGCTTTGGAATGGACATGAACACTCATAGACTCATAGACTCATAGACTCATAGGTCAGAAGGGACCAATCTGATCATCTAGTCTGACCTCCTGCACAAGGCAGGCCACAGAACCCCACCCATCCAATTTTATACAACCCCTATCCCAGGACCGAGTTATTGAAATCCTCAAAAATGGTTTGAAGACCTCAAGCTGCAGAGACACCACCAGCAAGCGACCCGTGCCCCACGCTGCAGGGGAAGGCGAAAAACCTCCAGGGCACCTGCCAATCCGCCCTGGAGGAAAATTCCTTCCCGACCCCAAATATGGCGATCAGCTAAACCCTGAGCATGTGGGCAAGAGTCACCAGCCAGCACCCAAGAAGGAGTTCTCCGCAGCAACTCAGTACCCATCGCATGCAACATCTCCCCGCAGACCATTGAGCAGACCTGTCTGGTGGTAATTCAAGAAGCAGAACACCACATCTCAAAGAACAACAGTTATGGAAGGTTAGCATTTTTTATTTCTTCGAGTGCTTGCTCATGTCCATTCCAATGCAGGTGACTCCCAAGCAGGTACAGGACGAGGGTTCGGCGTTCATTGACAAGCAGATTGTAGCACCACTCTGCCAAATCCAGCATTGTCTCTGCCCTGATGAGTTATCGCACAGTGTGATGCAAAAGTGTGGACCAAAGAGCATGTTCCTGCTCTACAGATGTCCTGGATTGGGAGCTCTGCCAGGAATGCAGCTGAAGATGCTCGTGTCCTTGTGGAATGTGCCATCAGGGATGGAGCAGTGATCTTCGCTAGGTCATAGCATGTGCAGATACAAGAAGTGATCCACAATGAAATTCTCTGGGCTGAGACTGGAAGGCCTTTCACCCTGTCTGCCACCACCAAAAAGAGCTGTGTAGTTTTTTTGAAACGATTTAGTCCTTCTATGTAGAAAGCAAGTGCATGTCTGACATTTAGTGAGTGAAATCTCTGCTTCTGGCTACTGGCATGTGAAAATATAGGCAGAATTTCAGTCTCTTATCCCTGTCCTTCTGAGTGCAGAAGACTAGAAGAATATGTCCAGGTTACTATGGAATAGTGAAACAACCTTCAGGAGGAGGGCTGGGTCAGGGGGCAGCTGGACCTCGTCCTTGAAGAATACCATGTAAGGAGGTTCTGAAGTAAGGACCCTAATCTCCAACATCTTTCTCTAGCCGTAGTCACGGCCACCAGAAAGGCCATCTTCCAGGACAAGTAGAGGAGAGAACATGTTGCCAGTGGCTTGAATGGGGGACCCATAAGCCTCAACAGTACCAGGTTGAGATCCCAGGTTGGTATTGGTTGTAGCACTTGGGGGTACAGTCTGTACAGGCCTTTGAGGAAATTACTTCAGATCAAGTTTACAAAGATGGACCAGCCATTTACCCAGAATGAAATGCCCAAAGTGCAGCCAAGTGGACTCTTATCAATGACACTGAGAGCCCTGGCTGCTTCAGGTGTAGTAAGTAATCCAGAATGAGTGGCACTGATGACCGCATGGATAAAACACCTTTCTGTGCTGACCAGACAGAGAACCTTTTCCCCTTTGCCAGGTATGTAGCTCTAGTGGACGGTTTCCTGATCCCTAAAAAGACCTCTCAAACCAGGGGTTCAGCCATGGAGCTTCCAGGCCATGAGATGAAGGGACTCGAGGTTTGGATGATGTAGATGGCCATGGTCCTGGAAGATCAGATCTGGAAATGGAGGCAAGCTGATGGGTGTTTCTACCAAGAGGTCCAGAAGGCTGGTAAACCACTGGTGACATGGCCAGGCTGGAGCTGTCAGGATCAGACTTGTTCCTTCCTTTCCGACTTTCAGCAGGACCTTGTGTATGAGCGGAATGGGAGAAAATGCATAAAAGAGATGGTCCTTCCAAGGAGGAAGAAACATGTCTGTGAGTGAGCCCAGGCTGTGATTCAGGAAGGAGCAGGAACTGCAGACACTTCCTGTTGTGTCTCGTTGCAAACAAGTCTATTTGGGGATCTCCCTGCCTCTGAAGAATGTCCTTCACAACGTCTGGGTGAATGAACCACTCATAATTGGAGAAGGATCTGCTGAGACAATCCACTAACTTGTTCTGTGTGCGGAAGATAGGAGGCTTTGCATGGACTGAATGGGTTATAGAGAATTCCCACAGGCAAAGGGCTTCCTGGCATAGGTGAGAGGAGCACGCTTGACCCAGTTTGTTTAGGTAGAACATCACTATTGTGTTGTCTGTAAGTACCAACATGCATTTGCCTTCCAGGTGGGGCTGGAAGGTTTGGCAGGCAAGGCACATTGCTCTGAGTTCCCCCGTGTTGATGTGTAGCGAGAGCTCTACCTGGGACCAGAGGCTCTGGGTTCTGAGTACACCTACTGAGCCCCCCAACCCAGCACAGATGCATCAGTAACAAGAGACACTGACAGATGTGGTCTTGAGAATGGGACACCTACAAATACTGTCCTTGGGTCCAACCACCAAGGGAGAGTGGTGATTAACAAAGAGGGAAGTGTGAGAACCATGTCCAAGCAATTTTGGCCTGGCTGGTACACTGACGCTAGCCAAGTCTGGAGAGGTCTAGGTCGTAATCTTGTATGCTGCACCACTTAAGTGCATGAGGCCATGTGCCCCAGGAGTTTTACACAGTTTCTTGCCATGGTGAATGGGGTGGTTTCTAAGGCTCTCTATGATCGTGCCTAGGGCCTGGAACCTGGTATCCAGAAGGCTCTGGCCTGGACTGAGTTGAGGACCATCCCTATAAATTCTATTCTTTGAACTGGTGAGAGGGTCAATTTCTGCATGTTTATCAACAGGCCTATCTTCTTGAAGGTTGACAGTATTAACCAAACATTTGCCTCCACTTGGGCCTTGGTCTGACCTTTGATCAGCCAGTCATCGAGGTACAGGTAAACCTGAGTACTTTGCTTCCTCAAGAAGGCTGCAATGACTGCCAGGAACTTCGTGAATACCCAAAGGGCTGCTGACAGGCCGAAAGGGAGCACAATAAACTGGTAGTGTACTTGATTCACAATGAATCAGAGGAAATCTTCTGTGACCTTGAAAGATTGAAATGTGGAAATAAGTGTCCTTTAAGTCGAGGGTGGCATACCAGTCCTCTAGATCCAGAGAAGGGATAATGGAGGCCAAGGAGACCTTGCAGAACTTCAGCTTCTTTATAAATCTATTGAGGTTTTACATATCTAGGATGGGTCTGAGACTGCCATTGGCCTTCGGGATTAGGAAATAGCAGGAGAAGAACCCTCTGCCCCTTAGCTCTGGAGGAACCTCCTCTACTTCTCCCACCTTCAAGAGCATCCACACTACCTGGGCTAGAAGTTGCTTGTGAGAAAGGTCCCTGAAGAGGGATGGAGAGGGAGGGTGGGAAGGAGGGGAACAACTGAAGTGAATGATGTATTTCAGTCTTACCGTGTGTAGCACCAAGCGATCTAAGGTAATGTGGGCCCTTGCCTGATACAAGTGGGATACAAGTGGGATAACTGATCCTCAAAAATTGGGGAAGACGGATCCATACAGTGTCCTGGTACGCCATCCTCAAGTGTGACCTCAAAAGGCCTGCTTAGACACCAATGATTGTTTGGTGGGGCCGGGCACGTGGGCAGACAAGGACTGGGGAGGAGGCCGCCTCTTATAGCTTCTATCCTGTCTCTTACTGTAGTGCTGCCTAGACTAAGGTGGGTAGAAACATGGCAATGGTTGGGACTAAAAATGCTTCCTAGATGGAGCCAGTGTGTGTAGCCCTAGGGATTTTAGGATGGCCCTAAAATCCTTCAGACTATGTAATTTAATGTCTGTCTGCTCTGAAAAGAGTGACAAGCCCTCAAAGGGGAGGTCCTGCACCATTTGCTGCACTTCCAGGGAAGGCCTGAGGACTGCAGCCATGAGCTCTTCCTCATAATCACAACCAAAACCATGGTTCATGCTATGGAGTCTACTGCATCCAAAGCCACCTGAAGCGATGCTTCTGCCACCACTCTTCCTTCTTCAACCAACACCGAGAATTCGGCTCTGGATTCCTATGGCAACAGCTGCCTGAACTTAGACACTGAACTCCAAGAATTAATGTCATAGCGTAGACCTTTCTGCCAAAAAGATCTAACTTTTTGGGATCCTTGGTCTCTGGAGTTGGTCCTTGTTACCTGTGTGCTCTGGTTCGTTCACCGCTGTAACCACCAGTGAACCCGGAGGAGGCGGAGTATATAAGAATTTGAATCCCTTGGATGGGATGAAGTACTTCTTCTCCATCTTCTTTGCTGTAGGTTGCAGAGATGCTAGTGTCTGCCACAAAGCTTTTATAGGGTCCAAAATGGCATCGTTAAGTGGCAAAGCCACTTGCAATGGATCGGATGGTGCCAGGATATCCACTAGAACATGGGAGGACTCTGAAATATCCTCTGCCTGAATTGTCAGGTTTGAGTTACTCTCTTGAGAAGCTTCTGGTGTGCTCTGTAGTGATCCTGAGAGGGGGCTATAGATCACAGTTGCCAACTTTCACATGGTAAATAAGCAGCCAGACTTTCACAATAAGCCAAAAATCAAGCTAATTCCATTTCAAAACAAGGCCAAAATAAGCCAGTCCCTAAAACCCCAACACTCTATGTGGCCAGATCCCCCTGGCATGCAGACTGTGTTGGGCCTGCTGTGCACCCCTGACTCTCTCCCCTCCTTGCACCTGTTTTCCCCCTCTGCCAGGAGCCAATCGAAAAAAAAGAAGCAAGCTACAACAAGTTTCAAGCCAAACAAGCAACAAGCTACAAGCAAAAACCTAGCCTACAAGCAACTCACAAGTCAATTAAGCCAAACACAAGCCAAATTTCTGTGTTTTTTCCGCAAGTTTGGCATGTTTGCTATAGATGTTCCTGCCACTGCCTCATCAGACTAGGAAGAAAAAGAAGTCTGCATAGCCATGGAGCACTGTTCTCCTTCTGCACCAGAAGGATCTCATGGTGCTGTTACTGGGGGCTTGGTACTGTGCTCGGTACCAGTAGACTATTCGTACACCATAGGAGCTCTACACTCCAATACAATGGAGTATGATCTCCTGGACTGCAATCCTTGGACTAGTGAAAATGCCCTGGGAGTTCAAAAAGGCCATTGTCTGGGCATTTGGCACTGTGCTGGTGGCCAGGCCATTGGCAGGATACCCTGGCTCTTGTCAGCCGTTGGGTAGAGCCAGTTGGAGAGATGTCAGCTCCTGCGGGAGGTGTAAGACTCCATCTTCAAGTCTGACTCAAGAAGTTGCTTCTTGGTGACCAAAGCAGAACAGTACCAACTGGTGCTGGAGAGTGGTGCCTGGAGTGGGGAAACCAGTGCTGCACCATCATGGCAGTTTTCCGTTTTGACAGCACTTGGGGCCTCGGTGCCGTGGTTGACCTTGTTTCTGGTGCCAACAATGACAGTTCCCAAACAGTGGGAGATGGCGGTACTGGGAGTGATGCAACTCCCTTGCTGTCTCAAATGCCTCTGGTGTGGATAGTAGTGCCAGGACTGTACTCTGGTGGCTCTCTCTTGGTGGAGAGTCAAACAGTGCCACACTCGACAGATCCGGGGCTAGAGTCAACAGTGCCACGCAGGCAGCTGGCTTCTGAGTGGCGTGGCATGGTGTCTCACTCTGCCTGGCTCTCTGCGACTGGTGGACCTTGGCGTTGGGGAGTGCCTCCTGTCCATCTTCTTCTGCTTCTTTCTTGCACCAGTGATGGAGAGCAGTGCCGAGAATCCCATGGAGGAGTAGACTTCTGCACCAGAGGTGACTGATTGAGTGGAGAGTCCCAGGACTGAAGAGGAGTCCTTTCTTGATGCCAGAGAGGCTGAACTACGGTGCCTTTTCATCAGAGACACCAGAGCATTTCTCACCAGGGTAGAAGTGCTCAGAGCTGAGTTGGTGTAGCTTGGCTCTGAGGGGGGACGGAATGCTGCCTCCATGAGGAAGAATTTCAGTCTCTTATCCCTGTCCTTCTGAGTGCAGAGCCTGAACCCTTTACAAATTCTACAGTGCTCTTGCATGTGGGACTCCCCCAAACACTTAAGGCAGCTAGAATGGGGATCACTGCTAGGCACTGGCTTGTGGCATGGCGCACACTGCTTAAACCCCAGGGATCAAGACATGCCCTGGTGCTGAGAGGTGTTAACACCACTAAGCAGGGTTCTCTAACTGAAATACTAAAAACTGGAACCAAAACTTAACCACTAGTGAATAACTATATACAAGAAGTCGAAAAAGTCCACTGAGAGGAGTACTTGCGAAGAACAAAAGGACAAGCTGACATTCCAGCAACCATCACAGGTGGTAAGAAGGAACTAAGGGGACCCTGAGTCAGCAGGGCCTTATATACTGGTGCTATGAAGGCATGACTTCAGGGAGTCCCAGAGCCAACCCGACAGATACCACTGAGGGGAAAACTTTCCCGCAGCAGTGCCCGGGGCGAGCATATACCTACGCTGAAATAGACATGAGCAAGCACTCAAAGAAGAATCCCTAGTTCTTGTGTTATGTGAAGAGGTAACTATCACTTCCTCATTCACCTTCTCCACACCATTCATGGTTTTACACATCTCTATCATATCCCCATGTCCTCTCTTTTCTAAGCTGAACCATCCCAAACCTTTTAATTTCTTCTCATATGGAAGCTGTTTCATACCCTTGATCATTTTTGTTGCCCTTCTCTGCACCTTTTCCAATTCTAATGTATCTTTTTTGAGAAGGGGTGACCAGAACTGCACACAGTATTCAAGGTGTGGGCATACTGTGGATTTATATAGAGGTAATATCATATTTTCTGCTTTATTATCTATCCCTTTCCCAATGGTTCCTAACATTCTATTAGTTTTTTTAACTGTCTCTACACAATGAGCAGATGTTTTCAGAGAATTACCGATGATGACTCCAAGATATCTTTCTTGAGTGGTAATAGCTAATTTAGACCCCATCACTTTGTATATGTAATTGGGATTATTTTTTCCAGTGTGCATTACTTAGAATTTCATTTGCCATTTTGTCACCCAGTTTAGTGAGATGCCTTTGCAACTCTTCGCAGTCAGCCTTAGGCATAACTTGAGTAATTTTATGTCATCTAAATATTTTTCCATCTCACCGTTTACTCTTTTTTAAAGATAATTTATGAATATGTTGAAAAGCACAGATCTTTGGGGGACCCTGCTATTTACCTCTTTCCATTGTGAAAACTGACCATTTATTCCTGCCCTTTGTTTTCTTTCTTTTAACCAGTTACTGATCTATGAGTGGACCTTCCCTGTTATCCCATGGCTGCTCACTTTGTCAAAGGCTTTCTGAAAGTCCAATTATACCTTATTGACTGGATCATCCTTGTCTATATGCTCAAAGAATTCTAGTAGATTGACGAGGCATGATTTCCCTTTACAAAAGCTGTGTTGACTCTTCCCCAACATATTATGTTCATCTCTATGTCTGACAATTTTGTTTTTAGTTTCAGCCAATTTGCCTGGTACTGAAGTGAACTTACTAGCCTCTAATTGCCAGCATTGCCTCTGGAAACTTTTTAAAAAACAGGTGTTACATTAGCTACCCTCTAGTCATCTGGTACAGAGGCTGATTTAAGCAATAGGTTACATATCATAATTAGTAGTTCTGCAATTTCACATTTGAATTCCTTCAGAACTCTTGGGTGAATACCATCTGGTCCTGATCACTTATTACTGTTTAATGTATCAATCAGTTTCAAAACATCCTCTAGTGGCACCCTGTGGGGGGAGGGATAGCTCAGTGGTTTAAGCATTGGCCTACTAAACCCAGGGTTGTGAGTTCAATCCTTGTGGGGGCCATTTAGGGATCTGGGGCAAAAATCTTTTTGGGGATTAGTTCCTGCTTTGAGCAGGGGGTTGGACTAGATGACCTCCTGAGGTCCCTTCCAACCCTGATATTCTACAATTCAAATCATGGACAGCTCCTCATATCTGTCACCTAAAAAGAATGGCTAACATGTAGAGATCTCCCTCACATCCTCTGCAGTGAAGACCAATATTAAGAATTCATTTAGCTTCTCCACAATGGCTTTGTCTTGACTGCTCCTTTAGCACCTTGATCATCCAGTGGCCCCCCAGTGACTGTTTGGCAAGTTTCCTACTTCTGATTTACTTATTTTTTGCTGTTCATTTATGTAACCTAAGCTAGTTGCTCTTCAAGTTCTTTCTCCACCTGTCTTATCATACTTTTTACACTTGACTGCCAGAGTTTATGCTCCTTTCTATTTTCCTCACTAGGATCTGACTTCCAATTTTAAAAGGATGCCTTTTTGCCTCTAGCCACCTCTTTTACTTGGCTGTTTAGCCATGGCAGAATTCAGGGGAGGGGGGTATACCTTTAGTTTGAGCCTCTGTTACAGTGTTTTTTCAACAGTCTCTCCTTGCAGGCATTACACTCTTGTGACGGTTCCTTTTAATTTCCATTTAACTAGTTTCCTCATTTTTGTGTAGTTCCCCTATTTGAAATTAAACACTACTGGGGTGGTTTTCTTTGGCATATTTCCCCCTACAAAGATGTTAAATCTATATTGTGATTTGCCTTTACTGAGCGATTCAGCTATCTTTACCTCTTGGACCAGGTCCTATGCTTCACTTAGGACCAAATCAAGAATTGCCTCTCCCCTTCTGGGTTCCAGGGCAAGCTGCTGCAAGAGGTAGTCATTTATGGTGTCTAGAAATTTTATTTCTGCATCCCTTCCTGAGGTGACATATACCCAGACAATACGAGGATAGCTGAAATCCCCCATTATTATTGCATTTTCTGCCTTTGTAGAATATCTAATCTTGAGCATTTCACCATCACCATCCTTGCCAGGTGGTCGGTAGTACAGTAACTCCTCACTTAAAGCCGTCCTGGTTAACGTTGTTTCGTTGTTACGTTGCTGAACAATAGGGAACATGCTCATATTAAGTTGTGCAATGCTCCCCATTACGTTGTTTGGCTGCTTTTCTCCACAGCTGGCAGCCTCCCTATGCCCCCTGCCCCCACAGCGCCTCCCACTCGCTGGCAGACCCTGCGGATCAGTGCCTTCCCCCTCCTCCTGCCCACGGCAATCAGCTGGCTTGCGATGTGTAGGAGGCAGAAGGGAGGCGCGAGGACTCGGTGCGCAGGCTCCCCCTCCCTCCCCTGCCTCTTGCCTGCAGCAATCAGCTGGCTTGCAGCATTCAGAAGGGAGGGGAGGGAGGGGGGAGGAGCAAGGATGAAGCATGGGAAGTAAAGGGAGAGGTGGAGGGGGGGGGAAGAGGCGGATCAAGGGTGGGGACTTGGGGGAAGGGGAGGAGTGGATGGGCCGAGGGTTGAACCCCCTGCCCAAGTCAGTGCCTGTGCTTGCAAGAACAGCAAGAGGAGCAGCCAGACAATCCATCCTCTTTCACTCTCTGACTCTACCACCTCAACCAAGCTTCATACTCAGACGCGATGATGGTAGTATTAAATTTTTCTTTAAAATTGTTTAAAACTTATACCTGTATTAAATTATTACTTGTTTAAAATTGTTTAAAATGTATACGATGCCTTTTGTCAGGCAAAAAAAAATTCCCTGGAACCTAACCCCTCCTGTTTACATTAATTCTTATGGAGAAATTGGATTTGCTTAATATCGTTTCACTTAAAATCGCATTTTTCAGGAACATAACCACAACATTAAGTCAGGAGTTACTGTATATTCCTACTGTATACTCTTATTATAGAAATATGGTATTTCTAGCCATAAAGATTCTATGAGACAGTTTGAGTCATTTAAGATTTTTACTATATCTGACTCTCTACATTCTTTCGCATATAATGCCACTCCCCCACCAGCATGACCTACTCTGTCATGTCTCTATATTTTGTACCCTGCTATCACTGTGTCTCATTGATTATTGTCATTCCATCAAGTTTCCATGATGCCTATTATACCAATAGGGCAAATCCAGTTTAGCATCATTTCAGACATAGAGGTTAACATCTGGTTTAAAGGATGTGCTCAGAGTTAGAGAAGACTCAGTGGGTGGGTGCAGACTTTTATACCCTTGGTTCTAAACTACTGGAACAGAGCGTGGCACACACATGCATTGCCAGTGGGTAACTGTTTGCAAAGTATTCCACTGTTGCATGGGAGGCCATACAATCTCATAATGGGGCACAGATAATGTCAGGAAGAAAACCAACCAATTTCACCCCATACTTGGAAAAGAAACTGCTATAGCATATCTGGTTTAAAATGTTATTGCTAAGTGAAAACATGTTTTCACAAAATTATACATTTGAACAGGTCATTATCAGATAATGTGTTAACCTTCAAAATAAGGATGCAGACAAAAAAATAAGGTAACTTTTCAGAAGTTAATATTTTCTTCCTCAAATTATATTCTTTATCTCTAGGCAAATGCTGATTTTACAACCATATCTATATCTTGCTCCCCTGTGCTTAGAATGGAGATAAAATTGAAATGGCCATTTTCTACTGTGACTGTATTGACTCTTACGGTTCCAAAGCGTATACTGGGGAAGTGCTTAAGATGTCAGGCCATAGGGGGGATGCTTTATGGAAATTTAACAATCTCTGTGAACTGAAGGATGCAGAGTGGTCAACTGTACAAATACTATACGCCTTGTCCGGAGATGAACTGGTTATGAACACTTCTGCTTGGTTCCCCGGAGACTGGCATAGTAGGAAGAGAGCCTGAGACATAAGCCCTTGAATCAGAGGCCTGGTATGAGGCAGGACCCGCTGACAGAATCTGGCAAGAACAGGCCTGATATTGCAAAAATACACATTCCCAAGGAGCGCTAGTCACAGAGTACTCACACAAACACATCCCAATATCAAATGGTACCAGAACATTCCGATATTGAGAATAATACAAAAACATTCCCCAAGGATAATAGGAACACACTAGCCCCTCCTAAAGATAAGGTTAGGATGACAGTACGTAACAGAGATGTTTTGATCAAAACATCACATTCAAGGTGATGGATGATAACTAGCCACGTTAGTCCCACCGTTTACTGAGCCGATCCATTGTTATGGGTATACACGTATTAGTGGTCTGGTAGAGTCTGCGGGATACTAATACTGTGCTTCGTCAACAATAAACCTGGCTGGGAGCTTTTGTTCCTTAACAGATTTTGTGGTCATTGGGTGGTTTGCTTCAGGTCTGCTGTGCCAGCTGTTTGCACAGGGCTGGGGCATCACAGAGAGGGAACACAAACACGCAGCCAAATATCTATTAACAGCTAACTACACTGGTGACCCTGACCACTAATCTGGTAAGTAAGTAAGCTGTCCTCTGTATAAATTGCAACCTAACATGACAGTTAGTCACAAGCTAGGAAACTCCCTTAACCCCTCCCTGCTAAGCCCCAGAAAGTTTAATAAGGTATGCACGTGCTGGATTGCTAGCAAATCTCTCTTAATCTCTCTTGGCTCAGGTTTCCCCACTTTCCTAGGTTGCTCTAACCCTCCCTTTCCCTGCCTCTCCTCACTTCTGCTCTTTCTCTCTTTTTAAATAAGTTAAAAGTTATAGTTTTTACAAAAACCTCCCAAAAATAAAGCAATTAAAAAACAAACAAAACAACAAACAGAAAACAAGGTAAAAACTTTACTTTAAATAAATCCAATAAATTAATTATTTTAATGTTTCCTTATGTTAACGCTTAACATCTATCAACATCTAACCACAACTGGAAGCCATGCAGCAACAGTGGCGTTATTCTGTGACAGTGACTAGATATAGTGATTAGCACTTGGCTATATTATTCCTGAAGAGCCAATATCAGACTGGGGTGGGCAGTGCAGGGAAGCAAAACAAAGAGGTGGAAAAAGATAGAGGAGATCCTGCTAGCTGGGATAATGTTTATAAAGACGGTTAATGCACAGGTACAGTGAGAACAGTCTGTATACCTCTACCCAATCAAAGATTTGTTCATCATTCGCCTTGTCCTCAATAATGAGTTTTTCTAGCTGTTTGTTCAGTTCGTCAGCAGAGAGTTCTTCCTCTGAAAGTGCTTCTGAGGAACTGGAACAGTCAGACACTGTGAAGTCCAACTTCTGCAACATTAGAAGTTATGAGAAATGATTAAATATGCTTTTCTACATTGGATCATACTAAGGCAAAAGAACAAGCAACACTTTATTCTGTTTCATCATTATAATGACGTATGTCTTACCTTTCATTTAAAAGAATCTGAGCAATTTACACACAATACACTGATGTACAATCTATTCTGAGGGATCACTTCATCCAGCAAGGAAATGCAGCTACCTTTGAGGAAAAAAGTGGCACAGTGCAACACTCCACTCCACTTTAACCCATGAAATGAAGACACATATATTGTCTAATTGAAACTACAGGGAGCTAGAATGCAAATATCAGATTTGGAATTTGATCACAAAGGAGGGCTGTCAAGTGATTAAAAAAATTAATTGCAATTAATCACGCTGTTAAACAATAATAGAATATCATTTATTTAAGTATTTTGGATGTTTTCTACATTTTCAAATAGATTGATTTCAATTACAACACAGTATACAAAATGTACAGTGCTCACTTTATATTTATTTTTATTACAAATATTTGCACTGTAAAAACCAAAAGAAATAGTATTTTTCAATTCACCTGATACAAGTACTGTAGTGCAATCTCTTTATCATGAAAGTTGAACTTACAAATGTAGAATTATGGACAAAAAAATAACTGCATTCAAAAATAAAACAATGTAAAACTTCAGAGCCTACAAGTCCACTCAGTCCTACTTCTTGTTCAGCCAATTGCTCACACAAACAAGTTTGTTTACATTTGCAGGAGATAAAGTTGCCCACTTCTTGTTTACAATGTCACCTAAAAGTGAGAACAGGCGTTCGCATGGCACTGTTGCAGCCAGTGTTGCAATATATTTAGGTTCCAGATACGGTAAAGATTCATATGACCCTTCATGCTTCGAACACCATTCCAGAGGACATGCATTCATGTGATGGGTTCTGCTTGATGATTCAAAGCAGTGTGGACTGACCCACGTTCATTTTCATTATCTGAGTCAGATGCCACCAGCAGAAGGCTGATTTTCTTTTTGGTGGTTTGGGTTCTGTAGCTTCCCCATCAGGGTACTGCTTTTTTAAGATTTCTGAAAACATGCATCATATCTTTTGGAAAGCACTTCAGATTTTTAAACCTTGTGTCAAATGCTGTAGCTATTTTTAGAGATCTCACAATGGTATCTTCTTTGCATTTTGTCAAATCTTAAAACGAACAACGTGCAGGCTCATCATCCAAGACTGCTACAACATGAGGTGTATGGCAGATGCGGGTAAAACAAAGCGGGAGACATACAATTCTTCCCCCGAGGAGTTCAGTCACAAATTTAATTAATGCATACTTTTTTTAATGAGCATTGCCAGCGTAGAAGCATGTTCTCTGGAATGGTGTCAGAAGCATGAAGGGGGCATATGAATGTTTAGCATATCCAGTAGTAAATATCTTGCAAAAGTGCCATGCGACCACCTGTTTTCACTTTCAGGTGACACTGTAAATAAGAAGCAACATTATCTCCCACAAATGTAAACAAACTTGTTTATCTTAGCAATTGGCTGAACAAGAAGTAGGACTGAGTGGATTGTAGGCTCTGAAGTTTTACATTGTTTTTGAATGCAGTTATGCAACAATAAAAATCTACATTTGTAAGTTGCACTTTCATGATAGAGATTGCACTACAGTACTTGTATGAGTTGAATTGAAAAATACTATTTTATCATTTTTACCGTGCAAATATTTGTAATAAAAATGATAATATAAAGTGAGCACCGTACACTTTGTATTCTGTTGTAATTAAAATCAATATATTTCAAAATGTAGAAAAACATCCACAAATATTTATAAATTTAAATTGGTATTCTATTGTTTAACAGTGCGATTAAAACTAAGATTAATTTTTTAAATCACAATTAATTTTTTTGCGTTAATCGAATGAGTTAACTACAATTAATTGAAAGCCCTATCAGGCAGCTAAAGCTAAAGCTAAAACACTATTTTTGCAAAATGTGACATAGAATCTATAATGATCACTTGTTCTCAGATCTTGGTTTTACATTGCATTTCCAGTAGCACAGTACTCTCTAAAATCAGGCTAGGCCACTGTTTCAGTACTGACTCAAGGGAAGAGTGCCATTATTTAATCACCCACATCACTTTCAAGCGTTCCTTTGGTGTCTTCCACCAAATGTACTGCCTAAACATAATCTGAATAACTGGAGTACCTCCTTTTGACAATATTTAGGGATGGAACTGAAATGAACAACTAGGACTCAAAGTAAAAAATAAAATACAAACCAATGGGCTAAATGTATCTTACAAATACACCTCACAGGGCTCTTCTCCAGCATAAACTTGCTATCAACTCACGTGCTCCATGAGAAAGGTATGTACATCCTCCCCTTCACATAAGTAGTCCTTCCAACTGAGGCCAGCCTCCCTCCATAAGGCTCCTACTTTCTTATGGCTCTAAAACACAAAGCAATTTGTTCATTTTTTAAATCTGAAGAGAAAAGCACAGTAGCTTTAACAGGCTGGAATGGTGCTGCTGCATAAAGAGAAATAAATAATCATTTAGCCATAAAAAATATGCCTAACCATGATGTGAAAACTTCCAGAAAGCCTGTGCTGGAGAAATTAGATATAGTATCCTACCTTTTACAGGTAAATGTTGTATCTTGTAAGATGCTCAGATGCCACAATGTTGTGTAATAAATATGGCTGGCTTGATGTGATATATGGAGTTTGCAACAACATGACCAAAGATCATCTACAATAAAGTGACCATATGTAAAAGTGTGGTCCAGTGGACATGATACAGAATTGGGACTCAAATGACCTGGGTTCTACTCCTAGCTCTGCCACTGACTTGTTGTGCCTTAGTAAGAAATTACTTATTTTTCTATACCTCTAAGTAAATAAAGTTAGAGCATGTCTACTCTAGAAAAATCATGTTTACATGGATATCTTCTGTATGGAGATCAATCCTCAAGGTCATGTGTGTGACATCAAGGTCACAGTTTAAATCCTACAATTCATTGTAAATCTATGGAAAATTACGTTTACAACCATATGTGGCACAACCTTCTGCATCTGACAGTCTAGTAGACTTCATGCCTGACCTTTTAGAATTCCCCAAAATGTTGATATATATAATAAACAATATTGAAGATAGTGATAGTAATAAGCTCTTCTTTAGTGCCTTCCGCCCAAGAATCTCAAAATTCTTTGCCAATATTAATGAATTAAGCCTCACAACACATGTCTGGTAAGGTGTTATTATCCTCCTTTTACAAATGGATTATTGGGTGTCTAACGTTAGACTTCAAGATAAATGTGGCCTGATTTTCAGAGGCAGATTATAGTCAGTGGGAGCTGCTTGTGCTCGGTATTTCTGTGACTCACACCTCAGATTTAGGTAACTAAATATGGTGTTGGATGCCTGACTTTAGGCAGAGCTAGAAATAGAACCCAGATCTTCTGACTGTAGGCTGTGCTTTAACCACAAGATCATGGCTCCTCTCCCTTGCTCTTCTCCCATGATACAGAGAAAATGGTAAGCCACAGTCCAAACAAGCAGCAAATTACTAATTAAAAAAAAATAAAAGACAAGCTTCTAGCTACACGAAGGAGCTGTTGCATGGAAAAGCTTCTGGAACAACTGACCTCATTTGAATGCATGCTTTAAAAAGGAATTTTACAGGGTTTAATGTACAAGACTACACAAAGTGAATTATTTAGGCTGACCTTAGAAATAAAATTTTAAAAATATGATACACTTATAGGGAAACTATCAAGGTGTCTGTAAAGACAACTGTGAAAATGTGCAAAAGAGCTTTAGAAGTTACATGGCGAACAGAGTCTGCAAGAATAGGCTCTTTTGCGTGATTGCCAGTACTTCTTGTTTCTGATCATCCCAGAAATACCTTGAGAATGGCTCTCTTGCAATATTTCAGCACTCCAGCTTCTGGAAGAAGCCAGGTACAGAGGTACCTACAAAAGGGAAATGTGATAAGAAAATCGTAACCCAACTTTTTGGATTCTGGTGAGGCTTGGTTTGAAATTTGGGGGAGGAAAGACAGGTTTCTTATGTTATTCACACAGGTTCACCTATTCCGAAATGTTGGGAATATGAGCACATTGTCTTTATGCATGATCATTTATTTTCTGCACCCAACACAATTTATAAGTTATATCCCAGCATACTTACCATTTGTTTGCATAGAAGGTGCAATATTTCAGAAAGCAAGACCGCAGCTCTTCCCACAGGAAGTAAAGGTTTGCTAAATTCTCTGAAATGGAACAGAAATAAATACTTTTATTATAATCTTTTATTGTCCCAGACAAGTTCTACTGTTGTGAAAAGCAGCTCTTGATTAGGGGCAAGAGAGAGGTGGGGAGCAAGCTGATGCAGAAAACTGCACAGCTTTAAATTCTGCTCTGTATATGGGATCTCATCTTGCTCCCACTGAAGTTAATGTTAAAGCTCTGATCAACTTCACTGATGCAGAATTGGGCCCATATTAGACTAAAACTTAAAAAAACTGCGCATGAACAATTAAAACACCTTTATACCTTATTTTTACATAGGGCCAAATCTACTTATTTTGATGGGATGAGGATTTAGTCTGTACTTGTAGATGGTGAGGCCTAGATTTTAAACATATGCAGGTCCTTGATTTCAATGGGAGTTAGATGCCCAAGTACCTTTAAAAACCTGTCCCTAAGCTCTTTGGAGCAGGGAACTGTCGCTTTCTAGATATTAGTATAGTGCTACAATAACAGGACCCAAGCCCGGCTGGCCTATCTGTGCTGCTGCAATGTGATTGAAGGTGATAATGATAAAAATATAGTAATGGTCTGATTTTGGAAAATGGGTTTCCATTTTTGTGGGTGTAGCTTTGTGCTCCTGGTTAATAGTAATCAGACAGATGTTTAAGTGGTAATTAATTCTAGGCACGATTATCACAGGTGAAAAACTATCTTCAGAAAATGAAGGCAGAGGTCACATCCCCTTAAAAGATCAAGGCCTTAATACTTCCCTGAGTCACTCTGGTCCTACAACTTTAGGTTGTTTTTTAAATCAGCTAGAAAAAAACTGGGACTGAAGAGGATTGGTAGATAACGTTTAAAAAAAAGAAAGAAAGACTGCACAACAGCCAGGGCTGGCTCCAGGCACCAGCTTAGCAAGCAGGTGCTTGGGGCGGCCACTTTGGAGAGGGGCAGCATGTCCAGCTATTTGGCGGCAATTCGGCAGAGGGTCCCTCACTCCTGGTCGGAGCGAAGGACCTCCCGCTGAATTGCCGCAGATCGCGAATGCGGCCTTTTTTTTTTTTTTTTTGTCTGCTTGGGGTAGCAAAACCCCTGGAGCCGGCCCTGGCAACAGCAAGCTCCTGTATCATCAGAGCTTTCATATTAATGCAAATTTGATTTGTGGAACACCTCTCACAAGGTCTCATATTGACTCTTACATCTGAGTTTCATACTATTCCTGTCTAGTCAACTGACAGAAGTCATGCTGCTTAGATGTTACAGCATAATCAGCTAGCTTAGGCATGACGGTCACTGAAATAGCATTGCTTACATTGTAAGTTCTCTCATAGAGATTCCTCCTTCTTTTAACATGGGGGTCACCAATTCAGCTAGATACAACCAAATATGTGGTATATCAATGGCCATATCATCTGCCAGCTCCAAGGTGTCTGAAAACCTTTGAAAGAAAGGAGAAACTCCAAATATTAAATCCAATTCCAATCTCAGTGATTTTTTTTCTGCCAAGTAAATCCACTCTGCATTATATACTTTTGATTTTTTTAAAAAGCCCAATGCTATGCCATGCAATCCTCTCCAGGTTATTGTGTAGCATAATTACCTCTTGGAAATGCTGAAGCACTGGAAGTATGTGCAAAAGGAAATTCCCTCCATGTAACTGGAGTGCCATGGAAGGTGGTAGCCAAAACATACAGGAAAACAATTTTTAAAACTCCCATTACCCAATAATGAGCTGCTCATTAACAGTCCTGGCGTCTGTAAGGATAAAAAGCGTTTTCTTTTTTAAATACAAAACCTCTAAAAAACAGAATTTTACATGTGGGAGGACACAGAAAATAAGGTATAAGATTTTCAACGGAACAATGTTTGATTAAGTCTGGTGTGATCAATCAAGTGTCGAAAACATAACACAAGAAAATAGTCAATAAACCGGAATGTGGCCTTCCAAAAGCACAATGACAAATTATCAATGAACCAGCTTCACGTTTCATCAGTGGTACCAGGCATTCACTTTTTACCTGGTGGATTATAAATGCTTCTCTATCAGAAAATTCACACTGATTCATTGGTTCCCAGGAACCTTCAATAGTCTTCTGGTATCCATTTTAAATGGTTTCTGATGAATTCTCTTTTTCTTGTTCACTGGTTTCAGGGATGGTTTTTGAGCTGCTGTCTCACATACCTGTTTCTTTATTAAGTCTTCTGGTACTGGTTCATCATGGGTTTGCCAGTAATTTAGCTGTTTATTTCCTGTCATGCAGAGAACTTCGCACTAGAGTTGAAATTAGTTTAGATTTTGTGCTATGATCTTTTCTCAGACCACAGCCCTGAATCTCATGGTAACATGTCTTGGGTGAACAGTATAGCAAGTCTTTAGCAATTCTGCTGTATGTCCACTGAATGTCATGGCTCTCCACCCTCATTTGGTTATCTCTAGTGCATTCATTTCGTTTCTCACCCTTCTGTCCCCCCCCCAGATATACCACACATCCTAATACTTCACCAACAGTCCACTTCTTTGGGCACAGTAACTCATTATCAGTATCAAGTGAAGTGTAATAAATTGTAGTTTACAGTGTTGTGGTAACTGTGTTGGTTCCAGGATATTAGAGAGACAGGGTGGGTGAGGTAATACCTTTTACTGGACTAACATCTGTTGGTGAAAGAGACAAGCTTTCAAGATACATAGTTCTTCTTCTGGTCTGAAGACCAGCCTCAATGTGAATAATCCTGAATCTGTAAGTCAGTGCGCGCGCGCGCACACACACACACACACACACACTCTAAAACCCTGTATAAGTATTTCTTATCCTAGCTTACCTGGAACAACAGATTTTCACTAAGTATCATAAAGCCTATTATGTTAGTTTTGTGTTTTGATGACAGTTATGTGTTCCCAAAGTGAATGTTCATCTTGTCCAGCAGCAAGCCAATTACTTGGAAGATGTACTTACTAAACATTATACTTGGAGACCAAATGTTTCTACTCTATGATCTATCTAGCCTCCACGAGTCATAGAAGCAAAAGGGCCTTCCAAGTCTATTGATAAACCCAGGTTATGTAATCCTTCTGCATCAGTTTTTAGATTTTTTCCATGTCAAAACTCACTGTCAGTGATGGATTTGCTGACACTGTCATCATTAAGCAGTCAATAGCAGTGTGATATGGCAACCTTCCAAATAAAAGCACCATAAATGGGCTACGGACACTAAAGTTTAATATGTGAAAACATTAATTTCTTCTGTCATAGTTACTTTCTTAGTTATTCCTGGTTTAATCATTACATTATGATCCCTGGGGTGTACTGGCTGGTTTAGGGGACTCTTATTGGGATACATGGTTCATTTTACTTTTGTGCAACAGGTTCAAATCTAGGCTAGGTCAATGTGGTCTGGATGCAGTTATCCTATGACAATCTAACACCTGTTCAATGACCAATGAGGTGGCATATCTTCAATTCCTAGAGGACAGGTATGCACATCACCAGCAGCATAACTGCATTTGGCACCATACTACCCTTATCTCCAGAGTTGGTCCCCATAAATCAGAGCTGAGTCACTGGCAGCGGGTACTGCATGAGTGAAGCCTGTCTTGTCATTGCAAGAACGATCCCCATTCTTGGGATAGATGGAGGACTTTAGTTCAAAGAGCTGCCAACATGGCACCTTTCGCAAACATTAATTTCACTCAAATATTGATTTAACACACCCCTTACCCCAGTTATACGAGCCTCCTCAACGGGCAAACATAAATCCTCTTTCACTAAGGATACTTGTAGGACACTGTTGATCTCACAGGAAGCTGGGAAGGGGGCATCCCCCAACACAAAGAGTATGTTTTTGAAATTAACACAAAAAGGAATTAGAGATCTAATTAAAGTGTTCATATGGCAGAATACCAACCCCTTGAAGAAGTCCTGTTTGCTTAGCTTTTCTGACTGCACCAACTGATATAGTAACTGGCCCATGTGATCCCTGGTGATCTGACTCCTCTCGAGAGTAGACTCCACTCCAACTCGCACAAAAATGGGCAGCAGACTCTGTGCATTCAACTCCTCCACACATTGCATTGCTTCCTGTTCAAACAACACAGAGCATCATTTATCTGATTTCTGGGAAAAACCAAGACATGCAAGGCAAGAGAATGTTCTTCGCTAAAACAAAGTCCACAATACTTAGTACTTTTGGCTGAAGTCAACAGATTATTTTAATACACTTCTGTCATTCAGGGAAACTGAAAGGTGAGGGTACATCATTAACATTGCTTCAAGACATCCCGGAGGCAGAGAACTCAGTAGCGGTAAAAAAAATTAAATGGTATAAATTAGATATTTATATAGATCAGAATGACCACAGTTACAGTTAATAGAATTTTTAAATACTCATGCTTCAGGGAACACGCTAGCTGTTAACTGACAGCTGCTAGGAAGAAAATGCTTTTATGGGCAGGTATTCTATTATTGTTCTCTAAAACATTGTTCCATCTCAGTGAGAGGATTCTCGACTAAATGGAATTCTGGTCCAATCTGGTGTGGCAATTCCTATGTTATGAAAAGATACAATGTAATGAAGCAGAAAATATATGAATCATATTTGGCAAATGCAACATTTCCTTTATATACAGTCCCTACATTCTGGTACCCACACTTTATAAAATACACAAGTAAAATACTCTGAAGAACAGTCAGAGAGAAATACAGTAATACCATGCTTATAATATCAGCACTATCATCAGAGAAGAAGCTCTTCAGCTGAATGTTTAAGTCAGCTACAGTAGACTTCAGTGGGCTCTTTATGACTCAATACATTTAAATGCCTTTTATCTTGGATCATACTCTCTGTTGTCAGGAATTGGTAGCCCCAGATGAATGTCTGGACTTTCTAGGTGGCTATTTTCCACAGGTCACAGAGTCTAAGGTAGTCCCAGACTCCATGTTGAAGCCATAGTTTTAAATAAGGTGTATGTTAGTGCCTGACAGAAACAAGAATAATGTGACTATAGGTTTTTACAATTGACTGCTGAGTCCTTGGCTGTACATCCCAGCTGTCACTAGACTTACCAAAAACCATCCCAGCTGTCACTAGAGGATGCCACAAAGCTAAATCACAGTTTTAATCTGATTACAAAGTAAACACTGTGGTTAAACACATGAAGAACCAGGGTGTTTCTACTGATATGTGCCATATCAAAACTCTGTTAAGGTGAAGTAAAGGTTCAAGGCACATACCAGTGGTTGGAGTGCCTATTACATTTCAAGAATGTTAGAGCTAAAAAATCATAAAACAAATCACATAACAACCAACCTCAAATGTTTAACCCTTAGAAAATGCACTTCCCAAACAAGCACCCAAACCACTTTAACTCTGCTTCTGTAGAAGCAGCAAAGAATCCTGTGGCACCTTATAGACTAACAGACGTTTTGGAGCATGAGCTTTCGTGGGTGAATACCCACTTCCTCAGATGCAAATTTCAAGAGTTAATAAAATATGATTTAGTATTGTCACCAGGGAATATTTACTCTGAGGGTATGTCTACACTACCCACCAGATCAGCAGGCAGAATCAATGCAGCGGGGATTGATTTATCGCGTCTAGTCTAGATGTGATAAATAGACCCCCGAGAGTTCTCCCGTTGACTCCTGTACTCGGAGTCGATGGAGGAGTGGCAGCAGCCAACTCACCACAGTGAAGACACCACAGTAAGTCGATCTAAGTGATGCAACTTCAGCTACATGAATAATGTAGCTGAAGTTGACATACTTAAATCGATCTCCCCTCCTTCCCCTCCCAGTGTAGACCAGGCCTGAGTATCTTATTATAGGTCGTCTGAGGACTGCTTACTTGAAAAACTCCATTCCATTTTTTTTTTTAGTTATTCCTCCAAGTGTACCCATTATAAGGCATTTTAGTTTCTATGGTCCAGTGGCTGGATATAGGAGTATACTTTTTCTGATTTTCTCAGGATATTTCTACAGAAGGTGTCAAGTATCAGAGGGGTAGCCGTGTTAGTCTGGATCTGTAAAAGCAGCAAAGAATCCTGTGGCACCTTATAGACTAACAGACGTTTTGGAGCATGAGCTTTCGTGGGTGAATACCCACTTCCTCAGATGCATCTGAGGAAGTGGGTATTAACCCACGAAAGCTCATGCTCCAAAACGTCTGTTAGTCTATAAGGTGCCACAGGATTCTTTGCTGCTTTTACAGATCCAGACTAACACGGCTACCCCTCTGATACTTGACACCTTCTGTAGAAATATCCTGAGAAAATCAGAAAAAGTATACTCCTATATCCAGCCACTGGACCATAGAAACTAAAATGCCTTATAATGGGTACACTTGGAGGAATAACTAAAAAAAAAAAAATGGAATGGAGTTTTTCAAGTAAGCAGTCCTCAGACGACCTATAATAAGATACTCAGGCCTGGTCTACACTGGGAGGGGAAGGAGGGGAGATCGATTTAAGTATGTCAACTTCAGCTACATTATTCATGTAGCTGAAGTTGCATCACTTAGATCGACTTACTGTGGTGTCTTCACTGTGGTGAGTTGGCTGCTGCCACTCCTCCATCGACTCCGAGTACAGGAGTCAACGGGAGAACTCTCGGGGGTCTATTTATCACATCTAGACTAGACGCGATAAATCAATCTCCGCTGCATTGATTCTGCCTGCTGATCTGGTGGGTAGTGTAGACATACCCTCAGAGTAAATATTCCCTGGTGACAATACTAAATCATATTTTATTAACTCTTGAAATCAGACTTTAATAAGCCAAATATTTGTCCTGGGGCTAGCTTTTGGACAAGTAGAGTCCTGTACAATAGGATTTACCTCTCCTGCCTGTTGTTTTTTGGTTACAAAATTTTAGAAGAATTTTGGAACTGTATTTAATGACTTTATTTGCAGGGTGTCAATTCAGTCACTTGAAACTTCGCAGAAAAATTCTACCTGTGCTACAGATCTAGCCTATCAATTTTGAAGACAATATACTTGTTGTGGATTTTACAGGAGAGGTCAAAGTCCAGCTTAAAATGGAAACTCAACTGCAGCCTTAATGATGGAGTGATGACAGCTGCTCAATAATTCTCAACATTTACTAAAACTATTCTGGAGTACTTTGTTCAATATGTATCATTTCATCTGCCTTGAGATCAGAACAACGGGTTCCTTATAAGTGAATTAAACCTTTGTCTAGTTTCCCTAGCTTTCTATATCCAGCATTGACATACTATTATAACAAGTGCTGCTCAGTGGTCATGACAGACATATCTAAAACTTTCTGCTTACAATACCCAAAGGAGACTCTTTTTCCTCTGTTATTAGCAATGGAAGAACCAGAACAGTCAGAGAACTGTGCTAAAGTTGTGCACCGATTCCTTCTATCCAAATTCCAATAGGTCCCATGTTTATGTTAAAGAACTAAGAATAGGGTGTTTAAAAAGACACTGTTCCTGGAAAGGAAAAAATGCTAAAGATCCACTGTTCCATGGCTTTCTGGAAGGTGAGGTTTTCATTCTGTTTACCTTATAATCGTTTATGTGCAAGAACTCATCAATGATGGATTTGCACTTTCTCTCCATTTCCTCTTCTGACAGTGAAAATTTGTCTTGTACTGGAGCTGAGGGAGTTTCTGGCTTGGCTGGTAATAAGGTAGAGAAAATAGACACAGGATAAAGAAGTCATCTTCAGTTCCAAAAAAAAGTATTTTTAAAAAAGTATTTAAAAAATCCCTCAAGTCTCCTCTCTCAGCCATTTCTGCTGGCTGAACAGAACAATTAATAGGCACTCTCTGCTGCGATGACTGAAAGAAGGCTGATTTGGAAGCAGAGTTGGCTCCAGGCACCAGCATTCCAAGCACGTGCCTGGGGTGGCAAGGTGTGGGGGGCGGCCTGCCGGTCCCTGCGAAGGCGGCAGGCAGGCAGCCTTTGGCGGTGCGCCTGCGGGAGGTCCGCTGGTCCCACGGATTTGGCAGCAGGTACGCCAAAGCTGCAGGACCAGTGGACCTCCCACAGGCATGCCGCTGAAGCTGCAGGACTGGGGACATCCCGCAGGCATGCTGCCAAAGGCAGCCTGCCTGCCGTGCTTGGAGCGGCAAAAAAGCTAGAGCTGCCCCTGTTTGGAAGCATGACAGTGTGAGGGTAAAATAAACAGTTTAGATTCTGTTTTCTGCCACTTTCTCATGAGTCAGTCTGATCATCAGGCATAAATCATTTCTTATTTAGCTTGTCTTTCAATCTGTGATCCCTCCATGTCTGCAAATCACCTTTCTCAGTTAGCATAATACTTGGCAGTTACATAGCATTTTACACCTTCAAAGCACTTTACAAAAATTAAATAATTAATTTTTGAGCTGTGGCAGTAGTTCTCACTGAATACTGCAAAATGTACAGCATGTTGCTTGTGAACGTCAGAAACCAAAGACAATCTCCTGTGACAGGATCGGGCCAGATGGCTACAGGAGAGTGGTAGAAGACAGATATATTAGGTCCAGGTTAAGCAGTTCCTTGTTCCATGCGTAAGGTAATAGGGGCAGTTCCAGAACAACCCAGGAACTCACTGGAGCCAATTAAGAAGCTGCTAGAATCAATTAAGACAGGCAGGCTAATCAGGGCACCTGGTTTAAAAAGGACCTCACTTCAATCACGGAAGGGTGCATGTGAGGAGCTGAGAGCAAGAGGTGCAGGGAGCTGAGAGTGAGAGGCTGTGCTGCTTGGAGGACTGAGAAGTACCAGCTTTACCAGACATCAGGAGGAAGGTCCTGTGGTGAGGATAAAGAAGGTGTTGGGAGGAGGCCATGAGGAAGTAGCCGAGAGAGTTGTAGCTGTTACACAGTTGTTACAAGAAACACGGTGGATGGTTGCAATCCACAGGGCCCTAGGCTGGAACCTGGAGTAGAGGGCGGGCCTGGGTTCCCCCCATCCGCATCAACTCTCTATTTAGTACAAGAGGAGATGACCTGGCCTGTGGGTCCCACCAGAGGGGATGTCCCTGGCCTATCCCCCGACCCACTAGGTGGGTCAGCAGACACCGCAGTGATTGTTCTCCTCCCTTTCCCCATGCTGGCCAGTGATGAGGTTAGCTGAGTGAACATCGGGTTTGAGCTGCTAGCAAAAGTGGCCAAACTGAGGGCTGCTGTGAATCTCTGAAAGGGGGCAAATCCACCAATAAGCGCACGACCCACCAAAGCAGAGAAGGAACTTTGTCACACTCCCTACTTCCAAAATCCACAGTAGAAAGCAACCCCTCGAACTCTCTCCCCAGCCAATCCTCCGGGTCTGGACATGCCTCCCCTCAAACTCACTTCAGAGAAAAACCTGAATACACAGAGGGGCTCGCACTGTGCTCTGCAAGTTATGACTGTTATTTAGTATTTGTATTGCAGTAGCATTCAGGACATGCTAGGCACTGTTCATGCAAATCGTAAGGCACTGTCCCTACCCCAAACGGCTCACAAGCCAAGGCTTTATACACATGGACCCTTTTCTTAAATTTCCTCAGTATTGTACCACTACTGGCTCAGCTCCAATGGAGGGAGCAACAGTGGGCCTCGAGCACAGACAAGGTGTCAATAGCCACCAATGTTTCTACTATTGTGGCATCATGACTTGCTCTGAGCAAGGTTAGGTGGCATAGTGGTAAAGACGTTGCACCTTGTCTACACTAGATTTCCCACCACTGGGAAATGTTAAAGTGTAGACACAGCCTAAAGAGACAAACAATTCTGGTGCTTAGACATCATGGTGGGAAGAGCCTAAAAAGCATCTAACATAGACAGAACATGACTAACCAGGGATTCAGTCGTACCAGATCCTGAGAGTACACACACATAACTGAAGTCAGTGGGACATGAGGGTACATAGCACCTCTACAGAAGCTGAAGTTCATAGGTTCTGGCCCAGGCAGATAAAGTTTGAGAGTGAAAAGCCTTCCACTGAAAATGCTATGCCTCAGCATTCCATCCTGGGACCACTAACAGAAGCATCTTGACTAGTCTCAACTGCTGAGAAGGTATGAAGACAGCAAGGTGGTGACTGGGCAACCAGGACGCAGCCCCATTTTTATTCCATTACCGTGGCACCTTACAAAAATTAATGCAAACACAATATCCAAAAAAAACAAAGAAAAGATCTTTCTAAAATAACCACATCCTGATGACTCTTACACTGTGCCCAAACCTCACCAGGCTTGGGCTCTGACCAACCATTCCAGGCAACAGGTTCCAGATACATGAGGTCGGAACTGAGAATATATCTTCCACTGGTCCTGGACTATAAGGTGGACATAAAGCTGGCTAGATTGTCGGGCTCAACAGGTAGTGATCAATGGCTCCATGTCTAGTTGGCAGCCGGTATCAAGCGGAGTGCCCCAAGGGTCGGTCCTGGGGCCGGTTTTGTTCAATATCTTCATTAATGATCTGGAGGATGGTGTGGACTGCACCCTCGGCAAGTTTGCAGATGACACTAAACTGGGAGAAGTGGTAAATAGGGTAGGGATAGGATACAGAGGGACCTAGACAAATTAGAGGATTGGGCCAAGAGAAATCTGATGAGGTTCAACAAGGACAAGTGCAGAGTCCTGTACTTAGGATGGAAGAATCCTATGCACTGCTACCGAATGGCTAGGCAGCAGTTCCGCAGAAAACGACCTAGGGGTTACAGTGGACAAGAAGCTAGGTATGAGTAATAGTGTGACCCTGTTGCCAAGAAGGTTAACAGCATTTTGGGCTGTATAAGTAGGGGCATTGCCAGCAGATCGAGGGACATGATCATTCCCCTCTATTCAACATTGGTGAGGCCTCATCTGGAGTATTGTGTCCAGCTTTGGACTCCATACTACAAGAAGGACGTGGAAAAATTGAAAAGAGTCCAGCAGAGGGCAACAAAAATGATTAGCGGCCTGGAGCACATGACTTATGAGGAGAGGCTGAGGGAACTGGGATTGTTTAGTAAGCAGAAGAGACGAATGAAGGGGGATTTAATAGCTGCTTTCAACTATATGAAAGGGGGTTCCAAAGAGGATGGATCTAGACTGTTCTCAGTGGTACCAAACGACAGAACGAGGAGTAATGGTCTAAAGTTGCACTGGGGGAGGTTTAGGTTGGATATTAGGAAAAACATTTTCACTAGGAGGATGGTGAAGCACTGGAATGGGTTCCCTAGGGAGGTGGTGGAATCTCCTTCCTTAGAGCTTTTTAAGGTCAGGCTTGATTTAGTTGGGGATTGGTCCTGCTTTGAGCAGTGGGTTGGACTTGATGACCTCCTAAGGTCCCTTCCAACCCTGATATTCTATGATTCTATGAATTGACAGCAAGAACAATAGGACGTGGGTGGAAAAGGCAATTATACAGATAATTGGGTCCCAGTTACTTTGCAGACATATAAAATGGTTACTAACCTTTCATAACAGTTGTTCTTTGAGATGTGTTGCTCATGTCCATTCCATGTTAGGTGTGTGCATGCCACGTGTACTGTTGCTGGAGATTTTCCCCTCAGTGAGGTCCATTGGGATGGCTCTAGAACTCTCTGGCGCCACATGTTTATGCGCTGATATAAGGGGTGCCGCAGACTTCGCAATCTCTCAGTTCCCTGCTGGTTAACTCTGACAGAGGGGTAGTAGGGTGAGTTATGGAATGGACATGACCAACACAACTCAAATAACAACAGTTACAAAAGGTTAGTAACCATTTTTTCTTTGAGTGCTTCCTCATGTCCATTCCACGTTAGGTGACCCACAAGCAATACTCAAGGAGGTGGGCTTGGAGTTAATGGGCATACTGACTACAACACTGCTCTTCTGAAACTGGCATAATCTCAGGCCTCTTGGGTGATGGTGTAGTGAGATGTGAAGGTATGCACTGGCAACCAGGTCGTGGCTCTGCAGATGTTCTGGATTGGGACCTGTGCATGGAATGTTGCTGACGAAGCCTGGGCTCTTCTGGAATGAGCGGCTAAGATGGCCGGAGACGGGATAGTCGCTGTTCATAGAAAGCTCGAATACAGGCAGTTATGCAGGACGAGATCCTTTGTGTTGACACAGGTAGCCCTCTGATTCTTTCTGCGTGGATGAAGAGTTGCATGAATTTGTGAGTTTAGTCCTCTCAATATAAAAGGCGAGGGCCAGCCTAACGTCTAACAAGTGAAGCTGTCGTTCCTCAGAGTTTTTGTGAGGTTTCAGGAAGAAGACTGTTAGGAAAATGACCTGGTTGTTATGGAATTGTAACACCACCTTTGGTAGGAAGGCCTGATGGGGGCGCAGTTGGACCTTGTCCTTGCAGAAGAACACCGTGTAAGGTGGGACTGAAATAAGGGCTTTGATCTCAGAGACCCTTCTGGACAAGGTGATTGCCACCAGGAAGGTGACCTTCCAAGAGAGAAACATCAGGGAGAATGATGCTAATGGCTTGAAGGGGGGACCCATGAACTTCGACAGAACCAGCTTTAAGTCCCATTGGGGAGGTCAGCTCGTGTGTCTGAGGGCAGAGTCTTCCCAGCCCCTTGAGAAACCGGAACGTCACCTCGTTGGAGAACACTGATCTGCCGTTCACTGGAGTGTGGAAGGCTGATATGGCTACCAAATGCACTTTAAAAGATGAGAGGGCCAGGCCCGCTATTTTAGGTGGAGCAAGTAGTCCAAGATAGACTGAAGGGAAGATCGAAATGGAGCGAGAGTACATTCAGAAGCAACAAAAGAAACACTTCCACTTGGCCAAGTAGGCAGCCCTGGTGGAAGGCTTTCTACTGCTGAGCAAGATCTGCCAAACCTGTTCCAAACAGGCCTGTTCTTTAGGCTTCAGCTGTGCAGCATCCATGCAGTGAGGTGAGATTTGGGTGAAGTAACTGGCTGTGGTCTTCTGAAACCAGGTCCAGATAGAGTGGGAGCAAGAGTGGAGCGGCCATGGAGAGATCCAGGAGCATGCCGAACCAGTGCTGGCACAGCCATGATGGTGCTATCAGAATAACTCTTGCTTGTCCTGTTTGATATTTAGGAGGACCTTGTGAACCAAGAGGATTGAGGGAAAGATGTACAGGAGGTGGTCTATCCACAAGAGTAGGAAGGTGTTGGAAAGGGAGCCTGGGTTGTGTCTGCCCAGTAAACAAAACTGATGGCATTTCTTTTTCTGTCTGGTGGTGAACAGGTTCACCTGGGAAGGCCCCCATCTTTGGAAGATGAATATGGTAATCTGTGGGTGAAGGACCATCCATGATGGGAGGAGAACTATCTGCTGAGGTGCTCTGTCAATATATACCTGGCTCCTGGCAGATGTGATGTCTTGAGATGGAGTGCTTCGCGCAGAAGTCCCACAGACAGATGGCCTCCTGACCCAAGGCCAAAGATCAAGCCCCTCCCTGCTTGTTGATAGAAAACATGGCTGCAATACTGTCTGTCAGGACTTGTACTACCTCACCTAGATCTGGGGGAGGAACATCTGGCACGTTAAGCATACCTCCCTGAGCAACCTGATGTTTATGCGTAGGGAGAATTCTTCCTGGGACCAGAGGCCCTGACTCCTGACATTGTTAAGGTGGGCAGCCCACCCTAGGTCCAACATGTCTGAGATTAAGGTTACTGATGGTTGAGGGTTAACAAAGGGTACCCCCATCATCACTGATCTTGGGTCTTTCCACCAGCTTAGGGAGGCGAGGACCAGGGAGGGACCATGAGCACTGAGTCCAAGTGGTGTCTGCTCAGGGAGTAAACTGATGCTAGCCACATCTGGAGGTGCCTGAAGCACAGCCTTGCATGCTGAACCACATAAATACAAGCCACCACGTGACCCAGAAGCTTGAGGCACATCCAAGCTATCGTGATTGGGTAGGCCATGACCTTAGATATCAGGTCTGACATGGTCTGGAATTGGGTAGAGTTGAGCACTGTTCCAGTAAATTCTATTCTCTGAACCAGGACAGGGGTTGACGTCTGCTTATTTATCAGCAGACCCAGAGCTCCGAAGGTGACTTGGACTATGCCGATGCTGTTCTGCACTGGAGCCTACAACTGACTTTTGATCAGCCAGTTGTGGAGGTACGGGTAGACTTGTATGTCTTGCCACCTGAGGAAGGCTGCTACAACCAACATACACTATGTGAAAATCTGTGGGGCTGCCGATAGGCCAAAGGGGAGGGCAGTCAATTGGTAGTGGTTTTGACCCACTACTAACCTGAGAAATCTTGTGCGGCCACAGAAGATAGAACTGTGAAAGCATGTGTCCTTTAAGACCTGGGTGGTGTACCAGTCTCCTGGATCCAGGGAGGGAATGATGGAGGCCAGGAAGACCATGAGGAACCTTAGTTTATTGAGATATCTGTTGAGGTGATGCAGGTCCAAGATGGGCAGGGCCCCCTTTGTCCTTTGGGATTAGGAAATGCCAGGAGGAAAACCCCTTCCCTCTCAAGTCTTGAGGAACTTCCTCCATGGCCCACATACGAAGGAGGGATTGCACCTCCTAGATGAGGATTTGCTTTTGAGAAGGTTCCCTGAGGAGGGAGGGGATGAGGGACCCAAAGGTCCGATGTTATGAATGATCATGCCGGGCTGAAGGATGACAGATGGTCCAAAAATAAAAGGGGAAGTGAATCTGAAATGGTGACTGATACAGCACCCTTGGGTGCACCTTCAAAAGGCCTGCATGGGCCTGCCAGAGTATCTCTGAGATCCCGACCTGAAGGCTGATGTAGAGGGAAGTGGCTGTCGCCATTTACAACCTCTCCCTTTTCTTTTGTAGGGCTTCTGTCTTGGAGGCCCCAAGAACTGAGGAGGCTACTGGGGCCTGCAGTGCTTCCTGGAAGATGACGGGCAAAGGCCTAAGGAGCACATGGTGGCCCTCAAGTCCTTCAGGCCATGCACTCTTATGTCCATCTGCACTGAGAAAAGAGAGGAGTCTTAAAAGAGGAGTTCCTGGATGGATCGTTGGACCTCGTGAGGAAGGCAGGAGAATTAGAACCAAGAACAGTGCCTCGTGGTGACCTTGGAGGCCACTGTCCTGGCTGGCGAGTCAGCAGTATCCAGAGTCGCCAGGAGAGAGGTCCTGGCTACATTCTTAACCTCTTCCAAGAGGGCTTTCAGCTCTTGCTTTGACTCTTGGGGCAGGGAGTCTTTGAATTTAGTCAGGGAGTCCTGGATTAAAATCATATCTCCCCAGCAAAGCTTACTGGTTGGAGATATAGTAACTCTTCACTTAATGTTGTAGTGATGTTCCTGAACAATGTGACTTTATGCAAAACGATGTTAAATTAATCCAATTTCCCATAAGAATTAATGTAAATGGGGGCGAGGGGGGAAGGTTAGATTCCCTGGAAATTTTTTTCACCAGACAAAAGACATTATGTACATATACAATATAAGTTTTAAACAATTTTAAACAAACAGTTTAATACTGTACACAGCAATGAATGATTGCATAGCTTGGTTGAGGAGGTGAATTCAGAGGGTGGATATTTCCCAGGGAATGCCTTGCTGCTAAATGATGAACTAGCACTCGGCTGAGCCCTCAAGGGTTAAAACGCTGTTGTTCATGTAGCCTCACACTCTACAAGGCAGCACAGACTGAGGCAAGAGGGAGGAAACACAATAGCTGCAGGGCAGAAGCCCTTCCCTGCAAAAACTGAACATGATGATGAGCCCATGCTATCCAGCTGGAGCGCGCCATTCCCTCCTCCTGACAGCATATGCACAGCTGCCCAGGTGCTGACTTTCCAAATGCTGGGGGGTGAGTGCATGAGTGAGAGAGAGAGAGACATGCATTGCCCCTTTAAGTATGCTGACCTCAATTCAAGTACACTGCCCTTTTAAGCCAATCAGCCAGTTCAGACAGAAAGCAACAGCTTCCAGCACGCTCCCTCCTTTCTGTCCCTGAGCCCTGTCCCCCTCCTCTGCTTTGTGCAGAGGGAATACGGAGCAGGGGCAGGAGCAGGGGGACATCCTGATATCAGCACCCCTCTCCTCCCTCTGCCAGTAAGCAGGAAGCTCCTGGGAGCAGCTCCAAGGCAGAGGGCAGGCCAGGAGCAGCATGGCAGTGGGGGGAAGGTCATCTGAACTGCTGCTGGGCAGCTGTCGAGCCACACACCTTACAGGGAATTTAGGGGAGCTGATGGGGAAAGGGGGCTGCCGGCTCCTCCTGGTTCTAATCCCCACAAGGAGAGGCTGTTCTTCCAGAGAATCCTGCAAGGAGTGGACAAAGCAGGCAGCTGTCAAACGATGTTATAAGGGAGCACTGTGCAACTTTAAATGAGCTTGTTCACTAATAGATCAGCAACTTAAAAATGAAACAACCTTAACCAGGACAATGTTAAGTGAGGAGTTATGTATGTAGTTGAAGGCTACCTGTCTAATAAACGTTTCTTCCAAACAGGTCTAGTCTCTTAGCAGCTTTTTGTTTCAGGGCAGCACTCAACTGGTCCTGCCTGTCCTTTTTGTTTGCTGCAGATGCCGCCAGAGACACTGGAGGGGATGGGGGTGAGTACAGATATTCAACCCACTTGCTGGCACATAGTACTTCTTTTCTGCCCTCTTTGGCAGGAGAGGCAAAGAAGAGGGAGTTTGCCACAGGGCCTCGATCGGTCCCATCTGTGCCTTGTTGCTGGGCCGGGCCACCTTGGATGGAGCTGCTGCAGCCAGGGTATCAACAAGGCTCTGTTATGTCTCACTGAGCTCAATTTCCAGGCCTAGGTTTCCAGGGACCCACTTCAGAAGGTCTGATGGGCCCTGAAATCATACTGTGGAAGCATTCTGTGGGATCCATGGTGGCCTTGTTTGTGGAGGATAAGGAGGAAGCTTGCACCAGAGGAGGGTCTCTTTTCTCTTCCTCAACTAGGTCCACTGGAACCATCTCCTGGATGTCTGTATTGGAGTTGAGGTCCACTGCCAAGCGAGAAAGAGTAGTAGCCCATCTCTCAGAAACCACCGAGTAGGTATGAGAGAGGACCCAGTAAGGGGGGAAACTCCTAGGGATTTCAGTAAGGCTGTTGCATCGGCCAGTAACTGCACCTAAGTCTGGTGGAACATATGCTTGGTACCGGTGGTAGGCTTTCGACAGCACATAAGGGTCCCCTTTGGACTCTGAAGAGGAGTTTTCTCTTGGCGGCCACAGTGGAGCGATACCTGCTGGGGTTCAGGAGACCAGTGATGCATAGGAGATCGGGAAGCTGGGATCAGGGAAGGTGCCTGATGCTCCTTGTTCCCCCCTGCTTCCAGATGCTGGAGCTGACAGGCAATCCATTGGGGTTAGCAGGACTGGCAGAGAAGGTAGGTCCATAGCCAGCTGGAAAGCCTCTGGACTACTGGCACCATGGTGGCTTCCTGGTGTCGGTGGAGGGCCTTGCACAGGACTCAGAGTCCTCGGCAGAGTCAATGGTGCCAACACGAGCCCAGAAGCAGAAGAGTGGCCCAGCATAGGTCTCACTATGCTTTCTTCCCCTCGCTTATCTCTCTTCTGCACCAGTGAGTGCCCTCCACTGGTGTTCTGCTTCTTGTGCTTCTTCCTTGGCAAAGAATTGGTGAACGGTGCTGGGAAGAGCTCAGTGCCAGGGAAGCGTTTCACATCAACACCCAGGTATGCACTGCTGAATCGGAGCAGCATGGTTCTGAGACTGGTCTGAGGACAGCTTCCATGACGAGAGTCTTCAGCCTGATGTCTCTGTCCTTTTTAGTGAGGGGTCTGAAGTCCCAACAGATCTGGCACTTGTTCCTCATGTGGGTTTTCCCCAAGCACTTCAAACACCTGGAGTGAGAGTCACTTACGGAAGTAGGTTTACCACAGGAGGCACAACGCTTGAAGCATGCCCAGCCCCTGGGGCAAAGATGTCTTTCAACGATAGGAACTAATTATATACACTACCACTACTTGTAAAAACTATATATACAAAACTATATTAACTATGATAACTACAAACCCAGGAGGTGTCCAAAAACTACGGGGAAGAAGCCTTGCTGCAACAAGAAGGGTAATTCCAAGAAATGTCCTGGGCAGTAAGAAGAAACAGAGAGTGTGGGGTTGGCAGTGCCCCTTACACTGGCGCATAAGCGTGTGGCTCCAGAGGACGCCAGAGTTGGCCGAAGGGATACCACTAAGGGGAAAATCTCTGGCAATGGTGCAGGCACACAGCTACATGGAATGGACACGAGCAAGCACTTGAAGAAGAAACTGTATTTTTACTTATGTGAAACCAAAAGGCTGTTGGTGAGCAACGATGACAATAAGAAGAGAAATGTGTAAATCAGCGGAGTTATAAACCTATGGAAAAGGGGGTTCTGCTACGAAAGCTCTACTGTGAGCTACTGTGGGGAAAAAATCCACAATGACACACAGAGATCTGTCATTTATATTGATAAATTCTCCCCTAAACATTGCTGCACATTCCCCTGTATTAATGAGCTGCAGAAGTGCTTACCCAGCTCTCACGGAGGAGTCTCTCACCTATTTCCTTGGCTTTGTTCCTGTCTGTCTCTGTGATGTTTCTCTCCATATCCATGCCACCTGTTAGCTGTTTCACTGTCTCCAGCATCTCTCGCCGTTGTTCTTCTTGTGCCTGATTGTCTAGCAGCAGCTCTTTATTGCTGCTACCCCGCAGGAAGGTGTTTGGACGGGTGACTGAAGATGAGAGTGGTTTGTCATTCTTGTCTCTGCCTGTGCTCCCACGACTAAAAAGTGAAAAAACATTCACATGGAAGGCTCTTATCCTCTTACTGCTACTAATTAACACTGGACACATTTTCCATAACATTATAAAAGCTGCTGGGTAGCTGTCTCTTATACAGTCTATTGGTTACAGAAAGATATTTTTAATATAGTTCAGCTGTACAGACTGTGGTCAAAATGCAGCCTGTGGATCCCCTCACCTTTAAAACTGTGGTGTGGCCCTCAGATGCTTGATCCAAGTGATGAATGCATACATACATGCACACAGGGGAGGGAGAAGGAGAGCATATGTGTCATAGTGCACATCTGAAACAAAACACCCCGAGGATATACCTCACCTCTGTAGGTTTAAAATAAAGTGAACTTTAATGTTAAAGTAATGGCACCATTTCACTGTGAAGCTGCCTGACTGGTAAATTCTTTACCTATACATATATTGAAGTATAATTTCAAAATAGCAAAATGCTAATGCTGGGATTTCTTATGGATAAATCCTAGGAATTATGTTAACATTTTAATTAATTATTTGGAAAAAGTAAGATTATACTGATGTGGAAAAATCCCAGATCAGACAAAATTATTTATGACAGTCAAGATTAGAGAAGACTGTGGGGAACTTCGAGGGATTTAAGTGAATGGACAGCCTGATGGCAGATGAAATTAATTGTTGACAAATGCGAAGTTATGCACATTGGAATGAATAATTCGTCAACTTTACATTAAGGTAAACAGTTTATAATAAGTTAATAAATAATTAATAAATGCTGCAAGTATGTTACAGATATGATTAGTATGTTTTACAGCTAGTTATAAACTTAATGGTAGAATGTGTTATACGTAAGCAACCTACAGACGTGTTGGACTCTGTAACCTTCTACAAAAATTAATCAGTTAAAAAACCTATCTTAATTTATTAACCCTTCATAAACTATAGTAAAAGCTTTGTTATCCGGCATATTGGGGGATGAGGGGTGCCAGTAAGTCAAAAATTCTGGTTAACTAAGAGGAAGGAAGTTCGAGAACAAGGAGGGGGCTCAGGGCTGGGGTTGGGATGTGGGAAGGGTTTCAGGGTGCTGGATCTGGGCGGCACTCACCCCGGGCGGCTCCCCACAAGTGGCAACATGTCTGAAGAGGCAAGGCCAAGCAGCTGTGCGTGATGACTCCACCTGCAGGCACCAGCCCCACAGCTCCGACTGGCCGAGATCAATGCTCCTAGGTGGATGCATTGCCAGGTGGCTCTGCACGCTGCCTCTGCCCGCCGACACCACCCCTCAGTTCCCATTGGCTGCAGTCCCTGGCCAATGGGAGCTGCGGAACCAGTGCTCGGGGCGGGGGCAGCGCATGGAGGCCCTGTGGCCATTCCTCCGCCTAGGAGCACTGACTGCGGCCAATGGGAGCTGTAGGGGGGAGTGCCTGTGGGTGGAAGTAGCATGCAGAGCTGCCAGGCCGCACCTCTCCGGACATGTCACCACTTACGGGGTGAGTGCCACCAGGATCCGGCACCCCGAAACCGCTTCTGCACCCCAACCCTGAGCCCCCTTCCACACCCAAACTCCCTCCCAGAGCCCGCAGTCCCTCCCGAAATTCTGGTTTATAGAGCTTTCCAGTTTATAAAATGCTGGAGAACACAGCTTTTCCTGTATTTATCAATGCACCCTTAACATAAAGTGTGACCTTTGGAACAAATGGTACCTATAGATAGGTTCTAAATTAATTTTAACCACTCATCACTGAGAGACAGTTCAATGACCATCTTTTCTCTATGTGTGGTGGCAATAAAAGTAGCAAATAAATGTTAGGATGCATAAATATTGAAATGACAAATACCATTGGCTGACTAAATCTTACCTAGTTAAGGCCCTGCGAGAGTCTAACTCTGAGGATACAGAAGAAGAAGACACAGACGACACTGGGGGCTGCAGTGCAGAAAACCTGTTCAAACTAGTAGCACCTGGTCGTAAGGACTCTGCAAGAGATTGCAAAAGAAGATGCAGGAAACAGTGATAACTATCAAGGACACAGTGCCAAAAAATAATTTAAACCAACTTCCATGACTCCAGAGTTGATAGCATGGAAAACCTGTGGAAAAGGGCTGGCTTGACTCCATTTTATTTTTGCTTCTCATTATCATCATGGCATGCAGGGCTCATTCCTAACAATGATTTTTTCTGACTCCTAACATTGAATGCATGCCTGATTCTCTTTCTTGGCTGGATTATCACAATGTTTTATTTACTGGATAAGGTGGGGTGCACAGATCTGTTGGGATCCTGCATTCTACTCCATTAGCATTCCTGGATGGAAACTCTGGAAAATCAGAGAACTGCTAGAGTTTAGGGGGTTAATTCTCAGCAAGAGTTCAGAGGCAGATCAAGGAGGCAGCATCAGCTGGGTGATAATTAAATGCACTTGAGCCTATTCAGCCAGCATATACATATCTATTCACACACAGTGAATACTCAAAGGGACGACACATCTTAAAGAACTGCAGTTACTATAATGTAAATAATCTTCCTTGTCCTGCTGCCTTCTGCCCATGCAACTGCAAAGCAGTAAACACAGAAAGAAGATTTTACTAAATACACTATAGCACCAAGATTTCTTCTGAATCCTCTGCTCTGGGGCTTCTGGTCAGCATTAAAGAATCACAGAATATCAGGGCTGGAAGGGACCTCAGGAGGTATCTAAGTCCAACCCCTTGCTCAAAGCAGGACCAATCCCCAGACAGATTTTTATCCCAGTTCCCTAAATAGCCCCCTCAAGGATTGAACTCACACCCCTGGGTTTAGTAGGTCAATGCTCAAAACGCAAAGCTATCCCTCCCCACCAGTTGCTCTCAGCATCATCTCCTACTTGCTCTTTCATCTCATGGTAACACTCTTTTATACATGACCAGAAACCAGAGCAGGGCATTCCAAAGAAATTTTGGTGCTACCCTGTATCCTTTTGTATATTGTTCTTAGTATTCTTTCTGTGTTTACTGCTTTGCAGTTGCATGGGCAGAAGGCATAAGGACAAGGAAGATTACTTACATTAGAGTAACTGGAGTTCTTCGAGATGTTTAGTCCCTTTGGGTCAGTAGTGGGCAACCTGCAGCCCGAGGGCCACATGTGGTCCCTCAGGGTAATCCACTGGCGGGCCGCAAGGCAGTTTGTTTACATTGACCATCCAAGGACATGGCTGCCCGCAGCTCCTAGTGGCCGTGGTTCGCCGTTCCCAGCCAATGGGAGCTGCGGGAAGTGGCACAGGCCGCAGGTTGCTCACCACTACTTTGGGTACTCACTGTGGGTGCACATGTGCTCCATGCACCTGAGTCTGGAAATTCTTTAATAGTAGTGTCCATTGGTCTGCACCTGTGCACTACGGTTCCTCCTGCTGTGAACCAAAGGCATAAATGGAGACAGACTACCTGCCCTTTCAGTTCTTACTCTACCACAAATCATGTTGGAATCCAAAGCAGAGGGGAAGGAGGGTGGGTCACGAACACCCATGGGGACCACACATCTCAAAGAACTCCAGTCCTTCTTGGAGCGCTGGGCCCTAAGACTATTCACTGTGGGTGATTCCCAAGCAGTGCTTTTTCAGAAATAGGGTGTAAGGAGATATTTGGCATCAGTCTGTAGGACTGGTGAACCAAATGATGCACCATCTGCCAAGGCCTGGGTCAGAGCATAGTGCCTAGTAAATGTATGGACCGAGCTCCAAGAAGCGGTTCTGCAGATTTCAGAAAGTTGGACACCTTGCAGTGATGCTACTGAGGCAGCATATGCCCCAGTTGAGTGAGTTTTGATATATCACAGAGGGGGAATTTCTGCACCCTGGTAGCAAAGGAGGATGGCAGCCAGAGATGTGTCTCGAGAGTCTTTCAGAACTATGGCCTTGCCCTTCATTCTCTTGGCGAAGGAAACTAACAGTTGCAAGGATCTTCAAAATGGCTTTGTCCAATCCAAGCAGAAAGCCAGGGCTCTTCAAACATGTAGAGTGTATGATCGCCCATCGTTTCTAGTGTTGTGAAGTTTCAGGTAAAATACAAGTTAATGAATTGTTTCATTCGGATGGAAGTTTGACAAGACCTTAGGAACAAACTCAGGATGTAGTCAGAAGGATGCCTTGTCTCTATGAAAGACTGTTTAAGGCACGTCTGCCACAAGGGCACCAAGCTCATCTACATTCTGAGCTGAAGTAATCGCTATTAAAAAGGCCACTTTCACTAATAAATACAGGAAGGGGCATGAAGCCAAGAACTCAAATGGAAGCCACATAAGTGCTGCTAGTACTAAATTTAGATCCCAGCGAGGTATAGGTCAAGATACAGGAAGGAAAGTTCTAACAATACCCTTAAGTAATCAGACTTGTCATGGGGTGAACAAAAATTGAGTAGCTCTCTACAGGATGGTGAAATGCACTGACACCTGCCAGATATTCTCAGAGCACTGCTTGGAAGTCTGCATGGCTTTAGGGAAAGGAGCAAGTCAAGGATACCAGAAGTTCTGACTTCTTCGGTGAAAGGTGGTGTTTCTGGCATCACAGGGGAAAATGCTTCCACTTAGCAATGTAATACTTACATGTAGAAGATTTTCTACTATTAAGCAAGATGGATTGCACCTCTTTTGAGCAAGTTCACTCTGAGCCTGTTGCCCTACCAAAACCCAGGCTGTGAGCTGGAAGAAAGATGAGATGGGATGATTGGTGCTGCCCCCAATTTTGAGAGAGCAATATGGGAAATGACTGCATGTGAATGCATCTGCAGGTGGTCATTTGCAGGATCACTGCAGTAAACCGAAACAGATGGGGCCACCAGCTACCATGGTGCTATCAGAATTACCATCACTCTGTATTTTCTGGAGAACACATGGTCTGAGGGGAATGGGAGGGAAGGCATACATTAATGGTTCTGACCATGGGAATAGGAAGGCAACCTGCCTGGAATCCAGACTGTGGCTGTTGCAAAAGCAATAAACTTGGCATTTCTTGTTGTCTTGGGTGTCAAAGAGGCCCCAGGATAGATACCCCCATTGTTGTGAATTTTTTTGGACCACCAAAGGGTGCAGCTCATTCATGGTCCTAGTTAAATGTCTGCTGAACCTATTTGCCAGGGAATTTGTAACTCCTAGAAGATGTACTGTGGAGAGAGTGATGCTGAGCTGGGTGCATCAGTTTCATAGCTGTACCACTCCTGTGGATAGTGGTGTGGACCTTGCTACACCTTGCTTGTTTATAGTAATTGGAATGGGTTCTAATGCTACTATTTGAAGAAGAGCGTCCATCTCTAGGGTGAGGATACTGTTTGGCCCTCTCATTAATTAAAGTCTACGTGACAGCCATCTCAGCCTTCCACTCTCCTGTTCAAGATAGATCAGTCTTCTCCCATGGCATGACAGTCAAGTTCCTACAAGGTCTGGAGTGTCTTTATTCCCAAGAGTTACAATAAGGCCAATTCATAGGCTATAGGCCCTGCAGCCAGACGCCCACTAGTGGGCCAGTAAGATAGCCCGGCACCGGGGCCAAACGGTATCCCCAGGCTGGACCTTGATATCCCCTTTTGAGTCCGAGGAGTACTCCCTCTGGGACCAATGGTGTGCCGGTGCCTCCTGCTTGCAGCTGTGGGATCGAGGGGAGCGAGATTCATAGAATCATAGAATATCAGGGTTGGAAGGGATCTTCTGAGGTCATTTAGTCCAACCCCCCGCTCAAAGCAGGATCAATCCCCAACTAAATCATCCCAGCCAGGGCTTTGTCAGGCCTGACCTTAAAAACCTCTAAGGAAGGAGATTCCACTGCCTCCCTAGGTAACCCATTCCAGTGCTTCACCATCCTCCGAGTGAAAAAGTTTTTCCTAATATCCAACCTAAACCTCCCCCAGTGCAACTTGAGACCATTACTCCTTGTTCTGTCATCTGGTACCACTGAGAACAGTCTAGCTCCATCCTTTCTGGAACCCCCTCTCAGGTAGTTTAAAGCAGCTATCAAATCCCCCCTCATTCTACTCTTTCGCAGACTAAATCATCCCAGTTCCCTCAGCCTCTCCTCATAAGTCATGTGCTCCAGCCCCCTAATCATTTTTGTTGCCCTCCGCTGGACTCTTTCCAATTTTTCCACATCCTTCTTGTAGTGTGGGGCCCAAAACTGGGCATTGATGCCAAAGAGCTGAGTCTTGCTACTGTTGCAGTGACCTGAGTCTAGTCACTGGTGAGGTGTGCCGGGATAGGGGCAGAGGTGGTGGGGATTGGGAGCGGGTTGCCAGGGATTGGTGCTGTGATGCTGACCAGTGTCATGAAGAGGTCCCTCGGTACTGTGGTGACAATGACTGGCTTCAGGGGGTACTGTATCTATCCCTTGGAGCCAGAGACTGGGAATGTGCTACCCGAGACCATGAACTCTGCACTGATGACCACGGGTGTGGAACCGGAGACCGGGCTTGAAGACTGGTGAGGCTCTGGTGAGCGACAACCCCAAATTAGCCACTGGGGAGGCTCCATCTATGGCTTGCCCTTAGGGGGAGGGGCCTTTCGTGGCTCAGTCTCCTGTGGCAAGGGCGGCACTGGTAGGTCCTTTAAGTCTTTGGCTGTTTGAAAGGCCTCTGGCATCGATGGCACTGTGAGGTGTCTGGGGCCCTTACCACTCCCAGGAGTAGGAGGAGGCTCTCGTATTGGACTTGGAGCCCTAGCCAGAGAGGTTGCACCCTGCAGTCCCAGTGCAGATGGGTGGCCCAGCACAGGTCCTGTGCCCATTGCAACTTTCCTGGACTTTTCCTGGGATGGAGATCAGCCACGTTCATGCTGTTTGCTGCTACTGTGTGGATTGCTGATTGGCATGTGTTTGTGGCAAACTGTGCACAACTTGAAACCAGAGGATGGAGCGTGCCCGTTCCAGGGACAAGTCCCCGAAGGGACCACTAACTAAACTAAACTAATGTACTAACTACTTAAAACACTATATAACAACTATGTAAACAGAAAACACAACAAAAACTCTAGAAGCACTTTGCGAGATGCAAAGAAGAGGCATTCCAGAGACTGTCACAGATGGTAAGAAGGAATTGAGAGGGTGCAGGGCCGATGGTGCCTAATATACCTGTGCATGAGAGCGGAGCTCCAGGGAGCACCAGAGCTGGCTCTACAGATACTGCCGATGCAAAAATCTCTGGCAGCCGTGCACATGGGCGCGCACACATCTAGCAGGAATCAACATGAGCAACCACTCGAAGAAGAACTGGCAGATTCAGCAGTCTGTGCTACTTCTTTTGTTTGTGAGCCTTGGCATGAACTGCTTCTCCATGGCTGGAACTTGTGGAAAGTGCATTGTCTTTCTTGGGCCTGGAGGAAGACTTACTGCCATGCTTATATGCATGCTTCTGTGCCTCATGACCAAGCTCTGGTACAGGGCACATAATACTGGTACTGGCCTGAGTCTCCATGGTAGGAGGAGAGCTCCTGGATTTCTCAGGCTGGCATATAGGGGAGGTTCCCCAGCCTAGGTTTGACTATGGCCTCATGGTGACCTCTATGAGGTGCTTCTGGAGCCAGAGAGCTCGGCCTTTCTGGGTATAGCTTGAGAAGGATGAAATGCGGCTTCTCCCAAACAATAAATGCAGCGTTGGTGCTTCTTGCTGTCCGAGAAGGAGTATGGGCAGGATGCACAGGTCTTGAACTCCAGCATCTTCAGCATAATCCAGCAGCCAAATATGGGTCCTGGAGTGGGTGAAGGTGGTGGTGGGGAGGAATGGCACAAATGGCATCCCCAAGTCCTTAAAATCTTAAACTACTACTAATATTAAAACTAAAAAAAATTAACTATGTACAATACTAAAAAGTGTTTTTTTTTCAAAGTGCGTCACAGAGAGATGAGTGGAGAGTAGAAGCTCTGACCCAGACCATGCAGCGGTGAGAAGGAACTGAGGGCGTGGTCGGTCCACTTTGCTCTTTATTGTCTCAGACGAAACCATGTGGTAGAGCAAGGGCACATGTGTGGACCAACAGACACTACTACTTTCAAATTCTCCGGCTCTGGATGCATGGTGCATGTGTATAACCCTCAATGGAATACAACCCGGACCATGATTCAAAAAAGAAACTGACAATCTTGTTTAACACTTCTGTGAATCCATACAATTTTAAGAATGTCCACTCCAAACTGTTGGCAGACTTAAGTACAAAGGTATACTCCAATTCATACTTTGCATTCTTTTTTAGACTTATCCATGCTGCTCTTTTCTCTTGCATTTATATTTTACACAGCCCAAATCTTTGCTCAGATACTGCAGTATCTATTTGGACATTTAGTCCAAAAATTTTGTTACCGCGGAGTCAAGGTTTCCCAGTGGTACCTTGTTCCCTCAAGAATGTGGAGAGTGGCTAAACTTAACCCTCTGAAAACCAGGAACTACAAAGATAAGGTTCATGCTACCCCACAGAGCAACCTGGAGTGGTCAGTAGTTACTGAAGATAGTTCAGTAATGTTGGTGGCATATGTAATAGCCATGAAGGACTATTCTTAAAAACATGCCAATTATTGTGTTGTGTACCACAGATCTGAATTGCAACATTTACCTGCAGGTACTCCAGCTGTATTCACTGCATTAGGTGCAGCTGTGCTGAACAATGGAGGGATTAGTTACTGCAAGTTAGCAGGAGTGGTGCATGTTTACCACGAAGGATCAGCCATGCCTCATTTCAGTGCTGACTTCTGTAGTCTGTCTCAGTAGCACTTCACAGGTGTCTCCTAATCAGGGCCGGCTCCAGACATCAGCATTCCAAGCTGGTGCTTGGGGCGGCAATCTTCAAGGGGCAGCAGTCCCTGTTGTTTTGCTCCCAAGCAGAGCACCGAATTGCTGCTGCGGACGGCGGGGGCAGTCCGTGGGCACATGTGTTTCCGCAGTGGCAGCAATTCGGCAGCAGCTTCTATATTTAGCTATCCGTGGTGGCTTCAGTTAAAGATAGAAGCTGCCGCCGAACTGCCGCTGCCGCGGAAACGCGCCTGCCGCCCTAAGGACATACGGTCTGCCCCCGCCACCCGCGGCGGCAATTCGGTGTGCTGCTTGGGGCGGCGAAAACTGTAGAGCCAGCCCTGCTCCTCATGAGGAGTTGATGACATATATGACTCTGGTCTCAAGGCTTCGAGAGAGGTAAATGAAAGCAATGTCTCGGAAAGCTGGGTTTGAATATCAGACTAAGTGTACGTAGCTCCTATTTCCTATGCCTAACCTAAACCCAAGTTTTACCTCAGCGAACGAAGGTGTTAGACTTTGTCCTACAATGCTCATCTGCAGCATTCCCAAAATGTTTTGTAGCATCTGCCATGGTAGAGTATTAGTACGTGTGTTGTTACATTAGTATGTGTGTTGGGGCATTGGTCAAAGAGAGGAGAGTTAAAGCTGTGTTGCAGGAGTGGCACATACCATAATCCTGTATTTCCTGGTTTTCAGATGTTTAAGTTCAGCCACTCTCTACATCAGGCGCAGGCAAACTTTTTGGCCTGAGGGCCGCACTGGGTTTCAGAAATTGTATGGAGGGCCGGTTAGGGGAGGCTGTGCCTCCCCAGACAGCCAGGTGTGGCCCGGCCACTGCTCCCTATCTGACACCCCCCTGTTTCTCCCCCCCGGGACCCCTACCCCATCCACCCCCCTTGCTGTCTATCCCATGATCGCTCCAGGACCCCCCGTCCCTAACTGCCCCCCTCTGCACCATCCAATCCCCCCATCTCCTTTCTGACTGCCGCCCCCAGGACCCCTACCCCATCCAACCACCCCTTCTCCCTGGCTGCCCCCGGAACCCCTGCCCCCATTCAACCCCCCTGTTCCCACCCCTATCCACACCCCCGGGCTCTGACCACCCCCTGCCCTCTATCCAACCGCCCTCCGCCATTCCATGTCCCCTTACCGTGCAGCCTAGAGCACTGGTGGCTGGCAGCGCGGCTGCACCAGGACAGGCAGCCACGCCATCCGGCTGGACCCAGCTGCGCACCGCACAGCACAGAGCACTGGGTCAGGCCAGGCTCTGCAGCTGCACTGCCCCAGGAGCTTGCAGCCCCGCTGCCCAGAGCATTGTGCCCATGGTGCAGTGAGCTGAGGCTGTGGGGCAGGGGTCAGGGGCTAGCCTCCTGAGCCAGGAGCCCAGGAGCTGGGCAGAACAGTCCTGCGGGCCGTAGTTTGCCTACCTCTGCTCTACATTCTTGAATGGCAAGAGGCACCACTGAGCAACTTTAACTCTCTGTTTCTGGGCACTGAATTTTTCTGCATCCCCATTTACCCCAGTCCTCCCACTCTATTGCTCTTGGTTACTTGGCAATGATTATCCCAGCGATAGAATGCACTGGATGTATGCTAGTCCCTTCACTGCCCCTGCATCATCTCATCTCCCATCTCTGCTCCTTCAGCACAGCTTAGTTTTCCTATCTCAGCCCACCTCCATATGTTGAGAAGGGCATTGGTATGGGACCTGCAGTTGGAGGAGCTAATGCAGGAACAGTGCAAGGACTAGCATGGAGTAGTAGGGACATTTCTTGAAGAAGGGGACAGACATGAGGGAGCATGGATATGGGGAATTTTTAGGGGACAGAGCTAAAATGCCCCAATATCTCCCACAGCACAGGTCTGATGCCCTACCCCACTCTTCCCAGCACTGCTCTCACACCCCACACATTCTCCCTCATTACTCATACTTCCTCCACCTACTTGAGACTCCAACACCCCTGCTCTAACTCTTCCAACATTCCCTCTCTCTCACACACACATTCCAGCCTCTTTGCCTCTCTGCTTGTAAGCTTGGAGCAGTCATGGAGAGGTGATGGGGCTTTGAGGACTACCTGTATGAGCTGGAGGTCAGAAGGTGAAGGAGAGCGTAGATATGAAGTCCTCACCCCAAGTATGGGTATATGGGATGGGTTCTACAGACCCATTTGCAGGAAAGGAGGCTCAGAGAGGTGTAAAGTGGCCCCAAAAAATGTTCTCAGCCTATGGGCCTGTGCCATACTCCAAGGAAGCCCTTTCTCAGCTTTCTACCCCATCTCAGCACCATGTACCTGTGCAATGCACTGCACATATTAATTCCCAGCTCCCAATCTGGTCTCAGCACTGAGGGGCTTGTATTGACAAGGTACAGAAATAGTGCGTATGGATGTGGTGAGGTTTGGGGGACAGAGCCCCAACTCTGTATCTCCTACTGCATAGCTCTAATCCTCTTTTTTTCCTCCTCACACTCTCCTGCACTGTTCCGACCTCCCCTATTTTCCTAGAAGCATCAGCATCAGGATAAGGGGGAGCCTGGTATTCCCATCCGCACTGCTGCAGGCAGCATGGGGACGGAGTAGAGTTCTGGTTTCCTTTCCCTGATCGGGGAGCAGTGCAAGGGAAGAGCAGCCTGGTGGAATAGCCACAGTATTGAATTGTGGGAGATGGCTCTACTTCCCTTCCTCCAGTTACATCCTGGGAAGGGAATGTGCCTAACTTTCCTTCCTTAAGGTTCTCTCTGTAAAATCTTCTAATCTCCCAGAGAACAATGGTGCCTTTGAGAACAATCCCTTTATTCGCTGACTACTTTTTTAGAAACCCAGTTCTTTGTTCAAGTCCTAGTCATTAAACTGGGTTTTCAAAAATACAGCATTTGAATGATCCCTTACTCTAATAAGTTGTTTTATAGGAGAGTGTTGGCCTCTTGATAGCTGTGCCAGACACAACCCTAAGGGGAAAAGGTTGGCAAAGGTGCATAACTTCCCTCCTACATCCTCCCAACCCCTCTCCCTCTGCACTGCTCCAACATCCCCCACATTTCCCCTTACTGTTCTGACCCTTCATATTCACGGGCTCTGTATTAAAAAAGTTGGAAGAATCTGAAAATAGTATGAGCAGCTCATTTTAAGGGAGCTATGTAAATTGACCAAGGGTACATCTACACTGCAGTGTAAGCTCAGGGTTTGAATTCAGGCTCAAGCCTAACCGCTTCCCATCCACACACAAATTGCACTAATCCAGGGCTCAGACTCAGGTCCCGGTGGGGAGAGTCCAAGCCTGAGTCAAGCCAGGGCCCAGGGTTCAAGCCCTATTGATCTGCAGTGCAGACACAGCCCCAGTAGACTTGTGCTCTGGGAGTCCACCAAAATTATCCCACAATCCCTTAGGACAACTGTCTTTGTCCTCTCGACAGTCAAATTTGGTGGACAGTCAAGTTTTCCCACACTGCACCATGAACAAAACACTAGAGTGGTCACATTTTGGGAGGGTGCTAGAAAGTTTGAAATATGGGCTGTTGAACTAGGGTCCACGCAATACAGCATAGATGCTGGAGCCCCAGGTTGAGACCCAGGGTTCAACAATTCCTAATCTGGGTTTACAAAAGAACCCAGGGCTTCAGGGCCTACACTAATAAACCCACAGTCCGCTAACTTGAGTTCTACTAGTCCTGGCCTTACATTGCAGTGTAGACATACCACAAATGATTTTTTCATCTTCCCCCTATTTAATTAATGGTAATTATCTTGATAACACCTATAAAGTAAAACCAAAGTCCTCTTGTGTATTTTAAAGCAATTTAATATATTGGTTTTAAACCAGAAATTTTGATCTCAGAGCAAAACTTCCAAAAAGAGCCCCTGCAGAATGCAAGCAACATAAACAATACATATTCTCTGAAAACTGCCAGGGCCAGGACTCTGACTGACAGTACATTGCTGTAGCTCAGGTTTAATGACCACAGCATGTCACGTTGAGCCACCCAGCTTCTGTGACAACAGATTACCTATAAACTATCTAGCTGCAACAGAGCCCTAGTCTTGCTGCACATGCTATAATTTAGTGAAAATTTTTACTCCAGATCACTTGTGCTCCAGACTCTTCAGGAAGTTTTAAAACTCTATTGGAGAGATCCATTTTGGGAACTGAATTTGTTCCTAATCCGTTGTGTAATTGTATTTCAATATTACTTGTTTTATGATTATATAAAACACTTTGGCACATATGGTCAGTGCAGCAGAAATCAACCACTAATAATAAAACAGACTCTTTTCTAATTAATAATTGGCCTGAAGAATTTGTTTGTTAAGGTTTTTGAACTTGCTGAAGACTTTAATTAGTTTTTAGGCTGATGGCCCCCACAAAAAGGCAAAACCACAAGATTTTCTCTTCAAGTCTTGAAAACAATTCAAATGAAAGTCTCCAAACAGAAAAGGAAGAGTCTTAACGGGTCCAGGTACCAGTGCCAGGAATCACATGACCTAGCCTGACATTATATTTTCTTATGTATTAAGGGGCTCCTCTCATGAAAAAGAAGTTGGGTGGGAAAACCAGCCTGCAAATAGCTGATGCCCTTACTATGTGTTACTATTATGCAAAAGACAGTTACCTTTTCTGTAACTGGTGTTCTTCGAGATGCGTTGCTCATGTCTATTCCACAGTAGATATGTGTGCTCGCGATGTGCACTAGTGCTGGAAGTTTTTCCCCTAGCAGTACCCATAAGGGGGGAGCGCCCCCCGTGACTCCTGGAGTGGCGCCTGCCTGCTGCGGTATAAGGGGAGCTGTGCACTCCTCCCACCCTCAATTCCTTCTTGCCAGACTACTCCGGCAGCAAGGAAGGAGGGCGGGATGTGGAATAGACATAAGCAACACATCTTGAAGAACACCAGTTATGGAAAAGGTAACTGTCCTTTCTTCTTCGAGTGATTGCTCATGTGTATTCCACAGTAGGTGATTCCAAGCTGTATCTCCTGGAGGTGGGTAGGAGTTTACAAGTTCTCGGGACAGAGTACCGCGCTGCTGAACCTGGCGTCATCCCTGATTTGGGAGAATATCACAGTGTGAGGTGAACGTGTGAACTGAAGACCACGTGGCGACCCTACAAATGTCCTGAACAGGGACATGGGCCACAAAGGCAGTCGACGAGGATTGCGCCGGTGTTGAGTGTGCCCTAACACTAGGCGGCGGGGAACACCCATCAGCTCATAACAGGAGTGGATACACGAAGTGATCCAGTTGGACACCAGCTGAGTGGAAATCGGCTGGCTTCTCGCACACTCAGCTGAGGTGACAAACAGCTGCAAGGACTTTCTGAATGGCTTGGTTCGCTCAAGGTAGAAAGCCAGAGCCCGCCTCACATCGAGCAGCGTTCCTCATTAGTGGTGTGAGGTTTGGGGCAAAGGACTGGCAGAAAAATGTCCTGATCCATGTGGTAGGCGGAGACCACCTTCAGGAGGAACACGGGGTGTGGGTGGAGTTGGACCTTGTCCTTATGAAACACAGTATACGGCAGCTCGGAGGTCAGGGTAGTGAGCTCTGAGACCCACCTGGCCGATGTGATAGCAACCAGAAAGGCCACCTTCCATGAGAGGTGAGACCAGGAACACGTGGCCAGTGGTTCAAATGGGGGCCCCGTAAGCTGAGCCAGCACCAGATTCAGGTCCCACTGCAGGACCAGGGGCTCAGAATACAGGTAAAGTCAGTCCAAACCCTTAAGGAACCAGACGGTCATAGCATGGGAGAACATTGTGTGCCCTTGCACTGGGGGATGGGAAGCCGATATGGCTGTCAGATGCACCCTGACCAACAAGGGCGCCAGGCCCTGGGCCCTCAGGCAGAGGAGGTAATTGAGGATAAGCTGGATCGGGGCGGCCGTTGGGGATACACCTTGGTCCGTCGCCCACCCAGCAAAACGAGACCACTTTGCCATGTAGGAGCAGCGAGTGGAGGGCCGCCTACTCTCAAGGAGGATGCGCTGGACCGGAGCTGAGCATGTCCTCTCCTCGCCACCTAGCCATTGAGCAGCCATGCCAAGAGGTGAAGAGCTGCCAGGCTGGGGTGGAGGAGATGGCCCTGGTCCTAAGAGAGTAGGTCTGTCCAGAGCGGCAACAGCCACGGCGGAGCCACTGCCAGGCCCCCGAGGGTCCCGTACCAGTGCTCCCTGGGCCACGCTGGGGCAATGAGGAGGACCCTGGCCTCATCTGTCTTTATTTTCCCTAGGTCCCTGTTGATCAGTGGGAATGGGGGGAAGGCGTATAGGAGTTGGCCAGACCAGGGCAGGACAAAGGCATCAGAGATAGTGCCCCTCCCCAGGCCCCCCCAGAGCAGAACAGGAGACATCACTGGTTCTGTTGAGTCATGAATAGGTCTACCTGAGGAGTTCCTCACCCCCGGAAAAGCTGGAAGGCCACTTTCGGGTGTAGAGACCACTCGTGCTGAGAGGAAAAATCCCTGCTCAAGCGATCCGCCCTCACATTCTGGGCGCTCGGTAGGTGAAAGGCTTTTAGGTGGATGTCGTGGGCTATACAGAAGTCCAGTGCAGACTGAGGGCTTCGTGGCAGAGGGCGGAGGATCGAGCCCCACCTTGCCAGTTGATATAGAACATCGAGGCTGTGTTGTCCATGAGAACTCTGACTGCCTTGCCCTTCAGGTGCAAGCGGAAGGCTGTAGACACCAGCCCCCTCTTTGACCTTCAGGATAAGGAGTAATACCCCTTGCCCAGGAACTCCATGGGCACCGCCTCTATTGCTCCTAGTTCCAGGAGCCTCCCGACCTCCTGCTCGAGCAGAGCCTCGTGTGATGGGTCCCCCAAGAGGGACAGGGGCGGCGGGTGGTTGGGCAGATAGGAGATAAACTGGAGGGTGTAACCTCAGGAGATGATGTTGAGGACCCAACGGTCTGAGGTGAGCCACGACCATTCCGGGAGGAATGCACATAACTGATTGGAGAAAGGGAGCTTGATTGGGGGATCCCTGCTGAAAACTGATGAGGTACCCCTGAGCGTCCCATCAAAACCACCTTTTACCTGCCTGCTTGCCCTTACAGGACATAGGCTAGGGGGCAAGCCAGTATTGTCTTTGTGGGCATTTTTTATAGTCCCATTGCTTATGGGTGGCTTTGTATTTTGGGAAGGCGGCCTGGACGGGAACCTGCCGTGGTTTGAACTTGAGTTTTGCCGGAGCAGGAACATAGAGGTCCAGGGTCTGGAGGGTCGTGAGGGAGTCTTTCATGCTGCCTTCTGTCCGTTTCCTCCGCAAACAGAGCCTTCCCATCAAAAGGGAGATCCTGCATCGACGACTGCGCTTTGCTGGATAGCCCAGAGAGCAGAAGCCAGGATGCCCATCTCATGGACACCGCCAAGACAATGGACCATACGGCCGTGTCTGCTGCATCCGAAGTGGCCTGCAGGGATGCACTTGCAGCCACAGCCCCTTCGTCCACGAGCGCCTTAAATTCCTTTTTATCATGCTCCCGAAGGGAGTCCTAGAACTTGGGGAGGGATCCCCAGAGATTAAACTTGTAGCAACCCAGGAGAGCCTGATGGTTTGCTACTCTCAACTGGAAGCTTGACGACGAATAAATTTTTCTCTCAAAAGCATCCAGCCTCCAAGAGTCTTTGTTCTTTGGGGTCAGGACTGGCTGCCCCTGTCGCTCACTGGGGTTGACCAACATGACCACCAAGGAGTTGGGCGCCGGGTGGGTATACAAATACTCATGCCTCTTAGTGGGTACAAAGTACTTGCGTGCTGCCTTCTTAGAGATGGGAGCCAACAAGGCTGGTGTTTGCCACAGGGCACATGAAATTTACGCCATCCCTTCATGGAGCAGCGAGACCACCCTGCCTGGTGCCAAGGGGGAAAGAACATTGAACAGGAAGTCTGAGGGCTCCTCCATTTCCTCTGCCTGGAGATGGAGGCTCGCTGCCACCCTGGTAGTCCTCCTGCAGGATGGAGGGGAGTGGGGCCGCAATGAGCTCCTCTGGACGGGATGAGGAGGCTAGTGTGGTGTTTTGGGTGTCAACTGGCACCGGAGGATCCACCACCTGTTTGGACTCTGGGCATGGCACCAAGGAAGTGGTTCCGGTCGACTCTTTCCTTGGCAGTCTAGGGATGGAGGCTGATGGTGCTTCCAATGCTCCGGCCACTAAGCAAACCCCCACCGGGAGCTGCACCAGAGGCCACAGTGCCCACTGGTACCACTGGGCCGGCCACAATGCACGGTGCCACTGCACTTGCTGAAGCACTGGCGGGGTCAGTTGATCAGGCTGGCTCGCTTGGCCAGTAGATGGGCGACTGAGTGGAGATCGGGCTGGCATAAGACATGCTGCTGCCTCCGGACTGGAAGTGGTGGCGGTGCCGGGATCTACGTCGACCATGGGACCGTGACCTCAAGGCAGGAGAACGACAATGACGGTAGTAGCTGCACCGCGAGCAATCTCGATGGGCGGACCCACAAAGGCGAGGAGCCAGCAATTGACGCCAGGAGCTACGGTGCCTTGATGGAGACTTTGAGTGGGATTCCGAGCAGGAACGGTGTGGACAGTCATGCCACGACTGACTGTGGTACTGCCTTCGAGATGAGGACTGTCAGCGACGTCCGCCACTGTCCCGGTCTCTGCTTGCTCCATGAAGACAAGCGGTGCCAAGAGTCCCGATCGGATGGCACCCATCCAGACAGTCTAGCCAGCATCAAGGGCGATCCACGTAGACTGAGCCCTGAACGGTCACTGGGTGTTGAGTGGTGTTGAGAACGTTCCCTCGACTGAGACCGGTACCGGGCCGGTGGCGACGGCGGCAATCCCAGCAGTGGCTTGCCTCCGGAGCATGGGGCCGACTTCAGCGGCGCTCCCACCACTGGCATGGACATGACATCCTTAGCTGCCTGGAGGGCTTTGGGTGTAGATGGCATCCAGACATCCAGAGAGGCCTGTTCTGAAGGGGATGGGCTACTTCGCTCCGCATGAGTCAGAGGCATAAGGCCTGATGGAGATCGAAGACTACCCAACATGGGCCTAGCCTCTGTTCTAGATTTCCCTCAGAGTTGTTGTGAAGAGGGATTCTTTCTGGTCCTCTTGGCATGCCCTGTGGAAGGGCAGCAATGCCAACTAGTCGAAGGTACCAGAGGGTCTCCGCATACCGACGCCGTAGTGCCAGGTACTGGATCGGTGTGCCGGGGTCGGGGCCAGCACCAACTCCATCAGGATGTTTCTTTCTTTTTCAGTCTGGAGCTTGACTGACTTGCAGATCTTGCACCTTTAGCTGATATGGGTTTCTCCCGAGCAGCGCAGACAGTCTGTGTGCGGGTCACTCCTTGGCATAGAATGCCTATAGGAGCTGCACGACTTAAATCCTGGGGCACGGGGCATGCTCCACTCTGGGCCCACTAACTAACTAAACTTTACTGAAAACTAAACTGACTACAGGTACTACTGAACGAACAGTTCTGGGGACAAGCAGCAGCAAGGCTGGAGCTAAGTAGTTCCGACGCACCTTCACTGGTGGCAAGAAGGAACTGAGGGTGGAGGGAGCGCGCAGTTCCCCTTATACTGCGTCAGGCAGGCGCCACTCCAGGGGTCGCGGGGGCGCTCTCCTCCTATAGGTACTACTAGGGGAAAAACTTCCCGCACTGGTGCACGTGGCGAGCACACACACCTACTGTGGAATACACATGAGCAATCACTTGAAGAACTCTTATGTCACAATCTGCTTTAAGGGATGTATTCTTGATCATTCGCTACACAAACTTTATCTAGGCCTGAGGTCTGAATTCATTAATTTTAGACGGTCACAGCATGTATACCTCTTACTTCACATTAGGTGGTTTGTTCAAAATTACTACAGTGATGGATCAACAAGGAGCTAAACTACAACTACAAGGATCAATATCAAGGACAGCATATAAACTGAGGTAAAACTTACCAATCTCACTGGCCTTTGCTCCACCACTGCTGCCCTTTCCCCAGCTGCCCAACTGGGCTTTAGGCACAAGCTGAATCTTCTCATCTATTGTGGACTGCAATACACATCAACACAAAGGATCAAGTACTCACAAATAGGAAAATTTTGCTCCTTACCTGTAAATGGATAGTTTCATATAACTCCACTTACTAATTCTGGTACAGCTGGTAAGACCCCTTATTAGCACAGAGGCACATTTCTAGTAAATTCTTGGAGATCAATCCTCAGCCTCTAAAAGGCAGGGGGTGTCTAAGCACACCCCAAATAGATGCTTCCAAAGCATAAGTGTAAAACATCCAAGGGAAAGCAACCCTCCCAAAGAGAAAGTGTAAAACATCTGTGAGCTTCCTATCAATAAGATCAAAAGATCTTAACAGTAGTTTTAAGGAGGGAATATTGGATTGATGCATTAAGCGTGTAAGAGACGACCATTTTGTGTGTAATGAATAAATGGTTTCCACTTACTGTGAAATCTGCCAATCCTGGCACTGCTGGGAATTTGCAAGCAGCAAGGATCAGAACAGAGAAAGGCATGAAAAGAAAAGGTTTGTAGGATCTGGTGGGAAAAAGCAGTGTCTCACAAGAACAGGAAATCTGTTTTGTAATGATCAGCAAACAAATTTATTGACTACCAGGTTGCAACACTGCAGATCTCCTTGGAATAGCCTCTGTTTCCTTCTGCCCATGAAGCTGCCATGGAAATACAAGTATGTACACTAACCACAGTAGAAGAGCTTCTCTCATCTGAGTTGTAAGCTTGAATATTAGCAGAATAAGTCCACCTCACTAGACAGGGCTTTGGAGGCCTGTTGTACAATCTCCATAAAGATCTGCAGAAAGATTGTATTCTGTTCTGGTCCTACTTTATAGGCCTCTTAACATTCAGGCACTAAAGGAAAATTCAATAGGGTGGCACTGATTAGGACAAAAAGAAATAAAGAAATCATCCTAATAATGTGAAGAACCAAGTTCTCTTTCTTTGGATAGAAATTCCAAAGCTGTTCTCAGGACCATTTTGTCTGGAAAGAACTCTAGCAAAGGACAGGGCTCTAGGAAAGGACAATACACTGACCCTGTGTCTGAGATTACTGTCACAAGAAATCCCATTTTGCTGGTAAGAATAACAAAAAGTTGTTCATCAGAGGCTCAGATGATGGTTGGGGCAAGATTTGCAGGATCAGATTAAAATTTATAATAGTTTATAGGAAGCTGAAAGGCCGATATGAGTCTTCTGATTGCACCCAGAAGTCTACAAATAAAAAGTGAGTGTTCATTGCTCATTTCAAACCACAGATCCTCAAAGCTCTTGGTGCTGCCACCTATGATAAGCAGCAAGTAGAGAGAGAGCAACCCTCCCCTCCACAAAGAGTAGTTCAGTTGAGGAAAGAGAAGGTGGTGGAACGCTGGAAAAGAAGTGACAGTAGTGGGAGCTATGGCCAGCTTCCTTGGCAATGGAAACCAGATACCAGGGCTCAGACCTCTCCTACACTTCCTGCACCAAGATTCTTGGTGCTTAAATCTTCCCTGCCCAGGCATCTCCTTAAAGCATTGCCAACTAAGAGAAGATGACATGGAAAACCTGCCACCCTCTGAGGAAGAGGCTGTCCCTTCCCTCTTCTTCAGGACTGGCTCCAGGTTTTTTGTTGCCCCAAGCAAAAAAGAAAAAAAAGTGTGTAGGGGGAGCAAAGTGTAGGTGCTGAAGCAAAAAAAAAGAAGAAAAGGGGCCAGAGTGCTGCCTCAAGCAGATGCTTGGAACGCTAGTGCCTAGAGCCGGTCCTGCTCTTCTTCCCTGTGTATTTGCAGGAGGGGAGTCCAAAAAACAGAATGAGAATCATGAAAGTACAGAAGTACAAGGTGACATCCTGGGCCTCTCTCTGGAAGATCCAGAAGTGGACAGGATGGTGTTCAGAAAAAAAAGGTCTGGACAAGGGACAGAAAGATACAAGCGCCAATTCTCAGAAAACTGTAGTCTAGAAGGAGCCTGCTATCAGGCCTGAGGCAAAACTGAGAGAATACTGTGGACTCTATGTACGGAGAGTATGGTGGGGCACCTCTGCCAACAGGGGCTAGAAACTGAACTCCAAGAATCTTCCTGAGTTCTGCCTCCATGATAACCACAGGCAGGCCTCCCAAGGCATTTGAGAGGCCTTGTGGGATAGCTGCTTGATGTATTATTCCATGTCAAAGACAGGACCTGAATTCACATTCTCTTTTCAACTCAAGAAAATTTTGGATCAAAAAAGGATCATTATGAATCTTAAAAAATGTGTACTCATGTTGTCTTTCCTTCGTTCAAATAATCTTTGAACATTCAGAACTAATAACATTTGCGCAATGTTTTATCTACAATCAGCTCAGATCTGCCTCCCCAAAGATTTTACGAATTAGAACAACCTAGAAAAAATAGTAAGGCAAGATTCTGCACTTGTGCCTCTTTGTACCTATAAGCACCAAACCATCTCCTCCATAGATCTAAACAAACAAAAATTTCTCAAACTAATATCAAAGTAGCTTTGTCAACATTAAGTGACTCAGTCCATTGATACTTACCTTGGTAATTTTAAGGAATTTGGTGGGATCAAGCACACGACTAGTCTTTGTCCCCTGAACAGTGTTCCATCCACCTTCATCTACCCTCTGGACACCTACAGAAACAACAAAGTCAATCAAAACCTCCTTAAAACTGTTGCTCATGGTCCAAACGTATTCAAGGGCAATACGTACAGTCCTCACCTCTAAAACTTGATCTGAAAAAGTCAAAGAAGAGGCTGCAGCCCTACTGTGAGTCCAGCACAACTCTACAGTGTGAATGTTAAGCATGAATTTTGGAGATGTAACCTAGATTAGATATTATAGAGGCATGGGATATTTAAAGACTATTGTATCAACTTTATAAACATTACGTATATCTTTCTGAACTATGAATTGTATTCTGGCTCCTTGGGGGAGTTGCAGGTTTCCTGCAGGAACTAACATCATTTGGGGGTAATAAATGAAAATTCCTAGGCAGGTGGCTCACCCCTTGGGAGAAATGGCACATGCTGGTTTGATCTGGTTAAAGATGGTTACCAAACAAAGAACTGACAGCTGTATGAAGTGGTCATTCTGATATGGGAGGGAGTCACTCTCACTCAATCCAAGAATTAGCATGACACTGTGACCAAGAGGGGCAGACCTGCGGGAAAGGTTTGAAGTACTTTGTTCCTATCAGGGTTTTCATGTAGAAAATGGATTTTCCTAGTAAACTAAGACCTGCATGTGAGTTGTTTACTGTTTTTAAGATAGGTTTTCTCTGTATTGCTTTTGTTCTGAATACTATTTTCTTTATGAAGGCAGAATGGCCACTGGTTAGTGCCTGTCATCACCCTGAAAGAAAGCAGAGGTGCAGATTTAGTTGGGAATTGGTCCTGCCTTGAGCAAGGAGATGGACTAGGATGACCTCCTGAGGTCCCTTTCAACCCTGATATTCTATGATTCTATGATTCCATGCTGAACTAAACTTAGACCAGCTGGGATAATAACAGTGGAATTGCATGAGGAATTGCAGCCCAAATTTCTGGTCTAGAGGGAGAGTCACAGACCTCTGCCCTGAGCAAGGTGATAGTTAGAAGCATGAGACCTAAGTGGAGTGTTCTTAAGGAGGCCAACTGAAGGGGTCAGAGGTGCAGTTACTTCAGGAACTGTGGCACAGTCGATTATTAATTGTTGTATTATAAACAGGCCTGAGAAAGAAACACCACAATTTTGAAGGGCAAACTTTTGTGATATTCCCTCCCAGTCTCAGCACTTTCAATGAGACAACTCAGTTCTGGGATAACCAAGTGTGATGCTACTGAAATCAAAAGGATCCAGACCTGCTTTTAGCACGGCTGATTTTGGTACAATAGCTCAGAAAGGTACGAACAGCCTCTATTCATCTCAATGGGTGTTTAACTTTGATGCCTAACAACAATTTAAGGTGAGGTTATCACATGCTGTCACACACTGAATTGTGCCTTACTGTGAGAGTACTCCCATTTGTTGAAATCGCAGTATTCATGAAGTAAGATGCTACTCAATGTGAGATAGGCCACGTCTACACTACAGCATAAAATCGAAATTATTAAAACCGGTTTTATAAAACTGGTTTTATAAAATCGATTTTACGCATCCACACTAGGGCACATTAATTCGGTGGTGTGCGTCCATGGTCCTAGGCTACCATCGATTTCCGGAGCGGTACACGCTGGGTAGCTCAGTAAAAGAATGAGACCAATAACTTCGATTTCCGTCCACACTAACGCTAAATCGATATAGTAATATCGATTTTAGGGTTACTCCTGTCGTTGGGGAGGAGTACAGAAATCGATTTTAAGGGCCCTTAAAATCGATTTAAAGTGTCTTGTAGTGTGGACGGGTACAGAGTTAAATCGATTTAACCCTGTTTAAATCGATTTAACTGTGTAGTGTGGACCAGGCCTAAGACAGGCAGAATGTGACTCCTAAATAGTAATTATAATATTCTGAGATCCCTGTGAAGCCCTAGAGAAGTGCAGTGCTTCACATAAATGTAACATTTAAGCATCAACCACCCATATAGTGTAATTACAATTTTACAAATCTGAGGCATTTAAGAACTTAAGGGATTTCCCCCCCCAAAAACACACATAGGAAGTCAGTGCAGAGCAGGCAACAGAACCAGATTTCCATGAGACCCTCTTTGTCAACAATGTCAGCTGTCTCATCAGTGATCATTTTAGCAGGAGAAACCAGCTTCTCTGGGAGGGTGGATAGTGCTTGACATTGCAGAGGGATGTTGGAGAAAGTATCCTCAGATCTTCCTCCTGCTCCAATCTCAATCATGTCCATGACAGAAACTTCTTAACAGATTTGTGTCTTTTTAATATGATTTTGAACAGTGGGCAGTGGATGCCCACAGTGAAATGAGAGCTAATTTGTGTGGTTCTTTACCTGGTCTTCTCTTCTCTTTGGTCATGAGTTGCTGGACCTTTCTCTGTTCTTCTTGCTCTTCAATTTTGGCTTCTTTATGAATCTGCTCAATAGTCTTGGGGCCTTGATCTGCTCTCCGGGATACCCAGTTGCACTGTATAAGCAGTACACAAGAACCTAAAATGAGTTGTATGGCATTTACAGAGAAGCCTAGTAAATGTGATATCATGGACATGGTGAGAGTAAGGTTGTAAAAGTCGCCTACACAGTTCAATAGCTAGCTTCTCAGTAACCTTCTCGCCCTTGGGAGATGTTTACACTGCGATTAGATACCAAATGCTGGCCTGTACCAGCTGACTTGGGCTCGTGGGCTTAGGCTGTGGGGCTGTTTAATTGCAATGAAGACATTCTGACTCAGGATGAAACGCAAACTCTGGGACCCTCTTACCTCACAGGGTCCCCCTAGTGCCTGGGTTCCAGCCTGAGCCCAAATCAGCTGGCACAGACCAGCCATGGGTTTTTAACTGCAGAGCAGACACACCCTTAAGGGTTATGTCTATGTTTATAGCGGCACAAGCCCAATATGTGTAGCTACATGCTGCAGTGAAAGGCTCAAGAAGCTCTGCATTGTCAGAGCCTTTTACTGCGATGAGGAAACGCTCTTGCAGGGGGAAGTCAGCAGAGAGCTACCAGAGCCTTTTCCTGATGCCAGAGTCTTTCTCCCCTGCCTCAGCCTTTCGCTTTGTGGGGAAAGGCTGTGGCAGCAAGATGCTGCACTGCTAAAAATAACACTGTAGATGTGGGAGGCACTGCTTGGGCATGTAACTAACCCATGTAGGATCTATATCCTGGGGCTTCAGTCATGTAGGGCATTCTACTCTACTCTACATACATAAGCTGTGCCTCACTATCTACACTGCTATTTACATCTGGGTTAGCTGGGCGTGCAGTGTCTGTTCTCTATATGTCACTGTCAGTATCTTTAGAGCACATGTATCTTTAGATTAGAAGGACCACCAGTGAAAAGGATGCTGTGGAGCTGGGTCACCTAACCCATACCACATTTCTAGCCTCAGACTTACAATAGTATAATCTATATATAGTGCACGAATAGATCATTGAATTTGGCTTCTGTAACAAAGATCCACCTTCATAAAAGAACAAGACTGACATAACATGCAAGGCTGCTTTAACCACTTGTGCTATAAAGGTCTTCAGATCATTATCTTTTCTATCCTATGCAGCATAACTGAATACCAACTTAATAGGAAAAAGATGTCTTTGAGGGGAAGTTGCTGTTACTTCAAATTGGTTACATAATTTTAATGTTTGCTGGCATTTTTCTTCCACTTCTGGAAAGACAATGAAACAACTGGTCCAAAAGAGCAGTAATAGCTGTATTTTTGTGGAAAACTGATTTGCCAGTTAATCCAAGACTCAATATATATTAATGTGAGACAGTTTACCTGGTCCTGAATCAGTAGGGGCTGAGAAATGCTACCCCACACTATAAAATAATCTAATATGGGCCAAATGGGAACTCTTTGGAAAAAAAGTGGAAGCTTTATGCACAAGAAAATATTAGATGATTGATGCTGTCACTAGATCCCATACTGTACACATTCATCTACCCCAAAACACAAGGGATCCAAATATACCATGGTTGTTTCTTGACCTGGCTACAACCTGTTTACAATTTTTAGTGTAGATGACCTCAATTATACTCTGTAACGGCATTAAAGCCCAGGTTATGTATTAAGCTTTAGTGTGGCTATATTTTAGCTTTTTTTACATTTTTAGTTTAGATTGAACTCATCCTCACTAACTTTCAGACAAGTTTGGAACCAGTTATTGATGTGGCTGGCTCTAAAGGTAATTTGTGTCCACACATACTATGGTTAATATGTACATCCCCGCTACAAGACCCTTCCTTATTATGAACCTTTTGGTATAACAAACCCGGTCCCTGGATCCTGACTACAGTAAGTACTCTATTGTAAAAAAAAACAACAATTTTTATCCAGCGTCATACGTTGAGCCCAAGGGCAGAAACTAAGCAGTAGGCCCCTATCCCACCTCCTCCTGCCAGGGGCTGAAGCCAGAGCCCCAGTGCGCAGGGCTGAAGCCTGGAGCCCCAAACCCACCATGCAGGGCTGACAGCCCAAAGGCCTGCCCCCGTGCAGGGCTTGACAGCCCGGAGCTCCAACCCCACTGCCATCCAAGGCTGACAGCCTGAAGCCCCAACCCCACTGCCATGCAAGGCTGACAGCCCCGAGCCCAGCCGCAACCGTACATGGCTGACAGCCCAGAGCCCCAACCCCAGCCATACAGGGCAGACAGCCTGAAGCCCCCAGCCGCCTGGGACTGACAGCTCAAGTCCCAGTCCCTCTGCCCATTTTTTTTTATTGTCCTTTCACTATAAACTGTTCAGGGAGGACAGGCAGGGCAGAAAAGGTAGGGAAGTTGCATTGTATGTAAGAGAACAGTATGACTGCTCAGAGCTCCAGTATGAAACTGCAGAAAAACCTGAGAGTCTCTGGATTAAGTTTAGAAGTGTGAGCAACAAGTAGGTGACCAGATGTCCCGATTTTATAGGGACAGTCCCGATATTTGGGGCTTTTTTTTTTATGGGCTCCTATTACACACACACACACACACACCGGTCCTGATTTTTCACACTTGCGATCTGGTCACCCTAGCAACAAGAGTGATGTCGTGGTGGGAGTCTGCTATAGACCACCACACCAGGGGGATGAGGTGGACGAGATTGTCTTCAGGCAACTAACAGAAGTTACTAGATCACAGGTCCTGGTTCTCATGGGGGACGTCGATCACTCCGATATCTGCTGGGAGAGCAATACAGCGGTGCACAGACAACCCAGGAAGTTTTTGGAAAATGTAGGGGACAATTTCCTGGTGCAAGTGCTGGAGGAACCAACTCAGGGCAGAAATCAGGAAGGCCAAATCACACTTGGAGTTGCAGCTAGCAAGGGATGTTAAGAGTAACAAGAAGGGTTTCTACAAGTATGTTAGAAGAAGGTCAAGAAGAAGGTCAAGGAAAGTGTGGGCCCTTTACTGAATGAGGGAGGCAACCTAGTGACAGAGGATGAGGAAAAACCTAATGTACTCAATGTTTTTTTTGCCTCTGTCTTCACGAACAAGGTCAGCTCCCAGACTGCTGCACTGGGCAGCAAAGCATGGGGAGGAGGTGACCAGCCCTCTGTGGAGAAAGAAGTGTTTCAGGACTATTTAGAAAAGCTGGACATGCACAAGTCCATGGGGCCGGATGCGCTGCATCCGAGGGTGCTAAAGGAGTTGGCGGATGTGATTGCAGAGCCATTGGCCATTATCTTTGAAAACTCATGGTGAACGGGAGAGGTCCCGGATGACTGGAAAAAGGCTAATGTAGTGCCCATCTTTAAAAAAGGGAAAGAGGAAGATCCGGGGAACTACAGGGCAGTCAGCCTCACCTCAGTTCCTGGAAAAATCACGGAGCAGGTCCTCAAGGAATCAATTTTGAAACACTTAGAGGATCAGGAACAGTCAGCATGGATTCATAAGGGCAAGTCACGCCTGACTAACCTAATTGCCTTCTATGATAAGATAACTGGCTCTGTGGATGAGGGAAAAGCAGTGGGCGTGTTATTCCTTGACTTTAGCAAAGTTTTTGATATGGTCTCCCACAGTATTCTTGCCAGCAAGTTAAAGAAGTATGGGCTGGATGAATGGACTATAAAGTGGATACGAAGCTGGCTAGATCATCGAGCTCAACAGGTAGTGATCAATGGCTCCATGTCTAGCTGGCAGCTGGTATCAAGCAGAGTGCCCCAAGGGTCAGTCCTCGGGCTGTTTTCATTCAGTATCTTCATTAATGATCTGGAAGATGGTGTGGACAGCACCCTCAGCAAGTTTGCAGATGACACTAAACTGGGAGGAGTGGTAGATATGCTGGATGGTAGGGATAGGATATAGCGGGACCTAGACAAATTGGAGGATTGGGCCAAAAGAAATCAACAAGGACAAGTGCAGAGTCCTGCACACAGGACGGAAGAATCCCATTCACTGTTACAGACTAGGGACCGAATGGCTAGGAAGCAGTTCTGCAGAAAAGGACCTAGGGGTTACAGTGGATGAGAAGCTCGATATGAGTCAGCAGTGTGCTCTTGTTGCTAAGAAGGCTAACGACATTTTTGGGCTGTATAAGTAGGAGCATTGCCAGCTGATCAAGGGATGTGAACATTCCCCTCTATTTGGCATTGGTGAGGCCTCATCTGGAGTACTGTGTCCAGTTTTGGGCCCCATACTACAAGAAAGATGTGGAAAAATTGGAGAGAGTCCAGCAGAGGTCAACAAAAATGATTAGGGGCCTGGAGCACATGATTTATGAGGAAAGGCTGAGGGAACTGGGATGATTTAGTCTGCAGAAGAGAAGAACGAGGGGGGATTTGATAGCCACTTTCAGCTACCTGAAAGGGGGTTCCAAAGAGGATGGATCTAGACTGTTCTCAATGGTATCAGATGACAGAACAAGGAGAAATGGTCTTAAATTGCATTGGGGGAGGTTTAAGTTGGATATTAGGAAAAACACCTTTCCACTAGGAGGGTGGTGAAGCACTGGAATGGGTTCCTTAGGGAGATGGTGGAATCTCCTTCCTTAGAGGCTTTTAATGTCCGGGAGGGATAGCTCAGTGGTTTGAGCATTGGCCTGCTAAACCCAGGGTTGTGAGTTTAATCCTTGAGGGGGCCATTTAGGGAACTCGGGCAAAAATCTGTTTGGGGCTTAGTCCTGCTTTGAGCAGCAGGTTGGATTAGATGATCTCCTGAGGTCCCTTCCAACCCTGATATTCTATGCAGCGATGGTTCCAGGCACCAGCACTCCAAGCGCATGCTTGGGGTGCTGTCATAAACAGATAGTTAAGGGTTAATGTCTCTTTTACCTGTAAAGGGTTAAGAAGCTCAGTAAGCTTGGCTGACACCTGACCAGAAGACCAATGGGAGGACAAGATACTTTCAAATCTTGGTGCAGGGAAGTCATTGTTTTGTTCGTTGTTTGCTCTTGGGAAAAAGAAGGACCAGACGTACAACCAGACTCTCCTTTTCTTTCTGAATCAGTCTTTCATGTTTCAAACTTCTAAGTAGCCAGGCAAGTCTTATATTTGTTTTCTTTCAACTTGTGAATGTTTTTCCTTTTGCTGGAAGGATTTTTACCTCTGTTTGCTGTAACTTTGAATCTCAGGCTGTAGGGGGAAGTCTCTCTAGTCTATATGAATCTGAATACCCTGTAAACATTTTCCATCCTGATTTTACAGAGATAATTTTTACTTTTTCTTTCTTTAATTAAAAGCTTTCTTTTTAAGAACCTGATTGATTTTTCCTTGTTTTGGAATCCAAGGGATTGAGTCTAAACTCACCAGGGATTGGTGTGGGGAGAAAGGAGGAGGGAATGGTTAATTCCTCTTTGTTTAAAGATCCAAGGAGTTTGGATCTGTATAGCTTCCCAAGGCAACTCGGGGGGGGGGGGAAGTCTCGGGGGGGGGGGGAGAAGGGGGATGGTTTATTTCTCCTTGTTTTAAAACCCAAGGGGTTCGGGTCTTGGGTTCCGCAGGGAAGGTTTTGGGGGAACAGGAAGTGTGCCAAACACTATATTTTTGGCTGGTGGCAGCGTACCAGATCTAAGCTAGAAATTAAGCTTAGAAGTGATGATGCAGGTCCCCACTTTTTGGACGCTAAAGTTCAAAGTGGGGAAAAAACCCTTGACAGGCGCCAAGCTGCGTGGGGCGTCCTGCCGATCCCTGTGAGGGCGGCAGTCAGGCTGCCTTTGGCAGCTTTCCTGCGGGAGGTCCACCAGTTCCCCAGATTTGGTGGCAATTCGACATCGGGTATGCTGAAGCCACGGGACCGGAGAACCTTCCCCAGGTGCGCCACCAAATCTGCGGGACCAGGGACCTCCCGCAGGCAAGCCGCTGAAGGCAGCCTACCTGCCGTGCTTGGGGTGGCAAAAAAGCTAGAGTTGCCCATGATTCTATGATAACAAACCCCTGGCTACTATGAACAAAAGCCTTGGATCCCAACAGGTTCATTATAGCGGGGGTATACTGTAATCATGGTAGCTAATCATATTATCATTCTTGCTAGCAGTACAGGCTGAGACATGTAACTTCCTGTAATAAACTGGGCACACTTTTTTTCTTGATGCATAGAGGCCTTCTGAACACCCTTGTGTAATCACACTGGCTAGTCATCTCAATCCTCTGTGTGTTCAGAGCACCCCAGAGTGCTGCTGGTGTAGCTATGTGCTCATGTCCTCTGGGCACTCTATCTCCAATTCCAGCACTTTGAGACAGCTACCCAGAATGCATAGATACATACATGGTTAAGCAGAGCGCTAAGAATAGACACACAACAAGTGATACAAGTTTATGTTGTTTATAAAAAACCCAAAAACCTACTTTGGACAAAAGCTGAGCTGTGTTTGTTGTAATCGGGTTGGATGAGTGTATCAAAAACTCGTTACAAAAACATGTCTGTATTTGCAGTGTAGACAGGACCTAAGTGTCCTAAACGTCTGAAGCAATTAATCTGTCCACCAAACACTAATCTCTTAGCCCTCAATAAAATGAGGCCGAGGAGTGGGGAAGGAGGAGTGCTTCTTACCTTTCAAATGACCAGATATCTGGGATGAGCAAAAAGGGTATAGATTTTCCTTTCATCATTCCTACTACTGTAATCAATAATTATTACTCTCATTTGAGGGATATTCCATTACAGTAGTGCTAATGACTCTGCTCTTTTACTTACTTCAGTGGGTACATACCAGCCTTAGGTCTATTACATCCTGAAGCATGAAACGAATTCTGGAGGACGTTTTTCTCTCTTTCACAATCTTCTCCATTTGATTAAAATACTGGTCCATACGGGGCTATAAAAAGACACAAATGCCATCATCAACTCTCAGACGAGCATCAGAATGCAACTTTACCTGGGCAATCAATTTTGTTCCAGAGCAGTCTACCGAGCATTGCCGCAATACACTGTATGATTGATTCAGGGATCTAGATTCGCTCTGTGTGAAAATGTGCATCAGGTCATGCACACTTTCATGCATGTACTGGACTTATGTATGTATGGCCCAAAGAATGCTTACATGATGTTTGGGGAACGAGACTGGGATTCTACGGATCCTTGCCTAATTCACTACAAACTTACAATATATTTTGACTACATAGATAAGTTACCACATCCATATGCACAACATCCTTTCAGTCAAGTTATGTTATCATTAAAAATAGCACCATCATTTACTGACAAGAAAAGTGTTTTTTTCCCCAAAGGCTTATAAATTTGGCCACAGTAAAATCAATTTTCACTAGGACACTGAAAGGCATTTCTATTTATCAAGGGCTTGCCAAACTCTCAAATTACAACCTCCACCTATTTTGGAGCTAGAGCTGTTACAAAAAAAAGTTGCAAGTTTTTTTTTTAATAACAAAAAAGTTTTATTTTTTCACTCCTCTCATTCAAAAACAGCGGAAAACTTTTGCTTCAGGAGTACTTGTGGCACCTTAGAGACTAACAAATTTATTTGAACATAAGCTTTTGTGGGCTACAGCCCACTTCATTGGACGCACAGAATGGAACATATAGTGAGGAGATATATATACACATACAGAGAACATGAAAAGGTGGGAGTTGCCCAACGAACTCTAAGAGGCTAATTAATTAAGATGAACTGTTGTCAGCAGGAGAAAAAAACTTTTGTAGTGATAATCAAGATAGCCCATTTAAGACAGTTTGACAAGATACTTAACATGGGGGAAATAGATTCAATGCGTCTAATGGCTCAGCCATTCCCAGTCTCTACTTAAGCCTAAATTGATAGTATCTAGTTTGACAGTAAACTAGATACTATCAATTTAGGCTTACAGACGTTGAATCTATTTGGGGAGGGCTAGCTCAGTGGTTTGAGCACTGGCCTATTAAACCCAGGGTTGTGAGTTCAGTCCTTGAGGGGGCCATTTAGGGATTGATCCTGCTTTAAGCAGGGGGTTGGACTAGATGATCTCTTGAGGTCCCTTCCAACTCTAATAATCTATGATGATTCACTGGTGGACTTGTTCTTGGGTGGCTAGCCTGTACTGCTGCAGCTGCACTGCTGATGGTACCCAAGCCAGCAAGGTTAAAGCTAGCTCAGGTATGTCTACATGTGCTACAATCACACCTCCAGTTGCAGTGTAATCATACCCTTAGTGGCAGAACTCTTACCGATGTCAATAGTGCAGGACTGAAGCGTTGGGTGATACAGCTAGTGTGTAGATGCTGAGATGGAGAGGAATTGAGGAAAAGTATTGTTACTTACCCTATAGTAATTGAGGTTGTTCAAGATGTTGTAGTCAATGTGGATTCCATGTACATGAGACCAGATTTCTTTTAATAGCTGTCTGCCAGGGCTGCACATATTTTCTATGCCTCCTAGTACTCCTATAGCAGGGTCATGGCCCTCTCTTAGTTCCTTTGCAATTCAAAGCCCATTTAGCTGAGGACTCTGAAAAGCGGGGATGAAGGGTGAGTCATGGGATCCACACCGACAACAACATCTCAAAGAGCCACAGTTACTGTACGGTGAGCAATTGTACTTTCTTCTTCTAATAAGAATACAGCAGTAGGGATATATTACCGACCACCTTACCAAGATGGTGATAGTCACTGTGAAATGCTCGGGGAGTTTAGAGAGGCTATTAAAATTAAAAACTCAGTAATAATAATGGGGGACTTCAACTATCCCTATATTGACTGGGTACATGTCACCTCAGGACGGGATGCAGAGATAAAGTTTCTTGACACCTTAAATGTCAAGCTTCTTGGAGTAGCTAATCCCGGAACCCACAAGAGAAGAGGCAATTCTTGATTTAGGCCTAAGTAGAGCACAGGATCTGGTCCAAGAGGTGAATATAGCTGGACTGCTTGGTAATAGTGACCATAATATAATTATATTTAACATCCCTGTGGCTGGGAAAACACCACAGCAGCCCAACACAGTAGCATTTAATTTCAGAAAGGGGGACTACACAAAAATGAGGTTAGTGAAACAGAAATTAAAAGGTACAGCGCCATAAGTGAAATCCCTGAAAGCTGCACGGAAACTTTTTAAAGACACCATAATAGAGGCTTAACTTAAATGTATACCCCAAATTAAAAAACATAGTAAGTGAACCAAAAAAGAGCCACCATGGCTAAACGACAAAGTAAAAGAAGCAGTGAGAGGCAAAAAGGCATCCTTTAAAAAGTGAGGAAAATAGAAAGGAACATAAACTCTGGCAAATTAAGTGTAAAAATATCATTAGGAAGGACAAAAAGAATTTGAAGAACAGCTAGCCAAGACTCAAAAAGTAATAGCAATTTTTTTAAAGTACATCACAAGCAGGAAGCCTGCTAAAGAACCAGTGGGGCCCCTGGATGATAGAGATGCTAATGGAGCACTCAAAGGTGATAAAGCCATTGCGGAGAAATTAAATGAATTCACTGCATCAGACTTCAGGGCCGAGGATGAATTCACGGCTGAGGAAGAATTCATTTAGTTTCTCTTCAATGGCTTTACCTCTTTCCGCATCTCCATTGTCTAGTGGCCCCACTGTTGTACCTTTTAATTTCTGTTTCACAAACCTCCTCTTGAAGCTCATTCCTTTGTTGTTCTTTTGTTTTTTATTGGGATATTTCTGGCTTTAACTTTAAAGAATGTTAAGTGTATCTAGCTCCCATCACACTCCTCCCTCTCAAAACTCTTGTTATCCACTCCTGTTCACTAGCTCCTTTGGTCACTTAGGAGCAGACTTTTTAAAGCCCGGGTCTTCCTGAGTAGTCCTGACCCTGGTTAAGGCTTGATGGGTGATAATCGGCTTAGAGCTCAAAGCCTCGTTAAGAAGCTTTCAGCCTTGCCTAGCATGTCGCTAGCTCATCACACAGTCCCCTAAACAAACAGCAATCCACCCGGGGATCATTGTAAGGATTAGGATTGGTTTCCATTGTGATTCCTGCAATCCACCAAACTGCAAGGAAACTCCCTTCTAAGAGCAGCTGAAAACAATTAGCTCAGTTTCCAGAGTTGTGTCTGATTGAGTTCTGGCAGGCAAATCTGAATACGTCTTCATCCCTTGCCTGGTTTGTATGAAATAGAAGCAGATGGCTAATGCCAATAGGATTGAGTTAATCTAATGTTTAATGCAGTAAATTACACTTACATTTACTGGAAAAATAGGGGAAGGAAAATGCAACAGTGCAGCGTGAAACATCTGCCTCATCACAATACAGCTTGTGATCACAACACAACATAACAGAAGATGAATTTTCAGAGAAAATAATACACTCAGAAGACTTCTATAAGCCTGTGATTGCTTTGATAATAAGGAAGTTTAGATCAGTCAACATGCCTTGCAGATGTTACCATGAACAATTCATTTGATGATGTTTTTCCACATGTAACACAATCCCCAAAGAGCAAAGAAACTGGAATACATTTTAAGGTTTTGGGGACTGCGGTTGACAGATTAAGCTTCCATGCGTAAAAGGAAGATATTATGTATGTCAAATACTTTTTAGGTTGTGTAGCTCGGTGAATTACTTGGAAACAGCTAAACAGCAAAAGGAATTAAAATATTTCAGCTGGTGCTTAATGTAGCCAGCAGTACATAATATATTGGAAAGAGGTGGGAAGGCAATGAGACAGGGTGGGGATGAAACATTCTCAGCATCTGATTTAACAGAACATGACAGAAATTCCTAGAGAAAACAACAGCAACTGGAAGCACCAAGCCCCCACTTTTGCCTCTCTGTTCAGCCACTGTCACTCAGTCTCTTCTTTACCTTTGCTTTCTCAAAGTCCAAGTCCTTGCCGATGGTGGTGAGCAGGCGGCAAAGGCACTCCAGGGACTCTTCATCGTGGTTCTTAAGCAGCTTCACCACACAGTCATGCATGATGGCCTCTGTCAGCATTTTCAGTTTGAAGAGTTCACCAATGAATTTGATGTTTCCGATGGATCTCCGTCGAGCCTTGTCCTTGGCCTCTTCCAGCTCGTCATGGAGCCGTGTCTTCTCCTCTGGCTGTAGAACAGAAAGGGGAATTCTAGAAAGCATGCACATGGAAATCACACTGTAGCACACGCTTCTGAAAAGCTAGAGTTACTGCTGTTCACATCCCCACTCTCTTACTCCAAAAACTAAGAAACATATAATCATAAGGGCTTCCATTAATGCAGCTTTTTTATTAAACCGAACCACAGTAAAACAAGAAATTAAAATTTTCCAAAGCATCCACAGCAGTCCTTCAAGATTGCCTTGGCTGGGATTGGTCCTGCTTTGAGCAGAGGGTTGGACTAGATGACTTCCTCAGGTCTTTTCCATCTCTAATCTTCTATGAGTCTATGACTGGACTAGCAAAGATCACTGAGATTTTATGAAGAAACTCACAGTGGTAGCAGCTTCAAGCTCTTTTTGCTTCTTCTCAAAGACATCATCATCGGCTTTGTCTTTTTCAAATTCCTTCTGGCAACGATTCAGGAGCAACTTGCGGAAATTTACTGTGCTCCCAGGTTTGTCTGCCATAGGCACTTTCAGCTGCACCCAAGGGAAGAAAACCACAGGGAAAAGCACGGTTAAACCTTGACATACAAAGGATCTGAAGTAATCACTAGCAGTTACATTTTATTACATATTTTATAAACAGTAATAGAAGAGCTTGCAAGGCTATTACAGTTAAGCATCTTGCCAGTGTTTTCATTAGACAACCATATTTTTATGAGTTTCAGAATTCGGATATGGAATTTTTCTCCATACTAAACCTTGTCTGACAACTTCTTGGCCTAAAAGGAGATTATGGTTTCCCTACAAAGAATCCATGATTTTTTTAAAATAAGAACATTTTAAAATGCAGATTTTTGTTATGCATTTCAGATTCCAGAGCTATGCCACAACAATATATATTATTGTTAATAAACATTCAGAGAACACTCGTTATGTATTGCCTATGTAACAGTATGCACACTGTAGCTGAATCTTATCAGGTCCATGATTTTCAGGGTTCCTTTCAGAAATGTACCACTCTGGGGCAGTGCTCCACCAATGACAAAAACGGGGATGAACACTTGGAAAAAAAGGGGTCATTCCCCAAATTTCACAGGTAAATGTTTCTTACCTTAAGTTTGGTGATTCGACCCCCCTCTGTCTTGCCTGAAACTTTCTGATACCTGAAATGGCTTTTCTGGGGGCAATGTTTCTTGTCTCTGAGTGACAAGAGGTGCTATTTCTGGTAGGATTAGTTTTCTCCATCACTACCTCTCCTCCTCTGTTTTCCCTCCTCTTCTCTACTTCTACCCCTCTTTTCTCCACCCTCAATCTCCATTTTTCCTTTCTGCACTTTTAAAGTACCTATTGTGTTAGATGCTGTAACAGGTCTAATGACTGACACTAGTAGTGTGACTGATGCCTAACATAAGGAAAATCTCACTTTTACTGCCAATAGCATGGCCAGCAATCCTTGACTGTATTGTTTGTCATGGTGCACCAATAGGATAAAAATCACTCAAGTATTATGTAGAATTGGAATTGTGTGGCCACGGCACAAACCTGTGGCCTGAAATGAACTCTGGATTTGATGACATCAATTCCAAAAAGGCATTACATTCTATCATAGATCAGTAATAGTTCTTTAATCTGCATGTCCATTTCAAGATGGCATTCGCACCATTCTGCTACTGAATCACTACTGGAGCGGTTATGAAGTATCACATTGATGACCTGTGTATCTGTTTTCATGAGAGTCACTGCAGTAATGAGTCAGGATACCTATTTATTAGTTTAAAATGTGCCTTGATACAGATTTACATAATTCACATCAAAGCCTTCTCTCTATCAAATAAATAACCAGCTTTAAAAAGTTTGTGTAAATATGCTTCTACATAATACATCATAAACACTGCAAAAAGCCACTATAAGTGTAATTGAGAACACAGTTGAGAATACAAAACCATCAGTGATAATGAGACTCAAGACAAAAAGAGTGGATTGATTGTCAGAACCCAGGGTCAGTTTGTGGGGCTGGAATTTAGGAATTGCCTCAGCTTTCTACTCGTAAACTGAACACATTTGCTCGGAGATCAGTGACACAACTTGAATATGGAATCCTGTTTTAATGGAGCTACTTTTAGGGCTGAACTGCAATTTAATCACAAAATTTTCAAAGGTGCTCAGCGCCCTGTAACTACAAATCTGGATATCATTTTAGCATCACTCCTAGTCAATTTCACTCTGGGTTTTCTGGGTGCATGTGTGTTCAATGTATACATGTAAACACAATTTTGTAATGTAAGATTTTCTCAGATACACTAAGAAGTTCAATAACAAATACTAAAGGGTATAATTCTGCCCTGGATGTGTTTACATAATTCCCATTTTAGTCCATGGGAATGATGTGCAGCAAGGGGAGAACTTACCCACAGGAAACTTCTGTTTGACTTTTGCCACTCTTACCGTTACGAGACATCTACACATATTTGCATAAGCCACAGAGAAGCTGGGCTCATCGATAGCTTTCTCAAAGACCAGGTCAATGACTCCTTTCAGCCTCTCTTCTGTGTCTACAGTCAGGTCTGTTACTTGCTTCATTAGCTGATTGAACATCTGTGGTGTCAATTTGTTTAAGATACTTCGTACCTTGCGGAACAGTTCCTAAACATGTCAGTAAAAACAGTAAGTGCAGAGCACAAACACAGCAAGATTATAGGAGGTGATCTGAATAATAAACTGGTATGTATTTTAAAGTCATGTGTAAGACCACCCCAGAAATTCACTGGCATTCACAAAGTGTATCAAGACTGTTCTCACCTGGGTTTTTATATTTTCTGGGTCCTCAGCCTGGCTGTCTCTTTTCAGGCTTGGCTTCCAGGCATTTTCTGCTTTCTTCAGGTGTACATCTTCTTTTACACATACAGTGATGATCTTCCTGGGCTCCCTCCTCTGGCTTGGCTGTGATCTTCTTGGTCCAACATTCAACAACTAGGACAAAAACATTCCTTATTGTATCCCATTTAATACTCACTGCTCACAATACACGCTCCAGTACTCAAGTAATAGCTGTGGATGACAATACAATCAATCAACAGTTCACCCTACTACTTTTATGAATTCCTCTCAGACAATAAATTGGTCTAGACCTCAGCTTGGAATCTGTGCAATGCACATAAAAGGGACAAACAGAAGACACTCTTCCCTCTGTCAGCCAACATCACATAAATAAAATAACATGTGGAGATATACCTATCTCATAAAACTGAAAGGGACTCCAGAAGGTCATTGAGTCCAGCTCCTGGTCTTCACTAGCACGATCAAGTACTGATTTTGCCCCAGATCCCTAGGTGGCCCCTTCAAGGACTGAACTCACAATGCTGGTTTTAGCAGGCCAATGCTCAAACCATTGAGCTATCCCCCTGAAAGAGGATGAGTGCTACCAATCAGTCAGAACCTCTTCCATCCCACCACACTACTTAAGATCTGTGGAACTGATTCCCAGTGTCCAACAGGAAGTTTTGAAAAATGGAGACTATTAAGATAGGAGGTCACAGTAAAAGCATGTTCTAGGACTAAGCAGTATCTTCCTGTCTATTTCAAACATGCAAGCTCAGGCTAGTAAGTTATGTTCTTGGTAAAACTGCTAGACTATTACTGATGTTTCAACTGAATTTGATTTTAAACAACAAAGCTATTTTTGAGTTGCACATAGAAAAGAGGGTCAGTTCACCTGAGGCTGAGTAATCAAAACAGATGTGATCCATATTTTCTCTAAACTTCACTGCTGGAGGAATGTAAACTTTTCTTTTGAAAGATAGCACTCACCACCTCCCACAGAGTACACAGCATGGGACAGTTTATTCCATCCAAAACCACACGTGAACAATGCTGATGGTACAGTAGAAAAAGATCATTTGTATTGGCAAAAGGGTATAATACACACGCCTCACCAGAGTAATCTTTGGACTCTTGTTTAAATACTAAATGTACTGAATGGTGCACTAACTCTCATATCTCTGAGTGTACTTGATAGTAATGCCTGATTACTCAATATTAAGTTACATGTTTTGTCAACAAACAGTCCTTTAACACTTGTTAATAAAACATATTTGACACTTTTTCTGTGCTGTACACAACTTTTACATAAAATTTTGGATACTTCAAAAGCCAATCTCTATTTTACAAAGTGATTAATCCACGATGTTGAACCAAAATAATCCGAGTTATTCAACTGGCTAACTGATTACATGAAAAAAATATGCTTGTGGGCTGATGCCCTGCATGCCAAGTTTCAGCCTAAAACACATTTTTGGCAGAGTTAGAAAACCCCAGAGTATAGGCACTTATAATAGGAATGTTAAACAGTTCACTTTGATGGCATAAATGCTTGTTGCTGATAAAAAAAATCACAATATACTAATGGTCACTAATGGAGTTTAGTTTGGCTTTCATTAAGTGATAATGACATGACTGGAGTACTGTCATGGATGGATATAAACTGATAAGGAAGGACAGGTAGGGCAGTAAAGGTTGGGGAGTTGCATTGTATGTAAGAGAGCAGTATGACTGCTCAGAGCTCCGGTATGAAACTGCAGAAAAACCTGAGAGTCTCTGGATTAAGTTTAGAAGTGTGAGCAACAAGGGTGATGTCGTGGTGGGAGTCTGCTATAGACCACCAGATAAGGGGGATGAAGTGGACAAGGCTTTCTTCCGGCAACTAGCAGAAGTTACTAGATTGCAGGCCCTGGTTCTCATGGGAGACTTTAATCACCCTGATATCTGCTGGAAGAGTAATACAGCGGTGCACAGACAATCCAGGAAGTTTTTGGAAAGTGTAGGGGACAATTTCCTGGTGCAAGTACTGGAGGAACCAACTAGGGGCAGAGCTCTTCTTGATCTGCTGCTCACAAACAGGGAAGAATTAGTAGGGGAAGCAAAAGTGGATGGGAACCTGGGAGGCAGTGACCATGAGATGATCGAGTTCAGGATCCTGACACAAGAAAGAAAGGAGAGCAGCAGAATATGAACCCTGGACTTCAGAAAAGTAGACTCCCTCAGGGAACTGATGGACAAGATCCCCTGGGAGAATAACATGAGGGGGAAAGGAGTCCAGGAGAGCTGGCTGTATTTTAAAGAATCCTTATTGAGGTTGCAGGAAAAAAACATCCTGATGTGTAGGAAGAATAGTATATATGGCAGGCGACCAGCTTGGCTTAACAGTGAAATCCTTGTTGATCTTAAATGCAAAAAAGCTTACAAGAAGTGGAAGATTGGACAAATGACCAGGGAGGAGTATAAAAATATTGCTCAAGCATGCAGGAGTGAAATCAGGAAGGCCAAATAACACTTGGAGTTGCAGCTAGTAAGAGATGTTAAGAGTAACAAGAAGGGTTTCTTCAGGTATGTTAGCAACAAGAAGAAAGTCAAGGAAAGTGTGGACCCCTTACTGAATGAGGGAGGCAACCTAGTGACAGAGGATGTGGAAAAAGCTAATGTACTCAATGCTTTTTTGGCCTCTGTCTTCACGAACAAGGTCAGCTCTCAGACTGTTGCACTGGACAGCACAGTATAGGGAGGAGGTGAACAGCGCTTTGTGGAGAAAGGAGTGGTTTGGGACTATTTAGAAAAACTGGACGAGCACAAGTCCATGGGGCCGGATGCACTGCATCCAAGAATGCTAAAGGAGTTGGCGGAGTGACTGCAGAGCCATTGGCCATTATCTCTGAAAACTCACAGCGATTGGGGGAGGTCCCGGATGACTGGAAAAAGGCTAATGTAGTTAGGATGACCAGACGTCCTGATAAAATTGGGACTGTCCCGATTTTAAGGAGTTTGTCCCACGTCACAACCAGAGTATGGTCAGGACGCCATTTGTCCCAATATTTTTTTTCCTGGTCTTCGGCGGCAACTCGGCGGAGAGTCTTTCAGTCGTGGACAGTCTTCAGTAGTATTTCAGCGGCGGGTGCTTCTGTCTTTGGTGGCAAGGTTTATTATCTGCTGCTGAAATACCGCTGAAGACCATCCGCGACTGAAGAGCTCTCTGCCGAATTGCCACTGAAGACTAGGGAAAAAGGGAAGGAGGAGGATCTGGGAAACTACAGGCCAGTCAGCCTCACCTCAGTTCCTAGAAAAATAATGGACCAGGCCCTCAAGGAATCAATTCTGAAGCACTTAGAGGAGAGGAAAGTGATCAGGAACAGTCAGCATGGATTCATAAGGGCAAGTCATGCCTGACTAACCTAATTGCCTTCTATGAGGAGATAACTGGCTCTGTGGATGAGGGGAAAGCAGTGGGCGTGTTATTCCTTCACTTTAGCAAAGCTTTTGATATGGTCTCCCACAGTATTCTTGCCAGCAAGTTAAAGAAGTATGGGCTGGATGAATGGACTATAAGGCAGACAGAAAGCTGGCTAGATCATCGAGCTCAACAGATAGTGATCAATGGTTCTATGTCTAGTTGGCAGCCAGTATCAAGCAGAGTGCCCCAAGGGTCAGTCCTGGGGCTGGTTTTGTTCAGTATTTTCATTAATGATATGGAGGATGGCCTGGACTGGACCCTCAGAAAGTTTGCAGATGACACTAAACTGGGAGGAGTGGTAGATATGCTGGATGGTAGGGATAGGATAAAGCGGGACCTAGACAAATTGGAGGATTGGGCCAAAAGAAATCAACAAGGACAAGTGCAGAGTCCTGCACACAGGACGGAAGAATCCCATTCACTGTTACAGACTAGGGACTGAATGGCTAGGAAGCAGTTCTGCAGAAAAGGACCTAGGGGTTACAGTGGACAAGAAGCTGGATATCAGTCAACAGTGTGCCCTTGTGCCAAGAGGGCTAATGGCATTTTGGGCTATATAAGTAGGAGCATTGCCAGAAGATCGAGGGACGTGATCATTCCCCTCTATTTGACATTGGTGAGGCCTCATCTGGAGTACTGTGTCCAGTGTTGGGCCCCACACTACAAGAAGGATGTGGAAAAATTAGAAAGAGTCCAGTGGAGGTCAACAAAAATGATTAGCGGCCTGTAGCACATGACTTATGAGGAGAGGCTGAGGGAACTGGGATGATTTAGTCTGCAGAAGAGAAGAATGAGGGGGGATTTGATAGCAGCTTTCAACTACCTGAAAGGAGGTTCCAAAGAGGATGGATCTAGACTGTTCTCAGTGGTACCAGATGACGGAACAAGGAGCAGTGGTCCCAAGTTGCGGTGGGGAAGGTTTAGGTTGGATATTAGGAAAACCCTTTTTCACTAGGAGGGTGGTGAAGTACTGAAATGGGTTACCTAGGGAGGTGGTGGAATCTCCTTCCTTAGAGGTTTTTAAGGTCAGGCTTGACAAAACCCTGGCTGGGATGATTTAGTTGGGAACTGGTCCTGCTTTGAGCAGGAGGTTGGACTAGATACCTCCTGAGGTCCCTTCCAACCCTGATATTCTATGATTGTATGATAATGCCAGTGGAACCAAATATTGTCACAGAATAATGATCTCATGCACTTACACGCTTCACAAGCCATGACAAAGCACTGAAACGAGTTCTGTGGTATAGAGGGTTTGTGTACCAACCTACTAGCCTTTCATGTATGAAGACATGCATTCAAATCTAATTTCAGGACACGTGTAAATGAGTCTAACAGTCTCATCCTAGTTCCCATCTGTGCACAAAAGCCACATAATTGCACAAGTTAACCCTTCACACCGACAAGATTAGCAGAGCTGTATTACAGTGTATTGGCAGGCACAATTGTGTGGAAATGTATACAGCACTTGCTTGCGCTACGCCTTGTTGAAATCCATGCCCTCAGTCACTTCAGTTCCATGACTACTGAAAATTCACTCCCCATTTTCATTTAAAACATGCTCGTTCTGGCTTGATGCTGGTGTGATATAACAAAATCTGCTTAGAGCCTAATCAATTTATAACCAATATTACAAAGTAACTATTCCAGGCTCTAAGTGCCTTTGCAAATGTACAACCACGTAAGACAGAAACTTTCCTTCATACTAAAACCAGAAAACAGACAACCAGACACAAAATCAAACCCAAACACTATCTGCTTCAGCCATAAACACCAGCCCTTATCATGCCTCACCCTTCCTGTAGTGAGGCAGATGCGCCTCCCTCCCCCGGGGTGAAGGAGGGAGCCTTACACACACCTGGGAGGACAGATCTTAAACCTCCCCGCCCCCCTCGCCAGAAGGAGAAGGGTGGGGCCGGAAGTATAAAAGACTAGGCCTGTAGCCCATTCAGGGTGAAACCTGCGGAGGGGAAGGATGCCCCACTGGTTCGGCAGCAGCTCGAGGCAGATCTCCCACCTATCCTGGTCCGCACCCCAGACGCGGATGACGACTGGCCTGGAGTGCCTGCCACTGTTTACCCAGAGGAGCCAGACGATGCCTGGATGCCGGAGGTACCTACCGCAGGGGAGGCAGAATGTGGCCCAGGGGTAGCTGCTGTAGGGCTGGCTGCAAAGCCCAGAACCCCAGCCTTGGCGTGTTGTGGCTGGATCCCCGCCGACCCCAGGGCAGCTAACACTGCCCCTGCCAGGGCCCTGGGCTGGGATGCAGTGGAATAGGGAACTTGCAAGACTGTTTGTTTGCTGGCTGCCTGAGCCCTGCCCAAGCTGTAACCAGCCCCCTCAAGACTGTTTGTTTGCTGGCTGCCTGAGCCCCGCCCAGGCTATAGCCAGCCCTCTTTGAGACTGTTGGCTTGCTGGCTGCCTGAGCCCTGAAGGCCCAGGCCCCGGCCCCAGACTACGTGTAAGACTGTTCGTTTGCTGGCTGCCAGAGCCTCAGCCGGCCTGGCACTCAGGGAACCAGAGACAGGCTATCGCAGCTACTGCCTCTCTCAGGGAGGTGGAGTACCTTCCCCATGGCATAGGTAGCATCTTCAGGAGCTCTGCATGTGTAGAAAAGCCTTAAGTAAAGAAAAGAGTTTGCAGGGTGCCCTGAAAGTAAACGGATTTGGGCTCTTCCTAAACTGAGGGTCTTCATGGAAAACAGCTTGCCAGAAGCCCCCTCTCCTTTACACCAAAGGGGTTCCAGCTTGAGGGACCCTTCATTAACTGCAGATTTGCCAGTAAAGCATGGGGAGAGAGGTATCAAATAGGCAAGTCCCGAAACATTTAGGGCTTATAGACACAGTAACTCCTCAGTTAAGCGAAATGATGTTAAGCGAATCCAATTTCCCCATAAGAATTAATGTAAATGAGGGGGGTTAGGTTCCAGGGAAATTTTTTCACCAGACAAAAGACTGTACATTTATATATATATATATATATATTTATATATATATATATATTTATATATATATATATATATTTATATATATATATACACACACACAGAGTTAAGTTTTAAACAAACAATTTACTACTGTACACAGCTATGATGATTGTGAAGTTTGGTTGAGTCAGAGGTTGGGATATTTCCCAGGGAATGCCTTACCGCTAAATGATGAACTAGCACTTGACTGAGCCCTCAAGGGTTAACACATTGTTGTTAATGTAGCCTCGCACTCTACAAGGCAGCACAAATGGAGGGGGGAGACACAAACACACACATGATGTGTGTATGTGTGTGAGAGAGAGAGAGACAGACACACACACATTGCCCCTTTAAGTATGCTGACCCCACTCTAAGTACACTGCATTTTTAAGTATATCAGCAATTGGAGACAGCAGCTGCCTCTGTCCTGAGCCCTGTTGTGTCCCCACCCAGCTCTGTGGAGAAGGGGTACAGGAGCAGGGGACAGGAACACCCAGACATTAGCACCCCTTCCCCCCCCACCCCGTCCCGCATAGCGAGCAGGAGACTCCTGGGAGCAGCTCCAAGGCAGAGGGCAGGAGAAGCACATGACACTAGACTATCAGGGTTGAAAGGGACCTCAAGAGATCATCTAGTCCAACTCCCTGCTCAAAGCAGAATCAATCCCCAGATAGATTTTTGCCCCAAATCCCTCCCTCAAGACCTGACCTCACAACCCTGGGTTTAGCAAGGCCAATACTCAAACCACTGAGCTATCCCTCCTCTCGAGGGGGAGGGACAGCTAAACTGCCTGACAACTGATAGCCTGCTGGGCAGCTGCCACACAGGGAACTTAAGAGAGCTGATAAGGCGACTGCCCGCCCACCCTGGTTCCAAGCCCCCACCAGCTAGCTCCAATGAGCTGCTCTTCCTGCAAACAGTGGATGAAGCAGGTGGCTGTCAAACATTATAAGGGAGCATTGCTCAACTTTAAATGAGCATGTTCTCTAATTGATCAGCAATGTAACAACAAAACAACATTAACCGCGACAACGTTAAGTGAGGAGTTACTGTACTGAACTATCAGAACATGTCAAGTCAATGCATTTGTTATTAAAGTAGGTGACATTAATCCTAGGGCAGTGATTTATTTCTAAAAACTATATGACCCTTTCATAAGCCAACCCTATATTTCAGGGGTTGGAAAACTTTGGCTCCCAGCCTGTCAGGGTAAGCTTCTGTTGGGTCAGGACGTTTTATTTACTTGGAGTGTCTGCAGGTACGGAGCCCCTCAGCTCCCTGTGGCCGCAGTTCGCCGTTTGCAGCTCCCATTGGCTGGAAACAGTGAACTGCAGCCACGGGGAGCTGAGGGGCTCCATCCCTGCAGACGCTCCAAGTAAACAAAACTACAATGTCTTAGATCAGGAATCGGCAACCTTTGGCACGTGGCCCGTCAGGATAAGGGCCAGGTTGGTTTCTTCACCTGCCGCATCCGCAGGTTTGGCTGATCGCGGCTCCCACTGGCCACGGTTCGCCGCTCCAGGCCAATGGGGGTGATGGGAAGCGGCACAGGCCGAGGGATGTGCTGGTCGCTGCTTCCTGCTGCCCCCATTGGCCTGGAGTGGTGAACCATGGCCAGTGGGAGCCGCGATCGGCCAAACCTGCAGATGCGGCAGGTAAACAAACCGACCCAGCCCGCCAGGGTGCTTACCCTGGTGGGCCACGTGCCAAAGGTTGCAAATCCCTGTATTAGATATTCCTTTAAATGATTCCATAGAGTTTAAAATCATCAAATTTTGGTGTAGACCTGTTTATAAGCTGACCCCCGCTCTTTGATGTGTCACTTTTTTACCAAAAATATTCGGCTTATGAACGAGTATATACAGTATATTAAATGGCTGAAGAAGAAGTCATTATTTTGCCTGATGGGCACTGGTGCCATAGTGGCAGATGTTGACTAGACCAGTTTTGAAATCGGTTTGGTTTACAAGACAGACCTTCAATAGATCAAAGCAGCTAATCCATTAAAGTAGTTTTTTAAAAGAATAATATTTATATTTGTGAATAAACTGATTTCAAATTGGCTGAATGTTTGCGGTTGGCTTTTAAAATACCTATCAATGAATAGTAGTCTGTCTGGAATGATTTATAGTAAAAATACTATATTATAAGCTTTTTGCAGCAGGAACTGAATTTTGGTCTGTGTTTGTGGGGCCTATTTTTTTGGAAAAGCAAAAAGCTTGAGACTCCTCATTGGTACCAAAGTACAAATTACTACTACTATTAATAATAATTAATTATATAGCACCTTCAATAATAATGCTATCACTTTAAACTTCTATAGCACCTTCCATCAAAGGATCTCAAAAGTATCTAACAAACTCAACTCACCTTCCTTACGGATGGGGAAAACCCTAAAGGACTTGTCAGATGAGTCAGAAACACAGCAGGGAACTCACAAATAGTAAAATGGGGCCCTAGTGTCTTCTTTCTGGTTTAGCTTAGAATCATAGAATATTAAGGTTGGAAGAGACCTCAGGAGGTGATCTAGTCCAATCCTCTGCTCAAAGCAGGACCAACACAAACTAAATCATCCCAGCCAGGGCTTTGTCAAGCCTGATCTTAAAAACCTCTAAGGATGGAGATTCCACCACCTCCCTAGGGAACCCATTCCAGTGCTTCATCATCCTCCTAGTGAAATAGTGTTTCCTAATATCCAACCTAGACCTTCCCAATTGCTACTTGAGACCATTGATTCTTGTTCTGTCCCTTCTTAGAATATAATTAAGCTAATCCAAATCCCTCAAACATCCAGGAAACCAAAGAAGGCTAGCTGCTCCTCTTTATGCTCATCTGGTTACATTTTTCTCTTCGTACATAGGTAGGCCTCATTTGTTTCTACAGTTTTCATCTGAATCATAAATCTCTCTCTTGGTTCTATTTTGAGTAACTCTGAATTGTCCCCGCATGTTGTTTGGGTTGAAATCTGCTATTTCTGAAATGACAGACAGAAAGCCAAAAAGAAGCAAAGAAAGAAAGTTGTCATGTGTTGAGAGCTTATTAACTGTGAGCTGCTTGGCATCATTTTGCGAGCAGGGATGAGGTGGTGGGCTTCAGTGGTTGATAGGCCTGGCCTGTGTAAAAGTGAAATGACAAGAGTGGACAGACACATTTTACAAGAGGATAACATTTGATTTTTCTAGGCTGAAATCCCTCTTATCCTATAATAAACAATAATATAGGATACCAGGTTTGTTAAATACTGTTACCTTTAAAACCTACCCTAAAAATGCACAGTAAGAAACTATTCTTTAAAGGTACAAATGTAAAATGTATGTTATGCGCTGAATGCTCCAAATGAACGGGGTAAGCAGGACTTACCTTGTCTCCCCCTTTCCACAGGTCTGCAAAGTGCAGACCCCTCGCGGATCCCGCTCAGGCCAACGTCCCAGCATGCCCTCTACTGGTGATGTCCCACCCACCACTGAAGAGACTGCCTAGAGGGGTACAATGCAAGTCTTGGTTTTGTTTTTTTTTTTGTTTTTTACAGTATTGCACATTTTTGTAAAGTTTTCTGTTAATTTTATTCTCTGTAAACAATACAATTATGAAAAAGAAAACTTTACAGAAAAGTGCAAAATTTGGGGTGGGGGATAAAGAGGGATTTGGCTTACCCCTATCGGCAGGTTCCTCAATGGTGGGTGAGATGAGACCAACAGAGGGCATGCTGGGGTGCCACACCGAGCCACAGAAGGCATTCCGGGGTTGTTCTGCACTTTGCAGGCCTGCTGAAAGAGAAAGAACAATGTTTAAATAACTAAGATGCTAAGGGTCTCCTTTACTGTTTATTTGAGACATATAGCACATAAAAGGGCCATTATTTACTGTAACTGGAGGTTCTCTGAGATACGTGGTCCCTATCTGGATTCCACTGGGGGTTATGCATGCACACCATGCCTTCAGATTTGGAGAATCTGAAAGTAGCATCTATTGGCCTGCGCATGTACCTTGACTCACCTTGCACTTCTGTCAGAGGCAATAAAGGATGGGGTGGACCGACCACATCTCCAGTTCCTTCTCTACTGCAAATTTGACAAATACACAGCAGAGGGGAAGGAGGGTGGGACTGGAATACAGATAGGGACTATGCATCTCAAAAACTCTCCAGTTACAGGAAAGTAACCTCCTCTTCTTCGAGGGGTGGTCCCTATTGTATTGCCCTGAGGGCGATTAACAAGCAGTACCTAAGATGGAGTAGGGAGTGAGGATGAGGATGGAGGAGTCATGTGGAGAACTGCCATGGCGAACGAGCATCTGACACTGAGTTCTGCACAGAATTCCACGTGGCTACTCTACATATGTCTATGAGTGGCACATCCTGAAGGGAGGCTGTGGTTCGAGCCTGAGCTATCATGGCCCGCACCCCTGTGGGTGGGGAGGTCGGCCTGTCAGCTGGTAGCAGAGTGTAATGCAACCCAAAATCCATTTGGAGATTCTCTGGGTGGAGATGAACTGTCTGCTGAGTCTCTCTGGTATTGCAACAAACAGTCTAGGGGACTTCCTGATTGATTTAGTTCTTTGCAGGTAGAAGGTCAGAGCTTGTTGGATACTGAGGGAGTGGAGTCAACGTTCTTCTGCAGATGCATGTAGTTTCGGGAAGAAAACAGGTAAGTGAATGGATTGATTAATGTGTAACCTGGAGACTGACTACCTCTAGTAAAAATTTTAGGTGTAGATATAGGAAGACTTTATCATTGTGGAAAACTGTTTGCTGCCCCTTCTTGTGGAAGTGACAGCAACAAGGAAGACAACTTGGGGGAAGGGATAGCTCAGTGGTTTGAGTATTGGCCTGCTAAACCCAGGGTTGAGAGTTCAATCCTTGAGGGGGCCATTTAGGGATCTGGGGCAAAAATCCATCCAGGGATTGGTCCTGCTCTGAGCAGGGGGTTGGACTACATGACCTCCTGAGGTCCCTTCAAACCCTGACATTCTATGACTTTCATGGAAAGCAGGGACATGGAGCATGATGCTAATAGCTCAAAAGGAGGCTTTGTTAGCACAGAGAGAATTAGATTCAGGTCTCAGGCTGCGATTGCTTGAATGGGTAGGAAGATTCCAACAAGCCTCTTCAAAAATCTAGTGATTATATATGTGTAAAGACAGCGTAACCTTCCACTGGAGGGTAGAATACACTAATTACTGCCTGGTGGACTCTCAAAGAGCTGAGGATGAGACCTGAAAATTTTAATGAATGTCCAGGATGAGGAGAAACTCCACCAATTCTGGTAAAACTCTTTTTTGTTAAACTCAAGATGAGAAACATCTCCACTTGGCTTGGTAACACTGCTGAGTGGAGTCCTTCCTGCTGCTAGAGAGAATGTTTTGCATAGTTGAAGAGCACATCCATTCTAAAGCAGATGCCCATCCAAATACCATAGTCTGTGGATTGGGATGCCTGAACTCAGTGTTGAAATGGATCAGCAAATCAGGGAAGCTGGAGATGGGAATTGGTGGGCAGGAAGACGTGGAGGAGATTAGGAAACCAGAATTGTTTGGGCCAGCAGGGGACGATCAGAATGATTGTTGCTCTGTCTTGTCGGATTTTGTGAGGCACTCAAGGCAGGAGCGGTAGTGGAGGGAGGACATAGCTGAGTTAGTCTAACCAGGAGAGTTAGGAGAGTGTTGCCCTAGAAGTGGTGACTGAGGGCTCCCCTGGAGCAGTATGTGGTGCACTTGCTGTTCTCCCATAGGTCTCCAGGCGGGGACCCCATCAGGCAAAAATATAGTGTACTACTGAGTTGTGAAGCTCCCATTTGTGGTCGACTGCAAAATGTCTGCTGAGCGAATCTGCAAGTACATTCTGTGTCCCAGAAGACAGGCTGTGGACAAGAGGATCTGGTGATTGATGGACCAGTTCCAGACACTGACTGCCTCATTCCCCCATTTCTTGATATAGAAAACAGTGGTGGTGTCCGACATGATGAGAATGTGATGTGAGTGAATGAATGGACGGAAAGATTGGCATGCCTTTCTTATAGCTTGGAGTCCCAAGATATTTATTTGCATCCTGGATTCTCTGGGAGTCCACATTCCTTGTGGGCTCCTCAGCTCACCAGGGAAGTATTGTAATTATCATCTTGTCTGGGGAGAAGGGAAGAAAGGGAACCAACATGCATACAGTTCCCAGGGACTGTCAGCATGAAGTCCATGGAGTGACAGGTTTGGTGAGTAAATGAACCCATGTCTGAAGGCAGCAGAGGTGAAGTCACACGAAGGGGGTCACGCAGGCACATAAAGCCATGTGACCAAGGAGGGAGGGACAGCCAAGTCCTGGCCGGTACATAAGGATTGTGCATGATGCGAGTTATGATGATGCTCATTGTGTGAAATCTGTCCCTGGGCAAGTAACGTTGTGCTATCACTGAATTTATGGTAGCACAGATGAAGTGCAGAGGTTGCATGGGATCAATGATCGATTTCTCGAAGTTGACACTGATTCCCATGGAAGAAAGGAGGCTAAGTAACAAAGAGGCTGATGCGTGGGTTTCTTGTCTGGATCTGGTGGCTAGGAGCCAATACTTTGATGAAGACTGGGAGCAGTAGCTATCCTGAAAGGGAGCACCTTGCAATGGAAATGGTGGGTGCCCACTGTAAATCTCAGGAAACTTATGTGGGCAGGATGAATATCAATATGAAAGTAAGCGTCCTTCATATAGAGAGCTGTAAACCACATGCCTTTCTCTAAGGATGGAACTATCACTGCTGTATGAACCTTGAGTTTGTAGATGGAATGATTGAGGTGCCAAAGATCAAGGACTGGTCTCCACCCACCTTTCTTTTTGAGTATCATGAAGTAAGTTGAGTAGAATCCCGTTCTCTGATATTTTGGAGGAATGTATTCTATTGCTCCCCATTGTAACAAGGAGTTCACCTCTTGGACGAGAATACTGTCATGAGAGTGGTCCCCAAAGAGGGATGGGAAGGGGAGTTTTGGAGGAGGTAGTATGACAAACTCTATTATATAGCCACAGTGAATGATGTCAATACCTATCTGTCTGTTATCCCACTCCAAGCATTGGGGAAATGATCCCCAAAGGGAGTAGGAAGGTCGTGAGGCAGTAGACTTGGCAGTCAGCGGCTCTTGGGCTCACATTAAAAACACCCCTTCGCTGGAGGTTGGGTCTGGGACGTGAAGCCTGATAGGGAGGCCATGGAAGGCAAGACCTCTGTGTCTTTTGATGTTTCCCTGGGGCTCATTAGGTCTCTGTAGGTAGAACTGAGGAGACCTGAAGCACTGGGTGGATGATGGACAGTGGAATTTTCATTTCAGGGCAGGAATGTAGATGCCCAACAAGTGAAGAGTAGCACTGGAGTCCTTTAGTGTATGTAGGGATTCATCTGTCTTCTGGTTTAAAAGATGGGATTTGTCAAAAGGGAGGCTCTCACTGGTATTCTGGACCTCCCTAGGAAAACCAGAAGAATGGAGCCAAGACTATCTATGCATGACTATTGCTGTAGCCATGGCCCTAGAGGAGGAATCTGCTGCATCTGTTGCACATGGAGATATAGCTATCTCATAGAACTGGAAGGGACCTTGCAAGGTCATTGAGTCCAGCCCCCTGCCTTCACTAGCAGGAACAAATACTGATTTTGCCCCAAATCCCTAAGTGGCCCCCTCAAGGATTAAACTCACAACCCTGGGTTTAGCAGGCCAATGCTCAAACCACTGCACTATCCCTCCCCCATTGGAGAGCAGCTTTGACCATGAGCTTCCTGCCGTCAACAAGTGCCTGAAAATGAGCATGATCTTGTTGTGGAAGGCTAACAGCAAATTCCTTGAATTTATTGTAATTTAGGAAGTCACATTTGGCTAATAATTAGTGACTCTGAATTGTAGGCTAGAAGATGAGAAAAGTTTATGTCCTAGAAGATCTAGATGTTTCCCTTCCTTATCAGCAGGTGTGGCTCAAAGGTGTTGCTGTTTGGCCCTTTCTGCAGCAGCCTGGGCTACTACGGAATTTGGAGGTGGATGGGAGAAAATAAATTCAGATCCTTTGGCTGGAACATAATAGCCATGCATGTGGCAGGGGTGTACCACACTATTCTGGAAGGCTCCCGTCTAGCTTAGTTAATTGGCAATGCTATTCTTGTCAGCCTCAAGGTGTCAAGGACATCCAGAAGCTTGTGCTGGAAGTCTTGGATCTCTTCTAAAGGAATCTGGAGTTCCACCATGACTCTCTATAACAGCTCCTGGAATTGCCTGAAGTTATCTGCTGGGGAAGTGGATGATGTAGCCACCACTTCATCTGGTGAGGAGAAAGGGAATCTTGCCAGTTCCAGTGGAACTGCTCGGACCATGCTAAAAAGTTCTCTCTCCACCACTGGATCCATATGTCTGCTGGAAGGATCCCTCAAGGGGAAGGCAGGTAACAGTTCCCTCACAGATCAGGCGAGTTTCGAGGGGTGGTATTGTGCCCAGGGTCTCCAATATGGCCAATAGGCTGGATCCAACAGAGATTGTGGTGGTCCCATGGCATGGAGTACTAGTGGCTCTGTGGTAGCTGAGGTGGTAGTTGTTGCCGGAGATGTGGTGGTCTCTGCGATGGTGCATAAGGGTGGTATGATAAAGGCGGTGGTTCTCTCAGTTCTGACTCCTCTGAAAAAGAGATGGCGCACTCTGGTTTTAATGGTGTGTGACAAAGTTCCTTCTCTACCTTGGTGGGTCCTGCCTTATTGGCGGATTTTGCTATCCTCAGAGATCTTCCTGTGTTGGATGAGGAGTTGGGAGGTTTGGGGGGGAACCCGGGCCCACCCTCTACTCCGGGTTCTAGCCCAGGGCCCTGTGGATTGTAGCTGTCTATAGTGCCTCCTGTAACAGCTGCATAACAGCTACAACTCCCTGGGCTACTTCCCCATGGCCTCCTCCAAACACCTTCTTTATCCTCACCACAGGACCTTTCTCCTGGTGTCTGATAATGCTTGTACTCCTCAGTCCTCCAGCAGCACAGCCTCTCACTCTCAGCTCCTTGCACCTCTTGCTCCCAGCTCCTCATACACGCACCACAAACTGAAGTGAGCTGCCTTTTAAACCCAGGTGCCCTGATTAGCCTGCCTTAATTGATTCTAGCAGCTTCTTGATTGGTTGCAGGTGTTCTAATCAGCCTGTCTGCCTTAATTGTTTCCAGAAAGCTCCTGATTGTTCTGGAACCTTCCCTGTTACCTTGCCCAGGGAAAGGGGACCTACTTAACCTGGGGCTAATATATCTGCCTTCTATCACTCTCCTGTAGCCATCTGACCTGACCCTGTCACAGGTGGTACCATTGGAGCCAGTGGAAGAGTGTAGAGCATTGGTGCAGAGGGTGAGGGACCTCGTATCGGAGACACATCCCTTGCATGGGATATAATCTCTCTAAAAGTAGAGGCACCCAATGGAAGGGGTTACTCTGGGTCCAGCAAGGAAAAAACGTCCTGAGATGCAGCCATGGCTCCAGATATCCCTGGCACTCTCTCTTTCCAGGCATTGGTACTGGCGTTTGGATCTTTCCCAGTATGGGACAGTCCCGCATCTTGTGGGGTGCTGGAGATGATGGTACCAATGGATTGATGCCTAGAACTGCTGGGTCCTATTGTTTATGGGCCTTTTTCCTGTGCCTGTGAGACTTAGAACATACTCAGTCCCCTTGGGCTGAGCTGGTGAAAGGAGTGTTGATCTTCTTTGATTTAGAGAAATACTTAGTCTCATGATTACAGGACGGCTTCCTTACCTCTTAACCAGGCCCCGCCATGGGGGCGGTTCTGCTGGCACCAGAGGCAGACGAAGTAGCAGGAGGCATGCTCCTCGCTGAATCAGGCTATTGCACAGGGAGTGTTCCCTGGTCTGGGTCCAAGTGTGGTCTCATGGCATGCCCCATGAGAGACTTCTAGAGGCAAAGTGTCCAGACTTCTCGGGTGCAGCTGGGGAAGGATTGGCAAATACTGCACCTGGCCATGATGTGAGTTTCTCCCAGGCAGTAGAGGCAGCATTGGTGGTTGTTGCTGACCAAAAAGGATTGCAGGCAGAAGGCACAAAGTTTGAAGCCTGGAGTCCTGGGTATTGTCTGGTACCCGTATGTGGGGATGAAAACCTCAAAGCCTATCTAAAAACAAGTGCTAAAAGTATTAACTATTAAAACTAAGAGAAAATAAAACTGGTAAAACCACTAAAAACTCATTAAAGCTATTTACAATTATCTTTTCAGAAGTGTGTCAGAGACGAGGACCCTGGAAGTTCTAATCCAGACCATGCATCACTGAAAAGGAACTGGAGACACAGTTGGTCCGCCCTGCCCTTCATCACCTCAAATGGAAGAACAAGGTGAGCCATGGCACATGCGTGGACCAACAGACACTACTTTCAAATTCTCTAACTCCGGACGCATAGTGCGCAGGCATAATTCCTCAGTGGAATAAAATAGGGACCATCACTCAAGAAGAACTAATGCTGTATGGCACTGGCGTGCAACCTGCAGCCCACTGAAGAGTTTCTGAATAAAAAACTATGTTGCCATCTTTAACTGCATCAAAGCTTCAAGGCTGAGTACCATCATTTTTTGAGACTAAAAGCAAGATTTAAAGCTATCAAAGACAGGCACACACACTAAGTTCACAGTATTACCTTTCAAAATGGATACACTATATTTATACAAAGCCCCAATCAAATTTGGTCTTTTGAATGCTAATATCCTGGAAAGTTGCTGATGCGAACGTGAATGATATCTGGAGAGATTTCTTACTGGAAACTATTAGTTCTAAAGGATGAATTCTCTTCCCGTTCCCTGCTTCTGCCTCCTCTAGAAGCCATTTCCCGTTTCAGTTGCTTGCTGCTCCTCTCCTGTTTCCAGCTGCAAACAGCTGCAGATCAGTGAGAAGCAGAAGTGAAATGCACTCCTTGCTGCACAGCTGAGACACACAATTGAATACAGCATCAGCTGGTGGCAGAGCAGAGCAGAGCAAAACTGAGCCTTATTTTCATCCAATCACAGCAGTCTCTGTCTTCAGGCTGCAGCTGGCTTGGCCTTCTTAGTGAGGCAGCACTCTTCAGCCAATCGTGAGCCAGGAACAGGGAATGTGAGAGGAAGGGAAGAAGTAAGAATTGAGGGGGAAGTTTTTTAGACTTCAGGAGGCAGGGCAGAGATAGGAAAACAGAGGAGAAGGAAAGAAATCATAATATAAAAGAGGGAGAACACAAAGAAAGGAAAGAGAAAATAGTGTGAATGAAGCAAAGTGGCAAGTGGAAAGAAAAAATAAAAGAAATAGAACAAAGAGAAAGCAAGCTATTCAGTTAGAAAAATATAGTTTATTTATTTGCGTTTAATATAAATGGATTTATGTGAGAACACACAAGGAAACAAAACTTATGCAACTGTATGAAAAATATGTATTTAAATCAGCTGCGTCCTCCAAGCTCCTGGGATGTTACCAAAGTGGCCACTGGTACCACGGAGGCTGTGCCCCACTGCTGCAAGGATGATTTTGAAGTAGATCTCTTTTGAGCAAGAAAGGAGAAAAATTATTACCAAACCCATTTACCCCAATTTCTATCAAGTTAAAAGCACTCACAATTATTTTATTTGTTTCTATATTAGTTCTCAAAGAAAATAACTTCTCTACTTTAGGCAGACTGAATAGAAACCAAAATATCTAAGATCCCTAAAAGGCTTGAGGTTAGATTTCATGGATATCAAGGCCAGTTTTTAACTTAGCATGCCTGGAGATAGTTCATACTTACAGCTACACCCCTTCCCCCGGAGGTTTGCCTCCCGAAATCGGCAAAGGCTGGTGTGAAGTCTGGTCCTCGAGGCAATATCCGAGGGTCCAGAGTTCGAATTGACAATTTTTGCTGATTTATCTGCCAGCGGAACATCAACAACAACGAAAAGAGTTTGTTAAACTTCTGTGATGTGGTTATTACAAACACGTGCAATCTGTTAACAGTCCTCTGCCAACATTTCAATCAGTGATAAGCAGGGTTACAATATATATTTGTTGTTTTAGCAAACAATAGGTATAATGTTTTCTATTAATAGCCTCAGTTACACAAAAAAAAAATTGTAATTCATTTGTGCCATGCCTTACACCAATGGCTGTTACATAAATCCACAACAAGGACCATGAGAACTTTGGAAAATTTGTCACGGTTTGACGTGACTTATAGATAATAAAAAAATGACTAAGTTGCACTGCTATTTGAGCAATAAATTTGATGGTCATGGTTAAGGATCACAAAACTGTCATCTGATCTGAAACAAATATCCTCAGTTTTAACAAGGTAAATGGCTGAGTAAGCAAAGAAACCTCAAAAGATGATGACCAGGTGAGATCACAGAAAACTGAAAGGGCAGTTGGATAAAGCCTTTCCTAAGGACATAGCTGGGTTTTACAACATTGCCAGTCCCTGGAAGTTTAAAGTGGAAATGTTCACCTAGTAGGAAATCACAAATACTCTGATTCGTGCTTGAATCTTAGGGGCCCAAATCTGTTCTGTCAAGTAAGTGTAAATCTGCAGGAGTCAACAGATTTACATGGCTGTAACTGAGGTGAGACTTCCTAAGACTAACTCTTTAAAAATAATAATGAATAACTTTCCTGCAAGAGATACAAAAAGATAATGAGAAGATTCATTGTGTAATGACATTTGGGCGACTCCATGTCACCATATTTATGTGATAGTGTCAACTAAACAATATAATCTCATAGTGAAGCACATTTTAAAAAAATCGAGTCCGCACTGATGGTCAGTTCATGTTCATGAATTGATCACACTCACATCCAGTGGTTTTCAAACTGTGGATAGCAACCCAGTACTGGGTTGCAGAATGGAAGGCACTGGGTCATGATGGCTCTGGTCAGCACTGACAACTGTGCTTTTAAAAGTCCCATCAGCAGTGCTGCCTGGCTAAGGCAGGCTAGTCCCTACTTCTTCTGACACCGCGTTGTGCCCTGGAAGTGGCCAGCAGCAGGTCTGGCTCCTAGGCAAGGCGGCCACGGGGCTCTGCACACTGTCCCTGCCCTGATCACTGGTTCTGCACTCCCATTGGCCAGTTCCTGGGAGGAGGCGGTGCCGGCATGTGAGAGCCACGTGGAGCTGCTTGCATGCCTCCAGCTAGGAGCCGGACCTGCTGCTGGCTGCTTCCAGGATGCAGCATGGTCCGTGGTGCCAGGACAGGCAGGCAGCCTGCCTTAGCACCCCCACTCCGCCACTGACCAGGAGCTGCCTGAGGTAATCCAACCCCAACCCTAAGCCTGAGCCTCCCCTCCCAACCTGGAGCCCCTTCCTGCAACCCAAACCCCTCATCCCTGGCCCTACCCCACAGCCTGCAGCCCCAGCCTAGAGCCCTCACCCCCTCCCACACCCCAATCCCCTGCCCCACTCTTGAGCTCCCCACAAACCCAGAGCCTCCTCCTGCACCCCGAACTCCTCATCCCCGGCCCCATCCTAGAGCCTGCCCCCCCAACCCAGAGCTCCGAACCCCTCCCCAACCACAACCCCCTACTCCAGCCCAGAGCCCCTTCCCACACCCAACCCCCCCATCCCCAGCTCCGTTGAGTTGCAGGCATCAACAATTTTTTTCAGCTGGGTCACCAGAAAGAAAGTTTGAAAACCACGGCCCAAGCCTGTGTTATTTTATAATATGTGGCTTTAACCAAATACCATCCCCATTCCCTTGCTGACAAAACATATGCCAAAAGGCTCACCAAATACTCTAGTTTGCATTAGACTCAACAGTCATTTATATTAATTCCAGATGGTAACTGAATATCCAATAGAACCATGAACCTGGATGTGCTGCTAGCATTGGGAAATTCAGATTCTTGGCATTTAAAAGGTAAACCCCCTCTTTCTCATCCAATTCCCATTCAGTCAAATGATTCTTAGTATCTTCACCTCTTTATTACAGAATTTGCACACACCTGTTTTACTGGGTCTCCTCTCACCTTGTCGAGGACCACATCACTAATGGGAGGCAGCCCTTCCGGTTTCTGTATACAGGCAGGCATGAACTGGAAATCCAGCAGGAACTCCCTATCGTATTGCTTCTTCCCTTCGGGATTCATGGGCTTCCACTGTTCTGTAATGATACAAGACGGCTCAGGTTCATAGGCAACACAAAGAGCTTTGTTCCTGGAAAGTACACTTTAGATAAACCTGGAGGAAGGTATCTTTGACTAAAATTGTTTTTTAAATTTTCACTTAGGAAAAAACAAGTTAAATTGTCAGAGCATAAGCAATGGGGAGCACACAGCCAAGTCCAGGAGGAGTCACATAAAGTACTAACGTCAACAACTTTCACCCATGAGTAGATGCTAGACACAATAAAAATCCAGGCTAGAGCTCTTTTAGGTAAACAGATTCAGGAATGGAGGAGCAAAATCAGAGTTTTTGAAAACATGGCAACAAAATGCTTTGACTTCTGAGCACTCTACGCTGGGAGGAGAACAGAGTTCAATTGCAGTTTGAAAATCTCAAAGTTTTTTGCTTTACAATGTCAATGTTTAAGGTAAGACAAATGGCAGAACCATGAGGGACAAGGACAACTGCAGATGAGCAGTCAGGCACATGTAAGGTATTAAAATTTTTCACCAATTTATTTAGGGCTTTCTCAAAAGGAGGAAGCTGATTGTAGTAGGGAAACAGAATAACTTGCTTGTCTGAGAACGAAGTGTATACCCACAGTCTACAGAAAATTAGCATCTGAGGATCTGGAGCCATGATTTTCTCTGCTGGCTGCAGTGTTTGAAAATAGAAAAGAAAAAAACCCAAAACTTATCTACCTCTCCTAACTGTTGTTCTTCTAGACGTGTTGCTCATGTCCATTCCAAGTAGGTATGCGCGCTCTGTGTGCATGGTGGCTGGAAGGCTTTTCCCCTAGCGGTACCCATCGGGTTGGTTCAGGTGCCCCCTGGAGTCATGCCTTCATGGAATCGCATATAGGGCCCTGCCAACCCACCGCCTCTTCAATTCCTTCTGTTCACTCCAACAAAGGGATAGGCATGTGAGTCTTGAAATGGATATGAGCAACACATCTTGAAGAACAACAGTTAGGAGAGGTGGGTAACTGTTTTTGATTCTTCGAGTGCTTGCTCACGTTGATTCCAATAGGTGACTACTAAGCAGTACCTTAGAGGTGGGGTTGGAATTCATTGACTCACCGACTGAAGCTCTGCTCTGCCAAATGCTGTATCGTCCCTGGAATGCTGACTAATGGCATAGTGAGAAGTAAAGGTGTGGACTGATGACCATGTCATGGCCCTGCAGATCTCCTGGATTGAGACCTGTGCCAGGACTGCCACCAAGGAGGCCTGTGCCCTTGTGGAATGTGCTGTCAGTGAGGGGGCAAGTATCTTTGCCAAATCATAACAGGCCCAGATACAGAACGAAATCCATGATGACTTTGGGAAGACACCAGGAGGCCCTTCATCCTGTCTGCTACTGCAACAAAAAGCTGGTTCGATTTTCAAAATGGCTTTGTCCGTTCAATATAAAAGGCCAATGCCCACCGAACATCCAGGGAATGGAGTTTTTGTTCCTGGCTATTAGTGTGTGGCTTAGGGTAAAAAACTGGGAGAAAAATGTCCTGATTGGCATGAAACTAAGATGACCTTTGGAAGAAAGGCTAGATGAGGCTGAAGCTGTACCTTGTTCTTATAGAAGATAGTGTAAGGAGGTTTGGATGTTAGGGCCCTACACTCGGATACCCTCCTAGCTGAGGTTATTGCCACCAGAAATGCCACCTTCCTTGACAGGTAGAGTAGTTAGCATGTCACTAGGGGCTTAAAGGGGGCTCCATTAGTTTTGAAAGTGCTAGGCTGAGGTCCCATGTAGGGATCACAGTTGTATTTGCAGGTATAACCTGTCACGTCCTTTAGGAAAACGGCCAACTATTGGGTTAGCGAACAGTGATTGACTAGCAACCCCTGGGTGAAACACCGAAATGGCAGCCAGGTGAACCTTTATTAACGTCATCAACAGTCCTTGCTACTTTAAGAGCAGCAGATAGTCCAAGATTAAGGGTACTGACTGCATCGTAGAAATATGATTCCATAACTTTCAAATCGAGAATCTCTTCCACTTGGCCAAGTAGGTGGCCCTAGTGCATGGTTTCCTACTGCCAAGGAGGACTTCCTTAACGGGCCCCAAACATGTCAGCTCTAGTGGATTTAACCATGAAGCCTCTATGCCATGAGGTGGAGAGATTTGAGGTTGGGATGCCGGAGACGGCTGTGGTCCTGGGTGATCAGGTCCAGAATTAGGGGCAGGATGATCGAGGTGTCCACTGACAGCTCCAGGACAGTGGTATACCAGTGCTGATAGGGCCAGGTTTGACGCTATCAGTATCACCAAGGCTCCTTCCTTCTGACCTTGAGCAGAACCTTGTGGACAAGTGGAATAGGCAGAAATGCGCAGAACAGGTGGTCCTTCCAAGGAAGGAGGAATGTGTCTGCATATGAGCCCGGGCTGAGATTCAGGAAGGAGCAGACTTGCTAACAACTATCTTAACTATTTACAGATTAAACTAAGAGTCCACTAGGAGATTGCTCAAGGTGCAAACTAGAGAAGGGAACGCTCCAATGAATGTCACTGGCAGTAAGAAGGAACTGAACGGGTGGCAGGGTGCCTGAACCAACCCAGCAGATACTGCTAGGGGAAAAGCCTTCCGGTGACTGTGCACGCGGCACACGCACACCTGCTTGGAATCGACATGAGCAAGCACTTGAAAACATCTACTAGCTCAACAGCCAGGCTGATTAATCAGGCTCATAAATGGGAAAACACATTTTTATCTGAAGAAAAACATATGAGATTCTTTTTTGTGTGTTTTACTGAGACTGAACTGCATTGCTGTTTCCTACCTCAGCCTATTCTATTAAACGTTTCTTCCTACATCTTTCTACTCTTTCCTCATTTAATTCCTTTGAACCTTGAGTTCAGATTCTCTACATTATGACATCTCCCGCACCACCATGACCACAAAGAGAAACTTGTTCGAAACAACAAGCTTTTCATTGAGAAACACAATATACCATATACAAAGGATTACAATACCTAGACCTTTTACAGTGATTTTCACCCACAGATCTCGAAGTATTTTTATCACTATGCACATTTTACATATGAGGAAAACAGGGCCTTTGCCAGTTCAGCAGGCAAGAAATCCAAATCCACTGGACCACACTGCTTCCCATTTGTATGTGGATAAATATTGAAAATAGCAAAAATAACAATTACATACACTCAACTTTTTCTCTTGGAAGTTTCCTAAAAAGAAATTATAGTGTGAAAAGTAAGCAGATAGTAAATGTCAGAGTCAGCCTTCTTACATGCAGAGCAAACCAAGGCCAAATGGAGAATTCTTCCTAAAATCTACTAAGAGGCAAAATCTGGATATTTTGAAAAGATCTAACAACTGATGATTATTGTGCAAACTAGTCAAGATGGCCTTGCAGAATAAAAATAAAGTGCTCTTTGCTTTAAAAAGGGATGCACTTGTTTCATTCCTTTTAGGAACAAGTTAAAGCACAGCCAAAATTAGGCTATGAACCACCCGAAAGGTCTGCAATTTGTAGAACTATTGACTCTGCATGATGTTTCTATTAAAAGACATCTTACAAATTGCAGTTTACTTTAAAAGCTGTTTACCTGATAAGTAGGTGGTCTACCATAAATAGACAGTAGACTACCAGAGGCTTTTTATTTTTTGGTGGCCATGCTATGAATTATCATGCTATCAATAGAGTTGCTCATTTCTGCAAGTTAATGTAAGAAAAGCTACTCTGAACTTCAACAGAATGGAATGCTGCAGCAGCAGCAGCAGCATAATTGGACTACAATAATTCCTCCTCTCCTATATCTCACTCCCAAGATTTGTGTCTGTGTTCCTTACCTATTTTACTTAACACTTTATATTTATTAAGCTATTAAGGAAGTTGTTTCATTTATTCAGAGGAAGCCACATCTGAAAAATTAAATACTTGAAAGTTGGTACTAACCACGAGTAAAGAACATGGCTTAAGAGTCTTTGCTAAACAGGTGAGACTATACTGCAGCTCAGGCTATACAAAATAAATACTATCATTAATAAAACAGGGACAGCATCTATAACACTAAGTACCAGGAAAATAATGGTCTTCTTGGAACCCACACTCTAATCCAGGGGTAGGCAACCTATGGCACGCGAGTTGATTTGCAGTGGCACTCATACCGGCTGGGTCCTGGCAACCAGTCCGGGGGGCCGTGCATTTTAATTTAATTTTAAATGAAGCTTCTTAAACATTTTAAAAACCTTATTTACTTTACATACAACAATAGTTTAGTTATATATTATAGACTTATAGAAAGAGACCTTCTAAAAACATTAGTATATTACTGGCACACGAAACCTTAAATCTGAGTGAATAAATGAAGACTTTGCACACCACTTCTGAAAGGTTGCCAACCCCTGGTCTAATCATTTGACAACAGAATAACATTCAATAGCTTGATCAGGGCTTGATAACTAGGATTGGACAGAATATTAACACGCATTACTTATTTTCTTTAATTTAGCATAGACTTGTAAAGGATCATCTTCTCCAACTCGGACCAGTTTAGAAATGGAAGGTTTTGAATATCTAGATGTAAATCAGAGGCCAGTAGGTTAGATTAGATCATATGCAACACCTCTGGCATTAAAATCTATGAAATTGTATAACTGGGTATTTTTTTTTAAACTATACAACTTGGTTTGGTATTCAGTAGTTAAATCTGATAGTGTAATCTTTTAAACCCACTTTAAAATGAGATCTGTTGTTTTATATTACAGCAAAGCTACTATACTAATGAAAAGATCCGATGGTTCTGTTTTGTGTGTCAAATATTCTCATGTCTCTTCTAATCAAAGTTTCTAAAACTAAGGCCACGTCTACACTACAGCATAAAATCGAAATTATTAAAACCGGTTTTATAAAACTGGTTTTATAAAATCGATTTTACGTGTCCACACTAGGGCACATTAATTCGGTGGTTTGCGTCCATGGTTCTAGGCTACCATCGATTTCCGGAGCGGTGTACTCTGGGTAGCTCAGTAAAAGAATGAGACCAATAACTTCGATTTCCATCCACACTAAGCCTAAATCGATATAGTAATATCGATTTTAGTGTTACTCCTCTCGTTGGGGAGGAGTACAGAAATCTATTTTAAGAGCCCTTAAAATCGATTTAAAGTGCCTTGTAGTGTGGACGGGTACAGCGTTAAATCGATTTAACGCTGTTTAAATCGATTTAACGCTGTAGTGTGGACCAGGCCTAAGAGGACTTTCAAAAGCCAGGCGTGTGGCAGCTACCTCACACAGCCACTTGCACTTGTGCTGAAGTCATCTACATACAGACATATAAATTAAAGCAACCAGGAATTTTCTTCTCCTCTCACCCTCTTCCTCTCCAGCCCTCTCTTCTTTATCACCACCAGAAAGGAAAAATGACACTTTTAAACTTATGTCCTCTCAACACTGCTAAATACTGTAAAACACAACATCTTCCAGTGTGAGTATACTGCTTTCAGTCCATAAGCATCCTTCTTTTCTTAGGGCCTATGCTGAATTCCTTACTCATCCTGAAGGGGGGAAGACAGAAAAGCAAAGCATGCATGCATTCAGGCAGGCTGGAAGGCCGGATTTACCTGGTTTATACTGGTATACTAGCCCTTCACCAGAGCTCTCTGTGGAGCCTGAATTAGCATCAGGTCCTTCCCTCTCTGAAACAAACTCAGCACCGTTACGTATAGGCTCTGCTTCCTGCTCTCCATTTTCTTCCACACCTTTTGCTTTTTTAAGTTCAGAAGAATCTCTTTCCAGGTGGAACCCATGGCTCGTTTTATCCTGTTCAGATTCAGGTACTGTGTCACCTGAAAGTTCCTCTTCTGCTTTACGCTGAAGCAGAAGCAAGAGAGAGATTCTGATTAAAATCAACACCCTTTCCAAGACACTCTGTATGTGAAGCAGCTACATTCTATTCACTACAGCACATCTGCTCAATGATATAATGTATATGTATCTTAAACTGTGACATGTACAACTATAATGAAACAGAGTAAATAAGATCACTTACTCAAAACACAGTATCTCTTTCTGAGGTAACCCATTCTCAATTAACAGTGTAACTGGAAGGGCTTAATATTACCTATAAAGTCTACATGTACTGTTGAGTTAGAATGGAAGGAACAGTTAAGACCTGTAATATGATGATCAGGAGTAACAGATAGCAATCCAAACCCATGCAATCTCTCACTCCCTCATCTGATGGAGAACAGCAGCTCCACTAAAAGCAGTGCAGAATCCTGTTCACAGGGGTCATTTCTTTAAACGAAAAATACCTGCTACAAATTGGAGCAGTTTCCAATAAATAATGCTAATATAACACACAAATGCAATTTCATCTGGCTTTTATTTTTCAGGAAATCCCATATTTTGTGTGTTAATTTTAGAATGCTCCAAGGGGACAGCCTTATTCTGATTACATACAGTGAAGTGCTAGAAACACAATTTTCCTGGGAGAAGTCCAAATTCATATCACATTCATCCATTAAACAAACGGTGTAATTAATTTATGATGCTTAAAAGCGGAATTTTATCACTTCACTATCTGAAACATAGCATTAAAAAATGCTTTCTGCACTGTCCTAAGTAAAGAATATGTAAATTTACTACATTTTTCTTTAAGTAAATTTGGCATTAGTGAAAATGCCAAATGGCCTTGGAGACTGAGTTCTCAACTGAATGATAAAAAAACACACGGCAACTGCAAGTTTTCCTGGCTTTGCCCCCTGCCAGTATACTTCACACTCTGGCTTGAAAAGGGCATGATGATGACTTCAATTCCCACAATGCATTTAATAATTAGCCTTTCTGTTGAATATGCCAACCAGACGGCAAACTGTGATGGCAGGATATTTAATGTGAAAGTGTGATATGGGCACCTGTCCACTAAGAACTGGATGTACACATAATTAGACTGTATGTCATTACTGCAGAGTAAAAGCAGGCACCTGCTGACACCAAGGATGAGGCTCCTAGTACATCCTCATTGACAGGTGGATGTACTAGGACCAGAGACTCATGCTTAATTCTGCAGATACAAGCAACTTGGTGCAACATATTTCTACAGTGGAAGGATGACAGAGCTGCAATAAAATGATTTGAGTGATGAGAGAAAATTGTGGAACGTACAGCTTGTCCACATGCAGGGTGCTCTCAGAAGAGACAATAAATAATGCTTCCATTTACCCAGTTTGGCTAAAGACAGCCAGTTTTTCTAGTTGTGCTGATATAGGACAGTTTTAATCAATCTGATTATAGGCTCTATTGCTAACTCCCCCTTTTTCATGACTCTTCTAATTCTAGATTACCCCAGATAATTTAAAACACATGTTGACAGTAACCCCACAAGAATGTAAATATAATGTCGTTAGGCTCCCAGTAGCTTTCTCCAAAAAGTCATGCCAGTGCTGTCACTCATGCTGGACACCAGGGTTGTGTGTGCAGAACAGGTCAAAACAAACCATTTACAAACATGCCTTATGAGCAAAAGTTTTAGTTTAACTTTCAAGTTACCTTTGCATTCTTCGTAGTGTACCAGACCATGAACAATTCCACCACTCAGCATGTTTAAAATTATTTACCATAGCATTTGACAAATAAATAATAACTATAGTGGGTCAGTGCATATTTAGAAGAACTGAAATAAATTTTCAAAATACATTTTTAAAACTATGAATAAGATATGTGGATTACTGTCGATAAATACAGTTATGAATGCAACACTTATGTGTGGGAAGAGGATAAATACAATGCAACTATACTGACATTAGAACAGAACCCTGCCCCATGTCTCTCATTCCCTGGAAAAGCAGGTACCAGGAATGCTGCAGTAGCAGCTCCTGTCATTCTACAAGCTGGAAAGGTTGATTGATAGGAAAGGTAGTAACCAAGATATGGACCTTTGGGGTAGCAAAAGCACAGTTAGGACAACTGGGGAAGAAAATAAGATATCACTGGCTGAAAAAGTAGTGAAAACTGAGAAGGTTTTTCTACCATCAATATCTACGTATGAACTTCCCTCCACTCTTATCCTCAGCTTAGCACCACAATATGTAAAAACGTAGTTACTGCTAAAGGACTGATAGCACATAGAAAAGCAGATGATGAACTGCAGAAACTAGTTTAACCAGCAATGTGAGGAGAGAAAACCCACCAAAACAAACCTAATGAAATTAATGCACTCGTATTAGTTTTTTGTTTGTCTCTGTACAAAAAGTAGAACTCTCTCAGACTTTCAATAGTTTCTGCACATTTAAACATGGCCTACATGGGAAGAGGACTCCAAAATGAGGCCTTCTAGTGGCAATAATTGCAACTCCCTTTACTCTGCTACACGTTACAGAAATAACCCCATTAAGACTCCTTAGTGTTCTGACCCTGAGAGACCACCACTGCCCTTTAAAAGTCAAATTCTGCTCCTGAAGATGTACTGCAATAATCCCATTGAAGTCAACAGGAGCTGTGCAAGTTCATCCAAGGGTTATCATCTATCCCTTAATAGAGATGGTGGCCTGTATCAGACTACCAGAAAGAAGGATCTCACACCACTGCAAACTTGAGAGAACAGGTAGAGGGAATCTCAGATTTGCTGAACATTTTCTCTATTCATGTAGCTATTGTTGATATGCAGGTTTGCATGAATACTTCCATGCTTTCACATCTTGGCTTCTCCAGCTTGATTCTGCCACGAAGACATAGTTCTTTGTTCATGACATCACAAATACAGCATTGTGAAGGAGAAAGGCATGCTATACCACTCAATACCAACATCTGAGGCTAATTATTGAGGAGCTCTAATGGGCTCCAAAGCAAGACCTGTGCAATCCTTCACTTGAACTACATTAGTTACGATGTGTGACCCTGAGAGTGGGGAGGATATAAATTAGACAAAATGAATGCACATTTAGGTATCCAAAAGAGCTGCAGACTAGATATCTGTTTAAAGTATAATGGAGAGTATCTGACAGTGTGCCCCCACAATCAAGTCCATTTACAGCTTCTAAGCTAAATGAGTGCTAGTGTGCGACCCAAGCTAGCCTTACAAGAGGGTTACAAAGTATATAGGAAGATTACACTGCCCCTTACCTCTGTTTCCGCCTCTAACTCCTCCTCAGTGGCTTGGGTCCGATCTTTTGGTTTCTTCCACATCTTTGGTGCAGCTACAGCTGTTTGGGCTGCAATACAAGTTTACATCCATTACTTACCAACACCAAATCAAAGTTAGAATGGTCTGGTCCTGGGTACTACCTTCACTCTCATTTGGGTTTTGTTTTCAACCACATAGAAAAATAAAAATAGTTCTATAGATGGTTTGGCTAAGATCCAAATGATCAGTTTTTACCAAAAGCAGTGACAGCTAAATGGTCAGAGCAATGTTAGAACAAGACAGACTTTGTTTTATAAGCTATTTGTTCATACTCTAAGACAGAGGTAGGAAAACTACGGCTCACGGACCACATCCGGCCCACCAGCTGATTTAATCCAGCCCTCGAATTCCCGCTGGGGAGTGGGGTCTTGGGCTTGCCCCGCTCCCACCTCCAGCCCAGGAGCAGGGTCGGAGGCCAGTCCGTGCATGCTGTGACTCCCGGAAGCAGCAGCATGTCCCCCTTCCAGCTCCTATGTTTAGGGGCAGCCAGGGGGCTCCATGTGATGTCCTGTCTGCAGGTGCCGTCTGCACAGCTCCCATTGGCCACAGTTCCTGGCATAGGAGCCAGTGGGGGGACATGTTGCTGCTTCTAAAGTGCCGCTCGGAACCTGTACCCCTGACCCCTTCCATACCCCAACCTCCTGCCCCAGTCCTGATCCCCCTCCCACCCTACGAAACCCTTCAGTCCCAGCCCGGAACACCCTCCTGCACTCCAAATCCCTCATCCCCAGCCCCACCCCAGAACCCACACCTCAAGCCAGAGTCCACACTCCAATCCACTGCCTCAGCCCAGAGCCCCCTCCCGCATCCTGAACTCTTTTCTGGCCCCATCCCAGAGCTCTTACCCCCAGCAAGAGCCCTCACCCCATTCTGCATCCCAATCCCAATTTTGTGAGCATTCATGGCCCCGCCATACAATTTCTATACCTAGATGTGGCACTTGGGCCAAAAAGTTTGCCCACCCCTGCTCTAAGAAGTACTTTACAGAGCAAGGAGTTAACAATTGGCAATACAATAATAATGTAGGAAAATACACAGCACTGCTTCATACACTAAAAGAACAGGAGTACTTGTGATATCTTAGAGACTAACAAATTTACTTGAGCATAAGCTCTCATGGGCTACAGCCCCCTTCTTTGGATGCATAGAATGAAACATATATTGAGGAGATATATATACACATACAGAGAGCATGAAAAGGTGGGAGTTGTCTTACCAACTCTGAGAGGCCAATTAAGTAAGAGAAAAAAACTTTTGAAGTGATAATCAAGATAGCCCAGTACAGACAGTTTGATAAGAAGTGTGAGAATACTTACAAGGGGAGATAGAGTCAATGTTTGTAATGGCTCAGCCATTCCCAATCCCTATTTAAGCCTAAATTGATTGTATCTAGTTTGCATATCAATTCCAGCTCAGCAGTTTCTAGTTGGAGTTTGTTTTTGAAGCTTTTCTGTTGCAAAATTGCCACCCGCAGGTCTGTCATTGAATGACCAGACAGCTTAAAGTGTTCTCCTACTGGTTTTTGAGTGTTATAATTCCTGATGTCGGATTTGTTATAATTGTTTGAAAGAGCACTACTATTGACCAGGATACTGGGTTATGCTTGACAGGTTTTTCCTAGTGACCATCCTAATTTTTTTAAATTGCTACCTCAACAGTGATCAGAAACAAAGCAGAAGGAATCGTGTTTTAATATCTTATCCAAAAGGATGGCACTCTATATGTGCTACACCTTGCTGGCAACATGCTTATCTTTATGTTTTTAATGAATTTCAAAAGCCAATTAATAATTCTTTTGATCATCACCAGGTGGTTGATGTATAACATTCAATTTTTCTCCTGAAAAGTGAAAGACCACAAGGAATATTAATACTCAAGACAGACAAAATATATTTATCCAAAATCTCTGTGATCTGTGGAATCAGCTCTACCAGGCTTGGGAAACACACATATGCTTAACTAAAAGTATGCAAAGAAACCCAGTGAAACGAATAGGACTGCTCATATGCCTAAAATTAAGCACGTACGAAAGTGTTTGCAAGATCAGGGCCTCAACTGCTAACTTTTCTCTGTAACATCTGTAGAACAACATGGCATGTACATACTTCAACATAAAACAATCAAATGGAATTAAGAGGCTTTACACACAGATGACTGAAGGGAGAGTGACTAAAGACAATGCACCAGTACACATTAAGTATGGAACTGTAATTACATCCTAAGTTGTTGACATTTGTTCCTGAGGGCAAAAAGGAAATTGGGTTCATTAAGTTCCCAGTGCCCAAAAAGATACGTTGGTGGGTCAGTGGCTTGTTAACAGAGGTTAGTTTGACTATGGATTTTTGGAGATATAACTGGAATCAGCAGAAATTATTATAGCAAATATGGCAGTTGGAACATGGTATGTGACAAAATATACTGCTACAAATACTGAGACAGTCGCTCTCTCTATGGAAGATAAGAAAGATGGCCATAGCAATATATACTAGGCTAATTAAAGTGGAATTCATAATATGAACACAAAAGTAAGCTCTTGATAAGCAAAATATCCCAACTTCGTCTCATTCTTTTATATAATGCATGACAATGTCGAAAGCAATTTCATCTTAAATACCAGTCATAACTTGGTTGAAAAACATTACGTACGCATCAGCTGTAACCAGCCTAAACTTCTGAACAACAATGTTATACAACTACTGAACTTAATACAGTAATTTTCGTCTGTAGATCTAAAAACACATTAAAAGGAGGGCAAATATCTACTTTACAGATTAGGAAACTGAAGTACAGAAAGAAAAATTTGTGACAAAGTGGGAATTCCCTATAATATTTCTATGACTCCTATATGTGTCGTTTCCCTTTGCATCGCTACCCAGTGAGTGTGAAAGGGCCAAAGCTGCTCCTGGAGCAGAGCATGAGACATGAGGTCTGTGTATCACCTCACTGTCTGTGGTGGAATGAAGGATCATTAAAAAACCTGGTTGAAATTGATCCATACCAGCAAAGAATCTAGAAAGACAATGAGAACTGACAGCTAACAGCAGAGCCAGAGCCAGAAATGTAACGCTTTTCTGTGCTAACCTAAGGACTTGCAGGTTCTGTAGCCAGGTCACTAATAAACTGTTACCTTGCTTTGAAAAGGCTCCTGCTCTTGCTGCAAATATTCACGGAAAGCATTGCACCCTAAAGGAGAACAGTCTCAGCTGAATTCACTGCAGAGAGCTATGGAGGGAGACAGAGATTGCTGAGACCTGAAGGCCCAGTCTTGGAATCTCAAGAGGCCACAGGCTTGCCCCTATGGAACTATAGGAGCACTTGTGGCACCTGTTCTTTTTGCGGATACAGACTAGCACGGCTGCTACTCTGAAACTATGGAACTATGTAAGTCCTTGGGGTCCAGCACACTAACGGAGTCACTCCCAATGGACAAGTCACATGCTGGGACATATATCATATCCTGAAGATCTATATGAAAGTGACTTGCCTAAGGCCGCCCAGCAGATCTGTGGAAAAGCTGGACAAATACCCAGTCTTTTGACTCCCAGTCCAGTGCCATATCCACTGGACCATGCTTGTTAAGAAAATTTAAATTTAAATGTACTGAAGAACCTTGCTAATTATGAGTAATAGCTGGGAAGACTCATTATAAATGATTGAATATTGGAAAGACAAGATGGGTGGGTTGGTCTTTTATTGAACCAACTTCTGTTGGTGAGAAAGACAAGATTTTGAGCTATACAGAGCTCTTCTTCAGGTTATAAACTCATAATGATAGGAGTGCTGTCTCTTCTATTAAAAGTTTGCTTACGCGGGAAGAAGCTGCCAGATTTTTGTGCAGCGTATAAGAATCTGTGGTTTAGCAAAGTGTGGATATAAGTGAGAGTCCACTGTCAGTGAGAAAATGCAAATAGTTTAAGCCCTACATTTCATCAACTACTGTGCTATAGTTTAGTAAAGAATGTCCTCTGGAGTTTAGAAGTCAATTCATTTTTTAATTTTATTTTAAACAATTCCATGGAACTCAACAAAGTAAAGCTGCACAAGAGTGCTCCCATCTTGCTGGCTCTGTAGAAGCAGCGACGAGCAGAAATCAAGACGAACATTTTCAGGCTTTCAAAGTGGTGCAGCTATACAAAAAGGTATTTAACAATATCCTCCTAAAACAGCTAGCTGTTTGCAGATGAGAAATGCTGCTGTGAAGGGAAGCTGTCACTGAAAACTTTTTCTTTTCAGATGAAAAGGATACATTTTCTTAAAAGAAATCACTATGGCTTCTTGGGCTCCATTCTTCCCCTGCCAGCTCAGACCACCCCTTTGTGACACTCAAAACATCGATACAGGCAACAATGAAGACCAATTAAAACCCAAGGAAATATAATCAACTCGATGTGTTTGAGCTGGCAAAGGTACTTATTTTCTTTGCATCACCTTTTCTCTCTTTTACACATGGAGTGTGCTAAAAAGTCATTGTCAACATTATTTCATTTTTATATTATACTTATTATATTTTTTCACATCCTTGACACAAGGAATACAAGTAATACAAAAAGGACTTAATCCTGCAAAGTGCTGAGCACGGACCTCATTGTGAACCGTGTGTACTCAACACTTTTCACAAGTGCTCAGCACCTGCCAGAACTGAGACATAAGTCACTCCTAATCTGTCACTGAACTTCTCTCTCGATGGGGTTTTTTAAATTTCACAGATCCATTTTCCTCCCATTAACTGCAAAGCCCATTACAATATACTAGCACATTTAGAAGGTATCTACAACTAACATCAGAAGGATGGCAGGAAATAGATAAATTGTAATATTGTGTATTTTAAAAAAATATGTCTCCATATTTTACAAACACATAGCTTGTTGATAATTGTTCTGGAATGGTTTACTGTTACAACATTGCGCCATGAAACAGAAGTAAATGTCTGACAATGCACAAAGTGGTACAACATATTTATTTAAAGCTTGATGCATCAGCTTTGTATTCCAATCCTACAAATGTCATTATCATTTTAAATATATTAATTGAGAGAGGACAAATGACTGTGTGGTGTTTTATCAAGGTTTAAGTGGCATGAAAATGGTGGCGAAGCCACTATGAATTATGCAGGTCATCCCAAGAAGTGTCAATAAAATCTTCACAACCACTCTACCATGTGTTTCGTATTTGCTGCATGTTTTATAGAGAAACTATTTAAAAATACTTCAGAGCCTTACAATGAGACACATTGTTACAATATTTCATTTCTGCCTGTAAAATCAAATCCCAATGGAATGCAAAGGGACCTGGGCACTTAAATCCTTTTAAGATCCTTTAACAAATCCAGCCTGAGTTCAACTGGTCACAACACTGAGGGAAAAGACAATGGTAACAAACAACTTACAGACCATTACAACTTTACTTGAATTTATTTTACATACGTATAACAACTTCACAATTTTAAGGTCTGATATCAAGTGACCTTCGCTGGCTAGAAGTGTATGCTGTATAGGTCCCAAGGGAAAGTTGGGGATTTCTCCTTAAACTTGCCATTGGTGCAGCACAGAATCCTTCACCTCACGGAGCAATGAAATTTTGGACAGGAGAGAGAGAACGTAAGAATAGCCATATTGCATCAGACCAATAGTCCATCAAGCCCAGTATTCTCTCTTCCGACAGTGGTCAATGCCAGGTGCTTCAGAGGGAATGAACAGAACAGGTGATCATCAAGTGATCCATGCCCTGACACCCATTCCCAATTCCTGGCAAACAGGCTAGGGACATTATAGAGCATGCTTTTGCATCCCTGTCCATCCTAGCTAATAGCCATTGATGGACTCATCCTCCAGGAACTTACCTAATTATTTTTTGAACCTGGTATAGTCTTGGCCTTCACAATATCCTCTGGCAAAGAGTTCCACAGATTGACTGTGCATTGTGTGAAGAAATACTTCCTTTCGTTTGTTTTAAACTTGCTGCCTATTAATTTCATTTGGTGACTCCTAGTTCTACTGTTATGAGAAGGAGAAAATAACACTTTCTTGTTTACTTTCTCCACACCAGTCATGATTTTATAGACCTGTATCATATCCCCCCTTAGTTATCTCTTTTCCAAGCAGAAAAATCCCAATTTTATTACTCTCTCCTCACATAGAAGCTGTCCTATACCCCTAATGTTTTTCCTGCCCTTTTCTGTACCTGTTCCAATTCCAATATACCTTTTTTGAGATGGGGTGACCACATCTGCACGAAGTATTCAAGATATGGACATACCATGGATTTATATAGAAGCAATATTATATTTTCTGTCTTATTACCTATTCCTTTCCTAATGATTACCAACATTTAGTTAAAAGAGGAGTACTTCTGGCACCTCAGAGACTAACACATTTATTTGAGCATAAGCTCAACATTTAGTTAGCTTTTTTGACTGTTGCTGCACACTGAGTGGCTGTTTTCAGAATGACTCCAAGATCTCTTTCTTGAGTGGTAACAGCTAATTTAGACCCCATCATTATCTATCTATATATATGTAGTTGGGATTACGTTTTCCAATGTGCATTATTTTACATTTGTCAATACTGAATTTCACCTGCCATTTTGTTGCCCAGACATCCAGTTTTGTGAGATCCCTTTGTAACTCTTTGCAGTCTGCTTTAGACTTAAGTATCTTGAGTAGTTTAGTATCATTTGGAAATTTTGCCACTTTATTATTTAAAAAAGTTACCTGTCTTTCAAAACTGCTGCTCTTCAAGATGTGTTGCTCATGTTCATTCCATTCTAGGTGTGTGCACACCCACGTGTGCAGTCATCAGAGATTTTTGCCTCAACGATAGCCGCAGGGCCAGCTTTGGTGCCCCCTTGAGTGCTGCACTCATGCGTTGATATATCAGGTGCTGCCGGCCCTACACCCTCTTAGTTCCTTCTTGCCAGTAATTCCGACAAAGGGGCAGGAGAGTGGTTATTGGAATGGACATGAGCAACACATCTTGAAGAACAACAGTTACGAAAGGTAGGTAACAGCTTTTTCTTCTTTGAGTGCTTGCTCATGTCGATGCCATTCTAGGTGACTCACAAGCAGTGTTCCCTTTAATTTTTCCCACCCATGTGCGGAATTAATTTTGTTATGTCCACCAATGTGGAAGTGATGTGTCACACATGACCTCCATATTGGTGGACATAACAAAATTCATGTGGCTGAGTGGGGCTGAGGGTTTCAGAGTGTGGGAGGGGGCTCATGGCTGTGGCAGAGGGTTGGGGTGCATGGGGGATGAGGGCTCCAGCTGGGGGTGCAGCCTCTGGGTTGGGGCTGGGGATGAGGGGCTGAGGGTTGCGGTGAGGACTCTGGCCAGGAGTGCGGGCTCTGGGGTGGTGGTACAATGGGGGTCCCCAGGGCTACAGTGGGGAGAGGACTCACCCCTGCTCTCTCTCCCCGCATCAGCATCTGGACTGGGGCAGGGAGAGGCACTTCTCCCTGCCGTGGCAGATCTAGGTCAGCCTAAGTTCAGGCTGGGGGAGGGGGTGCCTGTCGCCCAGCCACAGCAGGTTTGGTGCTGGGCTGGGTTGGGGTGCCTGTTCCCCGGTCACATCAGGTTCGATGCTGGGTTGTGTCGGGGCGGGGAGAGGGGCACCGCAGCAGGTCTGGGGATTGGGGAGAGGCAGCTGTGTGGCAGCACAGCTTAGAGGGAACTTAGCTCACAAGCAAAATCAGTGGAGGTGGACTCGGAGTTCACAGTCTTGCAGTTTGCAGCACTGCTTGGACTGAATACGCAGTTCTGAGGCCCAACACGTGAACTTTTTCCATTTGGCTAGGTAAGTCACTTTGGTGAAGGGTTTCCTGCTACCCAGCAAGACCTGCTGAACATGGGCCAAGCATGCCCATTTGCCCCACTTAGCCATGCAGTAGCCAAGCCTCAAGTGCAGCGCTGCCAGGTTCGGGTGCAAAAGGCTGCCATAGTTCTGGGACAGCAGATCCGGCCAGAGGGGCAGCTGCAGTGGGACTGCTACTGAAATGCTCAGTAATGTGCCTAAAAAGTGCTGGCAAGGCCACGTAGGGCTCCTAGGATAATTCTCGCCCTGTCTTGCTTGATCTTCACAAGGACCCTGTGAATCAACCGCACTGGTGGCAAGGCATACATCAACACTCCCGACCAAGGAATGAGAATGGCGTCTGACAGAGTGTCAGACAAAACACATGGCATTTTCTGTTCTGCCTGTATGTGAGCAGGTCCACCTGGGGAGTCCCCCACCCCTAGAAGATTATGCTGACTACCTCCAGATGGAGTGACCACTTGTGGCAAGACGAGAAAGTCCTGTTGAGACGGTCTGCCAAGATGTTCCTGGTTCCAGGCAGTTGAGTGGCTATCAGATGAATGGCATGCCGCACACAATGGTGGAGAACTTCTTGACAACGGGCCGAAGACCTGGCACAGCCCTGCCTGTAGATGTAATATATCATGGTGATATTGTCCATCAGGACCTGCACCACATCTGCCCTTCAGGTGGGGCAAGGAAGCCTGGCAGGCTAGGCGAACTGCTCTGAGCTGCCTGACATTGATGTGGAGGGCTTGATCATCCTGCAACCAGCGGCCCTGGGTGCTCAGTTTGCCCAGGTCCGAAGCATCAGAGACCAGGGTCAACGATGGGGATGGGGTTATGAAGGGGACTCCCTCCAACACTGGTCCAGGGTCTAACCACCAATCCAGGGATGACCCGGCACCTGACTACCCTGTCTAGGCCATGCACGTTGGCGATGTAGACTGCTTGCCACGCTTGTAGATGCCGGAGATGGAGCCAAGCATAGCTGATCACAAATGTACACACGGCCATGTGGCTCAACAGCCACAGGCAGGTGTGAGCTGTGGTGAGCTGGTTGTTTTAACATGAGAGATCACGGCTGATATGGTCTGAAAATGCGCTTCCAGAAGGAAGACTCAGGCTTGTGTGGAGTTGAGAACCGCCCCAATGAACTCTATTTGCTGGACAGGCATTAAAATGGATTTTTTCTCATTTATTAACAAGCCCAGGTCATAGCATGTGGAACGCATCAGACTGAGGCACCTCTGCACTTGCTCTGGAGACCTGCCTTTGATGAACCAGTTGTCGAGATATGGGAAGACCTGGACCCCTTGACATCTCAGGTAAGCAGCTACTGGCGCCATACATTTTGTGAACACCCTCGTGGCCGATGAAAGGCCAAAGGGCAGCACGGTGAATTGCAAATGGCATATGTCCACTATGAAATGGAGGAAATGTCTGTGACCTTGGAATATGGAAATAAGCATCCTTCAAGTCAAGGGTGGTGTACCAGTCTCCCGGATCCAGAGAGGGGATGATGGAGGCCAGGGAGATCATGCGGAACTGCAACTTTTTGAGAGACTTGTTGAGATGATGCAGGTCCAGAATGGGTTTGAGGTCCCCTTTTGCTTTTGGGATTAGGAAGTAGTGGGAATAGAACCCTTTTCCCTTCAGGTCCCAAGGGAACTCCTCCACCGCCCTCAGGTACAGGAGGTTCTCAACCTCTTGGATGAGTAGCTGCTCGTGAGAAGGGTCCCAGAAGAGGGGAGGTGGAAGGGGGGCGAAAATATAGCAAAGTATAGCCCTGAGATACTATGTTCAGCACCCAGTGGTTAGAGGTGACCTGCAACCAGGCTGAACAATAGGGATGAAGACGGTCGAGGCAAGAACAAGATGGATCTGGGGAACTGACTGGGAGTTGCTCTCAAGTGCACCTTCAAAATGAGCACTTCTGGCCCCTGGGATGCTTGGCTGGACAGCGAGGGTGAGCGGGAGGAGGAAGGACGGCAACAACTAAAGCTTGTTGCTCTATCCCTTCTCCCTGCAGACTCTTGATGAGGCTGCCACAGTCTTGGCGGCAGGGGCAGCTGGAACTAGGTCCGTGCAGACTGTGGCATATACATGCCCAGCGAGTGAAGGGTGACCCAAGTGTCCTTTAATCCATGCAGCCTTGCATCAGTCTGTTCCAAAAAGAGACCATTCCCATCAAATGGAAGGTCCTGGATAGAGGTCTGCATCTCTTGGGACAGACCAGTGGTGCGAAGCCAGGAGCTGCACCTCATGACCACTGCTGCCACAACATCCTAGTCACTGAGTCCGCTGCATCCCATGCCATCTGGAGAGAGCACCAAGCTTCCATGTTGCCACTAACGGGGGCGCCACAGCTGGTCCTATGGATACCGCTAAGGCAAAAATCTACAAAAGTATGGGCACAGGCACACACAGAATGGAACTGACATGGGCAAGCACTCGAAGAACCACCCTTTTTCCAGATCATTTATGAATATGTTGAACAGTACTGGATGCAGTACAGACCCCTAAGGGGATAGCACTATTTACCTCTGTCCATTCTGAAAACTAACAATTTATTCCTACCCTTTGCTTCCTATCTTTTAACCAGTTACTGATCCATGAGAGGACCTTCCCTCTTATCCCATGACAGCTTACTGTGTCTAGGAACCTTTGGTGAGGGACCTTGTCAAAGGGTTTCTGAAAATCTAAGTACACTATATCCACTGGATCACCCTTGACCACATGCTTGTCAACCCCCTCAAAGACTTCTAGAAGATTGGTGAGACATGATTTCCCTTTACAAAAAACATGTTGACTAAGCCTCAAGAAATCATGTTCATCTATGTGTCTGATAATTCTGTTCTTTAGTATAGAAAGAAGAAATTTTACATGTTGGGGAAGAGGGACAGAAGAAAACATGCAATTTTTAAAAACAATTCATTTGTGAAGATCCTCAGAGATCTGAAATGTTAGAAATAGTCCTTGTGGAGTTTGATTATTAGGTAGAGTGAAGGTGAGGTGGCCAAAAGCCAATGGTGAATTGAATTAATTGTATGGATATCTCCACATCAGGCAAGCGGTACATGTGATTGCATTTTTGTACAAACATAATACATTCAAACATATACACACACCTTTTAGCACAGTATACCCTGCACACTGGCATACTACAAAGTTGCAATATGCAATCCTATTATAGTTATTGTTACATTAATGACATTAAGTGTAAATTACTCACCCATTTGCCTGGAGAGAGAGATTTTTTTTGTTTGTTTTTTTAATGAGTAAAGTAGTGTCAAAGTTAGAATCAGGACTCACAATTTGTCAGACCACTCTGGCTTCGCCAATAACATTTAGAATATGTGAGTGGCCATGCAAAGCCCAAACAGTCTTATTCATACAGATAAAAGAGCGGGAATTTAGACAAAGGGACAAAGAAATCAAAACAGTAAAATTCACCTGGGGCACAGCATGCATATTCTATTTCCTTACTAACTGTTATCGATCTAAGGCTAATGCTTCACCAATTGCCCTTAAACGGTGCAATTGTTCTATTTTAATGTCTGTATTCCTGACACCTGGTTGCAACATTTCAACAACTTTGCTTAAAGGTACAGACAACATTTTTTTAATCCTTTCTATTCTTACTATATAATTCATTCTACTTTCACAATCCCTCCTTTTGGTCAGGCATACGCCATGACCAACCTTTACTGAGTTCCACAAATCAACCATTTCTTATTTCTTAGTTCATCAGCGATATTTAAAATTATCATATTAGCACTCTGTTTTGGGGCAGCCATCTGGGTGACACAATTCTGGATACAACAGGAGATTAACTGAAAGCATACAAAAATCACTAAGATTCCAAACAGGATAGTTAGGGCTCCCTGAAACAACCAGTTTCCTATGCCAGAGAAATTGAACAGGTTACTTAGCCACTTCCATAAAGAACTCAGCTCTTCATGAGGAAGATATGCGATTTCTTTTAAGTGGCTAGCGTGATCTATTACCTTATTGGTATTGTCAGGTATAAACACACAACATTCTTTTCCAATGAGAGCACAGGTCCCTCCTTTGGCTGCCAGCACTATGTCTAATGCTTGATGGTTTTGGAGGGCAACCTGTCTGATCACCCCTGTTTCTTTGGCCAGGGTTTTTTAACTTTTTCCGGTTTCATTTGCCATTATTTCAACCACTGCTTATAACCTTAGGAGTCTTTTTGCGTGGTGTATTACTTCCCCAAGTGGGATAAAGGAAATGCCAATAGCCTCTTCCCAGGTGTCATTACTGTTCCATATTGTGTTAAACGGACAAGGTCCTCCAGTGAGGTCTGGGGAATTGAGTGGGATAGCCAGGACAGGAACACCAGTTTGAGAGTGGGCTGGGATGTGGCTGCAGACCCAGCATTTAGAAATAATAAGGGTCTGAGCTATTCACACTTGCTGCTGGATAAAAGAATTGTTATTGTGGACTCCCCAAACCTTAAGACACCAGCAGCCAAAGAACAGGCACCACCAGAGGCGCATGTTGGAGGCAGGACCCTTCTGGTTCTGACAACATTAACTGAGGGAACTGCAGTTACAGTTTTACGTTCACCAGGCAGCAGGCGCTAGGCTCACTACTGCTTCTTCTGGGGCCTTGCTTTATGTAGTCATCTGCTTCTGGCAACCCTTCCGAGAGCGTAGATAGTAAGGTATTGCAGGCTGTTCCTCTACGTCTTCTTCTGGAGTTAAAAATTTGACTCTGCATGGTCCTGAGGTGGTGGTTGATTCACTGGGGATGGTGCATTTTTACACTGCGAAGCATGTATCCACTCTGAGATGCCAGACAGTTTAACAGCCGTTTCTTGACTCTGGCTATAACAATGGCCTTCACACCTTATCTTTTTCTAATGCATACATTTCTCATTCACGCAAATAGATTGAGAATACAAACAGTAGTATTTTATATCGAACAAAAAAGCATTGCAAATTAAACCTTGCTAAGTTTTACAATTGATAACTAAGACAATGTACATTGAGACCCAGGCCTTCAATGTTTCTCTAATTTACTTAACATAGACACAATAGAGAATCCTTTTTCTTACTATCTAAATTTTAAAACAAATAGTTAGAGGGGGCCCAATTTGTAATGCATATGGGAAAACAGAATCTTATAGTCCCAGGGGGTTATTTATTTCTGCTATTTAAAAAAATGGCTAGCAGGATTAAATCAAATAATACTTTAATTCTTAAGGGACATTATAAAATCCTGCTCCTACATATCCCCCTTTTGACACTAAGATTATTAATCGCCAGTGTCACTTTTTATTTAGTCCATGTAATAGAAAATACTGGGAGATGATTTGGGCCTGTGGCTTTAGCTTTGCACACATTTGTTTTATCCACCGGCACATTGTAAACATTTCAATTACACACATACAATTTAAAACCAAAAACACAATTAGGGGTAGTAACATTAGTATGCCAGTAGTTGTGGGAAACCATCCAGAAAATATGTTATACCAATGGTAAGCTATGATGTTTTTACTCCTGACACTATGCCCTTAGGGCTTCCAACCTGTTTTTCAGTTTCTTTATCTGTTGCTTGCCTGCTTTTCTGGGCCCGATCCTGCTTTTTTTTTTCAATGAACTGTTTGTGAGTGCTATTGTGGTTACTTTACAATTTTGAAAGAAGTGTTCAAGGAAAGGGACCAGGAAGGGTGGGGGCTAGTTGAGGAGTCCCCCCTCTTGCTGAATTGGTAGTGGAACACTAACGAATCAGTTTCTGAGGCAGACAAAGGGGAGCAGAACAAGGAGCTTTTTGTCCTTTTTACAATGAGATGGGAGTATGAAGGGGGTTGGATCGATCCGGGGTTTGGAGAACGGCGTAAAGGGGAGCGCTCGGTCTGGTGGTGGGAGAGGACGCTTTTAATAAAGCTTTTAACTTATTATTTGAATAACTGAGAGGCGAGTTTTGATTTTGTTCACCTATGATTTGCCTCTTCCCACCACTGCATGAAACAATTAACCTTTTCTTTAGCCAATTTAGTTTTAGGTTGGCTGAGTTTGTCCTTTAAGACGTCCACTCAGTCTTTTTTTCAAGATTTTAACAGTGGTCACTGAGTTTTGGGATCCCCCTGAGTTAGCCTAGACCATTTTCCCAGAAATTTACAGGAGTCTGGACCCTTTTTATAGGAGTCCGGACCCATCCTAAATAAATAAAATGAGCCGGTGTTCATTTAGGGAACTGTCCCGACTTAGACGTCTGGTTACCCATACAGGAGGACTTCACACACCAATCACACAAGAAGGAAATTCGGGTTCGTCAGAGCGATGCCCAGTGCAACACACAAAAGGAGCCCACAGACTACTGCCTCAATCGCCCTTGCTTTTACACCAGGGGTTTTACCCAAAGTCCGGTGCGGCTGCGATTGTGCAGATTCCACTTACTCAGACCGCGGGGACAGGAACCCCTTGGTCGGCCGATCCCCAGACAGAGACGGCACCCAGACTCAAACACTTCACAAGAGGACAGATAGACAAAGAGACAGGACAGTCCTCAGTCTGGACAAAACACAGAAATAATTACCCGACCAGATTCCTGATGTCAGATCCCGGGATCCCTACCAGAACAGAGTGGGAACCAACAGGTTCGATGGCGTAGACCTCACTGTGGCTGTGCGCCTTTCCGCTCTAGTGGGGGACCGCTTGGGCCAAATGCCAAGGTGCCGGCTGCCACGGTCATCCTACAAAAACAGTCAGGAATCACACAGCCCCAGTGAAGACGGTTGCCATCTCGGTGGAACCTCTAAATTGTCAAAGTTAGAATCAGGACTCACAATTTGTCAGACCACTCTGTTTATTAGCGCAGCGCTCCGCCAATAACATTTAGAATATGTGAGTGGCCATGCAAGGCCCAAACAGTCTTATTTATACAGATAAAAGAGCGGGAATTTAGACAAAGGGACAAAGAAATCAAAACAGTAAAATTCACCTGGGGCACAGCATGCATATTCTATTTCCTTACTAACTGTTATCGATCTAAGCCTAATGTTTCACCAATTGCCTTTAAACGGTGCAATTGTTCTATGTTAATGTCTGTATTCCTGACACCTGGTTGCAACATTTCAACAACTTTGCTTAAAGGGTACAGACAACATTTTTTCAATCTTTTCTATTCTTACTATATAATTCATTCTACTTTCACAGTAGCATTACTTTTTCATTATTATGGGAGTAATGTTTGTATCTGGGCTGGTAAATTTTCATGATAATATTGTACATTTGGTTTAACAGTAATTTAAATACCCCATGCACCAAGGCTATCTGTTGCACAACTATCGTTCAGGGTCCAGAAAACCACTGGAGAAAACAAACAAATATATGATGGGCTGGTTTCTATGACCCAGTATCTCATGTTCTTCCACTCCTTATTCATAAAGAGGAATGTCACAATACAAATAAGTAACTACATAATTATACTGGATGAAGTGAGATGTTCTATTGCAACAGAAAGTAGAGTTAAAGTGGAATGTGGAGCATGGACATCATTCTCCATTGCGTTGCATCTTTTAAAGTGATTTATATCTTACAAAGTAGATGTAAAAAATTACCATTCTAGTTTGCCAGCATTTTACAGCCAATTAGCACAGAAAGTCTGTGCCCTTAGAAGGAACCAAGTATTGACATTCTGCCCACTTTGGTGTAGGGGAGCAGTAGGCAAGTATATGCCACACTGCCTTGCAGTATGGTACCGCCTTGCACTATGGAGGTGTGGATGGAGAAGGCTGTATGAGAGGAACTGGGAAGTTGAATGATGTCCAGGAATTGGTCTTGAGGGTCTTGAACATCTTCCACCGGAAGGATGAGGGCAGTAGCCATGCAATGGAGCAGGGACTGATATTGCATGTGGTCATCTGGATGTGAGAGGGATTGCAGAATAAGGGCATCGTCTGGTGACCAAGTGCCAGTAGGGATGGGTGGTTCTGGAGGTGCGGTCAGGACCAGCAGTGCCAATGGAGCAGGAACATCGAAGGGTTCATCCTGGATGATGGCTGTATGGGAAAGAGATGCGCGGTGTGGGCAATGTGTACCACGATGATGCTAGAGGTCCCATGAGGGCCAGTTAGGTCAGAAGTACGGTTGCCATGCATTGGCAGTGCCTGTGGGTATCGGGACCAGGAGTTAGACGCAGGACTGTAGTCTGGAAGGTGCTGAGGATCAGGACTGTAAGATCGGGCCAGGGAAAGGGCCATGTCCGAGTTGGTAGATCAGTCTGGAAAGGGAGGAGCTGTCAGCACTGATGGGACACATGCTGCCAGGCATGGTGAAGGAGGACGGTTGAAGAGCAAGAGGGGCTCGCCTGTCCCGAAGCCAGTGTAGAATGATGGAGGACAAGGGGTTCATCGATTAGAGACAGGAGTCTGGAGCACAGCAGAGTACCTGCAAAGGGTAGCATAAGTTCTGCTGACTGTGTGAGAGGCAATAAACAGCCTGGAGCGCATGGAACTGGGTGCATCAAGCCCAAGGGTCCCAACGGAGTTGACGGGTGCCAGGATCAAGGTAGAAGGTGCTGCTGCCAGAATAGATGGGGCTGATGGTAAATTTGAAGCAGTGTTCCGTGTGCACTCTCTTCGGGTCCGAAGCTGAAGCCAGACCTTCGATGCAGCATGCAACTTCTCACTCGACCAATCCCGGTTCGTGGAGAAAATGTGTTATTTTGAGGAAGTCGCAGTCAGGGAGCCACCCTTGTGCCTGTGCTTCTTGTGCACATGGTGGAGTTTTAGTGGGTGCGGCAGTGCTGCATATGAGGAACCCGGTGAGGCACTTACCACTGGTGATGGGTGTCACTCTGGTGGTTCCGTTGGAGCCAGGTCTTGTTGAGCACGTGGGCACATTGCCTCCTCCATTAAAAAGTTACGGAGATGACGTTCATGAGCTGCTCAGGGCCATGATGGAAATGAGCGGCAAATGGAGCAGAGGGAAACTATGTGGAATTCACCTAGGCAATAGAGGCAACAGGTGCACTTGTCGCTCACTGAGAAGGAGCGAGAGCACAAGGTACAGTTTTTGAAGCTGGCTTAATGGGACTGGGCCGGGAAGGGTGAAAAAATCCCCAAAGGGAAAAGACCAATAAAATAACCTAACTATATACCAAGAACGTACAACTAACTAACTAAAGAGGAGGAAAATGGGAACTATATATAGTTACAAAGGGTTGAACAGGATACTCTTAGGTGACTAAGGGCACATAGGAACAAGGGGTTCCAACTGTGGCCATGTTCCAGAGGGAACTGGAGCAGCGTCAACCCGTGCAGCATATTAAAGCCATGGATGCGCAATGTGCCAATGCATGATGTGCTCGGGGAGGGGGTCAACAGACACTACTATGAACAGTTCCGGCTCTGGTGCATGGTGTGCATGCACACCAGCATCTGGAATTCATATAAGGACCAGCGCTTCAAAAAAAATCAGAACTTCAAGAAAGGTTACACAAACCTGAGAAATACTTTTTTCCATATTCCTAAAAACATTTTTTCAGAGACTGTGTTGGGCTATTTACCAATAATGAAATTAAAGCATTAAAATTAAAATCTTCATAATAAAAAACCAAAATGTTGTATATAAAAATTTAGAGTTTAAAGTGTGATACATCTAAAAGCAAACTACAATCCTATAATTTAGGAGCTTATCATATAAATTGTTACTTACACAAGTAGTCCTATTCCACTATTGACCCAATGAAGAAATTAAATGTGTGTTATGAAGTGGCTTAGACTGAGAGAAGACTGTTATTGCAAGAGCAATGAAAAATTTAAAACAGAAGGCAGAAGAAAATTATTAACTGAAAAATATCTGATGTTATGCAGATGGTGAAGAGCCTGTTTAGATCCAGCATGCAAATTATTTACAAGAATATGGCATTATTTTCCATCATCTCACAGCTTTTAACAGAAGTAATTTAATATCAGAAAATAATACAGCAGATGTAATTAAGTAATGCCATTACACATTGATAGATGCTTTTGTGAAAGGGTAAAATATAAATAGAGAGAAAATCATAGTAATTTTTTCCTGTTCAAATTCACTTAGTCTCTGTATATAACAGGTTTTAGAACCCCTTAGGAACTTCTGATGCAGGGGTAGTCAATTGTTTTTTGTCATGGTCCACATTTCTTGGTCAAGGTATAGCCAAGGTGCTGACTCCAGAGAAAATAATATTAAAAAAACAATAACAAGAAGTAAATAAAAGATTTCAGGTCTCTTCTAAAGTCTCTGGCAGTCTGGATTTGGCCCATGGCCCAGCTATTGACTACCCCTGTTCTGATGCCTAAAACTTGAAAGCCGAAGTGGTCTATCTGTAACTGAAACTCTTTTGAAAGTAGCAGTAGGACCAATGCAGGAGGAGAGGTCTAGAAGTGAAAGGCAACTACTGTAAGTGTAATGAAATTACAGGTACAATTTTGCCCATGGATACTTCACTATAGTCTATATGGGAGCCATATTTGATCATCCAAGGGCAGAATCTGGCCCTATAGGTTTCAGGCTAGCAGACTTTAAAATAATTATGATTTGGGAAAAATAATGTGTAATATCAGAAAAATCTTTAAATTTTTCTCATTTCCTCTTGTCCTTCAATAATAAAAAATGAACAAACTTTTTCAGTTTCATATAAAGAATATTTTACACAATTAACACCTCCCCTCCCTCCAAAACACACATACAAACCTTGCAGCAAGCACTGCTGATTAATGGAAATCACACACTTAGGTGCTTTAGCGACATTTGGTCCTGTTAACTATTAAACAAACCTATGCATAATATTATACCCAACATTACTTTAGAATAGCTAAATACAAATCATCCACTGATTCATAAATTTTTCACCCTTTCAGATACAATAACCTTCCACATAAAATGAAGCAAATAAAAAAACAGAGTGAACTAATCCATTTAAATATCAGGGGGTAGCCATGTTAGTCTGTATCACAAAAACAACAAGGAGTCCAGTGGTACCTTAAAGACTAACAGATTTATTTGGGCCTAAGTTTTCATGGGTAAAAAAACCTCACTTCTTCAGATGCAACTTTAAAGTTAGAACCACAAAGTTCTTATAGGAAAGTTTAAACCAGATGTAGTTAACAATTCTGGGACAAAAATGCAGGCTGTAGAAGTAATTACAGAGGTTTGCATCTAATTTCTGGATTCCAGATCATACATAAACAATTTCCAAGCTTCCTGGACTACTATGTATAGTTTTGGTTTGTTTTTTTAAAATATAGGAATATTGAAATATGGTATAACAATAAAGTCTCTTGAGCAGGGAAGATCATTTTGCTTATGTGACAGGGTATATTGTAACATTATTTTTGTAGTGGAAATGGATGCACTGTTAATTAAGTTAGGATGGGTAGATCTAATATGTTACACTTGGCATATCAGCCATCTAAAGCACATAAGTGTTCAACTCATTTATCACTTTCAGAAACATCTTTTTTTGACATCGTTGTCCAAAATGCAAAGCTACGAAATAACTTCCTCAAAAGGTTCACTCTCAAGAATTCAAGGACTGATGAATATTACAATTGGTTTTGGTGCAGGACAACAAATCAAAAGGAGCTGGATGTTCAGCCAGCCAGCTGATGTTAGAGAGAAGGAGAGTGGTTTCAGGTTTCCTGGCTGGTGTCATGGTATCTTTCCCCAATCTGAACCTTAGAGTCCAAAAATTGAGGTACCAGCATGAATACCTCTAAGCTTAATTACCAGCTTAGATTTGATAAGCTGCCACCAATCAGGAATTCCAGTGCCTGATACACTCTGGTCCCCCCAAAACCTTCCCTGGGGATCCCCAAGACCCAGACCCCTTGGATCTTAACACAAGGAAAGTAAATCCCTTTCCTCACCGTTGACTTTCCCAGCCTTCCCCTCCCTGGGTTACCCTGGAAGATTATTGTGATTCAAATTCCTTGAATCACAACACAGAGAAATTAGGTCTCCTGGAGAGATAGACAGATTCACGCTCCGTGAATCTAAAACAAGGGGATTCCACCCTTCCCCTCCCTTCTCCTTCCCTGTTAAGTACAGACTCAATTCTCTTGAGCCTCAACAAGGGGGTAAAATCAGACAGGTCTTAAAAGCAAAACTTTTAATAAAAATAAAGAAAAAAAAGTAGAAGTTTATCTCTGCAATTTAGATGGTAAAAAATTACAGGGTCTGTCAGCGTATAGAAACTAGAAAGAAGCCTCCCCCCCAGCAAAATACAATTTAAAATACTTCCAGCAAACTACACAATTGCAAATAAAGGAAAACAAATAAAAAGACTATACCGCCTTTCTACTTTTGTACTCACAAAATTGGAATAGAAGGTTAGAGAGCCTGTTGGTATGTGTGGTCACTCTCAGAGCCCAGAGAGAACAAAGCAAAAACCCAAAACATAAACAAAGGCTTCCCTCCACTGAGATTTGAAAGTATCTTGTCTCCTGATTGGTCCCCTGGTCATGTGTTTGGTTCCCTGTTTGTTAACCCTTAACTATCTGTTTATGACAGCTGGACACACATGGGGTGCAGTTCTGTCCCCTGGCCCCACTGAAACAAAATAAACCCGTAGCTGATATGAAGAGAACAAATCCTAGGATATATTTAATAAATAACACATTTTTATGGAACATCTAATAACCTATCACTTATATGAAGATCAGAGTTACATAATATAACAAACAGCAATAACCCCATTAGTTTTCCTGGATGTGCTTATTAATTAAGGATTAGAATTCTCTGATTAAACCCCCCTTTCCCTCTGTCCTCAAGTTTAATGCATGCCGGACCATAATGTCAAGAACTTACGTGGTACAGGGTTCTTCCTGGAGATTAAATTCTGAGACTCTGCATTCTCCTCTGGTTGCCCATCTGCTTCCACCTCTTCTTTCTTTTGAGTATCTTTCACAACTTCATTAAGGGTAGTTCTGCTCTCCTCTCCATGTAAATCTCCCTGAACAGCAGGGAGGGAAATTGGAGGAGAAGGAGGAGGAGGAGGAGGGGAAGGAGGTGTTGTAATGGTAACAGCAGCAGAGACAGGAATAGGAGGAGTAAGAGGAGGAGAGGGAGAGGTGGAAAGAGCAATGGAAGATGGTACACTTTCCACTTCGGCAGGAAGGCCTTTCAAAATCTCCAATTCAACAGTCAATGGTGCAACTTCCTGCTGAACTATTTCTGCTATGTCGTCTGTAGCAGTTACTTTTTCATTAATTTCATTAATTAGATTAGTACTAGCAGTCACTGGAATATCACTAGTTGCTACAGTACTAGGCTCCTTGCACGTATCAGCATCCGCCTCTTCTGTTGGTGAAAAGTCTGATTCTTCTGTGCAGGGTGTGGCACTGGATATAGGCATTGTTTCCTCTTTCGGGGAAGTTAATTCACATCTCTCCTCTGAGTTAGCTGTGAATGCAGATTTACTAGAAACAGCAACAGCGGTAGCAGCAGCAGCAACAACAACTGGGACTGGCAGTGCAACAAGAGGAAGTTCTGGTGGTGATTCCACTGAGGCAGTCTCAGATGTCTGGCCAGCTTGATCTTTTTTCTCCCCATTAGGCTCTGGTCTGAGGACTGGAGAAGGAGATTTTAATACTGGATCTGGTTTTGGTTTCTCGTCTACGGAAGAAAAAAAACCCAACATTACAAGGACAGATTAGTTTACCATTTAGTTTTAACTAGCCATGCTTAGGGTCCTTTTAACTGCCCCACCCTGTGTTCCGTCCATTATTCCAGGAGCTCCTTAGAAGAACTGCAGAAGCAGCAGCTAACCTTTAAATCTAAAGTGAGAACCAAGACTCTCAGAGAACTTTAATATTTAATGGACAGTTGAAGTTTTAAGAACAAAAGTCTTTTCAAGATATCACCCTTCTTTGCAACAAAGCATACTTAGACACCTTAACTACGGAAGACATGTTTGTTAATTTAGGAAACCTACAGAGGTTTTGTTGCTCAAAACAGGACTCTTCTTCATAAAAATGACAATGGCCACAAAACAAAAAGAAATGTAAGTTAAATGGAAGAGGACAGAACGGGTTAGTGGACGGAGTGTAACACTGAGACCCAGGAACTATAACATTCTGAAATTCATTCTAAAAATGAATCACTCTGTGGCCTTGAGCAAGTCACGACTCTAGCTTTCTCTGTTTGTAAAATGGGAATACTATTTGCCTACTTGACTAGAGTGTTGTGTTTATTAGTAATTTGTTTATTTTTATTTTCTCACAACAGTTTTGAAATTCATTTTATTTTTAAATTCTATGCTAGTGGATGGTCCAGAGGTTTGGTCCCAGAGGGGAGATGGGGTTCTTGTACTTGATTATTATCGCCAACAGTGAAATGCAAACTCTGGTGCACATTCATTGGTTTGCACCAATTCTTTAGTATGTCCTCCTGTTTGTTTTTTTAACGTTCCAGGCTAACTCACCTAAAGTGAAATTCATTTATCCAGTTCAAAAAATTGTTTTATAATGCTGCTTGCTTTTGAAAAAAATGGATGCACATGTACTTATATAGAAGACATTTTTACTGTGACAGCTATCAAATTCCGATCTCTGTTTGCCATGGTGCATGCAGTATACTCATGAAAGAATATCTGGTGCATTCTCATCTTCATGGTATTATAAAAGCAGCTTAAAACGATGCAACAAGACTACACTGTCCATCTAACCCATAGGCAACCTGTTTAACAAGCCAGACACTGGAACTTTAATGGTTCTGCCTAAGTTTAAATGAGACTGTCACAGGACAGTAAACTTGGTCTGTTTTATTTGCACCAGATAACTGGTAAGGAAACATATAAAGCCATTTATTATGTGGATTAAATATGACTTGTTTTGCAAAGAACAGCATACTTTTCTGTCTGTAAGCCAAACCAACTGTCTTTACATGAGCAAATTTACACATAGTTGCAGTACATAGATAAGAGTTCATAAATAAAATTCTACCAAGTATACAATGCGTAGCAAATTTTCAAGTCATCAGGATTCTCCACCCATATAAACAGTGTGGCGAGTAGAGATAACCTTCACCAAAGATACATCTCTCAAATCTCAGCAATAATCTGACTGGTTCGCTGCAATGCCTTTAACCTGTCAGCTGCCTCCTTTCTGTGCTGTGCCATGTCCTCAGATTCTGTCAGAAGGTCATCTAACAACAAGGATTTGTACAGCTGTCCAACTAGCTCACTCTGAAGAGTGTCTTTCACATGATTCACCAGAAAATGCATCACCCCCTTTGGCACACTGTCCTGAATGTTCTTCCTGACAATAAGGAAGTAGGATTTGATAAGTCGTTCAATCACTTTGCAGTCTCATTGCTCACGGGAAGTGAGTCTGTGTGCAACAGGTACAGGCACATCCAACAGGTTTGAGGACTGGCAGGTAGGACTGTAACTCGTTTAGATTTTTCCTCCATTAATAGCTCTTTGGCTTTTGAGGGTTTCAGCATTCCTCTCCAGTTGCCTGTTCCAAGTTCTTGAGTCACATCTCCCACCCCAGGAGCAGCCTTGTCTCGCGGCACAGAAGGTGGCAATTCTCAAGCTAACCTGTTATGCCTTTGCTCCTCTATGTTGTTGTTTATTAGCTTATAGGCATCAGCAGAGTCAAGGGGTTCTGTGTTGATATAAGCTAACTCAATGGCCACCAAATTATGAACCACTTCTTTTATAACTGGTAGCCTCTTACGCAGAAGACTGGTCACTACTTCAACTATGGTATCATGTAGTTTGGGAAACCTCAGCAATTCCTGTGTACTGTAATTGCTACAATGTTGGATGCAAAACACAGTGCTATTATTAAGAAGTGAGATAATCTGACAAGTAATAAAACAAACTATCTTAAGTTTTTAAATTCCTCAGACCTTCAGGATATCAGAAAAGACATATTACACTCTACTCTTACACTTTTGTTTTAAATTCTAGAAGCGAAAAATAAAATTTATCCCAAGTAAAACTGAAAATGAGGGGATATAAGTATGGCTTCCACTGAAGAGAGATTCTGTTTCATTTTGAGGTATGCTGGTGACAGGTATCAGTCTGGGTTGGAAAAAGTGAAGTGAATTACCTTATCATAATGCATTATTTGAGATGTGTGGTCCTTATGGGTATTCACTGTGGTTGCACATGCACTCTATGTGCCTGAAATGAAAAGATTTTTCAGTAGCAGTTGGTCTACATCTGTGCCCTACACCTCCTTGTGCTCTGAACCAAGGGCATAAAGGGCACCAACTACCTCTCCAGTTCCTACACTACAGTGACTAAAGTGAGGCTTCATGCAGAGGGGATGGAGGGCAGGTCATGAATACCCACACGGACCACACAGCTCGAACTCCATTTACTATAATGTAAATAACCTTTCCTTTTGTTTTTCAGCGCTTGTCCCTAAGGGTGTTTCCTGTCGGTGACTCCCAAGCAGTACTCATTGAGGAGGACAGTTTGAGGAAGTATGTTACATCACAGATAGAAAGATTGTTGAACCAAAGGAGGAATCCATGGATGAGGCTTGATCAAGGACATAAAGCCTAGTCTCATGTTTCTGCTCTACTGATGATTTCTAAGAGGGGAATTCCTTGCAGGGAAGCCAGCAAGGTGGCCTGTGCTCTGGTTAAGCAGCCCTGATACCTGTGGGGAAAGGACTCTATGAGCTCGTAGCAAAGGAGGATGTAGCACAAAATCTATTTAAAGGGTCTTTACGAAGAAACAGGTTTTCTCTTCATTTGCTCAGTAATGGAAACAAAGACTTCCCAAAGGGCTCTGTCCTTTGCAAGTAGCAGGCTAAAGCTCTGTTGACACCCAGGGAATAGAATCTTCGGTATCCTTGTTGATGTGGAAAACAAATGGATTCTGGGTGGAAAAAGAGGAAGTGGACAGTTGTTATACCAACAAAACTACACAGGATCTTTTCAGAGGGCAAGACAAAAATGCCACATTTATTATAACAACAATTTGATTTATGACCAATAACTAATATTTTAATCCTTATTCACACACATTATACCTAATACCTACACACACACACATATCCATCAGATGTTCTGCAGCTGCTGCATAGTTACCAGTCCTGGACACAGCTTGAGTTCGTGGCTTGATTTTGCAGCTTGGGTTCGTAGCTTGTGGCAGCTAACTGGCCAGGAAAGCCAGGCAGAAGGACGAGCTGGGTCTCTGTTGGGCCTGCACCAATGCCCTTCCATGTTGGCAGCAGAATGTTACCCTCCAAAGTCTCCCATCTCACCCATCCTTTTTGTAGGCTTTAGTCTGAATCCAGAGTCTATAGGTCTTCCTGTGTCACGCTGCCTCTGGGTTTGGTGATTGAACACCCGTCAATTGCAGACGTGACTTTCAGCTTCGGACCTGGCTTTGATCTTCCTTCTATTGTACCTTTTCTTTTTAGGGTGGACACTTACTTTGTTAGGGCTCTTGTCTGCATCTTCAGTCAATGGTGTTTGAACTTTATCTCATCAGGACAGGCTGGGGCTGGAGGTTGATTCCATCATCCATACATACCTCATTCATACATCTAAACTAAACTAAAAAGATTACAACAGGGTTTGCAAAAATGAAGGTTGGAGGAAGCTTTTACAAAATGGAGTAAGTGTTTTAAAATGGGGTTTGAATTACGATATGGCAAACAGTGAACAGAAGTTACAATACAGACAAGTGTAATAAATGGTGAACAGAAGTTACAATACTGAAAAAGTGCAAGTCTCCGTGATTTAAGCAGGAATTGGACTGACAGTGAAACTTACAAAGGCAGCTGACTGAACAGCTATGGCTCTTACCAAGCATTTTTATTGTCATTTAGCCAGTTCTTGGGGTAACTGGTTTTATGAATGAATGCTGTTTCATTCATAACACTTTACTTATGAAGTTACATTAATAAAGTGAAGAATTAAAAACAAATTCATTCATCAGGGGGAGGGATAACTCAGTGGTTTGATCATTGGGTCTGCTAAACCCAGGGTTGTGAGTTCAATCCTTGAGGGGGCCACTTAGGGATCTGGGGCAAAAATTGGTCCTGCTAGTGAAGGCAGGAGGCTGGACTCAATGACCTCTCAACGTCCCTTCCAGTTCTGGGAGATTGGTGTATCTCCAAGTATTAGTCATATTATAATTATTAGTTCTACACAGCTCAATTCAAGTGAAAATCAGAGTGAACCTTAGGGATGAACTAGGGATGAAATCTCAAGGACACTTAATCCCTGTGAAAGATTAAGTAAGGAGAGTCCACCATGAGGGCCCTGAGCTCACCCGTTCTCCTGGGAGAAGCGATTGCTGGTAGGAAGGCCATTTTCATAGAAAGGTGTAAAACAGAAGAAGTGGCCAAAGGCTTGAATGGCAAGTTCATAAGCACTGACAGTATCAGGTTCAGGTCCTAGGCAGATATAGGCTTTAATATCAGGGGAAAGATTCTGATGGTACCTTTTAAGATCCTCAGAGTTGTAGGATAGGTGAAAACAGAGCAGTTCTCCACCAGGGATGGAAGGCATTAGTAGCTGCTAAATGTATGCATAGTGAACTAATGAAAAGACACGATACCTTTATGGAAAGAAGGTAGTCCAGAGGCTCCTGGGTTCCTCTGGAGTTAAGTGACATTGTTGACAGCAGAGGGAGAATTGCTTCCATTTGGAAGTATAATGCTTCCTTGTAGAGGATTCCCTATTTTTATTAAGGATGGATTAATCTCTTCTGAACATTATCTATTTGTTGTCCATTCAAAATCTTGGGATGGACTTGGGATGGTGTAAAGAGCTGCTTTTGGGCAACTACATGACAGAGTATAACAGTTTGGGAACTACACTCAGGGACCAGTCTAGCACCTCTATCCAGTCACAGATGGAACAAGACTAAAACCATTCTACCAGGAGAAATAATTTTTACAAAACTATTAAAAAGTGGATATTTTGAAATACTAAATTTATTCATTATGAATCATTAAGAAATAAATGGGATCTCAAAATGCTGGAATAGCCAGAAGTAATATGTTTCAGCGCTTCTATCCAGAGTGACTTCACTGTGCTTTGCACTGCTACAGTTCTAAAACTGAATTATGTTCCCTCAGAATAAATACAGAATTAGATATGACCAAGGATAATGGAAAAATTTGTTACCCAACAATTTCCTTTCTGGGACTGATCTCTCCTCCAATCAGAGACACTCAAGCTAGACTTCTTTTCCTAAAATATACAAGATGCAGTTCAGACTTGTCCATGAGGTTCCAGGGCTCAGCATTACCTTCCTGTAGGCAGGCTAGGAGAATAATTTATTCCTTTAGAGGAGTATCCCATCTTGTTTAGGAGATGCCATTCATAAGCCACGCTGTCAGATTCAAATAATAGAAGGGGGCCCTGATATAAGCGAGGAGATTTTGTCGGGATAATGAGAATGACCATAGCTTCCTCTTTCTTGATCTTTGGAATTACTCTTCCTAGTAGCAGAAGAGGAGAGAAAGCATATAGAAACAGATTCAACCCTCCCTGAGTCAAAGCATCTTTTCCCAGTGATTTCTGGTCTGCTTTTCTGATGAAGAAAAGCCTTATTTTCACATTTTGACTGTGACCTCCACCTTGACTCAAGAACTACTCTGAGTTGTTTACCTGCCGATAGCGTAGCCAGCTTGCATTTGTGTTGCCCTTTTATGTAGTTCATCTTAAGGGAGACTAAGTGACACTCCATCCAGGAGAGGATCTGCATTGCTTCCAGGTTCAGACATAATCTCAATATTTTAGGGTTTTGTACATGTTTTTGTGATTAAACCAAGACATGCACTTTTCTCAGGTGATCAGAGAAGTGCTGAACAGCCCAACTGAATTCTCTTACCTCTGTAAAACTAATGCTCTAAATCATCTCAGAGTTTGACCTCACTTCTCTGTGTATTGTGATGTCCTAGCAACCCTGAAATGCTGGTGTCAGTGGTTAGGATTTTAAGGTTCAGATGGGGAAAGAAGAATTCTATTATTACCGAAAATTCCTGCTTCTGTCACCTGGGGGACTTAATCACACTGGGCAGCATCTTTACTTTTCATTACCTTGCTTGGGAATCATTCCAAGCCCATAAGAGGAATCTCTGAAGTTCTTTCATGGGCACTCTTGCCCATGGAGTAATCGCTATGCATAAGATTAGAAGATCAGGGAGCTGCATAAGACAGATGTATGTTACTTGGTTCTGTGATATCCCTTGGATAAGTACTTGAACCTTGTCAAAAACATCCTCTAACTTGAGAGGACTAGAGCCCTCCTTGCATCAATGTTGACGTCTACATAGACAATCCTCAGAGTCCAAGAAATTTTCTTTCAAGTTTGTCACAAACGCCAGTGCCTGAAGAGCACTGCTAGAATTACTTGCTGCAAGGTCTCTTGGGATCAGTTCTGATGACTGTTGTTCAGATCCTAAACTCTCCAGTCTGATTATAATCACCTACCAGTACCTTCATGAAAACTATGGGAGGCAGAAATACCATTTTGTATCAGCGGTTATGATCTCTGTTGGCAAACCCGAGAATTTTCCAATAACAGGGCCTAATTAAAACACAGATAAAGCTTCTGTAAAGTCCAGCAACCTCTACTGGTCTCCTCAAGTGATTCCAGTATTATCATAAGAAAGCATTTCCATCCTGAATTTAATTACCTTCATTGACTTGTTTACTCGGTTTTGAAATCTCACATGGCTTGAATTCCTCATGATTTTTGTACTTCAAAAGAATCTGGAATAGAACCCTGAGCACTTTTTATCTTGAGGGACAGGTTCAACTGACTGAGCTCTAGGAGATATGAGATTGTATGCAGAATGGTTTGATGTCTTATGGCATCTCTCAAGCTTCAAGAGGGGACAAAAAGGGATTTTGAGGTGCCTTGAGCTTGAGGAAACATCTGTGTTGCAATATTTCCTATACTCACCTGTCAAAAGTCATTAGATCTAAGTCTTTGATATGTGGAATACCCTGCCCCCTGTAGGGCCGTTCTGGAGATCAGTTGTCCCTCAGACAGGATTGATTTGAAGTCTGCTCTTCTGTCCTCTGGAATGTAGGAGGTAAATTCGAAAAGTTTATTGTAATTATCAAAATCATAGCTGGTGAGGAGAGCAGAATAGTTTGCAATCCTGAATTGTAGTGCAGAGGATGTATAGACCTTGTGGCCCAGGACATCAAGGCGTCTAAGGTCTTTGTCTTGAGGGGTGGGTCGATATTGTGACTGTTTGGTCCTCTGTGCAACTGCATCCATGACAAGAGAGTTCGGTGGTGGATGAGAAAATAGGAAGTCTGCGTCCTTTGCAGGAATGTAGTATTTACGTTTGGCCTTCTTGCAAGTTGGTACTAGAGAAGCTGGGGTTTGCCAGAGTGTGTCAGCTGGCTCCATGAGTGCTTCATTTATAGGGAGCCTGATTTTCGAGGGCGCAGACGGTTGAAGGATTTTAAGGAGTTTGTGTTGCGTCTCCTGAACCTCTTCTAAGGGGATATCCTGACTGAGTGCAACCCTCCTAAAAAGTTCTTGAAATTGTTTGCAGTCGTCCATGGTCTGTGGAGGGAGGATGACTTCATCTGAGGCTAGTGGAGAGTTAGGGTTAGGTGAATCAGGATATGGTGCGTAGCTCCCAGGCTCAGGAGGTGGGTCAGGCACCCTGGAAGTGGATGGAGCAGGAGATTGAGGCACAGAAGGAGGGTGATTGGTAGAAGGATGTTGCCACGGGTACCACTGAGGCCAAGGCATAGGGTAGGAGAACCCAGGTGCCGCCCACGGGGGGGGGAAAAGTAGGGAAACTGAGGTTGTTGACCTTGAGCCATGACCTGAGGTGGTAAAGGTGCCTGTGGAGGAGAAGCAGGAGGGGAGAACTCCGCTTGCTGCTGTAGCTCAAGGTCACCATCAGTGAAAGCCAGTTCAGGTGGAGAAAGTGGCAGTTCAAGAAAAGAGTCCTCTGTATCTAGGAGCGGAGAGTGAGGCTGAGGCTACACTAAAATGTTACTTTGAGTGAGAAACAGTTGCTCCTGCTCCCTAGGTTGAGCTAAGCCTGCTCTCTGCTCTAGCTCTTTAGTAGGAGAGAGTGACAGAAAGTGTATTGCTGTACTGAGCTTAGACGTGCCCTGCAGGGGTCTGCTGCTGGTGCGCGGGTAGAAGCGTGGCTGGGTGCCGACACTCTTCTCGGTGCTGAGGCTGATTGCGTTGTCGGCACCGCAGCTATTTTCGCTGCTGAGGCAGAGTGCGCTGGCGGGATCACGGCCGCTTTTGGCGCTGAAACCCACTGCGCTGCGAGTACCACAGCCGTTTTCCTTGTCGGTGCTGAACGTGCTGCCGGCACTGCGGCCGTTGTCAGTACCGAGGAAGAACGCAGTGCCGGTGGTGTGGCCGTTCGCGGCGCCGAGGAGTGAGGTGTTCACGCCGTGGTCATTTGAGGCACTGAGGGAACCAAATCAACAAGTACCTTCCCAGCGAAGGAGGTCGGGTCCCTGCCTCTGTGCTCTGTCAGAGCCATTGTTGAGGCATTAGAGGAGGTTGAGGCAGCTGTCTTTTGTGCTGTCAGCACAGAGGTTAGGGATCTCGCGGGAGACCCTCTACCCTTGTTAGAGTCTCTTCTGTGAGACTGTTGCGCTTCTTGCCTCCACTCCAGGGAGGGTGAAGCTACGCTCCCCACCGATTCCAATCTGGCTGGGGAGTGTGTGTTTTGTTTATTTGCAGGCTCAAGGTGCAGAAGCAGTGAAGCGTTGCAAGAGTTGTGTGGTTCGCTTCTAACTGAGTGGGAGACTTGAGGAGACAATCGTCAGGTAAGGAAATACGAGGATTCCTTTTTTCCTGAGATGTGCTATTACAACTACTAGCACCTTGGAGAAGACACGTGGTGTGGTGGAGAGGCCATATGGGAAAACTCTACATTGGTAGTGTTGCGCTCTCACAGCAAACCTGAGGAAACGCTGATTGGCAGGGTGGGTAGAGACATGGAAATATGCATCTTGAAGGTCAAGGGTTGAAAACCAATCTCCTTGCTCTAGCATCGGAATTAGCATTGGAAGAGTAACCATCGGGAATTTCTGTATCTTAACAAACTTGTTCAAACGTCGAAGATCAAGGATAGGGCACCAACTGCTGTTTTTCTTTTGTCAAGAAGTAGTGGGAGTAAAACCCTTTCCCTCTGTGTTGAGGGGGTACCTCCTCTATTGCTCCAAGATGTATGACGCGTTGTACCTCCTGAAAGAGCAATTGTTCTTAAGATGGGTCCCTGAAGTGGGACGAGGTGGGAGGTAAGGAGAGGAAGGGGATGAGATAACTCGACCTGATAATTTCCAGGACCTATCTGTCTGTAGCGATGGTTTTCCAGTTGACCAGGAACAGACACAAACGGTGTCCAAAGAAGTGGTTGGTTGGAGTTGGTACTGGAGAAGATGCGAGGTTTTCTATACCCTCAACCAAGACTTCAAATTTGTTTGTTTGGGTTATCTAAATAGTAACTCTAATGACTAAAAACCACGTAACTAAATTGAGAAACAAACGAACTAGCTAATCTCAAAGAGCACTGCTGAACTAAGTCCCTAGCCGGGAACAGTAGAAAAGGAACTGAAGAGCCCGGGCTGTGCACGTGCTATTCAAACACTGACAGCTTGAGGCAGGCATAGTGTGTGCACAGCCCATAGGGGTACTGCTGTAGAAATCTCCAATCAAAAGCGCTGGGACGCACCTTGACTGAAGTGGAGCACCCACAGGGACATCTCTCGAAGAAGTAGTACTCTTACTGATACGTTTTCCTATACAGAGATTGGGAAAACTGGAGAAAAAGGAGGTGAAACTCTGGGGATGAAGTGGAGGCAATGGGGGGAAGATCTGAACTTCAGGTAGAGGAAAACAGGGGGACAGAGGAGATTAAAGTACTCTGAAGACTTCATCAGAGCAGAGGCCTGCTTACTCCTCCATTAAGACATTAGAAAGGGGAAATAAGTCACCAGATGTCCCACCAAGAAAACAACAATAGGAGGGAGCTGGGTTGTTGGGGACAAGAGTGGTTGTGCTGATGATATCTACAAGGTGGGCTGGATGAATGAGATCTCAGTAGGTTCAGATATTCTTCTATACTTCAGAATGTTTATCTGAACCTAGTTTACAGACAGCACTGACATTTTCCCATCATGATATGAACATTTGGTCTGATATGAACATTTCCAGTGCAGTGCTGATTCTGATTTTGCACATACTGATAGTCGTGACACAATATATGGGAACAGTTTTCTGCTTTTTTTCTCCAATGCATTTCCCTAAAACCTGCTATATATTTAAAAAAGGAACATGGAGAAAATTTTGAAAAATCTTAAGCGGAGGTTTACAAAAACCCACTCCAAACCCACTCTGAACCTGCAGAATCTCTCCAAACTTTGGCTCAAATTTAGCAGTTCTGATTCCATTCCCAGTTATAGCTTTTGCAAGAGAGTCATAGCCACAGCCCTGTGTACTCTGTGACAAACTTGACCTAAATTCTGCAGCAATATCCCGCCTGTATTCTGCAGCATTCCAGTGCATCAGACTGAAGATTCCACAGCAGCTTCTGAGAAAGTTAAAAAAGAGGTTCTTACAGAATTAAAATAAAAATAAATAATTCAAGCACTACATTATCCCTTCTGTTACTTAATTTAATATAACATTTAATTTATTTTACACTGATGCCAATATTTCCATATGCTGCAGAATTTTGTACTGAACTTCATAATTGTATGACCAATGTTGTCAAAGGGAAGAAGATTTGTGCAATTGGGTAGCGGGCACTTTAGACCTTGTGGCTCTGAGGAGTTGTGGGAGAGTTTGTGGGATAAGTACAGTAGCTGGATGTGAACATGTTCACTAGTGACATTGTTTACAATGTTAATAATTATGATATTGTATGGAGAAATTCACACCTTTCAGAGTTATTGTTTCAGGCTGCCTCCTACTCAGGCAGACATCACTGCATTAGTTTACACTCTGGCCTAATCTACACTTAAAAAGTAGACTGACACAGATACTCAGTCACTCAGGGAAAACCTGGGCGATACAGCTATGCCAACCCAGTCCTTGGTGTAGACATGGTTAGGTCAACAAAAGCATTCTTTATTTCTAGGAGAATTCTGCACCAAAAATTAAAAATTTTAAGCACATTTAAAAAATCTGCACAATTCTGCATATTTTATTTGTCAAAATAACACAATATAATCACATGAGTTTCAATTATTTTGGTAATTTATTTCAAAATACTTGTCAGCAAGTATGTCTGTAACAATATAGACAACAAAAAAGATTCAGGATTTTTTTTTTTTTAACAAATAGATACCTTACTAGGCATATTAATACAGAACTCTGAGTAACTGTAGCAGAGTGAATATCCGCTCCTGCACTGCCAGGCTTGAAACAGCCCAGGAGAGGGCTGTGGCTGGGGCAAGAAGCCTGGGCTAATTGGAGGAAAGTAGGCTCAGCTGGGGCTATGCCCCAGTCAGGCCCAGCTGGCCCCTATAAAAGGTTGTGAGCCAGAGACCCAGCACTTTCCCTCTGCCTGTAGAGGGAGAAGGGCCTGGCTGCAAGGTGCCAAGAAGGGAACCTAGAGTGGAGCAGGGCTGGGAAAAGGCCTAGGGAGCCAGGAAGCTCTGGCCTAGGAAAGCCCCAGGCTGAAGGCCTGGTAAGGCCCTTTAGGTACTGGGCTGCAGGAGGGAGCCCATGGGTAGGCAGAGGTAGCAGGTCCGAACCCCCTTTGCCTATGATGAGTGGCTTACACTGCAGTCCACCCCAGTAAGCAGCGGACTGCACACTGAGGCGAAGCGGGGATAGTGGGTGGGTGTTCCCCTAGGAGGTGGAGACCCTGAGGCTATGAGGGGTTACTGCCAGGGGGCAGCAGCCCAAGTAAATGGGGCACTGGGGTACTGGGAGGGACATGGGGCCACAGGTAAAGTGGATCACTGGTCCGCAGAGGGTGCTCCAGAGCTGGAAAGAGCTAATTCTCAGAAATCACCAGCAGGAGGTGCCACAGGGGTGAGTCTGCACCTCTACAGTAATAATTAATTTAAACTACAATACAGAACTGTATTTCCCGCACTCCTCAAAAGCAATACAAAGGCTTGCGAGACTCAGGGGTATCAGAGGAGCTGAGGGAGAGGGAAGTAATTGTTGTGAAGGACCCTGGGTGTGAACTGGAAGGGTTGATGGGTATAGCTGGGAAAAGTATGGAACAGGCATTTTGGTGGGGCAGGGTGGGAGTGTCAGGGAGCTTCCCCTATGCAGACAGTGGTTGATCCCTAGGCTCTCCCATTCAGTTAGGCACATCTGCCCTTGTCCCCATGTGTCCCTGCACCCCCATCTGGTTTTGCAACTTGTGTCCCTCCACCCGCTCAGCCAACACCCTCCCCTCATCCCCATGTGTCCCTGTGCCCCCACTCAGCCAACCCTCTTCCCCTATGTGGCCCTCGCCTTCACTCCCATTCAGCCTCTGCCTCAGTGTGTCCTCCTACATTTGCCCTTATGAAGCCCTGTCTGTGACCCACCCCCCCAGCAGCCCCACGCTGTCAGTCTCCTGAACTGGCCCGACAGGTACTGTGAAGAAAGCACTACAGGCTCTCTCTCTTCCCCAGGGTAGCTGGGGCTGGCTGGGAGCAGATGCTCTGTTCTAGTGCCACAGCACCCTCTGGTGGGCAAAAGGTGCAACTGCAGCAACTTTCTGACAAATTTTCTGTGGAAAAAAGTAAAAATGTGTGTGGCACACGAATTGTGTGCGCATGCAGTGGCACAGAATTCCCCCAGGAGTATTTATTCCATCAACCTAGCTACCGTTGCCTGGGGAGGTGGAGTTGCTACAGCAACAGAAAACCCGTTCTGTCAGTGTAGCATCTAAAATACAGGGTTACAGTGGTATAGCCACAGCACCCTGCTTATGCCACTGGAGCCTCCATAGTGTGGACAAGCCACCCCTCTTTCCCTCAGTTCATGTTTAGAAGGTTTTCTTCACAAGCAGGCAGTCTAGAAACTTACTTATAAAAAATAATAAAAGCTTGGATTCGGGAGCTCAACTGTAGGGCAACACTTACCTAAGTCCGCAGCCACGAAATTGCTGAGTTCATTGGGCACTGGCTTTTTAAAATAAATAATAATAAAATAAGATTATGCTGGGATGTAACTCCTGTTTTCACTAGGGAGTTTGTCCCACTTTCAGGTATCAGTGGCCAGACCTCGTGTATATGGACTAATATGAATTTCTACGGCAAACAATGCAAGTTGTGATTTGCTTGTACCGTAAGAATGCAGTCTTCCAAAAAATTAGTTCAGCCATACAAAGGCTTATTTATCCACAGTGAAATGTGAGCTTTAAAGTCTGATTGAGATTATTTTAATGTTAACACACAGATAGTTGAGTTTATTTCTCTACTTCTTTTTTAAATAAAGGGGAAAAAAACCAAGAACCTTAAATGCAAATCACTCCCAACCCCAATGTTAAAGTTAGATTTTTAAACACAAAAAATGTCAGAGAATACAATAAATAAGATCCACAGAAAAGACATCAACTCACCTTCATTACACATTGTGACGGGGTGTACTGGGTCCTTTGAGAACCCCTCCTGGAGGCCTCATGGTCCTACTACACCCGCCCCACAAAAGCAGCAGTAAAGGGTGGGCCCTTCAGGCCTGCCAAAAAAGGCTGCAGGGAAGCAGCCAATCAGAGCCCAGCAGATTCAGTTAAAAGGAACTGCAGGGCCTAAACAGGTTAGTTGCTGGCCAGGACCAGAAGGGGAAGAAAGGATTGGAAGACAGAGGAATTCTCCAGGCAAGAAAGACCCTGCTCAACCACAGGACAGAGAACCAAAGAAGGTGATGGGACCAAGTGGGAAGCAGCCCAGGGAAGGCAGCAGCAACTATTAAAGGGAAGCAGAACATGGCTACTGTTATAGGGATCCTGAGTTGGGACACAATAGTGGATGATCCTGGGTCCCCCCCGTCAGCCACTGAGGAAGTGGCCTAAGCCCTGAGGAGGGGATAAGGCTTGTTTAGGGGCTCAAGTGAAGGGCAGGACTTAAAAGAGCACCAGAGAACTGTTAAAGCCAAAGAGTCGCCATGGAGAAAGTCCTTGGGGGCAGGAACAGACATAAAGCTAGCCCAGAAAGGGCTGAGAACTGAATCCAGAGGCAGGGCTGCAGATACCAACAAGGGCACAGTGACAGTCCTTTTTTGGACCTTTGTTACCCCAGAAGGGCTTCATTCATTTTAGACTTTGTGTGACTTAGCCAGAAGGCTGAGCCACTGAAGACCCGCCTGACGAGGGCAAAAGACAGGGAGTACCATGAGCAGAGAGAGTGCAGGTTCACACTTCACTGACAGGAGGCGCTCACAAGAGGTAAGTGTGCCCTGTTTCACACACATCGTATTTCTGATTCCCAATTAGGGTATTAAATATATGGTCCAATTTTCCATTGCTTTAAGGCATACAACCTTACTAAATCAGAATGGTAGTGGTTTACACCAACTGTGAACTGATGTAAATGAATACAGAAGGTGCAAAGTACCAGAGGCTTGGGTCTATATGGTATGCACAATGGAAGTGACTTAAGTCTGGCCTTCGCAAACGTGCAGTGGAACAATGACATTGGTTAACTTTTAACACAGACCTTTTGTTATTTCAATTGAAGTCTGTGTGTGGTCACACTTACTTTGGTATAACAGTGACGTAAATAGGACACTTCTCAAATAACAAGAGTTGTGAATTCCAGCCTTTCTAGTTACTTTGGTACAGGTTTGTTTGTAGACCAGCCCTTAAATTTACTGAGAACTAGTTTAGATATGTAACCGTAACATTGTACTATCACTTTTGTCATCCAGTGTGATCATTTCAACTCAATTTTATTTCATGATGATTTAGCCTTTGATTTTTAATGGATATTTTCTCTCTTTACCTATTGCTCTGTTGTACTTTAATAAATTAGCTCTTTAGTACTTTTTCAGGAAGAGATTAAATAAATAAATATCTAACTGCTCTTACATAGCACTTTTCATCAGCATATCTCAAAGCACTGGATTTTCTTTTTTGTACATAATCTGTTATAATTATATAATGTTCTAATCTGTTCTAATGTTGGTCTTTCTTTTTTGTATATAATCTGAGGGTTTATCTACACAGGAAAGTTATGGCAGTATAAGCTTAGATTTGAATTTAAACCAATGGTTATACCAGCCCCTCATGTGGAGACTCATATTCCAATGGGAGTACTTTTTTCCCCCAGTTTAGTTCATGTTGCTTAAATCTCCTTCCTAAATTCAACTGAAAAAGCCACTCTTACATTGGACCGAATAAAACTGTCCAAACAGAGGATTATCCTGGTATAACTAGATTGGTCTAATTGGTAAAATGTTCCTGTTTAGACAAGGCCTGAGACATCATTAATTAGTTTTAATCACTTCCTAGTTACTGGATCAATTCTTTAAATTGTTGAGTTAAAAATGAAATACAGACATTAAAAAATGTGCGGGGGGACAGTTCTCAATAATGGCTAGTGTACTGTAGTTTCATGACCAGAACGTTGTTTTCAAATTCTGGATGACTCACAAATGGAAATGAGTTTGACTATCACATTCAACATTTGTCCATAACACAAAACTACCATACACTTTGGTATACTACTTTACAACAAATTGGTCAATGCACAATAGAAGGAAACCTTCAAGACCTTCTGAACAGTGACTCCAATATTGATGAAAGCATCTGACTCAATCCCTCAACATCCCATTAAGGATGACCTCAGACCACCACCACCACCACTTATGGAGGTAAAGAAAGCCAAATAGATGAAGAACAATAAGGCATCTGGACCTGACAGTATCCCTGCTGAAATCTTTAGAGGAGGAGGATAAGAACTGGCTTGCCAGCTTCATGCCCTAATCCTCAAGATCTGGCATTTAAAAGAAAACCTAGCTGACCTAAGATTCCATTATCATGACCATGACCATTTCCAAAAAAGCAGAAAAATCGGATTGTGGAAACTATCAAGGAATTGCCCTGCTGCCCACCTCCAGAAAGATCCTCGCCAGCATTCTCAACTGGCTGCTCCCTCTTGCCAAGGAAATCCTCCCAGAATCACAATGCAGATTCAGACCATCTCAAGATACAAAGGACATGATCTTCGCTGCTCGCCAACTTCAGGAAAAGTGCCGAGAACATAGCCTTCATTGATCTCATGAAAGTATTTCATTCCATCAATCGTGAGGCTGTGAAGAATTCTCCTCAACTTTGGATGCCTGCCAAAATCTGCAATTCTCCAACTTCTCTATTACAACATGTCCATGATGGATATCAGCAATGGATCAAAAATGGACCCCTTTGTACTGAAGACAGGAGTCAAGCAAGGCTGTGTCATCGCTCCAACACTCTTCTTCATCTTCCTTGCTGTTACCCTCTTTCTCATTGTTGACAAGCTCAGCTCTGCACTTGATATTCAATAAAGAATGGATGGCAAGCCCTTCAACCTCAATTGCCTTCCATTCAAGACAAAGACTATCACTAAATCACTCACTGAATGACTGTGCCCTGTGCACTCACTTGGAAGAAGTTCTTCAAAAAACACTTGACATCTTCTCTGAGGCCTACAATCAACAAGGCCTAACACTTAACACCAAGAAAACTAAAGACCTCCACCAATGGACTCCGAACCACCACAATCCTGCTCCATCAATCAAGATCAAGAATGAGACCTGGATTATGTCAAGCACTTCCATTACCTTGGCAGCCATCTGTCGCAGAAAGCCAACATTGAAAAAGGAGATTCAATATGCCAGTGCAGCTTTCAGACACTTGAGAAAATGTCTTTGGAGATCATGACTTCAAGAACTAAACAAAGCTTACCAAGTAGCAGGCTGTCATTATTCCTGCTCTCCTATACAGTGCCAAAACATGGTCACATACAATAGACATCTCAAGGCTCTTGAATGATACCGTTTATGGGTCCTCCACAGGATGTTCCAAATCAAGTGGGATGATCAATGCACTAACATCAGCATTTTGTCTCAAGCCAAAAACTCCTGCATTGAAGCTATGATTATCATTACCAATTCAATTGGGCTGGTGACATTGTTCGAATGCCAGATAATCGACTTCTGAAGCAGGTCGTGTTCTCACAACTCAGCCAAGGCCAACAGATATGGGGAGGGAAAAAAAGACACTTCAAAGACACCTTCAAAGTCAACATGAAGAAGTGCAACTGTCATAACATTTTTCCCAGATCTGGACCTTAGCATCCAAAATATGGGTGTTAGCATGAAAACCTCCAAGCTTAGTTACCAGCTTGGACCTGGTAAAGCTGCCACCAGCCAGGGATTATACAGTGCCTAGCTCACTGTGGTCTCCCCAAAACCTTCCCTGGGGGACCCCAAGACTCAGATTCCTTGAGTCTCACAACAAAGGGGAATAAACCATTTCCCTTCCCCCCTCCGGGTGTTCCCTCCCTGGGTTCCTGGAGAGATATACAGAAGCAAGCTCCGTGAATCAAAACAGAGGGACCCCACCCTCCCTGTTTCCAGTCCTGGAAACACCAGTACTTCCCCCCTCACCCAGAGGGTATGCAAAGTCAGGCTTAGTAAATCTAACACAAAGAGATTTTCCCCCGACTTCTTCCTCCCACCAATTCCCTGGTGAGCTGCAGACTCAATTCCCTGGAGTCACCACTAAAGAAAAACTCCAACCGCTCTTAAAAAGAAAGCTTTATATAAAAAGAAAGAAAAAATACATAAAAATGGTCTCTCTGTATTAAGGTGACAAATACAGGGTCATTTGCTTAAAAGAAAAAAAATGAATAAACAGCCTTATCCAAAATGAATACAATTTAACACATTCCAGCAACTACACACATGTAAATACAAAAAAAAAAAAACAATATAAACCTTATTGTCTTACTATCTTTGTACTTACAACTTGGAAACAGAAGATTAGAAAGCCAGGAGATAGAAAAATCACTCTCATAGCCGAGAGGGTCAGACACAAGACAAAGAACAAAGAATTCACACCCAAAACTTCCCTCCACCCAGATTTGAAAAAGTCTTGTTTCCTGATTGGTCCTCTGGTCAGGTGTTTCAGGTTACTCCTTTTCAGGTGAAAGAGACATTAACCCTTAGCTATCTGTTTATGAAACGCCTCCCAAATTGCAGACAGTGGGGAAGCTCACTGGCGGCGATTTCTTCCTAGAACTTTAAAATAAACAGATTAATACAACACATGCACCTTTACATATACCACTAAGTATATAACTAACAGACTTTTACATTTTAAGAACACTTTTTAACTACTGGATTCTGGGAAACTCTCACGGGAGAGTGCATCAGCTACTTTGTTAGAAGCTCCTGAGATGTGCTGAATTTCAAAATCAAAATCTTGGAGAGCTAAACTCCAACGAAGAAGTTTCTTGTTGTTCCCCTTGGCAGTATGAAGCCACTTTAGTGCAGCATGGTCAGTTTGTAGCTGGAACCGCTGTCCACAAACATATGGGCGTAGCTTTTCCAGGGTGTACACAATGGCATAGCATTCCTTTTCACTGACTGACCAGTGACTTTCCCTCTCAGACAGTTTTTTTGCTGAGAAACGCGACAGGATGGAAGTTGTGATCCGTTGCTTCCTGCATGAGAACTGCTCCTATACCACGCTCAGATGCATCCGTGGTTACTAGGAATGGCTTGTCAAAGTCCGAGGCCCTGAGCACAGGGTCAGACATGAACGTTGCCTTAAGTTGGGTAAAGGCCTTTTGACACTCATCAGTCCACTTAACTGCATTTGGCTGGGTCTTTTTGGTCAGGTCGGTCAGTGGGGCAGCGATTTGGCTGTAGTGTGGTACAAATTGCCTGTAGTACCCAGCCAAGTCTAAGAAGGATTGGACCTGTTTCTTTGACTTTGGGACAGGCCACTTTTGGATAGCATCCACCTTGGCCTGTAGGGGGATTATGGTTCCTCGACCCACCTGGTGTCTCAGGTAAGTCACTCTGTTTTGGCCTATTTGACACTTTTTGGCCTTAACAGTTAGTCCGGCCTGCCTGATGCGCTCGAAGACCTTTTCCAGGTGTTCTAGGTGTTTGGGCCAGGAGTCTGAAAAAATGGCCACATCATCGAGGTAGGCAACTGCATATTCTCCCAGTACTGCTAGTAGACCATCTACCAGCCTCTGGAAGGTGGCGGGTGCATTTCGCAGCCCGAAAGGAAGGACATTGAATTCATACACCCCCGCATGGGTGACGAATGCTGACCTTTCCTTGGCAGGTTCATCTAGCGGTACTTGCCAGTACCCCTTGGTAAGTCTATTGTAGAGATGAACTGGGCACGTCCCAACTTCTCCAATAGCTCATCGGTGTGTGGCACTGGATAGTTGTCCGGACGAGTTACCGCATTTAGCTTATGGTAGTCCACGCAAAAGCGTATTTCCCCATCTGGTTTGGGTACCAGAACCACTGGAGATGCCCATGCACTGGTAGATGAGTGGATTATACCCATCTGTAGCATGTTCTGGATCTCCCGTTCTATAGCAGCTTGGGCATGAGGAGACACCTGGTAGGGTGGTGTTCTAATGGGGTGAGCATTACCTGTGTCAATGGAGTGGTATGCCCGTTCAGTCCGTCCTGGGGTGGCTGAGAACAATGGGGCGAAGCTAGTGCACAGCTCCTTGATTTGTCACTGCTGCAGACGTTCCAGGATGGTTGAGAGGTTCACCTCTTCCACACCACCGTCTTTTTTCCCATCATAGTAGACACCTTCAGGCCACTCAGCATCATCTCCCTGGACTGTAAACTGACAAACCTGTAAGTCTCTGGAATAGAAAGGCTTGAGAGAATTAACATGGTACACTCTGGGCTTTAGTGAGGAATTGGGAAATGCTATGAGGTAGTTCACAGTTCTCAGGCGCTCTTGGACTGTGAACGGCCCTTCCCATGATGCTTCCATCTTATGGGCCTGTTGCACCTTCAAGACCATAACCTGGTCTCCTACCTTGAAGGAACGTTCTCTGGTATGTTTGTCATACCAGGCCTTTTGCTCTTCCTGAGCATCCTTTAGGTTTTCTTTAGCAAGGGCTAAAGGGTGTTGGAGATGGTTTTGTAGGTTGCTTACAAAGTCCAGAATGTTAGTCCCTGGAGAAGGCGTAAACCCTTCCCATTGCTGCTTCACCAACTGTAATGGCCCCTTAACCTCGTGACCATACACAAGTTCAAACGGTGAAAACCCTAAACTGGGATGTGGTGCAGCCCTGTAGGCAAACAGCAACTGCTGCAACACTAGGTCCCAGTTATTGGAGTGTTCATTGATGAATTTACGTATCATGGCCCCCAAAGTTCCATTAAACCTTTCCACCAGGCCATTGGTTTGATGGTGGTACGGGGTGGCAACCAAGTGGTTCACCCCATGAGTTTCCCACAGTTTTTTCATGGTCCCTGCCAGGAAATTAGATCCTGAATCTGTAAGGATGTCGGAGGGCCAACCTACCCTGGCAAAAATGTCTGTTAGGGCCAGGCACACAGTGTTAGCCCTGGTGTTGCCTAGAGCTGCTGCTTCCGGCCATCGGGTAGCAAAGTCCACTAAAGTCAGTACGTACTGCTTTCCTCTGGGTGTCTTTTTTGGGAAAGGACCCAGAATATTCACAGCTACTCGCTGAAATGGGACCTCAATTACGGGGAGTGGCTGGAGAGGGGCCTTGACCTGGTCTTGGGGCTTTCCCACTTTGGCATACCTCACAAGACCGGACATACTTGGCAACGTCCATGCCCATCCCCTCCCAGTGGAAGGACTTCCCCAACCGGTCCTTGGTTCTGTTCACCCCAGCACGGCCACTGGGATGATCATGGGCTAAGCTCAAGAGCTTTTCCCGGTACTTAGTTGGAACCACCAACTGTTTTTGCGGCTGCCATTCTTCCCGGTGTCCACCAGAAAGAATCTCCTTGTATAAAAGTCCTTGGTCTATAACAAACCGGGATCGATTAGAAGAGCTGAGAGGCGGTGGGGTGCTCCGTGACGCCGCCCAAGCTTTCTGCAGGCTGTCATCTGCTTCCTGCTCAGTCTGGCTCGCTGGCACCCTCTGGCGTTGAGTTTGAAGATGTGGTTGCAATTGCTGGTGCTGGTTGCTGTTCCAGTTCCGGGTCTCGGACTGGAGGTGCTGTGGCTGTTTCAGTGGTTGGCATGGAATCCGGGTCCACTACCTCTGTCTGGGTCTCTGATAACACAGACGAGGAGTCTGTGGACGGTTGAGGAACAGGAATGGGTCTGGAAGCTTGTCTGGTTTGGCTACGTGTAACCATTCCCACTCTCTTGGCCCGCTTCACTTGGTTGGCCAAGTCTTCCCCCAGTAGCATGGGGATGGAATAATTGTCATAGACTGCAAAAGTCCACATTCCTGACCAGCCTTTGTACTGGACCGGCAGTTCAGCTGTAGGCAAGTCTACAGCTTGTGACATGAAGGGGTAAATTGTCACTTGGGCCTTTGGGTTGATGAATCTGGGGTCTACGAAGGATTGGTGGATAGCTGACACTTGTGCCCCCGTGTCTCTCCACGCAGTAACCTTCTTTCCGCCCACTCTCAAAGTTTCCCTTCGCTCCAAGGGTATTTGAGAGGCATCTGGGCCTGGGAATCTTTGGTGTGATGGTGGTGTAATGAACTGCACTCGGTTTGGGTTCTTTGGGCAGTTGGTCTTTATATGTCCCAGTTCATTACACTTAAAGCATCTTCCAGCTGACTGGTCACTGGTGAGGTGAGTTACTGGAGACTGGAGAGGTGGAAGAATAGGGTGTCTGTGGCTTTCCTTGGGTTGTAGGTGGGGTCTTTGGCTGCCCTCGGTTGTAGGGTCTATTGTCGGTGTGCCCTCTGGGGTATTCGCTCCCCTTGACAGTAGCTTTTTTGCTTTCTGCCACTTCCATCCATCTGGCTCCAATCTCCCCCGCCTCGGTGAGATTTTTGGGTTTTCCATCTTGTATGTACCGTGTTATGTCCTCAGGAACACCATCCAAGAACTGCTCCATTTGTATGAGGAGGTGCAGTTCGTCTATGGATTTAACATTGTTTCCTGATAACCAGGCCTCATAATTTTTCCCAACGTAGTAGGCGTGTTTCGGAAATGACACATCTGGTTTCCACTTTTGGGTTCTGAAACGCCAACGGGCATGATCCGGAGTTATCCCCATTCTGTATCTGGCCTTGGTTTGAAAAAGTTTATAAGTCGTTCATTTTCTCCTTAGGCATTTCAGCCGCCACCTCTGCTAAAGGTTCACTGAGCTGTGGCCTCAATTCTACCATGTACTGGTCTTCAAGGATGCTGTACCCAAGACAGGCTCTTTCAAAATTTTCCAAGAAGGCCTCATTGTCATCACCTGCCTTGTAGGTGGGAAATTTCTTGGGATGTGGAACCATAATTGGCGAAGGGTTGTTAGGATTGGCTGGAGCATGCTGCCCAGCCTGCGCTAAGTCCAGTTCATGTTTTCTCTGTTTTTCCCTCTCTTCACTTTCTTTTTGTTGTTTTTCCATTTCTCGGCGGTGGGCCACCTCTTCTTCTAGTTTTCTGTGGTGGGCTGCATTTTTGGCTTCTTGTTCTCTTTTATGGGCTGCCTGTTTGATCTGTTCTTCTCTTTCTTTCAGCTCCACCTCTTTTTCTCTTTGTTCCAGTTGTTGCCTGTGGTCTGCTTCTTTGATTTGTTCTTCAGCCTCCATTTTTGTCTTGGAAGGCATGGTTCCTGTTTTCTTGTGTTGGGGTTCCCTCTGGTGTTTATTGTCTGAACTGCTGGCTCTGTTGCCTCCTGGGGTCTGCCTAGCAACAGTGCCTTTTTCCCTTTCTTCCTCTAGCTAATCTTTTAAATGTAAAGTAAACCAGAAAAACCACTTTATTTGCATGTGTATTGCTGGATACTTGACTCTCAATGGGAGTACTATTGTCTCACAAAAGACCCTTAATAGTTCTTTAATGGTTCCTTGCTTAATATGCAAGCCAAAACTGCAAGAGAGAGCAGAAAAAAAAATTCTGGTTCCTTTTAAAACCAAACCCTCTCTGCTTAAAAGCCCCTAGCAGAGAAAAGAAAAATATATTATTCCTACTGGCTTCTGGATTCTATCTATCCCACAACGCTGCCACTCATGTCATAACATTTTTCCCAGATCTGGACCTTAGCGTCCAAAATATGGGTGTTAGCATGAAAACCTCCAAGCTTAGTTACCAGCTTGGACCTGGTAAAGCTGCCACCAGCCAGGGATTATACAGTGCCTAGCTCACTGTGGTCTCCCCAAAACCTTCTCTGGGGGACCCCAAGACTCAGATTCCTTGAGTCTCACAACAAAGGGGAATAAACCATTTCCCTTCCCCCCTCCGGGTGTTCCCTCCCTGGGTTCCTGGAGAGATATACAGAAGCAAGCTCCGTGAATCAAAACAGAGGGACTCCACCCTCCCTGTTTCCAGTCCTGGAAACACTAGTACTTCCCCCCTCACCCAGAGGGTATGCAAAGTCAGGCTTAGTAAATCTAACACAAAGAGATTTTCCCCCGACTTCTTCCTCCCATCAATTCCCTGGTGAGCTGCAGACTCAATTCCCTGGAGTCACCACTAAAGAAAAACTCCAACCGCTCTTAAAAAGAAAGCTTTATATAAAAAGAAAGAAAAAATACATAAAAATGGTCTCTCTGTATTAAGGTGACAAATACAGGGTCATTTGCTTAAAAGAAAAAAAATGAATAAACAGCCTTATCCAAAATGAATACAATTTAACACATTCCAGCAACTACACACATGTAAATACAAAAAAAAAAAAAACCAATATAAACCTTATTGTCTTACTATCTTTGTACTTACAACTTGGAAATAGAAGATTAGAAAGCCAGAAGATAGAAAAATCACTCTCATAGCCGAGAGGGTCTGTCATAAACAGATAGCTAAGGGTTAATGTCTCTTTCACCTGAAGCACCTGACCAGAGGACCAATCAGGAAACCGGATTTTTTCAACTTTGGGTGGAGGGAATTGAGTGTCTAAGTCTTTTGTCTGCCTGCCTGTTTTCTCTGAGCTTTGGAGAAGCAGTTTCTACCTTCTAGTCTTCTGTTTCTAAGTGTAAGGACAAAAGTGTAAGTCCTTCTACAGGTTTTTGTATACTGCCATTCCTAATATCTGATTGTGTCCATTTATCTTTTTCCGTAGAGACTGTAGGAACCAATCCATGCAACAAACCTCGATGCCAACTCTGCCCACATATCTACATCAGTGACACCATCACAGGACCTAACCAGATCAGCCACACCATCACCGATTCAATCACCTGCACATCCACCAATGTAATATACCATCATATGCCAGCAATGCCCCTCTGCTATGTACATCGGCCAAACTGGACAGTCGCTACGGAAAAAGATAAACGGAGACAAATCAGATATTAGGAATGGCAATATACAAAAACCTGTAGGAGAACACTTCAACCTCCCTGGCCACACTATAGCCGACCTTAAGGTGGCCATCCTGCAGCAAAAATACTTCAGGACCAGACTTCAAAGAGAAACTGCTGAGCTTTAGTTCATCTGCAAATTTGACACCATCAGCTCAGGATTAAACAAAGACTGTGAATGGCTTGCCAACTACAAAACCAGTTTCTCCTCCCTTGGTTTTCACATCTCAACTGCTAGAACAGGGCCTCATCTTCCCTGATTGAACTAACCTTGTTATCTCTAGCTTGCTTGCATATATATATACCTGCCCCTGGAAATTTCCACTACATGCATCTGATGAAGTGGATATTCACCCACAAAAGCTCATGCTCCAAGACGTCTGTTACAATACAAACAAGTGTCAGTTTCATGCATATTAAATTTATCCACAACTTTTTAATAAAGGGAGGATGTGGAATCTTTACACATAGAATTGTAATACTCTACACTTATATTTACGGAATATATCTAAACTGAGGAAAAAACAAACATCTAAACTGCGCCTGCCAATAGCAACATTTTCAGGGACATTTTACTACTTCTGTCAACCAGTGGTCATGCTAGTACCTGGATGTGTAGTATCTCTGAAAATTTAAAAGCCAGCATCTTTTGCCTCCCTGGTTACAATTCTAAATCTTTTGTGATCAGCTTTTCTTCCTCTAGCATGCACTTTTAAAAATCTACTTAGGTACAAAGCTTTTGGGAAGTGCACACAGAAAAAGATAGCGCTTCTCAATTTTCAAGTACCCACTGCTGTCGGCAGAAGCATAAACGCTATGAATTAATGTGGAGAACTGGAATGCCTGGGCTATATGTTACCAATACACTTAATACTGCAGAGCACAGCACTTACATTATAAACCCAAGTTTTTTAAGGGTTTCTAACTGGATGTAAAGTTTAATTGTGGGAAGAAACTTGCATGCAGTGTCTAAGTCCAAGGATAATTTCTATTTTAAATACAAATTTTATAAATTGCATTCATATTTTTGTAGATAAGAATTAAATTTAATCATTTTAAGACACTATTTTCACCTGTACAATTTGAAAATAGCTCTAAGTAGAAAGTTAAATTTGGCAAGCCTTTACTTCACACATTTACACAATAGCAATAACAATTCTCTAATATCTTCTATAGATGTACTGAGGATGCTGGCACGAGATGAACAAACAGCTCTACAGGAACCATTACGATGTGCTGGGTAAATGATCTCTCTGCGGCTGATATCTCTGTGGCTAATATATGTTTAAATGATGTACTTGAGAAATTCCTCTGTCCCAGTGACCATTTTACTCGCAATAATTTTGCTGGCTTTGAAGAAAGGATTGTTTGGAGGAGAAAAAGGAGGTTCACCCTACCAGCTGCTCTGGAACAATGTTTTGGAAGAATGAAGTTTAGTGAAACAGTTTTTACCCAATTCTGCTTTGACAAATTGCAATGAATCTGTAAATAATAGACCAGCTTTGTCAAAGGTTCAAAAGAGAAGCTTCTATTTCTGGTGCTAGCCACCCTTCTTGCTTACAGGCTTATTAAAAGTCAGACTTATGAGAGAGGAAACAAATGACTAAAAATACCAGGGAGAAAATATACATTAACAAACCTTGCTTCGGGTCGCTAGTTGCAGTGACAGAGGTGCTGGCGGCGAGATGAGCGTTCTCCACAGTCCCATAAACCACAGGGCTGTGCTCTGGCACCTGGCTCGACAGCTGCTGGGATTTGAAGTACAAAAAAGGGTGATAATGAGCATGCGAACATAAAAACTAGCAACATGGAACACAAGCAAGCAAGAGGGGGAGACGAGAGTAGGGTGGGAGATAAAAGAAAAACAAAAGGCAGGAAAAAATAAACACAGACCAATTGAATAAATTCAAAAAGTACATGGGAAGAGGAAGAAGGAAAAAGGCAGCAGGAAAGGGAGGGGAAAAAGACGATTACGATTAACAGCAAGAAAAGACAGCACAGTCATTAACACACTTCATTCATCGGTTTCTTCTAAGTACAGCAAAAATGCTCCTGGGAATAATTTTCAATAACTGGGGTACAATCAGCCCCTCCCATGGCCCCCTCCCCCCCAAAAAAAAGCTGTGTAAAAGAACTGGCTAACTCCATTTGGAAATGATAAGCAATTTCAAAAATCTTTGATATTTTTTGATCAAACCATTAGAAAACATTAGAATTTGCAGAGACAACTGTATATATCAAAAGGCAAAATCTTGATGGATGTAAGAGCTAGCCACCCTGATTGACTATGAACTTGTTGGTTCAATGAAACCCCACAAAAACATTAATATTTGTAATCAAAATTTAGAAAAATAATCTAGATTGGATATATATTTGTGTGCAAGATATCCAATATCTTCTACAGAAGAGGCTTATGTATTATACCCGTTGAATGATAATGAGATGAGAAAGAAAATGATTTTTCTTCACCCTCAAAGGTGAACAGGAATAACTGGTTCCTACGCAGTTTACAGCAGGACTGATAAAGGTTACATATTTTTAAGTAGCCAGATTAAAAATTTAGAAGTAGCCAGAAAGCCACTTGACCGGGACTGAGGAAATTCTAGGTACAGCTTATCTCAGAGGGAACAAATATCTTCACCATCGCCATCGCCATCAATCTGACAGGACAAATATTCACTCTGGCAAAACATTCAAAGCAGATGCCCTTCTGGATTTGGGTTGTATGTGCAGAGATTACATAAAGCCACAAAAGCCAGCATCTCCCCTCAGAAATCTAATAGAAACTCTTTATGAAACTATAAATGACTATGCCAAACCCACTCCAATTTTTCAGAGTAAGGCTCTTTTGCAAGTAACTTTGTAGATGGGTGGGGAAAGTGTTCCTATCAGTAAATCCTCCTTAAGGCACCAACCAGAAACCATATGGGGAGAAAAAAATGCAACAAATTTAACATTTATCATTGTAAAATGCCCATACTTTTGCTTTGCAATGAAAAATTAATAACTGATCCAGTAGATTCACATGGTGAAGTTCCCATCCACACATCTACCTTGACTGACACCTCAGATGGGATACACTAAAAAGCTGGGATCTTCAAAGGAGCTGGAGGAAGCTAAGTGCCCAACTTCCATTAAAATTAAATATCATTTGGGTATCTTACTCCCTTAAGGCTCCTTTGAAAATTGCAACGGAAGTGTAAAGAAAAATTCTTTCTCCAAATTCTTTAAGGTAGAAACCATCCTGGCACCTAGAAAAATAAAAGTAGTCTGGGAGAGATTCACTTTTGTCTTGTTTTCACATTCTGAGTGTACAGCTGCAATGCAGTGTCCAACAACAGAAAATAACGGATAGATGCATACACAAATCCACACAATCAAACACAGGTTATAACATTGAAAGGAAGTTGTGATGTGCACACTACACTGCCAGAGTCTTCATTGGAAAGAGAGGTTTCAGTAGTATCGAAAACTTCATCACATGAGTTTTCCCTACTAAACTAAAGGCCATACTCCTTACGGAAATGAGGGTGAAACTCAGCTGCTTTCAGCAACATTAACTTTTGAGCTGACATCCTATTGGAAACTCACTCGGTCCCCAAGGAAGCATGTCACAGATATTGGCTTCATACCCCAGTATGCCAAGTCTACACCTACTAAATCCTGTGGAATTGTGAAGGAGCCTCTGCGGGCTACAGGACAGGTGTGGGGAAAATGTGATTTGGTGAGCCACTTGCTGCTCCCTTCTGTACTTCCTGGCCATTATGTCAGTATCTCTTTCCCTTTTCCAGTGGGACTAAAGAAGATCAAGCCTTTGTGAAGCTGCTGCTGCTGCTCTTTTTGCATTATTGGTATACTGAAGAGACAATATTTGAGGTGTACACTTAAAAAAATTCAGCAAATATCCATTTTTGGCTGCCATGTCTGACCATTATTGAAGATGAAACTACTGCCCTTCTAAATATTACATTATACACGTCTATCATTCAAACTAAAAAGCAGGAACAAGCAGTAAGAAATTACTGTTAAAAAAGTCAGACTAGTAAACAGACATACTGCAAAGGCAGCAAAGAATCCTGTGGCACCTTATGGACTAACAGACGTTTTGGAGCATGAGCTTTCATGGGTGAATACCCACTTCGTCAGATGCATGTAGTGGAAATTTCCAGGGGCAGGTATATATATGCAGGCAAGCTAGAGATAATGAGGTTAGTTCAATCAGGGAGGATAAGGCCCTGTTCTAGCAGTTGAAGTGTGAAAACCAAGGGTGGAGAAACTGGTTTTGTAGTTGGCAAGCCATTCACAGTCTTTGTTTAATCCTGAGCTGATGGTGTCAAATTTGCAGATGAACTGAAGCTCAGCAGTTTCTCTTTGAAGTCTGGTCCTGAAGTTTTTTTTGCCAATTTGACACCATCAGCTCAGGATTAAACAAAGACTGTGAATGGCTTGCCAACTACAAAACCAGTTTCTCCTCCCTTGGTTTTCACACCTCAACTGCTAAATCAGGGCCTCATCCTCCCTGATTGAACTAACCTTGTTATCTCTACCTTGCTTGCATATATATACACCTGCCCCTGGAAATTTCCACTACATGCATCTGAAGAAGTGGGTATTCACCCACGAAAGCTCATGCTCCAATACGTCTGTTAGTCTATAAGGTGTCACAGGACTCTTTGCTGCTTTTACAGATCCAGACTAACACGGCTACCCCTCTGATACTGCAAAGGGGAGCTAGTAGTTTCTTGGGTACAGTTAAGTTTTCCAAAAATGAAACTGACAAAGCTAGCCAGGCCCTGAGTGAAGAGCTGTATTTATACTGCAGCCAGGCCTGAATGAAGCCAAATAAAAGACATTTTACAGATTAAACTACTCAAGTATCACTGTTATGACTTATGATGGTAAAAAAATTCTCAATGCAATTACCTTCCACCTTAGGTTCTTGTCCCAGCAAATATACAAGGCAAGAAGGTTTGGTCACCGTTTGGATGAGAGACTCTCTAGGAAAATCCAGGGTGTTTTTGGTTCAGTAAAGGGTGCTCTTCCTTATAAGCAGGGATCCTAGAAATCCATTTGCCGTGGAAAAACACGGAATTTGTGTTTTTACAGAGAACCTTGATCTTTTACATTTTGTGAAAAAATAAAAACATATATTAACTAAACTTTATTGAAAGTCCCAGTGCCGTCTATTCAATGCATACGACCTCCCACACTTGTAGTTGATTTTCGCTTCCGGCGCATAGAGGTTACTCGATGTATAGGGATTCATGTTTTAATGCATCTCAAATTTCACTTCAGCCTCCAGACATGAGAAATTAAAGTTATGAAAAGATGCTGAAAACTTTAAAAATCACCCCTAAAGACCATGTCACTAGGCAGCGGAGTGCCCCGGGGGTCAGTCCTGGGGCCGGTTTTGTTCAACATCTTTATTAATGATCTGGATGATGGGATGAACTGCACTCACAGCCAGTTCGCAGATGACACTAAGCTGCAGGGGAGAGGTAGATATGCTGGAGGGTAGGAGTAGGGTCCAGAGTGACCTAGACAAATTGGAGGATTGGGCCAAAAGAAAGCTGATGAGGTACAACAAGGACAAGTGCAGAGTCCTGCACTTAGGAAGGAAGAATCCCATGCACTGCTACAGGCTGGGGACCGACTGGCTAAGCGACAGTTCTGGAGAAAAGGACCTGGGGATTACAGTGGATGAGAAGCTGGATATGAGTCAGCAGTGTGCCCTTGTTGCCACGAAGGCCAACGGCATATTGGGCTATATTAGTAGGAGCACTGCCAGCAGCTCGAGGGAAAAGACAGTTACCTGTTCTGTAACTGGAGTTCTTCGAGATATGTTGCTCAGGTGTATTCCACAGTAAGTGTGCGTGCTCGCCACATGCACTGGTGCTGGAAGTTTTTCCCTTAGCAGTACCTGTAGTGGGGGAGCACCGCTGCAACCCCTGGAGTGGTGCCTCTATATTGCGCTATAAGGGGACCTGCACACTCCTCCCACCCTCAGTTCCTTCTTGCCAGACAATTCCGACAGTGAGGAAGGAGGGCGGGATGTGGAATACACCTGAGCAATACATCTCAAAGAACGCCAGTTACGGAACAGGTAACTGTCCTTTCTTCTTTGAGTGACTGCTTATGTGTATTCCACAGTAGGTGACTCCAAGCTATATCTGATGGAGGTGGGCAGGAGTTTAAAGGTTAGCGGGACGGAGTACTGCCCTACCAAACCCAGTGTCATCTCATGCTTGGGAGACGACTGCATAGTGCAACGAAAAGGTGCGGACAGAGGACCATGTGGCAGTCCTGAATACGGATGTGAGCCACACAGGCGGCCGACGAGGCCTGAGCTCTCATAGAATGCGCATTCGAGGCCATCGAACGGGCCACTGCATCTGCCGTGTCTGAAGCCGCTTGAAGAGCTGTTTTTGCCGCTGCCGCTCTGAACTCCCTCTTGTCCCTTTCCTGGAGAAGGGGTTCAAACTTTGGCAGGGACCCCCCCACAAATTAAATGATATCGGCTCAGTAGGTCTTGGTCATTTGCCACACTGAGCTGGAAGCTGGCCGACGAATAAACCTTCCTGCTGAAGGTATCCAGTCTCCTGGCATCTTTGCCCCTGGGGGTGGGTGCGGATTGACCATGTCTCTCCTAGTGGTTTACAGACTCCACCATCAGAGAGTTGGGTGCTGGGTGTGAGTACAAGTATTCGTGCCCCTTTGCTGGCACAACATACTTTCTCTCTGTCTTTTTTGAAATTGATGTCAAGGAGGCTGGGGTTCGCCACAGTGAAGTTAATATGTTGGCCACCCCCTGGCAGAGGAGGATAACATGTTGAACAAGGTGTCCGACGGCTCCTCCTTCTCCTCAGCCTGAAGCTGGAGATTCAAACCCACCCACTTAAGCAATTCTTGTGCGGTGCCGCTGGTTTGGTACTGGTTGACTTTTCCTGGTGCCGAGGCGGTGACGTAGAGTGCACCTGTGATGCCCAGGCCACTGAACTGGGTCTCGCTGGTGCAGGTACTTGGGGCCACAGTGCCCACTGACACCACTGCCCTTGTCAAGGTGCCGCTTGGCACTGACCCGACTGGAGACCAAGTGGAGCTGCTTGATTGTGGGGGGCGGTGTGGCCCAGGGATGGGAGGCTGGGTGCCGAAGTCACTGAGGAACGCACAGTGCCATACGGCCGTGTCAGTGCCGACTTTGAGATTTAGACCTCGTTGATGAAGACGTGTATCCGTCAGAGGTACTGCTTCTAGATTCCCCACGGTGACCATGGCTACGAAGCCTGGGTGCCGACGAAGGTCGAGGGGCATTCCGAGCACGACGTCTGTAGGAGCGAACACTCGAGTCTGAGCATCGGTGCCAAAGCATCGAGACCTGCTCCTATAGCTTCAGTGGGAAGAAGAGCGTCGACGTCTCTTGTCTCGGTGCCTGCAACCTCTGTTGGAGGACCCTCGAGACTCCCTCTTCGGCGAATCAGCCAACAAAGTGGAAGCCTGGTGTGGGCTCCGGGATGGCCCCTCGGAACGGGTAGTTATCTCGTCCTTGGAGCGGATACTATGCCGGACCGAGGAAGGTTGATGGGCTCCCAGCAGTGGCTTCTCTCGGGATCGGGGGCCCGTCTCAGGCAGCGCACCCGGCACCGGAAGGGCGAGGATATCACACGCTGCCTGTGTTGCCTCTGGTGTCGACGGCATTCTCACCGCAGGAGAGGCAAGCGCGGACAGGACCGCACTACTCCGCTCAGTGCGAGTTGGAGGTCTGGGTCCCGAGGGAGATCGTGGGCTGCCCAACTCAGGTCCGGCCTCACCCCGTCCTTCTTTTGGTGCCACTGAGTCTTCCCTTGCTTCTTGGCAGGGGAGCTGTGCCGACTGGTGGATGGAGCCTTGCTTTGCACCAATGACGTGGTGCCTGGTGCGGAGTCGGGTCAGCGTGGCAGAGCCAATGCCGACTCCATTGGCAGGGCCCGGAGTCGGATATCTCTTTCATGCTTTGTTCGAGGTTTGAACGATCTGCAGATTTTGCAAAGCTCACTTATGTGAGTCTTGTCCAGACAGTGAAGGCACTGACAGTGTGGGTCACTTCTGGGCATAGAACTGCGACAAGAGTCGCACGACTTGAAGCCTAGGGCACAGGGCATGCCCCGAGCCAGGCAACTAACTAGCAAAGACGATCTACGAAGAAGAGTTGTACTACTAAGGCTAGAAGAGCTTCAGCAGAGCTGGAGCACGAAGTTCCAACTACCTTCACTGGCGCCAAGAAGGAACTGAGGGTAGGGGGAGTGCTCAGGTCCCCTTATAACGCAAGACAGAGGCGCCACTCCAGGGGTCGCAGCGGTGCTCCCCACTACGGGTACTGCTAAGGAAAAAACTTCTGGCACCAGTGCACGTGGCGAGCACATACACCTACTGTGGAATACACATGAGCAATCACTCGAATAAATAGTGATTATTCCCCTCTGTTCGGCACTGGTGAGGCCACACCTGCAGTATTGTGCCCAGTTTTGGTCCCCTACTACAGAAGGGATATGAACAAATTGGAGAGAGTCCAGCAGAGGGCAATTAAAATGATTAGGGGGCTGGGGCACATGATTTACGAGGAGAGGCTGAGGGAACTGGGGTTATTTAGTCTGCAGAAGAGAAGAATGAGGGGGGATTTGATAGAAGCCTTCAACTACCTGAAGGGGAGTTCCAGAGAGGATGGAGCTAAGCTGTTCTCAGTGGTGGCAGATGACAGAACAAGAAGCAATGGTCTCAAGTTGCAAATGGGGGAGGTCTAGGTTGGATATGAGGAAACATTACTTCACTAGGAGGGTGATGAAGCAATGGAATGAGTTCCGTAGGGAGGTGGTGGAATCTCCATCCTTAGAAATTTTTAAGGCCTGGCTTGACAAAGCCCTGGCAGGGTTAATTTAGTTGGGGTTGGTCCTGATTTGAGCAGGGGGTTGGACTGGATGACCTCCTGAGGTCCCTTTCAACCCTAATATTCTATGATTCTATGACAAATTTCACATTGACAGTAGTGTGCTGTCCTGTACGCAGCATGGCTGTAGATTACATTCCAAGGCAGACAGTTGTAGAACACATGGAAAGTGCTAAACATAAACTGAATGAAAGGAAACAAAAACAAGAGGCTGAAACAGCAGTGCAATCAACAATAAAGAAACAATGCACTTTGACTGGATCATTCCAGGGTTTTCATGCATTTAAATTTTTTCCCCCCTGAAAATATAGAATACAGACATAGAAGTATTTGGTAGATGTAAGAAATACAAATTGCAATTCTATGAATTTTATTTTGATTGATGGCACTGGTAAGCATCAAAGTTGCTTAAAAATTGCAAATATATCAATAAAACATTATGTTCAACTGATATCTATATGTATATATAGATATATACATTGTCATTAGGGAAATTAAAGTTCAGCATTTCATTTTAATTGTGGAAAATCAGGGATTTTTTTTTTTTTATTGGAGAATTCTGGGTTTTTTTATCACAGAAAACTAGAATCCCTGCTTAGAAGTCTGTACTGAACCTAAGCCTCAGCCTGTAACAAATTAATTAAACCTCACAAGTCACAAGATGCACCAGTTGTAGTATCCCCATATCACAAATGAGGAAATGGAGTTACGGAGAGGGGAAGTAACTTGGCCAAGATTGCACATCAAGTCAGTGGCACATCTGGGAAGAAAGTATCAGGGGGTAGCCATATTAGTCTGTATCCACAAAAACAATAAGGTGCCACCGGACTCCTTCTTGTTTACATCTGGGAAGAGTTTCTATCCTCACACCCGGATCTCTGTTCTACACACTAACTAAACCATGTTACATTAGTTGGAATTTGGGAATTACATTCACTCTACATCCCTTCTCCTTGCAGTTTCACTTGAAATACAGTATTCTGCGCTTCCTGTCCTAAATCACCATCTAGTACAGGGGTGGACAAACTACGGCCCTCAGGCCGCGCCTGGCCTGATGGCTGTTTTAATCTGGCCCTCGAGCTCCTGCTGCTAAGTGAGGTCTGGGGCTTGCCCCGCTCCGGCGTTCCAGCTGGGGAGCAGGGGCAGGGGCAGCTCTGCATGGCTCACAAAAGTAGAGGCATGTATCCCCTCTGGCTCCTAAGCCAGGGGGCTCCACTCTGCATACTATCCCCCGAAGCGCCACCCTCACAGCTCCCATTGGCCAGAAACCACGGCTAATGAAGCTGAAGGGGCAGCACCTGCAGACTGGGCAGCGCGCAGCAGATCCGCCTGACCATGCCTCCGCATAGGAGCCTGAGGACGGATGTGCTTCTGCTTCTGGGAGCCGCCTGAGGTAAGCACCAGCCTGAGCCTGCACCCTGAGCCATCTCCACTCCGCACCTTAACACCCTGCCCCAGCCCTGATCCCCCTCCCAGCCTCCAAATCCCTCAGGCTCAGCCCAGAGCATCCTCCTACACCCCAAACCCCTCATCCCCAGCCCCAACCCAGAGCCTGCACCCCCAGCTGGAGCCCTCCCGGATCTAGTATCGGAACAATGGGTAAACAGTTGCAGTGCTGTCTTAGACATTGCTGAATTTCATTTATGTGATTCCCACATATACGGGACCAAATTTATTTCCGCTAGTGTAGGTCCACTTAGGCCTGGTCTATACTACAAAGTTAGGTCAACATAAGCCACCTTGCGTCGACCTAGTTGTGCATGTGTCTACACTTAATTATGTCTCCCACTGACATAAGCTAGTCATTATGTCAACATAGCAACACTAACTCCTTGAGCAGCGTTGAGCCATGGTCAATGTACAGGGGACAACACAGCATGAATGTAGACACTGCACTTCCTATGTCAACCATAACAGTCCTCCGGGCAGCTGTCCCACAATGCCCAACACTGACTGTTCTGGTCACAATTGTGAACTCCACTGCCCTGGTGCCATGAAGATTGGAAGCTTGAGAAATTTAAAACGCTTGAGAATTTTTGAAATGCCTTTTCCTGACTGTCCAGCTTGGCAAGCACATCTGGCAGCTCTCCATTTTTACGTGCAACTGCCCAGCTGATCATGCTGGCTACATGTTCAAGACGCACTTCAACCTAGAGTATACAGGAGATATTGGATCTCCTAGGCCTGTGGGTAGAAGAGGCTGTGCAAGCACAGCTACAGACCAGCTGTAGAAACATGGACATCTTTGAGCGGACTGCACAGGGGATGCAGAATGGGTAGGACAGGGATCAGTAGCAGTGCGTCGTGAAAGCAAAGAAACCATGGCAAGCATATTAGAAGGCCAGGGAGACCAAGAGTCAATCCAGGTCTGCCGGTTTTACAAAGAGCAGCATGTCTGATTTGGCAGAGACCCGACCATCACCCTGCACACCACCGTGGATACCACTGAGGAACCCAAGTCACATGTCCCTGGTGTGAACAGCAAGGAGGAGGTGGAGCAGGAGGAGGAGCAGGATGGGGGACATTAGACCAGGGGGTCCAGCTATGCTGTGAGCCAAGATCTGTTTGAGACTCCACTGCAGTTAAGACAATCCTGGCAATTGAGCACAGGTGAGCCTGATACAGGGGAAGGAACCCTGGGTAAATGCGTAAATTTACTTCCCATTATAGTGATGGTGCTCCAACTTAGCAGGACACAGCTACTAACATATCATTAATTTACTCATACTACAAGAGGTAGCAATACAACAAGAGAGGTAGAGTTATCTGCTTTTCATTTCCCTGTAAAGTTGTGGGGGGAGGGCATGTGGACCACTTTGTTTACGTACACAGGGATGTCGTCCCTTGAGCTCTTCTCAGATATCTCAATGAAACTTTCATGGAGGTCCTCTGCAATCCTTTCCTGAAGGTTTCTAGGAATGGAAGCCTTATTTTTCCCTCCACAGTAAGTCACTTTCTACCAGTTGGAGATAACTTCAGCAGGCATCATTGCAGTCAATAGGCTAGTGGCATAAAGGCCCGGGTGGATTCGGGACACTAGCAGCTATGCTTTCTGTCCCTCAAGAATGAGATATCAGCTAAAATCCTCACCCCTTGTGGAAAATGGTACCAGTATTCATTGCCATTGCCCTATACACAGTTTCATGCAATTGAGCAATTCCCTTTTCATTTCCCTCATCCTTGGAGGGCCATACTCACCATGGCTGGTGCTGTGCACAAGCACTCCAAAGCAGAAGACTCAATCAGCATGTCGTGTTTAAAACTTTAGGGAAGCAAGAGAAGGGAGTTCTGTATCAACATTTGCTTTCTGTTGTGACTATACCGACAATGGTACCTCTGGGTATTTTATCTATGGCTGCTGCCCCTCTTCACACCCATGGAACGCCTGAGCCAGTTAAGGAGGCAAATGAAGAGGACTTAAGATAACATGTTCAGCGATATTCTGCAAACTGTGGGCAGAAGGCCTGGAGGATGAATATTGCAGACTGTGTGGAGAAGGAAAGAGCGACTATGAGAAAGACCCAAGAGTCCCAGTAGGAAAAGGATAGGGAGATGCACCAGCAGCAAACAGATGCTGCAAACTCTTCCAGACTTACAGGATCAACAATCCTGGGATCACCTTCCTTTACAGTCCATAGAGAACTCCCATATAGCACCTCCCTACATTCCACATAGAATCATAGAAGATTAGAGTTGGAAAAGACCTCAGGAGATCATCTAGTCCAACTCCCTGCTCAAAGCAGGACCAACCCCAACTAAATAATCCCAGCCAATGCTTTGTCAAGCCTGACCTTAAAAACCTCTAAGGAAGGAGATTCCACCAACTCCCTATGGAACCCATTCCAGTGCTTCACCAGCCTCCTAGTGAAATAGTTTTTCCTAATATCCAACCTAGACCTCCCCCACTGCAACTTGAGACCATTGCTCCCTGTTCTGTTAAGCACATAGCAACAGGTGCCACATCCCTACCCTCCATCACTCCACACTGAGGAACAATAAGGACAACCACAGCTTCACATTCACTGACCTGAGAGAGCCACATTTGATGTATGGATATCTAAAATGGATATAAATGTTCCTTCACCATTTTTAAGCTCTGTTCCATAAATTTATTTAATGTTTAATGTATTTCCTTTTAACTTGCACAGAATTTTTGACTCAATAAAACTATTGTTTGGAAAATAATTCATCTTTATTCATTCCCAACATATGCTGCAGAATGTCTAGCAGAAATGAAAGCACCCACTTACTTGTTATTACACGCTGTGACCCAACTCATAGGCTCAGTGACAGTGTCTTAATCATAAATGTATAGCAAGCACCACAAAATTAATAGGTGCATTGTCAGTGTAATATTCACAGATCTGCATCAAGCACCACACAATTCCTAACAGGCCTCCAAACTGCAGGACCAGGTAGAGCACAGTATGCCACAACACATTACTGTGGTTCCTTGTTAAAGTGCTCTTTCAAAGTCTCCTTGAGCCACATAGCTCCACATTGAGCTCTTGCATCTGACTGTCCAAACACAGCAAACAGTTGTTCCACCTCCTCTCTCCACCCTGGCGACTTTTCCCCCTCTGCTTCATAGACATTATGAAGGACACAGCAGGTCATTATAACCATTGGGATACATTTCTTACTGAGATTCAATCTTTTGAGTAAACAATAACAGACCCTCTTCCATCTACCAAAAGCACATTCACCTGTCAAGCTGCACATGCTGAACCAGAAGTTAAATCTTTCCTTGGTGCTGTCCTGGAGGTCAATGTACAGCTATATGAGCCAGGGGAGTAAGAGTTAGGATCACTACTTGCATTTTAATGTCATCAATGGTAATCCACTTGTTGGGAACGGAAGTCCCTGCTTATAACTTTCTAAACAATCCTGTGTTCTTAAAGATGCATGTGTCATGCACTTTCATTGACCAGCCCACACTGATGTTGGTGAAGCCTCTCTAGTGATCCACCAATGCTTGCATAACCACAGAAAAGTAGCCCTTTCTGTTGATGTACTCTGTGGCAAGGTGGTCAGGTGCGAAAATAGGGATACGCGTGCCATCTATTGCTCCATCACAGTTCAGGAAACCCATTGCTGCAAATCCATCCACTATGTCCTGCAGATGCTGGAAGTCAGTACTGCACGGCAGGAGGTGATTAATGGCCCTGCATATTTGCATGACAACAGGCCCCCACACTGGATTTTCCAACTCCAAGATGATTTCCCACTGACCAGCATTGCAAATTTCCACAGTATAATCACAACTTGCTTCTGTGCTGTCAGTGCAGCTCTTATTCTGGTGCTCTGTGCTGGAGAGAGCCCAGCACACAGATCCAGGAATGAATCTGAAAGTTCTGCTCATCATCCCAAGCCTGCATTATGACGCAATCCCACCAGTTAGTGCTCATTTCTCGGCCCCAGAATTGGCACTCCACCAATTGCAGCTGCTCCTTGAACAACAACACTGAATTGGTTCTTGCTATGTCCCACAGCAACCTGACCTCCTCCAGGAAAATGTCATGTTCCACATGGCTCTTCCTGCATCTCTGAAAATGCCAGAGGATTGTGCATACTGTGCTTGCAATGCTCATGAGAATAATGCAAAGTTATACAGGCTCCATGATTCTGTCAGAGATGGTGGACGTGGGGGTTCGTGGGATTTTCAAAATAGGTGCAAAAATTATGGGATAGAGATGGCTGAGAAAGCAGAATGATGGGATCCTGCAGTCCCAGTCACCACTGCATGACTTGTTTCTTCTTCACCATACATTGCCAAAACTTCCCAAAAGATTGGATATTCATGTGTTGCACACTGAAATACTTACCCACGGTGCACCGAAACAAGCACTCCTGGTGAGTACGTGCATCTTCGATGCAAGGAGCCAAGTATGCACATGTACAACCAATGCACTAACTGCGTCAGCTTTATGTCGACGTAAATTACGCCGATAAAAGTTTGTCATGTAGACATGTCCTGAGTAAGTGTAGGGAGCCTCCTGCCACACTCATGAATGAGGCAGAATTCCAAGCCAGAAAAGGAACATTCTGCAGCACAGAAGAAGGATGCAGTGTACATCTCTGGGGGAGATGTAGTAACTATTGCTGGTAAACAGTGACAAGTTTTTAAAGTGCTTGTACACAAATGCTAGAAGTCTAAACAATAAGATGGGTGAACTACAGTGCCTTGTGATAAAAGAGGATATTGATATAATAGGCATCACTGAGAGCACTCAAAGGGACACAGTCATTCCGGGGTACAAAACATATCGGAAGGACAGAACAGGTCGTGTGGTGGGATGGGGGGCAGAGTGGCACTATATGTGAAAAGAAATGTAGAATCAAATGAAGTAAAAATCTTAAGTGAATCCACATGTTCCACAGAATCTCTATGGATAGAAATTTCATGCTCTAATAAGAATATAACATTAGGGATCTATTATCGACCACTTGACCAGGACAGTGATAGCGACTATGAAATGCTAAGGGAGATTAGAGAGGTATCAAAATAAAGAGCTCAATAATAGTGGGGGATTTCAATTATCACCATATTGACTGGGAACATTTCACTTCAGGACGAAATGCAGAGACAAAATTTCTCGATACTTTAAATGACTGCTTCATGGAGCAGCTGGTACGGGAACCCACAAGGGGAGAGGCAACTCTAGATTTAATCCTGAGTAGAGTGCAGGAGCTCGTCCAAGAGGTAACTATAACAGGACCACTTGAAAATAGTGACCATAATACAATAGCATTCAACATCCCTGTGGTGGGAAGAACATTTCAACAGCCCAAGACTGTGGCATTTAATTTCAGAAGGAGGAACTATGCAAAAATGAGGGGGTTAGTTAAACAAAAGTTAAAAGGTACAGAGACTAAAGTGAAATCCCTGAAAGCTGCATGGACGCTTTTTAAAGACACCATAATAGAGGCCCAACTTCAATGTATACCCAAAATTAAGAAACACAGGAAAAGAACTAAAAAAGGGCCACCGTAACTTAACCACCATGTAAAAGAAGCAGTGAGAGATAAAAAGACTTCTTTAAAAAGTTGAAGTCAAATCCTAGTGAGGCAAATAGAAAGGAGCATAAACACTGCCAAATTAAGTGCAAGAGTGTAATATGAAAAGCCAAAGAGGAGTTTGAAGAACGGCTAGCCAAAAACTCCAAAGGTAATAACAAAATGTTTTTTAAGTACATCAGAAGCAGAAAGCCTGCTAAACAACCAGTGCGGCCCCGTGATGATCGAGATACAAAAGGAGCGCTTAAAGATGATAAAGCCATTGTGGAGAAAATGAATGGATTCTTTGCTTCAGTCTTCACAGCTGAGGATGTTAGGGAGATTCCCAAACCTGAGCCGGCTTTTGTAGGTGACAAATCTGAGGAACTGTCACAGACTGAAGTGTCACTAGAGGAGGTTTTGGAATTAATTGATAAACTCAACATTAACAAGTCACCAGGACCAGATGGCATTCACCCAAGAGTTCTGTAACCTGTCCTTTAAATTGGCTTCTGTACCCAAAGACTGGAAGTTAGTTAAGAATAAAATTGTCAGACACATAGAAAAACAAACTGTTTAGCAATAGTCAACATGGTTTCTGTAAAGGGAAATCATATCTTACTAATCTATTAGAGTTCTTTGAAGGGGTCAACAAACATGTGGACAAGGGGGATTCAGTGGACATAGTGTGCTTAGATTTCCCGAAAGCCTTTGACAAAGTCCTTCACCAAAGACTCTTACATAAATTAAGCTGTCATGGGATAAAAGGAAAGGTCCTTTCATGGATTGAGAACTGGTTAAAAGACAGGGAACAATGGGTAGGAATTAATGGTAAATTCTCAGAATGGAGAGGGGTAAGTACTGGTGTTCCCCAAGGGTCAGGCCTAGGACCAATCCTATTCAACTTATTCATAAATGATCTGGAAAGGGGTAAACAGTGAGGTGGCAAAGTTTGCAGATGATACTAAACTGCTCAAGATAGTTAAGACCAAAGTAGACTGTGACGAACTTCAAAAAGATCTCACAAAACTATGTGATTGGGCAAGAAAATGGCAAATGAAATTTAATGTGGATAAACATCAAGTAATGCACATTGGAAAAAATAGCCACAACTATACATACAATATGATGGGGGCTAATTTAGCTATAACTAATCAGGAAAAAGATCTTGGAGTCATCGTGGATAGTTCTCTGAAGATGTTCACGCAGTGTGCAGAGGCGGTCAAAAAAGCAAACAGCATGTTAGGAATCATTAAAAAGGGGATAGAAAATAAGACTGAGAATATATCACTGCCCTTATCTAAATCCATAGTACGCCCACATCTCGAATACTGTGTACAGATGTGGTCTCCTCACCTCAAAAAAGATATACTGGCACTAGAAAAGGTTCAGAAAAGGGCAACTACAATGATTAGGGGTTTGGAGAGGGTCCCATACGAGGAAAGATTAAAGAGGCTAGGACTCTTTAGCTTGGAAAAGAGGAGACTAAGGGGGGATATGATAGAGGTACATAAAATCATGAGAGATGTGGAGAAAGTGGATAAGGAAAAGTTATTTACTTATTCCATAATACAAGAACTAGGGGTCACCACATGAAATTAATAGGCAACAGGTTTAAAACAAATAAAAGGAAGTTCTTCACACAATACACAGTCAGCCAGTGGAACTCCTTACCTGAGGAGGTTGTGAAGGCTAGGACTATAACAGCGTTTAAAAGAGAACTGGATAAATTCATGGTGGTTAAGTCCATAAATGGTTATTAGCCAGGATGGGTAAGGAATGTTGTCCCTAGCCTCTGTTTGTCAGAGGGTGGAGATGGATGGCAGGAGAGAGATCACTTGATCATTGCCTGTTAGGTTCATTCCCTCTGGGCTACCTGGCATTGGCCACTGTCGGTAGACAGATACTGGGCTAGATGGACCTTTGGTCTGAACCAGTACGGCTGTTCTTATGTTCTTGTCCAGCCAATCGCTCAGAGAAACAAGTTTGTTTACATTTGCAAAAGATAATGCTGCCTGTTTCTTGTTTACAATGTCACCTGAAAGGGAGAAAGGACAGTATCTGTTCCGTAACTGGCGTTCTTCGAGATGTGTTGCTCATGTGTATTCCACTATAGGTGTGCGTGCTCGTCATGTGCACCTGCGCTGGAAGTTTTTCCCTTTAGCAGTATCCGTAGTGGGGGAGCCCCGCTGCGATCCCTGGAGTGCTGCCGACATATCATGGTGTCCCTAGCCTCTGTTTGTCAGAGGATGGAGATGGATGGCAGGTGAGAGATCACTTGATCATTGCCTGTTAGGTTCACTCTCTCTGGGGTACCTGGCATTGGCCACTGTCGGTGGACAGATACTGGGCTGGATGGACCTTTGGTCTGACCCGGTACGGCCGTTCTTATGTTCTTCTTTTTAAAATTTTAAAAGCTTGCTAGTGGTTCTCAACCTTATAGGGCTCAGGACTAATTTGTAAATGTTCATGGCCTGTTGAGATCCAATAAATAGCCAGGGGGTGGAGGCCTGGAGTGGTTTTGGTTGGTTCCTGTCCCCCAGAGGATTATGCCCTGCCCTGCACTCACAGCACAGTGACAGCTCCTTCAGGTCCTGTGTTGTGGAGCTGGCTCGGCTTGGCTCTCCGCTCCGGGCGTTGCAACCTCCAGGGTTGAGGCACTGCTCAGGTTAGGTCCTGCCCCTCTAACTGGCCAAATTTGTGAGAGTGGAGGTGTGACCTGGCTCATGAGTTGCAATGCCACTCACTCAAATTTGGCCTACCCAGCCTGAGTGGTGCTGGGACCTCAGAGATTGCAGTGCCTGGAGCAGCTGCCATACTGTATTATGCCTGATATTGTCTCCCTTACTTATGTGCTTACGTTGGCGGCAGCGCTGCCTTAAGAGCTGGACGGCCAGAGAAAAGAAAGGGCTGGAAAGCGCTGAAGGCAGCAACAGTGCAGAAGGGTGGTAATACCATGCCTTCTGCAGGGCTCTGCCCCCTACCATTCCCCCCCCCCAAACTTTGTGCCTCGGGCAGCTGCCCTGCTCACCGTACCCTGGTTACAGCCCTGCTGCCACACAACTCTTTGAAACATTTTGGAGACCCAATTTTGGGTCCTGACTTGTGGGTTAAGAAACCCTCGTCTAGACAACTCCTTATAGCATGGTTTCAATAAATCTATTTCGGGGAAGACCTATTTTTAGATAACATGCAATTAGTAAAGCTGATTCCCTGTGTCTAGCAGGAGCTGATTCAATGCAGCAAAGTGACCTGACAGTATAAGATAATAGCCTAAGCGCTACAATGCCTCTTTCCAGAATCCATGGTCCATGCAACTCATTAGCTGAGTCATACTTCCTGGTGAAGCAACATAATCAACAAAGTAGCATCAGCATCTCTTAGACAACAAGAAGTGAAATAATCACTAACAGTATCAGCATCTCTTTGTTTGTTCTATAGGAATACCATTACGAAACATACTTGTGTGCATACTGTGTCGTCTGTCCCCCCTCCCCACCTCCTTCCCATTAGTTCCAAAGCTATTTAGCTGGTGTCTACAGTATTCCTGCAAAACTATGAGCTACAGGAAAAGATCCTACATGCAGAATGCTCTGAGGATCAGACCACCAGGTCCAGCAAAACCTTTAAGCCACCTTCCTGCTCCTCTAATCCTGAGGCTGACGGAGGGAAGAACTGGCCTCCAGTTTAACTTAGAATAGGCTATCAACGCTCTGAATTGTGTTAGTTTGAACAGTCCCCATGGAAATGCTCAGTTGGTTAGAGCACAGAATGCTCTGCCCCTTTTCCTCTCCTACTTGGAAGGTCTCCTACACTTGGGCTTGGTCTACGCTAGGGGGCAGGGTCAAGGTAGGATACGCAACTTCAGCCGTGGGAATAGCTTAGCTGAAGTCAAAGTATCTTATTTCGACTTACCTCCCATTCTCATGGTGCGGGATCGATGGCCGCAGCTCCCCTTGTCGACTCCACTACTGCCACTCGCCCTGGTGGAGTTCCAGAGTCGACAGGAGCGCGTTCGGGGATCGATATATCGCGCTAGATGAGACATGCTAGAGGAGACGCGATATATCGATCCCCGATAAACTGATCGCTACCTGCCGATCCGGCGGGAAGTTTCGACGTACATTTTGTGAGGTGTGTGGAAAAAATGAAGGCAGTATAGTCCCAGCTACCATGGTTTTATGCCACTAGGGGATTTTCTTAAATCAGGAGAATTGTCAATTGCTCTCTTAGGGCAGTTTTCTTCCCTTTTGTACCACTAAAAGACAGAGTTTGGGGCCATGATCATATTTTATTTCTACATTACTGCTCCAAATTGCAAGTTTATTGATACATTTAATCCTGTGATCTCAGTACCCCACCCAAAAATTAATGTGTTAAAATGGAGCCTGGGATGGACATCATGACAGTCCCACCTACAGATGAATGTGTTCAGATGGAGCATGGAATGGGAAGTATTAGAGCCAGCTTATACTTTTATCTCAGCCTAACTGAACAAACAAACATTTTTTTAGCATTTATTTCTCCTGAAGTCAGGATATTTTCCAGCAGTTTAACTCCATTTAAAACCCCACGTTAAAGGCCATTTCCTAGCACTGTTCCAGATCTGTGTGACCTAGCATGTTAATTTTACGCTTCTCCCACATCCTGAAATTCTTGAAGGAAATGCTGGAAGAAGGGGAAAAAGGAAAATTTCAGCCAGTCCTCATTTAGCTGTTTCAAAGGTCACTGAAGTCATGGGAGTCTTATGGCTCCCCCACCACAGAACTTTGTCAATTTTAAAAAACCCTCAAAAAAAGGAAAACTTCATTCTTGTCCCCCCTCCAATCTTCTAAATAAATGCAAATTTAGCAGTGCTTGGTTTAATGGGCCCTGCTTGCACTTCCTGATAGAAAGAAGGATCTAGGATGACATGAGGAGAAGCAGCAGCAACACAGACAGTTGCTACTAAGAGTCCAATAGTTGCTGCAGTGAAGATAATTCTCCGTGCTTGCCGGATCTGAGAAACTAACAAGGTGGGTGGGTGGAACACAGAGTCCTAGCAGCTGGGGGGGATATTGGGGACAGCCAGTGCAAGGGTAGAGGAGGAAGGAACAGATGCCAGCTCCTAAGCGGGGAACTTGTTCGAAAAATTTCTTTCCAGTCCCACTAACCTCCAGCTGGAGGGAGGGAGATGAGCTGAATATGCCTACAGTGTGGATGAGCAATAAGTTGGCCAGCCAAGGAGCGCTCCAGTAAGCAGAGAGAGATTGAGAGGCTGCAGCTGCTGCTTCTGACAGCACAGAGAAATTGAAAACTTGGTCCCCTGACAGAGATGATCAGGCTATGCCTCTGGTCTATTCCCTAAACTGGAACCAGCACTAAAAAGAGAATCAGCTTTTCTTCCCAGCATTGATGTTAGCAGGAGAGCAGGGAGACATCCCCTCTCTGTTCTTCAGAGCTGTACGCTGCACATGTGCAAGAGAGCAGGTGAAGAGAAAGAAGTCGTTTTTCAACAGTATAAAGGATACACCTCTAGCCATGGCAGTTCATTACCATACGGACTTCAAATACATGTCAGGGCTACTGGGATTTTTTGGTCTAACAAAAAGAACAGGAGTACTTGTGGCACCTTAGAGACTAACAAATTTATTTGGGCATAAGCTTTTATGGGCTAAAACCCACTTCATTGGATGCATGCATTGGAAAATATAGTAGGAAAATATATATACACACAGAGAACATGAAAAAAATGGGTGTTGCCATACCACCTCTAAAGAGACTAATCAATTAAGGTGGGCTATTATTAGCAGGAGGAAAAAAACCCAACAACTTGTAGTCTTGTTACAGTTGGTATGGCAACATCCATTTTTTCATGTTCTCTGTGTATACATAGCTTCCTACTGTATTTTCCACTGCATGCATCTGATGAAGTAGGTTTTAGCCCACAAAAGCTTATGCCCAAATGAATTTGTTAGTCTCTAAGGTGCCAAAAGTACTCCTGTTCTTTTTGCTGATACTAACAGAGCTACCACTCTGAAATTTGGTCTAACAATTCTATTCTGGCCCTATCAATGTCATTTTCACTCCCTGGCTGTGGGTTATTCACATGAAATAGAGGTAGGGAGAATCAAGCATGTAGAACAACTGGAAGCTGGACAGCTGACTTTTTACTGAGGAAATCAAGAGAGCTGTGAGAAGGGTCCATTTAGGATATTTATTCTTTTTCCTTGGTTAACAACAAAGTGTAATTTAAAGGTTGAGAATATATGCACATAGGAGTCGGAAAATTCTTATGTAAAGATTCCCACAGGAAAGTTAACTTGGTCAAACTGCAAGAATATATTAGAGCATACAGTTGACAGCATAAATTAATTCAGTATAAATGTGCCATATAGACTTTTCTCTCCTTTACAGTGTTTCAGTGGAATAGTCACATTTTTATATTAAAAATACAAGATTCTTCTGTATAGAGTAGAATCATAGAATCATAGGGTTAGAAGGAACTGCAAGGGTCATCTAGTCTAATCCCCTGCCAAGATACAGGATTTGTTATGTCTAAACCATCCAAAACAGGTAGCTATCCTGCCTCCTTTTGAAAGCCTCTAGTGAAGGAGCTTCCAAAATTGTCCTAGGCAGTCTGCTCCAATCTCCTATTGTTCTTACAGTTAGGAAGTTTAATCTAAATCTGTTATGCTGTAGTTAGCACCCATTACCTCTTGTCCTGCACTCTGTGGCAAGATAGAACAATATTTCTCCATCTTTTTTATGGCAGTCTTTCAAGTATTTGAAGACCACTATCTCAGTCTCTTCTTTTCCAAATTAAACAAACCCAGTTCCTTCAGCCTTTGCTCATATGGCTTACATTCCATCCTTTTAATCATCTCTGTCGCTCACCTCTGGATCCTTTCCAGTTTCTACACATCCTTTCTATGCACTGGTGACCAAAACTGAACACAGTACTCCAGCTGAGGCTTAACCAGCACCGAGTAGAGCAGTATTATCACCACCCATGGCTTAAAAGCAATGCCTCTGTTAATGCATCTGTGACACTCTATACCTTAGGGGAGCACCCTATAAACCTCATATTCATCATTTATATAAAACTGTGATATTTCACATAAAGCATGACATGTGAGGTATTATGGGAAAGGTTATGATCTGCTAAATGCTGTTGTTCTTTCTAAATATGTATAATCATTGTTGCATATGAAATTATGAGATTGTGTTTTATGGCTATCATTAAAATATGCTGTGAGCTGGGGAATTGCCCAGATATTAGATCCCCAGAGACAAGAATGAGGAAGCTAACCAATGCGTGGACAGGTTTCGAACAACAATCCACAGCCATTTTCCAGCAAGGGAGTTACAATTCAATGACTCACTTGCACAAGGCCACATCAGGGGAATTGCTCAGGCTTGCCTGGTGACTCAGCAATGCCCATCAGATATGCCTGGACTTATGTTCTCCAAGCACAAGGAAAAAGGGCATAAAACAGAACACAGTGGCCTCATGCTTCGTCTTTTCTCTCCCCTCTCCTTCACTGCAAGCAACAAGAACACTCAGAAGACTGAAGACTCCAACAGAGGAGACTGGTCCAGGTTTCAAGGGTGAAACCTGAGCATTATGAACTGTAACATCTGAGGGTACGTCCAGACTACCCCGCCGTATCGGCGGGTTAAAATCAATTGCTCGGGGATCGATATATCGCATCTAATCTAGACGCGATATATCGATCCCCGAGCGCGCTTATATCGATTCCGGAACTCCATCAACCCCAACGGAGTTCCGGAATCGACACGGAGAGCCGCGGACATCGATCCCGCGCCGTCTGGACGGGTGAGTAATTCGATCTTAGATATTCGACTTCAGCTACGTTATTCACGTAGCTGAAGTTGCGTATCTAAGATCGATTTCCACCCCCTAGTCTGGACGAGCCCTGAGAAACGGCTAAGAAAACCGCTTGACTGACATACTGCCTAGTGTCTTACAGATTTAAGATTTAGATTATGTGTTTATTTTGTTTTCTTTGATAACTAACTCTGACTTTTTGCCTATCACTTATAATCACTTAAATCTACCCTTTTGTAATCTATACACTTATTTTAATGTTTATCCTTACCAATGAGTTTGACTGAACTGCTTGGTAAATCTGCTCAGGTTACAAAGGCTGGTGTATGTCCACGTTCTGTTGATGAAGTGGTGAACCAATTAATAAACCTGCATTGCTCAAGAAAGGGTTCTGGCTCGGGGATCATTCATGCAATCTTGGTGGGTGTGGGGCTCCACATGTGGTTGCACTGAGTAGTAAAGGGGTTTGCTGCTTGCCACCAGTAAGGCATTGAGACAGACTACCCAGAATAGTGAGAAAAGGAGGCACAGCCGTCCCGCAGTCCCAGGTTGAACCCAGGATCCTGTCGCAGCATCCTAAAATTGCATTTGCTTTTTTTGCAACAACATGCCATTACTGACTCATGTTGAGGTTGTGATCCACCACAACTCCCAGATCCTTCTCAGCAGTGCTGCTGCCAAGCCAGTTATCCCCCATTCTATATTTATGCATTTGGTTTTTCTTCCCTCAGAGTAGCACCTTACATTTGTCTTTGTTGAATTTAATTTTGTTGTCTATAACTAGGGCCCTACCAAATTCACAGTCCATTTTGGTCAGTTTTATGGTCATAGGATTTTAAAAATTGTAAATTTCATGATTTCAGTTATTTAAATCTGAAATTTAATGGTGTTGAAACTGTAGGTGTCCTATCCCAAAAGCGGAGGAGGGGAGGGGAGAGGATGTCACAATGTTATTGTGGGGGGGGTGTGTTAGTATTGCCACCCTTACTTCTGCATTGCTGCTGGCGGTGGCGCTGCCTTCAGAGCTGGGCTGGTGGAGAGCAGCAGCTGATGGCTGGAAGCCCAGTTCTGAAGGCAGCGCCGTTACCAGCAGCAGCACAGAAGTAAAGATGGCATGGTATGGTATGGCCTTACTTCTGCCCTGGTGCTGGTGGGGTGTTGCCTTCAGAGCTGGGCACCTGGCTAAGAGCCGCCACCCTCTGGCCACCCAGTGCTGAAGACACTGCAGAAATAAGGGTGGCCATATCGTGACCCCCCTAAAATAACTTTCCAACCTTGCACCCCCACAACTCCCTTTTGGGTCAGGACCCCCAGTTTGAGAAACGCTGGTCTCCCCTGTAAATCTGTATAGCACAGGGTAAAAGTACACAAAAGACTAAATTTCATGGTCTGTGATGTGTTTTTCATGGCCAAGAATTTGGTAGGGCTCTATCTATAACCCAATTCTCCAACCCCCCGACTCCCGGCCCTCCCCCCAACTTTGTGCATCTGCAAATTTGATCAGTATGCTCTCTATTCCTACATCCATTTCATTAATAAAGATGTTAAACAATACCAAATCCAGAACAGATCCCTGTGGAACCTCCCCCCAGTATGACATCATTCCATGAATAGTTACTCTTTGTTTGTGGTTGTTTAACCAATTATATATCCACTTAATGGTAGTTCTGCCAAGCCTGCATTTCTCCAGTTTATTTATAAGAATGACATGTGGGACTGTGTCAAAAGCCTTGCTGAAGTCCAAGTATATTATGTCCACTGCATTCCCCCTATCCACCAAACCAGTTACTCTGTCAAAGAAGGAAATCCAGCTGTTTTGACATGATTTGTTCTTGGTAAATCCATATTCGCTGCTAGAGCTTACCCCTTAATCCTCCATGTATTCATAAATTGAATGTTTTATACATTCTTCTAGTAGCTTTCAAGATATTAAAGTCAGGCTGACTGGTCTATAGTTTCCCAACTCCTCCTTTTTCCCCTTTTTAAAGATGGGCACTATATTAGCCCTTCTCCTGTCTTCCGGGACCTCTCCTGTCATCCATCAGTTTGCAAATATTGTTACCAGTGGCACAGAGATTTCTTCAGCTAACCCCTTCAGTACCATCAGGTGAATAACATCGGGCCCCGCTGATTTGAATTCATTCAAATTGGTCAGAAGATCTCTGACGTGTCCTTTACTTATCCCAATCTGCATCCCTTCCCCTATATTGTCTATGGCAAATTCACTAGTCATCCAGTCCCATGTCATTATTTGTGAAAAGACTGACGCAAAGTTGGTATTGAGCAGGTCTGCCTTCCAACCGTCTTCCATTATCAGCTCACCTTCTCCACTCTGTCCTTGATCTTTCTTTTAGAAACAAAGCAGTTACTGTAACAATGCTTAAAAACAGCTCCTGACAATGCGATGCAAAAGCTGTTTAGGAAGTCTGTAACAGCAACTCTTCTCTGAATATGGGCTTGTTAAAAAAATTACCAAAAACTGGCTAACAATAACCCTTAAATGGCCTATTTATGAAAGGGCCATTTAGATACCTGAGGTGATGATGCACCTAGTGTGAATGGAAAATACAGAAAGCGGCTATAACAAACAGCAAAGTTCAGCAGACATTAATGACAAAAGGCTGACATTACCAGAGCTCATCATCTTATTACCTGAGGAGGGGTAGGCGTGGGGGTGGGTCTCACAATGGGAGGCGTAGGGTTTCTGCTGCCTCCTCCAGACATTATTTCTTCTGTTATATCCTTGCCCCCCTGGTTTGGATCCCGGATTCGGATCTACAGAATTGAATAGAGAAATACTTCAAATGGGTATTCTCATTAGACACCATGCTAGGGAGTATACAGAGAAGGAAAGCATGCACAAGTCATATATTTGCCATTACACTAAGTATTAACTCTGTCAGTCTGTGCCACACAAATCAGACCTATAATTGCAAACTGACACGGCTCTGATTTAAGATGGCATTCTGTGGGCACAAAGAAATGAAGCTTATTTGAATAACTGTCAACAAGCTGATAAGGCACTCATCAATCATCACAATCAGGTCTAAATGTGAGCATCTCTTCAAAATCTTTCCCAAACCCAGAGGAATAGTGGAACAATTAAGAAAAGAAATCAATCCATGATGGTGCATGACCCGTTAACTAAGGGTATAGTTATTCCTACTCTGGATTAAATTTACCAGACACTTACTAGCCATAGGACTAAACATGATAGCCAGAGGTTGATACAAAAGAAAAAGGAAAGGTCCATGGGAACACTCTGATAAGAAACCTAGTAACCCCTAGGGTCCCTTTCACTACAGTATCTGAACACCTCATAACCTTTAATGGATTTAGTCTCACAACATCTCTGTGAAGGAGGAAGTGTATTATTATTCTTATTTTACAGATGGGCAACTGAGGCGCAGAGAGGCTAAGTGAGTTGCCCAAGATCACACAAAAAATTTGTGGCAGGACTAGGAATCCATTTTTACTTCTTGGCAACTTGTCAATAAAATCAATCTAAACTCTATGCCAGAGCCTGAGCCTCCGTTGGTGCATCATGGGTTCCTACTAAAACTAACAGCACCAATGTGGTAGCTAAGAAGTTTTTTAATGAGGTGGTGCATAGGTATGGTACCCCTGAAATAATAGTTTCTGATAATGGGGTGGGGGGGGCCTTTGTGGGAGAGGTTTATACATCAATGTTACAAGCTTTAGGAATCAAGCAAAAATTTCACACATCATATCGACCCCAATCCTCAGATCAGGTGGCGCGCATGAACTGCACCCAGGGCTGGCTTTAGGAAGTACGAGGTCCAATTCAAATGGTTTCAACGGTGGGTCCTTCACTCGCTCTGGACCTCTGGCAGCACTGAAGGATCTGCTGCCAAAATGCCGCCGAAGACCCGGAGCGCTGCCGGGTGAGTAAAAATTAAAAAGACACCTAAGTTAGGTGCTCTTCTTTAGGGTGCGGGGCCCGCTTAAAAAGCCGGCCCTGACTGCATCATTAAGGAAGTGCTGTGGAAGGTAGTAAACCACACCGGAAAAGATTGGCCAGACAAGCTGCCCTTAATTCTGGCAGCTATCCACAGCAGTAGCAGACTAAAAACCAAAATCCAGCCTTTTCAAATCATACATTAATTCTCATAGTACAATTATAAAATCCTGCTCCTACAACATTGCCAGCAAATCGAGGGAAGTGATTATTCCCCTCTATTTGGCACTGGTGAGGCCACATCTGGAGTACTGTGTCCACTTTTGTCCCCCACCCTGAAAGGATGTGGAGAAATTGGACAGAGTCCAGCGGAAGGCAATGAAAATTATTAGGGGGCTAAGGCACAAGACCTATGAGGAGAGGCTGAGGGAACTGGGATTGTTTAGTCTGCAGAAGAGAAGAATGAGGGGGGATTTGATAGCTGCTTTCAACTACCTGAAGGGGGGTTCCAAAGAGGCTGGAGCTAGGCTGTTCTCAGTGGTGGCAGATAACAGAACAAGGAGCAATGGTCTCAAGTTGCAGTGGGGGAGGTTTAGATTAGATATTAGGAAAAACTATTTTACTAGGAGGGTGGTGAAGCACTGGAATGGGTTCCCTAGGAAGGTGGCGGAATCTCCATCCTTAGAGGTTTTTAAGGCCTGGCTTGACAAAGCCCTGGCTGGGATTATTTAGTTGGTGCTGGTCCTGCTTTGAGCAGGGGGTTGGACTAGATGACCTCCTGAGGTCTCTTCCAACCCTAATCTTCTATGATTCTATGATTCTTCTACATGTTTCCTCTCTGTGTCCCCGTATAAGAGGATGAGAAAGCAAACAAGTGGTGAAGTCACATGGTTTAATGCACTATCAGAAGGTGCTCAGATACTTTGATGAGCATTATGAGAACCTATATAGAATGAAATAGGCTAATGGTGTCCAGAAGAACTTTTTGACTTTGCACTATGAGCTTTAGTATTGTGTTAGATTTTACTTCAAACTCAGGTTTAAAGAGTATACTGAAAACATGTATGCTTCTCAGGATCACTGGACCAGATAAGTTTTCTAATCTTTTTATTTTTATGGTCTGAGAAAATGGAAAACACCTCCCTTGTCATACTTTTCTCTGCATTCTTTTATTGACTCTACAGCAACCAGGAGGTGACAATCTGCATATTTTTTTCCAGACAACAAATCAGTAGCAGAAAAAATATATTTTCCTTGTATAGATGCTTGTAGAATTACTGGGTCATATCTCATGTTCAACCAGTCATCTTGTATTTATATCATTGCTGATTCTTTTAGTTCCTCCTTTAATTTTTCTGTTATTTCTTCAATTGTAGCATTTAGTAGTGTAAGCCTGTGAGTTTAATTCTGTCTAGAAGAGTATATCTAGGGAGAAGGGCTTTAATCATTTTTTAAAACTTCTCATCTTCTGCTACAGTAGAACCTCAGAGGCATGAATACTTCAGGAATGGAGTTTGTTCGTAATTCTGAAATGTTTGTAACCCTGAACAAAATATTATGATTGTTCTTTCAAAAGTTTACAACTGAATGTTGACTTAATACAGCTTTGAAATTTAACTATGCTGCTTTTAACCATCTTAGTGCAAATGAAACAAGCACAGAAACAGTTTCCTTATCTTGTCTTTTTTTTAAAAAATCTCTTTGTGTTTTTTTTAGCAGTTTACATTTAACATAGTACTGTGCTGTACAATATTTGCATGTGTGTCTGTGTCTGTCTGTCTGTCTGCTTGCTTACTTCCAAATGAGGTGTGTGGTTGACCATTCAGTTCGCAACTCTGATGCTCGTGACTTTGAGGTTCTACTATACATTGAATATAATTTTATTAACATACAAGACTGCAACTTTCTTATCAAGTTTAAGTCTTTGCATTTGAATTGGTTTTTATGGCGTAACTACTGATTTATCTGTGATATTTTTTGGATGGTAAAAATGAACAGACTGTTCTTAAACAAAGCTGATGGTGAAGAGTTGCTAGAAGGCCTGGAAAAGGGACTTAGCATCACAGCTATGTGTTGATGACAAGGGTACAAAAAATGTCTTGCTTGCAGTACCACCCAGTTAAATGTTCTGCTTTTCCATTTCAATAGACAAAGTTTCATCCAATGTCACAGCTGATCTTCAGAAATCAAAAGAAACAGATATCCTGTACTTTGAGATGTAGGAAATCCTTCCTATCTTGCTAACAACTCTCAACAATGTTTATATTTTCCTTTAAGAGAATTCTGTCTTCAGTACCTCAGTCCATTCAATCACTTGTCCCCTACCATTTCTTCAATTTTAAACATGTTGAGCTAGATAAATTGATACCATGTTTGGTAATCACTAAGCATTAATTTCTCAATTGAAGTATCAATAAGCAGCTTTCACATTTACTACAGTTAGAATAAGAAACCACCACCCAGTAAACTCAACACTGTGAAGACTGAAAAATAAGATGAGCTAGCCAGCTTTATACACAACTGTTATTGGATGCCCTGTCCATCATCAGAAGTTCTAGACTAACAAGGAGCTAAAAGGGAGGGGAAAAAACCTACAGAAGGGTTAGGGAGTAACAATCTGAGTTTAATATTGAATTTTATATCATTGTGTCCCCTTCAATGTCCCGGCCTTGCTATATCAGACTTAGGAGATCCATAAAGAAAGTACCAGAAGATTAGGTTCTTACTGTTTTTTTCTCTCTTTTAGCTGGTGGAGGCTGCTGTTGCTGCTGCTGCTGTGTAGGCACTATGATGGGTGCTGACTGATACACTGGCTGACTTGGGTAGAACGGTGTTCCTAGGAAATCACAACAAGATAGAAACACATATTCAGTTCATTTGTAAATAAAGTAAAATGAAGATCAGAGTGACAGCCCTCTGATCCTCCCTCAAGTCCTTTGAGAAATCCCAGTTTCAATCTCCATTTTCTAAGTAGCCTGTGTGCAGTTTCTTCTGCACTTTTATCAAATCAGAATAATACATCATAACATCACAAGTGATGGAGAGAGTCACTATTCCACCTTTTTCATGTGACTGGGGAAATGGCCACATGCATCAACTTTCTAGAGGCACTGAAAATACTACTGAAATCAGACCACACTAACAGAATGGAAAATCTGCCCTTCTGTGCATTTTACTGAGCTGCAAGACCCGTAAGGAGTATTTCAAGCACTGAAAAAATCTACATAGAATTAAAGAAACAAGACTGGACTCTTTACCAGTGTCGAGAAAGCCACAACCAAACTATTCCCTGGAAGAGAATCAGCAGAAAAACAAAAAATTAAAGCTATACCATGTATTCTCCAAGTTACTGTATCAGAATTAGAGAGTCATTGCCACATTTATTTTCTTTATTTCTCCTGCAATGATGATTTCAGAAATATAAACTGAAATTGTCTCCCTTATGATCAGCCCTTTCCTACTGCCCAGTTCATTCAGAGATAACACAATCCAGGGTTGGTGACATCACCATAAACTTTTGGGATAAGGGTGCTATGATAAATGTAAGTCACTATCACAACAGCATGAGATCAAACTAGCTAGAGACATAAAGAGTAACAAGAAAACATTCGACAAATACATTAAAAGCAAGAGGAAGAGCAAGGACAGGGTAGGCCCGTTACTCAATGAGGGGAGGAAAAACAATAACAAAAAACGTGAATATGGCAGAGGTGTTTAATGACTTCTTTCTTTCGGTTTTCACTAAGAAAGTTGGCGGTGATTTGACATCTAACATAGTGAACACTAGTGAAAATGAGGTAGGATCAGAAAAGGCTAAATTAGGGAAAGAACAAGTTTAAAAATTACTTAGACAAATTAGATGTCTTCAAGTCACCAAGGCCTGAAGAGCATCCTAGAATATTCAAGAAGCTAACTGAGGAGAAATCTGAGCCATTAGCAATTATCTTTGAAAAGTTATGGAAGATGGGAGAGATTCCAGAAGACTGGAAAAGGGCAAATGTTGTGCCAATCCTTAAAAAGGGAAATAAGGACAACCTGGGGAATGGCAGATCAGTCGCTTTAACTTCTGTACCCGGAAAGATAATGGAGCAAATAATTAAGCTATCAATTTGCAAACATCTAGAAGATAATAAGGTGATAAGTAACAGTCAGCATGGATTTGTCAAGAACAAATCATGTCAAACCAACCTGATAGCTTTCTCTGACAGGGTAACAAGTCTTGTGGATAAGTGGGAAGTGGTAGATGTATATCTTGACTTCAGGAAAGTTTTTGACACTATCTCATGTGACCGTCTCATAAACAAACTAGGCAAATGCAACCTAGATGGAGCTACTATAAGGTAGGCGCAAAACTGGTTAGAAAACCATTTCCAGGGAGTAGTTATCAGTGGTTCACAGTCATGCTGGAAGAACATAATGAGTGGGGTCCTGCAGGAATCAGTTCTGGGTTCAGTTCTGTTCAATATCTTCATCAATTATTTAGATAATGGTATAGAGAGTACACTTATAAAGTCTGTGGATGATACCAAACTGGGAGGGGTCGCAAGTGCTTTGGAGGATAGGATTAAAATTCAAAATGTCTCGACAAACTGGAGAAATGGTCTGACGTAAATAGGATGAAATTCAATAAGGACAAATGCAAAGTACTTCATTTAGGAAGGAACAATCAGTTGCACACATAGAAAATGGGAAATGACTGTCTAGGAAGGAATATTGAAGAAAGGGATCTGGGGGTCATAGTGTAAGCTAAATATGAGTCAACAGTGTAACGCTCTTGCAAAAAAAGCGAACATCATTCTGGGATGTATTAGGAGGTGTGTTGTAAGCAAGACACAAGAAGTAATTCTTCCGCTCTACTCTGCCCTGATTAGGCCTCAACTGGAGTATTGTGTCTAGTTATGGGTGCCACATTTTAGGAAGGATGTGGATAAATTGGAGAAAGTCCAGAGAAGAGCAACAAAAATGATTAACAGTCTAGCAAACATGAGCTATGAAGGAAGATTGAAAAATTGGGTTTGTTTAGTCTGGAGAAGAGAAGACTGGGGGGGGGGGACATGATAACATTTTTTTAAGTACATAAAAGGTTGTTACAAGGATGAGGGAGAAAAATTGTTTTTCTTAACCTCTGAGGCTAGGACAAGAAGCAATGGGCTTAAATTGCAGCAAGGGAAGTTTACATTGGACATTAGGAAAATCTTCCTAACTGTCAGAGTTGTTAAGGATCAGAATAAATTGCCTACGAAGGTTGTGGAATTTCCATCATTAGAGATTTTTAAGAGCAGGTTAGACAAACACCTCTCAGGAATGGTCTAGGTAATACTTAGTTCTGCAATGAGTGTGGGGGACTGGACTAGATAACCTCTCAAGCTCCCTTCCAGTTCTATGATTCTATGATTAACTGTTGCTGAACAAACAAAAAAAAGTCCAGACCTTGGTTCATGATATGATAACTGAAGTGAGAACTTATTTTCAATTGGAGTTCATTTCCTTTAAAGTGAGTCAGCATTTGTTAAAACTACACTATTCTGGAATCCTAAGCAATTTTAATAATTAGTATAACAACCAAACTTTTCAGTCCACTTCTCAAGTTCAGAAATACTAAATGAAAATATTAAAAGCTAGACGTGCATAAGAACATAAGAATGGCTGTACTGGGTCAGACCAAAGATCCATCTAGCCCAGTATCTGTCTACCGACAGTGGCCAATGCCAGGTGCCCCAGACGGAGTGAACCTAACAGGCAATGATCAAGTGATTTCTCTCCTGCCATCCATCTCCACCCTCTGACAAACAGAGGCTAGGGACACCATTCCTTACCCATCCTGGCTAATAGCCATTTATAGACTTAACCACCATGAATTTATCCAGTTCTCTTTTAAACGCTGTTATAGTCCTAGCCTTCACAACCTCCTCAGGTAAGGAGTTCCACAAGTTGACTGTGCGCTGTGTGAAGAAGAACTTCCTTTTATTTGTTTTAAACCCGTTGCCTATTAATTTCATTTGGTGACCCCTAGTTCTCGTATTATGGGAATAAGTAAGTAACATGAAAAATGCATGAAAAGTTGATAACAAAGCAAATCCAGCAGATTTCAGAATTTTGTGCTACTACCTTTCAACAGTAAGATTACATACGGCAAAATGAAAAATTAATAAAATACCAAAATGTTGAGATCTACAGACAAAAAACAATTAGATAAGCGTGAATTGAACCATCAGAGTGAATTAAAAAAATATTGAAGAAATTTGGTGAAAGTTGGCACTAGAATAAAGGTCTAAAAAAACAAATTTCATGACCCTTCAAAAATCACACCAAATGCACCAAATAGCAAACAAAACAAAACAAGACACACACCATCAGCCATCAAAGTTTTTCCAACTGTAATTAAAATACCCAGAAGTGACATTTCTTGGCCTACATTAAATCTGGCCAAAGCACCAATCCTGCAATGAGATCCATATAGATAGACCCCTGCACCTACAGGAAAAGCCCCAGTGGCTTTAAAGGGGACCTAATTGGGCACAAGGATCCACCCACCTAGCTCCTATTGCAGAATATGGACCTACAAAGTAAGTAACCAGCATATGTCACAGTATGGACCACATGGAGAGGGGTAACTAGTGGTGTTCCTCAAGGGTCAGTCCTAGGACCAATCCTATTCAACTTATTCATACATGATCTGGAGAAAGGGGTAAAAAGTGAGGTGGCAAAGTTTGCAGATGATACTAAACTGCTCAAGATAGTTAAGACCAAAGCAGACTGTGAAGAACTTCAAAAAGATCTCACAAAATTAAGTGACTGGGCAACAAAATGGCAAATGAAATTTAATGTGGATAAATGTAAAGTAATGCACACTGGAAAAAATAACCCCAACTATACATACAATAGGATGGGGGCTAATTTAGCTACAACTAAGCAGGAAAAAGATCTTGGAATCATCATGGCTAGTCCTCTGAAGATGTCATGCAGTGTGCAGCGGCAGTCAAAAAAGCAAACAGGATGTTAGGAATCATTAAAAAGGGGATAGAAAATAAGACAGAGAATATTTTACTGCACTTATATAAATCCACGGTACACCCATATTTTCAATACTGCATACAGATGTGGTCTCCTCATCTCAAAAAAGATATACTGGCATCAGAAAAGGATAAGGGAAGGGCAACTAAAATGATTAGGGGTTTCGAACGGGTCCCATATGAGGAGAGATTCAAGAGGCTAAGACTTTTCAGCTTGGAAAAGAGGAGACTAAGGGGGGATATGATAGAGGTATATTAAAAAATGAATGATCTGGAGAAAGTAAATAAGGAAAAGTTATTTACTTGTTCCCATAATATAAGAAATAGGGGCCACCAAATAAAATTAATGGCCAGCACAGTCAACTTCTGGAACTCCTTGCCTGAGGAGGTTGTGAAGGCTAGGACTATAACAGGGTTTAAAAGAGAACTGGATAAATTAATGGAGGTTAAATCCATTAATGGCTATTAGCCAGGATGGGTAAGGAATGGTGTCCCTAGCCTCTGTTTGTCAGAGGGTGGAGATGGATGGCAGGAGAGAGATCACTTGATCATTACCTGTTAGGTCCACTCCCTCTGGGGCATCTGGAATTAGCCACTGTTGGTAGACAGAATACTGGGCTGGATGGACCTTTGGTCTGACCGAGTACAGCCATTCTGTCTTATGTTAATATGCATTGTTATTTACAGGCTACCTATTCCTACAATTCACCCAAATTCAACAAGGAAGATATTGTGAAAATGGACTGATGTTAGTAAACACATACCACTTTTTTAAAGGGACATTGTCAGCATAGTAACAACAACAACCCATACATAGCTAATATTTCAAATTAGGTTGTTATAATAAAGGCCGAATTCTACCCTCTATGCAGAAAGAACTGTAGGGAGGTCTGGGGGGGATGAAAAGTCTGGAAATGCATCTTGCAGAGGATAGAGATTGCTTCCTCTCTGGGAAGTATTTCACTATCATTTAAAAAAGTTCATTAAAACATGTTGGTTTTGGTTCCACAAAACTATCCTTGTTACAAAATTTAGATTAATTTAATACAGTGTCCCCTTAACGCCACATCTTTTCTCATATAGATCACAACAACTGTCAACATTTAATCTGCTAATACAGGTCTGTCATATTTGGAGCATTTCCCACAAAACTCCTCTACCGTCCAAACTCTCTTCCACAAAAACCACACTCACTCTCTCCATGAAACAAACCCCTTGCTGGCCAAATAATTTGTTGCAAATAAGTTATGGAATAATTTTAGCCTTCATTTTTAGTGAATCATTCACAAACCATGCTTATTTTTGGCAAATGTGTGTTGTTATGTAATTTCAGTCTTTGGGCTGTTTACAAACTGTTTTGACGATTTGCTCTTCATGGTATGTAGCTGGCCATTCAAGTCACATGGTTTTCTTCTCTGCTCCCTGACTAAATGCCAAACTTTTTGAAATAGGAGAAAAACCAGTAAAAAATGTTAACTGGATGACTATGGATGTATTCAGTGCACAACCCAATGGAACTTCGATCTTAATATTAATAATATAATAATAATATAATAATAATTAGGGCTGTCAAGCGATTAAAAAAATTAATCGTGATTAATCATGTGATTAATTTCATGCTGTAAAACAATAATAGAATACCATTTACTTAAACATTTTTGGATCTTTTCTACATTTTCAAATACATTGATTTCAATTACAAAACAGAATACAAATTGTACAGTGCTCACTTTATTTTTGATTACAAATATTTCCACTGTAAAAAACAAAAGAAACAGCATTTTTCAGTTTGCCTAATACAAGTACTGTAGTGCAGTCTTTTTATCACAAAAGTTGAAGTTACAAATATAGAACTATGTACCAAAAAAACTTGCATTCAAAAATAAAACAATGTAAAACTTTAGAGCCCACAAGTCCAATCAGTCCTACTTCTAAAGTGATACTTAGTGATACTGCTTAGTGATACTAAACTGCTCAGGATAGTTAAGACCAAAGCAGACTGTGAAGAAGTTCACAAAGATCTCACAAAACTAAGTGACTGAGCAACAAAATGGCAAATGAAATTTAATGTGGATAAATGTAAAGTAATGCACATTGGAAAAAATAATCCCAACTATACATACAATATAATGGGAGCTAACTTAGTTACAACTAATCAGGAAAAAGATCTTGGTGTCATCGTGGACAGTTCTCTGAAGATGTCCACGCAGTGCGCAGAGGCGGTCAAAAAAGCAAACAGGATATTAGGAATCATTAAAAAGGGGATAGAGAATAAGATCGAGAATCTATTATTGCCCTTATATAAATCCATAGTACGCCCACATCTCGAATACTGTGTACAGATGTGGTCTCCTCACCTCAAAAAAGATATACTGGCACTAGAAAAGGTTCAGAAAAGGGCAACTACAATGATTAGGGGTTTGGAGAGGGTCCCATACGAGGAAAGATTAAAGAGGCTAGGACTCTTTAGCTTGGAAAAGAGGAGACTAAGGGGGGATATGACAGAGGTACATAAAATCATGAGAGATGTGGAGAAAGTGGATAAGGAAAAGTTATTTACTTATTCCATAATACAAGAACTAGGGGTCACCACATGAAATTAATAGGCAACAGGTTTAAAACAAATAAAAGGAAGTTCTTCACACAATACACAGTCAGCCAGTGGAACTCCTTACCTGAGGAGGTTGTGAAGGCTAGGACTAGAGAACTGGATAAATTCATGGTGGTTAAGTCCATAAATGGTTATTAGCCAGGATGGGTAAGGAATGTTGTCCCTAGCCTCTGTTTGTCAGAGGGTGGAGATGGATGGCAGGAGAGAGATCACTTGATTATTGCCTGTTAGATTCATTCCCTCTGGGCTACCTGGCATTGGCCACTGTCGGCAGACAGATACTGGGCTAGATGGACCTTTGGTCTGAACCAGTACGGCTATTCTTATGTTCTTGTCCAGCCAATCGCTCAGACAAACAAGTTTGTTTACATTTGCAAAAGATAATGCTGCCTGTTTCTTGTTTACAATGTCACCTGAAAGGGAGAAAGGACAGTATCTGTTCCGTAACTGGCGTTCTTCGAGATGTGTTGCTCATGTGTATTCCACTATAGGTGTGCGTGCTCGCCATGTGCACCTGCACTGGAAGTTTTTCCCTTTAGCAGTATCCGTAGTGGGGGAGCCCCGCTGCGATCCCTGGAGTGCTGCCGACATATCACGCTATAAAGGGGGCTGCATGCTCCCCCCACCCTCAGTTACTTCTTGCCAGAGAACTCCGACAGAGGGGAAGGAGGGTGGGACGTGGAATACACCTGAGCAACACACCTCAAAGAACGCCAGTTACGGAACAGGTAACTGTCCTTTCTTCTTTGAGTGATTGCTCCTGTGTATTCCATTATAGGTGACTCCAAGCTATACCTGTTGGAGGCGGGTAGGAGTTTAAATGTAAAGTTTCAAGGGTTACTGGGGTGGAGCACTGCCCTACCAAACCCGGCATCATACCTTGTTTGGGAGACGATCGCACAGTGCGATGAAAAGGTGTGGACAGAGGACCACGTAGCAGCCCTACGTATATCCTGAATAGGGACATGGGCCACATAGGCTGCTGATGAGGCCTGGGCTCTGGTCGAATGTGCCTTCACAATACAGGTGGGGGAACCCCTGCCAGGTCGTAACAGGTGCGAATGCACGAGGTGATCCAGTGGGAGATCCGCTGGGTGGACATCGGCCATCCCCTCATATGCTCGGCTGAAGCAATAAAAAACTGGGGGGACCTCCTAAATGACCTGGTTCTGTCCAGGCAAAAGGCCAGCGCTCTGCGCACGTCCAATGTGTGCATACAGCGTTCCTCATTGGAGGAATGCGGTTCAGGACAGAGGATCGAGAGAAAAATATCCTGATCCATGTGAAAAGACGAGACTACCTTCAGCAAAAAAGTGGGATGAGGGTAGAGCTGAACCTTGTTCTTATAGAAAACCGTATACGGTGGTTCAGAAGTCAGGGCCCTGAGCTCCGAGACCCAGCGGGCTGAGGTGATGGCCACTAGGAATGCCACCTTCCATGACCGGTGGGACAAGCACATGGCTAAAGGCTCAAAGGGAGGCCCTGTAAGGTGGGAGAGCACCAGGTTCAGGTCCCAAAGTGGGACCGGGGGTCTGGCGTAAGGGAATGCCCAATCTAACCCTTTCAGAAACCGCACGGTCATGTCATGCGAGAACACAGACAGGCCCTGCACCAGGGGGTGGAAGGCCAAAATGGCCGCCAGGTGCACCCTGATTGAGGAGGGTGCCAGCCCTGGGTCCTAAGGGACAGGAGGCAGTCGAGTACAAGCTGGATAGACGCAGAGAAGGGACAGGAACCTCTATCCCTCGCCCACATAGAGAATCTATACCATTCAGCCAGGTAGGTTCGATGTGTGGAGGGTTTCCTACTTTCCAGCAGGACATTTCTCACATCCTCAGAACACCTCCCTTCCTCCTCATTTAACCATGGAGCAGCCACGCTGTCAGGTGGAGCGCAGCTAGGTTGGGATGGAGGAGACAACCTTCTTCCTGGAAGAGGAGGTCCGGGTGGTGCGTCAGCCTCCACAGAGGGGCCGCTAAGAGTTGCAGTAGGGACCCGTACCAATGCTGACGGGCCCAATCCAGGGCTATGAGAATAACCCTCGCCCCATCTGACTTCACCTTCTGTAGGACCCTGCCTATTAAGGGGAAGGGTGGGAAGGCGTACAACAGGAGCCCCAACCACGAGAGCAGGAACGCATCCGATATCGCCCCATCGCCCCGTCCCGCTCTGGAGCAGAATCGAGGACACTGTCGATTCTGGGTGGTGGCAAACAGGTCTACCTGGGGAGCACCCCACGGTAGGAAGATCAACCGCCAGGGACCACTCAGGCTGCTGGGAGAACATCCTGCTCAGGCGGTCGGCGAGCGTGTTGCTCTTGCCAGGCAGGTACAAAGCCCACAGAAGTACGTTGTGGGCTATACAAAACTCCCACAGGAGTTGGGCTTCCTGGCATAAGGCCTGGGAACACATGCCCCCCTGTCTGTTAATGTAATACATGGCGGTCGTGTTGTCTGTAAGGACTCTGGCCACCTTCCCCTATATGTGCTGGCAAAATGCCACACATGTCAGGCATACAGGGTCAGTTCCTCTGGTGGCTACATGCACTGGGTCCTGACATCCCCCATGTGGGCTCCCCAGCCCAGGTCTGAGGCGTCCGACACTAGGTCTAGTAAGGGAGGGGGCTCTCGGAAGGGGATACCTTGGAGCATGTTGCTCAGGAGGGACCACCACTGGAGATCTGCCATCACCCTGGGCGGCACCGTGACAACCTTGTCCAGGCTGTCCCTGGTCTGGGAGTACCGGGAGGCCAGCCAGAGCTGAAGGGGTCTCATCCGAAACCTGGCATGTCACACCACATAGGTGCAGGCTGCCATGTGGCCAAGGATTTGCAGGAACACCTGTGCCGTGGTTAACAGAAAGGCCATGACTGAGGCGATGAGAGCTTTGAGTATCTCAAATCTGTCCCCTGGGAGGGAGGCCATGGCCACCCGGGAATCCAGCAGCGCCCCTATAAAGCTTATGCGCTGAACCGGGATTAACGTGGATTTCTCCTCGTTTATCAGTAGGCCTAGAGCTGCACAGGTGTTTAGCAGAAAGTTCATGTGCTGCTGCACCAGAGACCAAGACCGGCCCTTGAGCAGCCAGTCGTCGAGGTAGGGGAAGATTTGCAGCCCTTCTCTCCTGAGGTGGGCAGCCACCACCACCATACACTTTGTAAATACCCTGGAGACAGTAGAGAGGCCAAAGGGGAGGACCATAAACTGGAAATGGTCCTGACCCACCATGAAACAGAGGAAACGTCTGTGACCCTCGAAGATGTAGATGTGAAAGTACACATCCTGGAGGCCTAGCACCGTAAAACAATTCCCTTGGTCTAGGGATGGAATAACAGAGGCCGGGGACACCATGCAGAATTTGGAACGAACCAGGAACTGGTTGAGATTCCGCAGGTCGAGGATGGGCCAAAGCCCGCCCTTCGCCTTTGGGATGAGGAAATACCTGGAGTAAAAACCCCTGCCCTGGTATTCCCGAGGTATCCTTTCCACCGCTCCCAGGGAGAGGAGGCGCTCCACCTCCTGGCGGAGGAGGGCATGCTCTGGGACCCCGGCCGGCTGCCCGGACGGGGGACAGTTGGGAGGAGTGGAAACAAACTGCGGCCTGTACCCTTGGGAAATGGTGCTGAGGACCCATTGGTCCGATGTTATACGGGCCCATTGCAGTCGGAAGGCCGATAAACAGTTAAAAAAAGGCGACTTTATTAACTGGGTGGGGGGTACACTGGCAACAGGCCCAGTGACTCCCCTCAATGAGTCAAAAACGCCGCTTTCCCAGCCATCTGGCCTTCGAGGTCGCAGGCCATGGGGCCAAACGGGATTGACGTTAGGACCGATGCCTTTGTTCCCTCTGCCACTTAGGCAGGGGTTCGATTCTGCCCCAAGCCAGAGGAGCAGAGGTTTGAGGCCTGGGCTTGTCCTTAGGGGGCAGGATGTAGAGGCCTAGGGTATGAAGTATGGTGTGGGAGTCCTTCATCCCGTGCAGACGGGTGTCTGCCTGTTCTGCAGATAGGGCCTTGCCATCTAACGGCAGGTCCTGCATTATAGATTGGGACTCGACCGACAACCTTGAGAGCAAGAGCCACGACGCCCATCGCATGGAGACTGTGGAAGCCATCGTACGAGCGGCCGTGTCCGCTGCATCCGAAGACGCCTGGAGAGCTGCTTTGGCCGTGGTCGCACTCTCGTCAATCAGAGCCCGAAACTCCTTTCCATCCTTGTCTCGAAGAAAGGGTTCAAACTTGGAGAGAGAACCCCAGAGATTAAACTCATACCGGCTCACCAGTGTCTCGTGGTTGGCCACTCTGAGCTGGAAACTCATGGATGAATAAACCTTTTCCCCAAAGGTATCCAGTCTACGAGCGGCCTTGTCTTTTGGTGTGGGCGCGGGCTGGCCATTCCGCTCACGGTGGTGGACCGACTCTATCACCAAGGAGTTAGGAGCGGGGTGAGTGTATAGGTACTCATGACCCTTTGTGGAGACGAAGTACTTCCTCTCGGCCTTTTTGGAAATTGGCCCAACTGAGGCCAGGGTCTGCCAGAGGCCAGTGGTGATGCTGGCTACTCCCTGATGGAATGGGAGCACCACATGCCCCGGTACTGAGGAGGCAAGGACATTAAAAAGGTTATCAGAGAGCTCCTCCATCTCCTCGGCCCGGAGCTCAAGATTTGCTGCCACTGTCCTAAGCAGCTCCTGGTGCGCCTTGAAGTCCTCTTGGGAAGAGGGAGACGGTACCGCAATTGAATCACCCTGCGCCAAAGAGGTGGATGGTGCGGTGCCTTCAGCAACCGACGGCATCGTGGGCTTGATTTCCGGGTCCGGTGCCGTGGGTTCAGCGTCCACGGTCTGATCCCGGTGCCGGGAAGGCGACGCAGGGCGGCCCTGAGAGGTTCCCGCCACAGAGCGAGGTCTTGACTGTGCAGGAGCCTGAGAGACACATTGGGCACCGGCAGGGCTTGTTGCTCATGCAGTGCGGTTCGGGGAGAGACAGCTGCGCGCCGACGCCAAAGTCCTGGAGGAATGCACGGTGCCGTAGGAACAACTGGAGTGGTCTCTGTCGTGACGGCTCCTGCCCCGAGACTTCGACCTAGAGGAAGTCGAGAGGTAAATATGCAAAGAGGTGTCTCAGGACTCCCTGCGACGCCTGTGACCACAGCGCTTTGGTACCGGGGGCTCTTGGGACGCACTCCAAGCATAGCCTCTGTGATGGCAGGCGCTTGGGTATGAGCGTCAATGCCGATAGCGGCGAGACCTGTTTCTCTTGGACTGGCTGGAGGAGGAATGGCGCCGTCTCTTGTCATCTCCTCGACAGCGTCCGAGACCAAAGGAGTGAGATCCGCTCACTGAAGAGCCGGGATGCGGAGTCGACATGCATTGTGGGGCTATACTTGGCACCTCGACCCGGGAAGGTACCTTGACCTCCAACATCTCCGGGGAGGGTTGATGGGCACCCAAGGGCAGCTTCCCATGGGACCAGGGGCCCGACTGAGGCGGCGCACCCGGCACCGGAAGCACCAGGATATCACACGCGGCCTGAGCTGCCTCTGGCGTCGAAGGCATGAGTACTTCGGGTGAGGCTCGCGCAGACGTGACTGGACTACTCCGCTCAGCGTGAGTCTGAGGTCTATGTCCCAATGGGAATCGTGGGCTGCCCAACTTGGGTCTGGCCTCACCCCTCTCCTTCTCTCGGAGCCGCTGAGTCTTCCCTTATTTAGCAGGGGAGCGGTGCCGGCTCATCAACAGCGCCTCGCTGCACACCGAGGACATGGTACCAGGCGCGGAATCAGGACGGTGCACCAGAGTTGCTTCACTGCGCGCCGAAGACAAGGTGCCAGGTGCGGGGTTGGCTCGACTCACCGGTGCCGGCTCGACTCATCGGTGCTGGGGCCAATGCTGACTCCATGAGGAGAGCTCAGAGTCAGATCTCACACTCCTTCTTTGTATGCAGCTTGAAGGAGCGGCAAATCTTACACTTCTCACTAATGTGAGCCTCGCCCACACAGCGAAGACAGTGACTGTGTGGATCGTTTCTGGGCATGGAGTTGCGACAGGAGTTGCACTATTTGAAGTCTGGGCCATGGGGCATGTCCCGAGCCAGGCATTCACGAGAGAAAGTTCAGCAAAGAAGTTTTCAGGGAAACTGGATACCACTAAGGCTATAACGCTGTAGCCAAGCCTGGAGCAAGTTCCGACTACCTTCACTGGTGGCAAGAAGGAACTGAGGGTGGTGAGAGCACGCAGCCCCCTTTATAGTGTGATATGTCGGCGCCACTCCAGGGGTCGCAGCGAGGCTCCCCCACTATGGATACGGCTAAGGGAAAAGCTTCCAGCACCGGTGCACGTGGCAAGCATGCACACCTATAGTGGAATACACATGAGCAATCACTCGAAGAAGAACAGGCGTTTGCATGGCACTGTTGTAGCCGGCGTTGAAAGATGTTTACATGCCAGATGCGCTAAAGATTGATATGTTGCTTGATGCTTCAAGCACCATTCCAGAGGACATGCATCCATGCTGATGACAGGTTCTCTTCGATAATGATCCAAAGCATTGCAGACCAACGCATATTCATTTTCATCATTTGGGTCAGATGCTACCAGTAGAAGGTCAATTTTCTTTTTTGGTGGTTTGGGTTCTGTAGTTTCTGCATCAGAGTATTGCTCTTTTAAGACTTCTGAAAGCATGCTCCATACCTCATTCTTCTCAGATTTTGGAAGTCACTTCAGATTCTTAAATCTTAGGTTGAATGCTGTAGCTATATTTAAAAATTTCACATGGGTTTCTTTGCATTTTGTCAAATTTGCAGTGAAACTGTTCTTAAAAAGAACAACATGTGCTGGGTCATCATCCAATACTGCTATAACATGAAATATATTGGTAGAATGCGGGTAAAACAGAGCAGGAGACAAATAATTCTTCCCCAAAGAGTTCAGTCACAAATGTAATTAATGCATTATTTTTTAACGGGCATCATCAGCATGTCCTCTGGAGCGATGGTTTAAGCATGAAGAGGCATATAAATCTTTAGTGCATCTGGTACAACGCCAGCTACAACAGTGCCATGTGAACGTCTGTTCTCACTTTGAGGTGACATTATAAATAAGAAGTGGGCAGCATTACCTCCCATAAATGTAAACAAACTAGTTTCTCTTAGTGATTGGCTGAACAAGAATTAGGACTGAGGGGACTTGTAGGTTCTAAAGTTTTTACATGGTTTTGTTTCTGAGTGCAGTTATGTAACAAAAAAAAGATTGCACTTTCGTGATAAAGAGATTACACTACAGTGCTTGTCTCAGGTAAATTGAAAAATACTATTTCTTTTATCATTTTTACAGTGTAAATATTTGTAATAAAAAATAAAGTGAGCATTTAAATTTCAATTAGTATTCTATTGTTTAACAGTGCGATTAATCGCAATTAATTTTTTTAATCACAATCAATTTTTCTGAGCTCATTGTATGAGTTAACTGCAATTAATCAACAACCTTAATAATGAATAAATAATAATAATAATAGACAGTGAATAAGAAACAGCCAATACTCTTGTTCACACATGAATACTCCTTTTTGCACATGATTAAGAATATTTGTATGAAAAGACAGTTACTCACCTTTGTAACTGTTGTTCTTCGAGATGTGTTGCTCATATCCATCCCAGGTAGGTGTACTCGCCGCGCGTGCACGTTTGCCGGAAACTTTTTACCCTAGCAACTCCAGTGGACCGGCAGGTCGCCCCCTAGAGTGGCGCCACTATGGCACTAGATATATACCCCTGCCGGCCCGCCCGCTCCTCAGTTCCTTCTTGCCGGCTACTCCGACAGTGGGGAAGGAGGGCGGGTGTGGAATGGATATGAGCAACACATCTCGAAGAACAACAGTTACAAAGGTGAGTAACCGTCTTTTCTTCTTCGAGTGATTGCTCATATCCATTCCAGGTAGGTGATTCCCAAGCCATACCTAGGCGGTAGGGTCGGAGTGAGAGGTCGCAGCCTGGAGTACTGCAGAGCCAAAGGCCGAATCATCTCTGGACTGCTGAACCAGGGCGTAATGGGAAGCGAATGTGTGGACCGATGACCAGGTTGTCCCCTACAAATCTCTAGGATTGGCACGCGGGCAAGGAAAGCCAGCGATGATGCCTGTGCTCTGGTGGAGTGAGCAGTCACTCGGCACGTCGGAACGTGGGCCAGGTCGTAGCAGGTCCCGATGCAGGAGGTAACCCAGGAAGATATCCTCTGGGAGGAAATCGGCAGCCCCTTGACCCGGTCCGCTACCGCCACGAATAACTGGGGGGACGTGCGGAATGGTTTGGTCCTGCCCACATAAAATGCTAGCGCCCGACGGACATCTAGCGAGTGGAGCTGTTGCTCCCTGCGGGACGAATGGGGCTTCGGGAAAAAGACTGGGAGGAAGATCTCTTGGTTAACGTGGAAAGCTGAGACCACCTTGGGAAGAAAGGCAGGGTGAGGCCTCAGCTGTACCTTGTCTTTATGGAAGACGGTATACGGGGGGTCCACTGTGAGGGCCCTCAGCTCTGACACTCGTCTAGCCGAGGTAATGGCCACTAGGAAGGCGGTCTTCCACGAGAGGTAGAGCAGGGAGCAAGTAGCTAATGGCTCGAATGGAGGGCCCATGAGCCGAGTTAGGACCAGGCTGAGGTCCCATGAAGGGGCAGGAGGGCGGATCTGTGGATAGAGCCGCTCCAGTCCCTTCAGGAATCTCACCACCATGGGGTGGGAGAAGACGGAACATCCGTCCACTCCAGGATGAAACGCGGAGATGGCCGCTAGGTGGACCCGGAGGGACGACAACGCCAGACCCTGGGTCTTGAGGGACCAGATGTAGTCTAAAATGGTGGTGACGGGAGTCTCCATAGGTCGAAGACCTTTCTCCGAACACCAGCAGGAGAAACGCTTCCACTTAGCTGAGTAGGTAGCCCTGGTGGAAGGCTTCTACTGCCCAGGAGAACCTCCCGAACCGGGGTAGAGCAGCGTAACTCGGAGCCTGTCAACCACGCAGGAGCCATGCCGTAAGGTGTAGAGACGGAAGGTCCGGGTGACAGAGCCTGCCGTGGTCCTGGGTGATCAGGTCCAGATGTAGGGGCAGGGCAACTGGGTTGGCTACTGAGAGGTCCAGCAACATGGGGTACCAATGCTGTCTGGCCCATGCTGGAGCTATGAGAATCACCCGAGCTCTGTCTCTGCGCACCTTGAGGAGAACCCTGTGTATCAGCGGGACGGGAGGGAATGCGTAAAACAGGTGGGTTGTCCATGGGATCAGGAATGCATCTGCTAGAGATCCTGGCTCCCGACCCTGGAAGGAGCAGAATGCTCGACACTTCCTGTTCTCCCTGGACGCGAAGAGGTCCATCCAGGGACGACCCCACCTCTGGAAGAGTGAGAGGGCGACGTCTGGACGGAGGGACCACTCGTGCAAACAGAAGGATCTGCTCAGCCGATCCGCTAGAGTGTTCCGCACTCCCGGGAGATAGGAGGCGGAAAGGTGAACGGTATGGGCTATGCAAAACTCCCAGAGTCGCATTGCCTCGAGACACAGGGGAGAGGACCTGGTGCCGCCCTGCTTGTTGATGTAAAACATGGTCGTCGTGTTGTCGGTGAACACCGCAACACAACGACCTTGAAGGAGATGGACAAACGCTTGACAAGCAAGACGGACCGCTCTCAACTCCCGTACGTTGATATGGAGCTCCATTTCCTGAGGTGTCCACAGGCCCTGAGTTCTCTGGGCGCCGCAGTGTGCCCCCCAGCCCAGATCTGAGGCGTCCGTAGTCAGGGATGCCGGGGGCTGGGGCGGATGGAACGGGAGCCCCGCACAGACTACGGACTGGTCCAGCCACCACCGAAGGTAGTCCAGTACCCTCTGAGGAACGGTGACGACTGTGTCCAATGAATGTCTGGCCGGCTGGTACTGTGCGATGAGCCAAGATTGAAGAGGCCTCATGCGGAGTCGGGCATATGCCATCACGAACGTACAGGCTGCCATATGGCCCAGGAGGGCCAGACATGTTCGTAGAGAGATCAGCGGGGCCGCCTGCAAGCGCAGAATGATGGCCGACAGCGATTGGAACCCTGGGCAAGGGTAGCAAGGCCCTGGCCAGGGTAGAGTCCAGAACGGCCCCGATGAACTCTATCCGCTGCGTGGGGAGCAGAGTAGACTTGTCCACATTGATGACGAGGCCCAAGGCAGCAAAGAGGGTGCTGATCCTGCAGACGTGGTCGCGGACCTGCAGCTCTGATGTGCCTCGGATCAGCCAGTCGTCCAGATAGGGGAAGACGTGAATGCGGCAACGTCGAAGGTGTGCGACGACGACTGCCACGCATTTCGTAAACACTCTCGGGGCCGTAGAGAGGCCAAACGGGAGGACCGCAAATTGATAATGTTGGCGGTCGACCACAAAGCGGAGGAAACGTCTGTGCTGGGGGGCAATGGAGATGTGGAAGTAAGCGTCCTGCATGTCGAGGGTGGCGTACCAGTCTCCGGGATCCAGGGATGGGATGATGGTTCCAAGGGATATCATACAGAACTTCAACTTCACCATATACTTGTTGAGTTCCCGCAGGTCGAGGATGGGCCTGAGGCCGCCCTTGAACCTGGGGACTAGAAAGTAGCGGGAATAAAACCCCTTGCCCTTCTCGTTTTCCGGAACCTCCTCTATGGCTCCCCTGATGAGGAGCGCGTGCACCTCCTGACGAAGGAATTGCTGTGAGAGGGGTCCCTGAAGAGGGACGGGGATGGTGGGTGGGGGGGGCGAAGAAAACTGCACGTGATAACCGGCCTGCAACGTACGCAAGACCCAACGGTCCGATGTTATTCGGGTCCACGCCGGGAGGAAAAAAGAAAGACAGTTGGAAAACTGCGGGGAAGGATCCGGAGGGGAAACTGGTACTGCGCCCTCGGGCGCACCTTCAAAATGAAGGTTTAGGTCCTGGAGGGGCCTTGGCGGAGCCTTGGTTCTGCCCCGTTTGGCCACCGGACTGCCTGCGGCGGTTGTTCCTGCCGTGGCGCCTAGAGAGGTCCTGCCGCGGGCGAAACTGAGGGTACGGCCGCCGCTGCTGCTGCTGGTTCTGCTGCCGGAATGGCCTGCGCTGTGTCGCAGGCGTATGCATTCCCAGCGACCGTATTATGACCCTATTGTCCTTGAGGTCTTTTAGTCTGGGGTCTGTTTTATCGGAAAACAGGCCCTGGCCTTCAAAGGGGAGGTCCTGGATAGTATGTTGGAGCTCTGGAGGAAGGCCAGAGACCTGTAGCCAGGAAATTCGCATCGTGAGCCCCGAAGCCAGGGTCCGAGCGGCTGAATCGGCAGCATCTAGGGAGGCTTGTAGCGATGTCCTTGCTACTTTTTTGCCCTCATCCAGGATGGTGGAAAACTCCTGGCGGGTGTCCTGTGGCAAGAGCTCCGCGAACTTCCCTGCCGCTACCCACGAGTTGAAGGAGTAGCGGCTGAGGAGGGCCTGCTGGTTTGAGACCCTGAGCTGTAGCGCCCCCGCCAAATAGACCTTGCGGCCCAGGAGGTCCATTCGTCTCGCCTCCTTCGACTTGGGCACTGGGGCCTCTTGACCGTGGCGCTCCCTGTCATTCACCGACTGGACCACCAGTGAGCAGGGTGTCGGGTGAACGTAGAGGTATTCATAGCCCTTCGAGGGGGCCATGTACTTCCGTTCCACCCCTCGAGCGGTTGGAGGGATGGAGGCCGGTGACTGCCAGATGTTAGCGGCGTTGGCCTGGATTGTTTTTATAAAGGGCAGGGCCACTCTGGTGGGCGCATCGACGGAGAGGATGCTCACCACCGGGTCCTCAATTTCAGACACCTCCTCCGCTTGCAAGTCCAGGTTCTGTGCCACCCGGCGGAGCAGGTCCTGGTGCGCCCTAAGATCCAGCGGGGGAGGGCTGGAGGACGAGGTACCCGCCACTGCCTCATCCGGAGAAGACGACGAGGAAAACCCCGGCAACAGAGTGTCCACGGGGGGTTCCATCTGGGGCTGCACCTCCGTCTCTGGAGGGAGCTCTGGGTCCCGGTGACTGGACCTGCCGTCTGCTTCCGGGGAGGGAGGGGGTCTAGACACCGTCGCCTCCAGTGGTCTGCGTTCCCCCGTAGGGCGGGGGGTAATGTGTTGCGGACCCTGGGCTTGGCAATACGCCCATGGGGTCCAAAACCCCCACTGTTGAGGCCCTCGCTCTTGTGGTGGAGGGTCCTGGAACAGGGCCGAGTGCCTGTCCTGGCCCATGGCATAGGCGCTGTCAGCCTGGGAAGACACTGATGGCTCCCTAGAAGGCCACGGAGGCGCTGAGCCTGATTGGTAGGCGTCTCTGTGCGCCGAGTCCGACGCTCCCCTCGGTGCCGAGGGTCGGTGCCGCGACCCATATCGGTGCCGGGATCGGGAACAGCGTGATAACCGGTGCCGGGATCCGGATCGGGATCTGGAGCAATGTCGGTGCCGGGAGCGGGACCGCGACCTTCGATGAGCGCGCTGCCGGGATGGCAGTGGAGACCGGGACCTGCCACCGGCGCGGTGCGGGGAGGTCGACCGGGATCGGGACCTACCACCGGTTCGGTGCCGGGAGGTCGACCAAGGAGCCAAACGTCGGGGTGAACGGCTCCTGGAGTCTCGGCGCCGGCGGTGAGAGGAGCCTGACCAGGACCGTGCAGATACCGATCGGTGCCGCGAGTACGACTGGTATCGCCTGGGAGAACGGTGCCGGGACTCCGAGCGGCGCCCCGACCGCGAGCGTTCACGCCTCCGGGGTGATCGGTGCCAGGACTCTGGAGATAGCGCTCGAAGCATCGGTTTACCCCTGGAGGTTACCCGTCCCGGGGGTGCCAGCTGAGGCTGCGATGGCTCTGTCATTGCGATCAAGTCCCGTGCCGAGGCAAAGGTCTCCGGCGTAGACGGTACCAGTAGCTCGACCCCTGATCTTAAGGGGCAGCTAGGAGGGGCTGGACTCGACGGACCTTCCGGGCCCGGAGTCGACAGCAGCCCTGCAGGCGGTGCCGCGGCCAAGGTAGGTGCCGGGCGCTCCACTCGGGCCTGCTTCGATGGTGTTGCAGACGCCGAGGGACGTGAGTCTGCTCCCAGTGCCGGAGATGGTCAGTGCCAGGGAGTCTTACCGGTGCCGGCGCGGTCCAGTGCCGGAGTAGAATTGGCCGACTGCGCCACCTGTGCCGGAGTCAGAGCCGCTTCCATGAGGAGAGTGCGGAGCCTTTGATCCCTCTCCTTCTTCGTGTGAGGCTTAAAGGCCTTGCAAATGCAGCACTTTTCGCTGATGTGCGATTCCCCCAGGCACTTGAGGCACGCGTCGTGGGGATCGCTAGTAGGCATCGGCTTCTTGCATGCCGAGCACTGCTTGAAGCCCGGCGAGCCAGGCATGGGCCCGGTGCCGGGAGCCGGGGAGGGCAACGGCCCACCTGCGAGCAATGTTAAACAACTATATACAAGACTCTAACTAACTACTATACTATCAAACTATCTACGAATTATCTATGAACTATTTACAACTACGACGACGAACAAGTACAGGAGAGCTAGGGACGTGGAGGACAGCAAGCCGCACTCCACAGTTCCAGCAACCGACACGGCGGTAAGAAGGAACTGAGGAGCGGGCGGGCCGGCAGGGGTATATATCTAGTGCCATAGTGGCGCCACTCTAGGGGGCGACCTGCCGGCCCACTGGAGTTGCTAGGGTAAAAAGTTTCCGGCAAACGTGCACGCGCGGCGTATACACCTACCTGGAATGGATATGAGCAATCACTCGAAGAAGAACAACAGTTATTCTGCTAACATTCATGCAAACAAAAAACTGTGTTCATGTATGATTAGAGAGTGATCAATCAGAAGCACAACAAGCTCAAATTTAGCAGCTGTTTCGAATTCAAATGAATTATTTTGGCTTTACAATATTAAACCAGCTGTAGAAAAATAACAAACCCAGAAACATCCCCACACCCCAAATATCCAGCAATACCTTCCTTCCCCAAACCATGCACAATCTTCCACCCTGCTTACCATAGGCATTGGGGAATTCTCCAGGACCCGGGCCTGGATAAAATGGGCCTGGCCCTGGTGGCTGAACAGGATACTGCTGTGGAGGCCCAACATAAGGAGGGCCACTATGACGATACTGGGAGAGAAAAATTACAAGAAATTTACAAATAATTGTCATATGATATGGCATTACATACAGAAGCTGTAATTAACCTGGTTTTAAAAAATTCCTAAAAATGAGACTATGAAGCCCTTTTAAACACACATTCAGAATACTGCCTGTCCCCTGCCCCCCCCCCGCCCCCCAAAAAAAAAAAAAAGACGACATAATGAAATGCATGCTGTGTCATTTGAGGTAAAAATATGCAGGAAATCAGACCATAGTCAACTTGATTCGTTCCCCTCATTTCTGTAATGCAGGACTGAAAGAAAGCCCAATGTTTAATAGTAATAGCATAGCTCTTAAATCAATTTAAGAGTTGTTATAGTACTAGGTGTTTTTGAGGAATTTAGTTTTCCATCATCTCCTTCAGAGGAAGAGAATCAATTCTAGAATAATAATTTATCTCAAAAATAAAAAGGATACAATTTATGATTATCCCCTCTCCACCCTCTGCCTTAATAGATAAATGTATACATTTAAAGAAGAAAAAGGACAGGGGTTATGCTGCTAATTATATCAGCCTTTTCCTCCACCTTTCCTGCAGTCCCAAAAGATCACCTTCTTTTAATCCAGGAGAAATAACTGTAGCTCTTCCAAGTTCATATGTGCTTAGGCAATGTATTACCTGTGGTATACAGTACTGGGGGCCCTGGGGCATTGGATACGGCATTGGCAGATGGTTAACCATCATGATGTGTTGGTTGGTTTGATACACTGCAGTTGGTGTTTGCGCACCAGGACGGATAGAAGGGCTGCTGTTCTGGATGGCAGCTCTAGAAGGCTGTATTTGAGGCCGCTGAAAAAACTAGAAGAGGGAAGCAAAAAAGGAAAACAAAAAAAGGCAAAAGTTATTTTTCCTTGAAAAGAAAATTAATTTGCAATATCAAATAATAGTAGAGAAAACCATATTGTAATTTAAAAAAACAAAACAAAACACACTTTCAGAGGGTTGCCACCTATTCAGAAAATTGCAGGACAGTTTCCATTAGTTTTTTAACAATGGCTATTTACACACAATCCTCAGTTTTACAAGGCACAAAGTGAGAAAGACAGACTAAAAGCAAACAGTTAAGTTTTAAACTGTAAAAGTGTAACTATTAATGTGTGTCTAGTGAATTATATGCACCAGCTTTCAGATTAAAGGTCAGAGGAAAGGATTCTATGCAAAATGTACTTTATAGGGTGGAGTGGATTGAAAAAAATACCAACTTTATAAGTGATATGATAAGGCAGTAAAAGATCAAGGAAACTGCATTGAAAAAATTCCAGAAAAGCTAAAATTCAGATTTTTATGGGGGTTGTAGGTCCCCCCCATACTTAGCCTCTTTACTCTACTGAAAGTTTGAAGGGCCTACATGTCCTTTTTCAAAAAGGTGACAACCCCTTTCTAAGTTGCACCAAACTTTTCCAGCATACTTGCATAAAGTAACCCACCACACAAGTGTAGCCCACACAGAAGCCCCAGGGAACAAAGCAACCTGGTGATATGTAGCTCAGATCTTAACTCTCTTTAAGAGAAGCATCAGCATCTGGGATGTGGAAGCATTCAAGGCACTAGAAGCCCTCACTCATATTACAGTCTTAACAATCTTGAAACTAAACAGGTAAGATATGCATCATACTTTAATACATTCACTAATTTAATAATGAAATATGTGATAAAGAAACACTTATGCCATGCAGAACCAGTAGTTAAAATTACCTGGATGGGTCTGAATCCTCCCTTCAATAACGAAGCAAGAAAGCAACAGGAAACAGAAAGAAAGCCAATGGAACAACTTACAGATCAATATGAAGGGATAGGATATAACATTAGCCCTAATGTAATAGTTTCAATAATCTTTCTATCCTGTTTTCTATATAACAGAGCAGGAAAGATACTGAGCTAGTATCAAGCAATCTTTTCCTGTCAGAATCCCAACCATGTTTCAAGCAGAAGTTTTCTAGAAAGTTTTACACTGAAGAATAATTAATAAAAAAATTAAAATTTGCAGCAAACAGAATACTGGAGAAAGACTTAATGTGCAGCTTGTTCTTAACTTTAAACATTTTTCTCTTCCTCTCTGCTGCTCCACTGCTGATTGATCTGGTGCATTAAAGCAAGCAGTCAGCCCGTGGCAAGCTATACCATGAGTACAGGGAAGAAGAAAGGCAGATAATTATTGGGGAATGGAAGTCTGGGCTAAGCAAGGCTGGCCTGGCACTGGGAAAGGATGGGCCAATATATATGCTTCACTGTTAAGTCCACTGGAGAAGAGAGCAAGGCAGAAGGCTCCTATGATGCACCTGTACTTGGAAACTGTGGTAGTGATAACAAAATAGCCACTTTGGTCATTCTTGAAGATTCGGAGACACTGTGATAGTCCCCGTATTGAATGATTTCTCTCCATAAATGTCAACACTTAGTCCCTTTCTCTAAAGGCCAGATAAAATGAATATGAAGATGAAAGCAAAAATGTTATTACTAAGCTGTTAACTTGGATGAAGAATTGTATCATCAGTCATACCCTACGATGTGTTTTGTATCAGAAGAAAGTTCAATTGTTTGGGCAAAAAACAAAAACTCCCAAACTTCTGGGTTAGTGGAAACTAGGTGGTTGTCTAGCCCTGGAGGACCAAGGGATCACTATCTGACATAGGAGATGTGGTAAGTTCATGCTGACTGTGGCTAAGATTTGTATGATTTCCAGTATCCAGAGACACCAGAAAGAGTGTGTGAAAACAATTTAGAGATTTGATATTCTTACTGACACAGCATAACAGATATAGGCTTGAAAATGATCTTGCCAGGACTGCAATTATAAATCTCATTTTTCTTCCATCTTTGTGTTTTCCCCTTTTAACCTATGCAATCTCTTGAGCTAGCAAAGATGAGCAAGAACAGGCTTGTATGGGGTTCAAGGATGAAGGTTCTTTCTCTGTAGTTCTTCCTCTGGTATCAGACTTTGACAGCCTCTTGGCTGGCTTGCTGAGATGTAGTTACTTCTAGCTCACCAGTGATCCACAATGGAGCTCCTCATACAGAATCAGTGTCCCTCTGTTTCTATATGTATTCAAAGTGGAAATAGATTGGATGGAGACTCAGCTTTGGTCTGGTCTCTCATTATGTCAACTAGCCAGAGTTTCTCCACTGTCCAAATTAGTGTGACAGCTTGCTAGGTCAATATCTACAGTCAATATCATGTGTTCACAGCTGCCATAGAAAAAAAAATCAATATTATTTTCAAATTAAAAAAATAAAGACTGTGGTCCTTCAACACTGGAACTGAAGTATTGGAAACCTGCCTCTCTCTCCAACAAGGTCACTCCATTCTTAGGAGGAAACATATTGACTAGCAAATATGCAATATAGGCCACCAAATTAGTGAAAAAATGTATGGAAATGGAAATTACTGATTTGTGTATGGCTTTTTACCATCAATCAGTGTGTCTACAAGACCATCTGAAGCTGTCTGTAAAGTCACAGGAATGCAATTCTAAAATAATTCTGCTTCTTGAGAAACAAACTGGCTCCTCTTTCTGTTGTCACCAGTGGAATGAAAGTGCACTTAGAACCAAAACAGTGCCTTCCAAAACACATGGCATGCTTAGCAAGCTTGAGGACTTATATTAAACTAGCAAAGAGTCCTGTGGCACCTTATAGACTAACAGACGTATTGGAGCATGAGCTTTCGTGGGTGAATACCCATTTCGTCGGATGCATCGTTGGTATTCACCCACGAAAGCTCATGCTCCAATATATCTGTTAGTCTATAAGGTGCCACAGGCCTTTTTGGGCTTTTACAGATCCAGACTAACACAACCACTCCTCTGATACTTATATTAAACTGTTACACAGCTATCTATCCTTGCAGTTCTGGGTACAAAGTGAACCCATAGAGAGGAGATCACTGGGCTTTAAGAAATAATACTGCATGTCATAGTAAAAGTTGCTGAGAGCCAGTTATGATTCTTGGGAGAAGGAGAGCAAAGGCACAATGATTTCATTACTTCTAAAAGACAGACACTGGGAAATCAACAAATTACACTTCTGTCAACTAACGTGAGAGGAGAATACCACCCATTGTTTAGATAATAGGTTGTCAACCCAGTGGTGAAGAAGAACCAAAACTTTTTTTTTTTTTTTTTGGAGCAGGGAGGTCATGCAAATTTGAGTGAGGATTTGCAAACATGAACGCTGGGTTGCAATGCCATACTAACACGTGGGTCAATGTTAGCAGACCTCCCAAAGAAAGTGAGTCTCTAAAAGGGGTTTTGCACAAGAGCAGTGAGAATATCCTTCTCGTTATTGTAAAACAGGATAGGGGAGAATCAAGTTAAAAAAAAAAGTCAGTCCAAAGGGAGAAGTCTCTAGCAGAATTTACTTCATTATTTTTAGGTACAGAAAACCCTTCCAAATGAAAAAAACTTAGGCTTTATTTCTAGAAAAAAGCAGAAATCCATCAAAGCATGAGAGTACATCTAATCTATATATAGGTTCAGGCATTCAAAATAAGCCCTAGCTGGCAAAACATTTTATACTCTATCCTTCCCCCTTCCCCTCCAAAGGTAAGCTGACAATATCTAAACCTACTCCTGGAGGGTGGTATTTTGCAACTCTGTTTTTCTAACAATTTAATGTCACAAGTTTATATGCAAACACACATGGCTGAAGCAATGCTAACAATGCCTTCCTTGAGAAGGGCAAGGAAATTCAGAATTAAGGTTGAAACTGTCCACAGTTCATTCCCATGTATGCAAGTGTTACCTTGGAGCACGTGCATTACAGAGTCAGGAACAGCATTTAGGGTAAGGAGTTCCATGATGTGGTTATTGTTAGAAATCCTCAACACCAGCAACCTATTCCGGACAACCTCTCCCACAAATCCCTCCCTCTCTTTAAGACTAGGAGTTTGTCTTCACATACAGCATTGCAGCAGCATAGCTGCACCACTGTAGCGCTTTAATGAAGATGCTACTGTACCCAAGGAAGAGCTTCTCCAGTCAGTGTAGTTAATCCACTTCTCCAAGAGGCAGTAGCTAAATTGACAAGAGAAACTCTCCCATTGACATAGCGCTGTCTATACCGGGGTTAGGTCTGTATAACTACATCACTCAGGGGTGTGGATTTTTCACACCCCTGATCGATGTAGTTATACCGATATAAGTTTGTAGTGTAAACCTGGCCTAAGAACTGCAAGACCTAACAAAGCTCTAACCACTGTGAACCAAATGCCACAATGTATCTTATACAAAATTAGAAAACTGCTGTGTCTAGGGGCCGGTCTACACTGGGGAGAGGGGCGGGGTCGATGTAAGATACGCAACTTCAGCTATGAGGGGCGGGGTCGATGTAAGATACGCAACTTTAGCTGAAGTCGACATATCTTATTTTGACTTATCTCCCGTCCTCACGGCATGGGATTGACGGCCATGGCTCCCCTGTCGACTCCGCTTCTGCCTCTCGCCCTGGTGGAGTTCCAGAGTCGACGGGGAGAGTGGCAAGATGCGATAAGTCGATCCCCGATAGATCGATCACAACCTGCCGATCTGGCGGGTAGTGTGGATGTACCCGAACATGACAAACATTTGTTTCAAACCAACTGTTTTTACTCTACAGCCTCACTTTCCTTACAAAGTGAAAATGAACCTTTAATCACTGCCTCATTGTTAGTTTGGTATTAATTTTCTTCTTTCAATTAAAAACGCTTTTTCTTCAAGCATATGAAAACAAACACACATAACAGCTCCATATACAGGGCACCTGTAAATGAAGAATTCTGGTTTCTTCTGCAAAAATCTGTATTTTGCATCAGAAGTTAAAGATGGAATGAGACCTTTTAGGTGTGTGGCAGGATGGACTAGGTTCGGAGGTCCCCTGCTGGAGGTCTCATGGCCCTGCATCACCCTGCCCCAGAATAAAGCAGAGAGAAGTGCTCCAGACAGCCTAGAGTGGCTGCAGAGGAGCGGCCGATCAGAGGGGCAGATGGAGTGAAGCCTGGGTGAATGGCTGGCTGAAAGAGCAGCAATATCGTGGACAGCTCACTGCAGACAAGACTGAAACCCAGGCTGCTGAAGACGGGGTGCCTGTCTGGCGGGAAGAGCAGCAGGACCAACGGAAGGTCAGTGCGGCAGGCTGAAGCCCAGGGGGTCTGAGCAAAGAACCTGCCCAGGCCAGCAAGGGTAATGAGATGGGTCCCGCTGGTCTGATTGAAGACTGAGCCTAGGGAGGCCTCCTGAAACGCCACCAGCTGCGGATACTGAGATAGACCACGGCTTGGGGTTGAAGAAGGCAGAGCCTCTGGGAAGATACCTAAGAGCTATGGCCCCATAACAAGGCCGTGATAAGAACTTGGGACTATATACCCCAGAAGGAGGGACAGTGAATATGTCTTGGCCTCAGGGCTGAGTCGCTGAAGACCCATTGAGAGAACCATCAGCCCGGTGATGTGCACAAGAGGTGGGTGCCATCCCGATATAAGAACTAAAACTAAAAGCAGGCTCACACTCAACCAACCAAAGGGCAGCACCCGCCCATGAGAGGCGGGTGCTGCCTCATTGAAAAGACTAATTGCAGGTATATTGGCCAGAGCAAAGGGGGCACTCGTGTGAGATGGGTACTGACACTGTTACAAGGTCTCATCTACATTATGCTCTTTAGCACACTGGCCTAGCTGAACACCCCCTTGTCTATGTATTGGCATATTGCAGTGCACAAGATAAACTCCATGCATTCTAAATTGTCAAGAACTCTGAAAGGAGAGGGGAAGAGCTTGCTTTGCCATATGCAAAAGACATGCTTCTAAATGGAACCACATTTTCATTGAAAAGCTTGTGAAGCACACCTCATATGACTGAAAAATAAAGGAAGTCTCTCTAGCATGAGTACTGCAAACAAGCTACATTTATTTTAAACATAATAAACATTAGACATTTATCTACATATTTTCAGGTCAATTAAAGGCTAGCAATTGTTACAGATCCATTAGAAGACATGGCCCTGCAAAAGGCTGAAAAAAGTAACAATGGAAACACAAGAACAAAGCAACGAATTGTCAAGATTACAACCAAATCAGACTGGTACGTTAAGGCTGTTTTCTTGTTTTAATTATGCATCTCCATAGCCTTAGACAACTCCTTTGTTATTAATTTTGAGGTAGAAGAGAAAGAGAAGAATTGGCTGGCAGGATAACTTTTCCCTGACCCTTAAGAGAGGGTGAGGGAGTGTCTGCACAGGAAAGATGGAAACATTTTCGAAGAATGCTGTTTTCTTAGTGGATGAGAGACGTGCATTTACCACCAGGTACAAGTCAGAGTGTTGACTCTGATCTTTAATCTGTCTTGGGTCTTGGCTGAGATAATTGCACCTTCACCATCTCACCGAGATCAGCTGGGGAACTTGAGTTAAAACTCTCTCTGAAATTAAAGATCTGGGTGCCAGAGACAGTGATTTTGCAGGAGAGGGTCCTTGGCTCTGGAATTTACTTCCCTAACTGGCCTGCAAAAGCCTGAGTGTAAGGCTCATTTCTTTTTCCAAACTTTTGCCTGCAGGTGATGGTATGTAGTTTACGAGTGGATGACAGTCTTCCAGTATTAGCAATGCTCATCAAATTCTGTATTTTATTTTTTATCTTTCATTATAAAAGAATCCATCACACAGTCTCTGGCTAAATTAAAAGAAATAATAAAAACATATAAACAGGTTCTACTACACCTTGACACTAGTTTAAGCACTAGCACCATGGTTGTCCCAGCCATGTTCCTTCACAGCCTCTCTGTCCTTTCAAATATCCACTAATGGAAAAAGAGCTAACAACTGCTCCCAGAGTGGAACCAGCAGCATGCGTTTTGGTTCCCAATCTCCATGAAACCTTGCTCCACGTATGTGGAGATCACACTCCAATACTATCTCTGTCTTCAAGGATGGGGTAGGAGAAGAGAACATTCCCGCATGGCTCTGTACAGAGAGGTGGGGAGTGAAGAACACCTCCCTCCACTTCCTGCTCCCCTTCCTGGCTCCATGTATAGAGCTAGGAACGGACATTCCCCACACTCATACACATCCTCCACCTCAGGAAATACATTTGCTGAAAAGAGAGAGAGGAGCAATTGCTTAGCTTTTCAGCAAAACCATGGCAGCTATTTTCATTTGACTTTGATTGTTGTTTACTTGAAAAACATTAAAACTGGGCTTCCAGAGGTTATGAAATCACAAGAGCTTCAATTTTGTTTTTTACAGCATCAATAGGCTTCAAATAATTATAACTGACATGTTCATAATATATTTTAAATAAATTCTTTATAAAGTTGCCAGTCACTTCAAGAACATAAGTCATGCTCATCAGAGCATATTAATGATACAATAATTACACTGGTCTACAATTTTTGAGAAGTAGTCTGCGTCAGAGATAAAATGTGATATTTATTATGTATTTTGATGTGCTGAATTCAAATATGACAATTAAAACAACTGATTGGCTACTGTTTCTAAGATATTTAAGTTTTTACATTTTAAGTCTATGTATATTGTGTAGATAATAGAGTTTTAATCATAAATTGTAAACCTAGGTCTTTTCATGTGTTTATGGTTGCTTTACATGACAATATTTCACCTGTCCTGTTTATGTAACACTTTAAAAATCAGCAAAAGGGTTATATAAATAAAATTTATTATGAAACAAAAGGCAAAAAACTATTATGTACATAGTTTAGTCCTATTCAGTGTCTACTCAGCGCTTCTTGGTTTGTCTCTTGTATTCATTAAATGGAGCATCTCTTGTCACTGTCCAGCAATAGTCTGCAAGCATTGATGGGCTCCATTTGCCCTGATAGCCTGCCAGGAGATTCCACTGCTGTAGTCTGGAGCCCAACAGCTCTGCCTTACTCTTGGGTAGTTCCAAATCCCTGACAAGGTCATTCAGTTCACCTTGTGTTATGAGGTGTGGTTCAGAGGAGGAGGATGGGAGAAAATGTAGGTCCTGTGACACTGATGGTTCAGGACCAGAAGTTTCATCCTCTTTCTCTTCCTCGTCTGACTCAAGTGAGAATGATTCTGGTGCATCAGGAACCGGCAGTCCTTCTCTGTGGGGTACTGGGCGTATAGCTGATGGAATGTTTGGATAATGCACAGTCCACTTTTTCTTCTTTGACACACCTTTCCCAACTGGAGGCACCATGCAGAAGTAACAATTGCTGGTATGATCTGTTGGCTCTCCCCAAATCATTGGCACTGCAAAAGGCATAGATTTCCTCTTCATGTTCAACCACTGGCAAAGATTTGTTGCACAAGTGTTGCAGCATATGTGTGGGGCCCACCTCTTGTCCTGATCTCCAATTTTGCAGCCAAAATAAAGGTGATAGGCTTTCTTAACCATAGTGGTTATACTGCGCTTTTGTGATGCAAAAGTCACTTCACCACAAACATAGCAGAAGTTATCTGCACTGTTCACACAAGTACGAGGCATCTCTGCTCACTTTGGCTAAACAGAAATGTGTCCCTTTGCAAAATCAAACACTGATAAATAAGAGAGCACGACACTGTATGATTTCTAGAGCTGATATAGGGCAATTTGTTCAGCAGAGTGATGTAAGCTTCGTTATGATTGCATCATCCATGACTTCTAGGAATACATGATGCAATTCATATCATGTATGATGCAATACCAGCTTCAGATTGCATCATTCATTGTTTTGCCTAAAAAGCAAGTACTGTCCAAACCCACTCATAGATTTATTCATAGATCCAGTCAAAGATGTATTTTAGTCATTTCTGGTTTAAATTGAGATCCCTTTCCTTTATAACTCACTTATCCTCCGCCATTCCCAAGACAAGGGTCGTATATACTGACCCAATAGCATATCTTGAAAACTAGAGCCAATCAACAATTTTAAGCATCATTTTTATTCTCAGTGACCCAGAATTAGTAAAGCTGGACTACATTTATTTCAGAAGCATTTTGGCTGTAGAGCAGTGTTACAGGAAATAGCACTAATGAATACTCTGTATTATATGAGTTCATTCAAAGTGATATGGAATGTGACTCTACCATAATATAATATGCATATTACACAGAAAATTTAAATTTAGGATAAAAACTTGCTCTTCCTAATACTGTGTTAGAAGACAAGAATTCCTTTTTCTGAATGTCAATTATAGCCAAAGTTGGTACCCAATATAGTAAATTTCAGTACACCTCTACCTCGATATAACACGAATTTGGATATAACACGGTACAGCAGTGGTCCGGGGGTGGGGGTGGCAGGACTGCGCACTCCAGTGGATCACAGCAAGTTCGATATAATGCGGTTTCACCTATAACACGGTAAGATCTTTTGGCTCCCAAGGACAGCGTTATATCGGGGTAAATGTGTATTTGGTAAACGCTTTGCATAAAGAAAATTATCATTCTGGGTTCTCAAAGTAACAACTGCATAACATTTTAATTAACCCAAGAGAGTAAAGACTGTGTAAAGTAGTGATTTGTAACTTTTTTCAGTTCACATGAGAATAATAATTTAAGTTAGCCTGAGGATTCCTAATATGAGAGCACAACATTCTCACTGTCAGTTTTCAGGTTTAGGGTCAGATTCCCTCTCTTATCACCCTTTGGCACTGGCAAAATATAAACCAGCGGTTCTCAAATAGGAGTCCGGGGCCCTCTGGGGGGCCTTTCAGGGGGCCACCAAAATAAACCAAAGAGGGCCCGGTGTTAGCCTTGCTGGGGCCCAGGGCACAAAGCTGGAGCCCAGGCCGCACCACCCAGGGCTGAAGCCAAAGCCCAAGCAACTTAGCTTCACGGGGCCCCCAGTGCCTCCATGGGGCACTGGGCAGTTGTCCTTCTTTCTAACCTCTAATGCCAGCCCTGGCTTTTAATCTACTGGATATGCAGAAAAACAGTTCTTATGGCACATGTGGGCCATGGAATTTTTACAGCATGTTGTGGGGGAGGAGGGCTCAGAAAGAAGAAGGTTGAGAACTCCTAATAGAAACTACTCCAGGGACTACACAGGCTTAGAATCAGTCTGCCTATGCACCAATCCCATTCTTCCCCCTCACACACACAGAACTGTGTCCAGAGGATACTGGGAACAGATAAGAATCTAGGCCTTAGAATCATAGAATACCTGGGTTGGAAGGGACCTCAGAAGGTCATCTAGTCCAACCCCCTTCTCAAAGCACGACCAATCCCCAGACAGATTTTTGCACTAGATCTCTAAGTGGCCCACTCAAGGATTGAACTCATAACCCTGCGTTTAGGAGGCCAAAACTCAAACAACTGAGCTATCTACTGCTTCTAATAAATTCTGGTTTCTGAGAGATAATTCTGTCTATACAACAACTATAACCAAGTCAAGAACCTGGCTGCAGCAAAGTTAAGCTATGTATTGGTTTTGTAAGCATACTAAAGCCTTGGACATTCCCAGGTTGTAACCTGGTTATAGGGTCACAGCTGGGTCCAATGGATAAAACAGTTTTAATCATATTATAATACGATTCCTAACTCAATTATAATTGTAAAGCAACCAAACAATTTTTACCTGCTACGCTGTACTGGCATTATACACCGCTAACTGATAAAGATCTGCAAATCTCTAGATCCAAATTCTGCATATATAGGGTACACCTGGTTCTCATTGATTTTAGGAGAGAATTTTAGCATGACACACTAAACACAAATTTTTGTCTTTTGGTAAATGATCTAGAAAAGAACTCATGATTATTCCTCATCTTTGAACTGTGACTTGTTTTCCCATAACTCCTTTTATAACCACAGAACTTCAGAGAAGGTCAAGAAAAGGAAATGGTAGGTCTCACAGCAAATTACCAATTCTGTCATGGTGCTTATTAGTACACAGTAAAGGGTAGGTGCAAATACACTCACCTTTAATGGTTCTTCCCTCACCATAAGCCTATCCGTACAATCCACAGCAACAAGTGAGCTTAAAACTATGCATAAACAGTAACAAATGATAATTTCTTCCTCACATGTGGTTTGTGTGTGTGAGTGAATGAGTAGCTGCATTAAGTGTCATTATTCTTTAAACTGTCTGCTCTGTTCTAGAAAGCATGTCTTCCTCATGAGACTGTATACACTGGGAACAAACGTATCTATAATAGTTTTCTCATTGTAGCCACTAACAGACTCACCTGATTCCATGAGATAGCATCTCTGCCACCCGCTATCATCTTCAGTAAGTAACATAGCTCACTCTTTATATTACACTAGTATTGCTCAGGGCTTGTCTACACTTGAAATGTTACAGCAGCACAGCTGCGCCACTGTAGTACTTCAATGTAGAAGCTCACAACTGCAACAGGAGAGGTTCTCCCATCAGCATAGTTAATAAAGCTCCCTGAGAGGTGGTAGCTAGGTGGATGAAAGAATTCTTCCATCAACCTAAAGCCATCTACACCAGGGGTTAGGTCGGCTTAACTACATCACTCAGGGTACTATGAGTGCAGTAGCTTGGTCAGTTTAACTTTTGAGTGTAGACCTGACCTCAGACTGACTAGCATGAATGAAATTAGACCAATGTAATGCCTTCCCATGGAGCAAACCTTCCTTGATTAAGCATCTGATTTTGCTCCACTGAAGTCAATGGAACTTCTTCCAGGAACTTCAGTGGCAGCAGTATTAGTCCTCATAAGCATATAGCATGTGACAAAGAAATAATCAAATCTATTAAGATCTTCTCCCTCATAAAAAAAATTTATATGGGAAAACTGGTTTTTGTAAGGATGAAATAAAACACAATAGAGCTGAAAGATAAAGAGATTTATCAGACACTTTGAGTAGGCCATGCTATACTGATATTTCAACTAATTTTGCAGTTAGTGTTTCCCATCACTTTCATATACACTACTCAACTTTTAAAATCTTCCTCACCCAAAAAACATAGTTACTACCTTTGAATTCAAGTATCAGAGGGGTAGCCATGTTTGTCTGGATCTGTAAAAGCAGCAAAGAGTCCTTATAGACTAACAGACGTATTGGAGCATGAGCTTTTGTGGGTGAATACCCATTTCGTTGGACTGCATCTGACGAAGTGGGTATTCACCCACAAAAGCTCATGCTCCAATACGTCTGTTAGTCTATAACAGAGGTAGGCAACCTTTCAGAAGTGGTGTGCCAATCTTAATTTATTCACTCTAATTTAAGGTTTCGCCGTGCCAGTAATACATTTTAATGTTTTTAGAAGACCTCTTTCTATAAGTCTATAATATATAACTAAACTATTCTTGTATGTAAAGTAAATAAGGTTTTTAAAATGTTTAAGAAGCTTCATTTAAAATTAAATTAAAATGCAGATCTCCCCAGACCAGTGGCCAGGACCTGGGCAGTGTGAGTGCCACTGAAAATCAGCTCGCATGCCGCCTTCGGCATGCATGCCATAGGTTGCCTACCCCTGGTCTATAAGGTGCCACAGGACTCTTTGCTGCTTTTACCTTTGAATTAAAACTCAAAGATTTGAAAGACCAGCAGACTAAGAGAATGAGCTACTGATCTTTGCTTTCTCACAATGCAAGTTACACATATGAGCCACATATGTGAGAGGTCATACACTTTTTCATATTTTCTTCCTTGCTTAGGAGCTGAATCTATATTACAGCTAAATAGTTCCGTATAAAGTTCAATTTAGCCATCAGGAAAACCACACATACACCTAGAAATTTAACTTTGCTATATACAGTAATACACATTATAGCAAACAAATGACAAATATCCTTCAAACGCAGTATACCTCAGAGCCCTATAAATTGGCAGCTAATATGCATTGTTAAAAGCCATTAGAATTTAAAGGCTGATATTTTCAAAAGAATTTGATGTCAAATTCCCATTGAAATCTGTATGTGCTTCCCTTTGAAATCATCTGAAGTTTTGAGCAAGTTTCAGAGATTCCCCCAAATGCAAGAAAATGTGAAAGATACCTGGCAATAGTCTCGCAATTTTTTTTTAAGCTAAGCAATGTTTTTAACGGGATTGTTAATAGTAAGTGCAGTGAAATTAATTAGGAGGCAAAGCATCACCGGGTATCATGGTTGCTTGTTAGCTGAGGTTATAGCAGGTGCTAACATTTGGAAAGGATCTGGCTCACAAAGCAAGCTTGCATTTTTAAAGTTAGTAGGTGGATAACCTCCAACCTCCCCTTTCCCACAACAGATTAGTTTAGGATGATAATGAAGGGGCAAGGGTACTGTACCTGGTGATGGGCAGGTCGAGGCCCCGCTGCAAACTGAGGAAAGGCGGGAGAAACAAACACAAAAGGAAAGGCACAAAGAGTCAGAAAGCCCACAACAAAAAACGAAATGTCATACTACATGCAAAATAAACCCACAAGAAAAAACACAAAAAGTCAAAGCTCTGCTGAAGGACAGTGACAGACAGGTACTACAATATAACAGGTTAACACCACTCCAGTGATAGTGTGCTGCCCAAGAGCTGGGAGATAGAGAGAGACAACCAAAGCTGCTAGTCATCTTAAAGGCATTCTACTATATGAATACAGATATACTTAAGTTAATAAAATATTATGTGTTTTAGACAAGTGGATATCCTTAAAGTGGTTTGACTGACTCAAGTTTCTGGAGAGTGGAGGACACCTCTGCTTACAACAGTGCAATTAACAGCCAGGTAAGCACTTTTAGTGTCCTACATACTACAGTGAGTGCATGCAAATCTCTGTGAGGCAAACAAGAGTAAAACAATAATTTGCACATATATAGTGCATTTCATCTTCAAAGTATTTACAGACATTAGCATATAATCCTACCCCACTATGTGGTGGTAAGTATTGTTATCCCAATTTTACAAATGGGGAAACTGAAGCAAATCGGTTAACCCAAGATTTGTCCAGGAAAACAGAGTATGCCAATGGCACAGCCTGGACAGAACGCAGTAGTAGTAATAAGCTCGATAGTATTCATCACCATGCAATTTTGACAGGTTTCCACGCCCCTTTTAGGGCTTTTGTCCCGCCTTCCCACCCCCCGTTTTGGTTGGCGCTGTCGGCCATTTTGAAAAAATGTGTGTGTGTGTTTGACTAGGGGAAGTGTATTTAATATCAGGGTGGATTAAGAGAAAAGTTAAATAATATTGAAGACTAGGTTTATAAAGGGAATTTACTACGGCAAAACCTGTTTGTTAAGCACCGAATAAAAAAGCATTGAATGTATTCAATACCAATGTAGGTTAAGAAAAAAACATTATAAACTAAGTTTAAAAGGATAATTAAGTGAAGCAAAACCTGTTTTGTAAGGACATAAGCAAAAACTATAAGGAAATACTTAAAAAGTAGGTTTAAAAAAATTAACCAAGGCAAAGCCTGTTTGGGGTGCCCTGGGTAAAAAAGGGATTGAAACTTTTGACTGCCAACATAGGTTATAAAAAGCTTTTTAATATTATTAAGTAATATTAAAAACAATACAGCTAGGTTTAAAAGGGGAATTGACTGAAGCAAAACCTGTTAAGTAAGCACATGGCCAAAAACTGTAAAGGGGTCCTAAGAAAAAGGCTTTTAAAAACATTAAAAACTAGGTTTAAAAGAAAATGTACTAAGGCAGTGTAATAAAAGTGAATAAAACGTATTAAAACTAGTCAATACCAATGTAGGTTAAGAAAAAAACGAGGTTTAAAAGGAAAATTGACAAAGAGAAAGCCTGTTCTGTAAGCACAGGGTAAAAACTCTATAAAAAAGTGGCTAAGAAAAATACAATAAAGCTCAGGGTAAAATTAAAAAATGTTTACCTTTGCAGTCTTTTTGTAAAACGAGGCAGCTTTTCTGGTTTAACCCTAGTAAATAAAACACATTAAAACTAGTGAATGCCAATGCAGGTTAAGAAAAAACGAGTTTTAAAAGGAAAATTGACCAAGGGAAAGCCTGTTTGGTAAGCCCGGGGTAAAAAAGCATTCAATATCAGTGTAGATTAATTAAAAAGAGCAAAGATAGAGAGCACGCGGCGGAATCAGAATGAGACAGAGAGAGAGAAGCAGGCAGAGTCTGTTTAGTAAGCACAGGGTAAAAAAGCATTCAGAATCAGGGCGGGTTACAAGACAAGAAAAGCGAGGAGAGAGTCCGCTTTGGAAAGAGCAACGATAGAGAGCACAGGGTAGGATTAAAGAGAAAGAGAGAGAATTGTTACCTTTGCCCGTCTTTCTGTAGAATGAGGGAGATTTCCTGCTTCTGACACTCTCCAGCTTGTTATCACCGCTTTTGGATCGGCCCAATCAGAGGTGGTTTTACAACAGCGTCATAGAATTCATTTTCCTGAACCAACCAATCCTAGTGTTTCAAGAGTTTAAGCAAGAGCCTTTTAAAAACCGGTTATTGTCTACCAATCAGCATGTGTTTTTGTGTATAAAAACACGTGGTTTTGCGAGCGGGTTTTTCAACACAGAGAAACTAACTAAACACAAAGGCATGTCCCTGTACAAAACACCTACAGAAGCCAAGAAGCCGGAATTGCCCCTGGGTGCGCCAGACCGTGTTCAGAAAAGAAGGCTCCTTTACAGTTGTTTTGCCAACGAGAAAGGCTTGTTGTCGAGCCCTGTGTTTTATTCTGAAAGAGAACTGAAAAAAGAGGAGCCACAGCCGTTTGTAAAAAATCAAGTGCGAAAAAATTTGTTGTCAGATTTGGAAAAAACAGAATTAAAGGCAGAAGTAAATCTTTTTTTTTGTAACAAATTACAAAATGTTTTATAAAAATAAAGGGTTAAATCTTTTTCTTTTTATAGGGGAGAATGGAAGAAGAGCCTATATATGAGGACATGGCAACCGAGGAACAGCCGCAGGATAGCGATGTTGAAAACCAACCTATGGACCCCGAGTTGTGGAAAGATGGCGATATTGTTACGGTATAAGCTTTATTAGTTGTAAAAAAAAATAAAAAATTATTGTATTTACACTTTTAAAAAATGACTTTTGATTTTTAACAGATAACCAAGCCTGGGCCGTACAAGATTACTGCTTTGGTGTGTAACAAACTGCCAACAGTTGCAGAGACAGAAACACCCGAGGAGGTAAAGACAGCTTAATTTATTTGAAATATATATATATATATATATATATATATATATGTGCATGACACTAATTAAGCGTTAATATACGGTTGGTTTAATAATAGGCTGCTGAAACTATGATTGACGAAGGTGATTCAGAAACAAAGGACACAAACGGGGTGTCAATAGTAAAACCCAAAGAACACTACAAGGTAAAAATTACTTAAATAATTTAAAAAATATATAAATATAAACATATGTAAGAGTGGTAAAATAAAACTATATGTTTTGTGTTTAATAACAGGAAGATGATATGGGGTTCAACGGTGCGACAGTCGAGGATGATGATAATTCAGAATCAGACGAGGGTACGACCGAGGTAGCACAAATAAACTCTAGGCTTTTTTATTTTAAAATTTTTGCATCAAAAAACTTAAAATATGTTTTTACAATGTTTTTAACAGACATCTTCAGAGGATGAAAAGAGGCGGTCTCTAAGTAGAACAGCCGTAATATGTACCTGTTGTTTTTGTGTGAAGCAAGATGTTAAAAAAAAGTCTGTAAAAAGTGAAGAGAGTGACCAGAAAAGCGGTGAAGAAAAAGAGGATCCAGTTATGGTTGATATTGTTAGAGCTGTTGTAGTAAAAGCCTTTTACCACTGTTTGAAAAAACAACTTTTGGAAAACTGTGCAGCCTGCGCTGTAAATAAGTCCAACCCTTTTAGTCACCCTTGTATTTTTTGGGATCGCTCAGAAGTATTTTACCAGCTTAGACGTATTTCTTCTAAACTGAACGCGGCCCAGCTGGTAAATGTAATTATAGCTGAAGGCTACAAACTAAAAAAGCTTAACATAACCACTGAAACTATAACCAAAGTTGTTAAAATGATTAGGGAGGTTGGAAAATCATCTGACCCGGTGGCCTTGCTGGTAGATCTGTCAAAAGAGGTGGCCCCCTATATTGGCCGAGCGGTGTGTAGCAGAGTTCGCCAAATGGATTATAAAACTTTTTACATGCAAGGTTGTGACCCCAGAGGCTTAAAAAATATATATTAATTAAAAATGCATTGTTAAAAGAAACTGTATCACAGTTTTTATATTATTTTGCTTAACCGTTAAAAATGTATGTAATTGTATCGTATTACTTTACTGCCGCTTTAAAAGTTAAATGTGTATAAACGTTGTTGTGTTAAATAAAAACAAAAGCAGAAACAAACTTTTGTGTATACAGTGTTTTAAAGCAAGACGGGGTAAGCATGGCAAAGCTGCTAAAAAAAATTTATTACTCACCCGAAAAAGTTGGTAGTTTTGGGGGCATAACACCCTTATTTCAGGCCGCTAAAAGACACCGTAAAAGCTTAAGCAAAAAGCAGGTTTCCGCTTGGCTTGCGGATCAAGATGCTTACGCTTTACATAAACCTGCAAGGCTTAAATTTAAAAGAAATAAAACAGTGGTGTCTAATGTGGATACACAATGGCAGGCAGATTTGGTTGATATGGCCGCCTATTCTAAAGACAATGACAACCGTAAATATATTTTAACAGTGATAGATATTTTGTCTAAATACGCCTGGGCGGTAACCCTAAAAAATAAAACAGGAAAAGAGGTGGCAGAGGCGTTTAAAGCTATTTTTTCAAAGGGGCGCGTGCCTCAAAAATTACAAACAGACCGAGGAAAAGAGTTTTTAAACAAAGCTTTAAAAAATTTGTTTAAGCAATATGGAGTACACCATTTTGTTACCAATAACGAAGTTAAAGCGGGAATTGTGGAGAGGTTTAACAGAACTTTAAAATCAAAAATGTGGAGGTATTTTACCGCCCGTAACACCTTTCGCTACATTGATGTGCTGCAGGCCTTCATAGACGGTTACAACAGAAGTTATCACAGAACTATTAGAGGGCGCCCAATTGACGTGACAGAAGCTAATGCGCTAAGCGTGTGGAAAACCGTCTACGGGGGTAGTTTTAAAATAAAGAGGCAACGTGTGGTTTTTAAAAAAGGGGATCACGTAAGAGTATCTAAAACGAAGGGCACTTTTGAAAAGGGCTATCAGCAAACCTTTACCGATGAAATATTTATCGTGTCAGGGGTTTTATTAAGAGGACAAAGACCGGTGTATGCATTACAAGATTATGAAGGGGAGGAAGTTGTGGGGTCTTTTTATCCTGAAGAATTACAAAAAGTAAACCCTAACCAGGACCGAGTTTACAAGGTAGAAAAAATTTTAAAAAAAAAAGGTCGGGGAAGAAACAAATATTTCTTTGTAAAATGGAAAGGTTGGCCTAAAAAATTTAATAGTTGGGTTAAAGCGTCTCAAGTGCAGGACCTTTAATAAAAAAATGACTGAACAAAGTTTTATATGACATTACCAAGCAACGCCTCAGCGGGGGCTTTTCCTCAAAATACTAGTTCCAATTTTACAATACAACTAGCCAAGCCTTTAAATTTAATAGGGCGGTGGGATGTCGCTTTATCGGAAATTCATTATTGTCACTCTTGGAACACGCTTCTTTTCGATACAGCATTTACGTTAGCATCGGAAAAAAAAATTCGAACCTACTACATGGATGCCGGCTATTATTCGAGCATTCACCATTTAATAGAAGTCATCAACAAGAATATAGACAAAGATGCCGAAAAACCAAATGCCTACGTTATTTACAACCCTGTGACTAGAAGGGTTCAGCTAAAACCAAACGATGGAAAGTACTTTTTTTCCACAGGTGGTAAATTGGCAACAATACTGGGAATGCTTTCAAATCATCCGTGTAGGATTGCACCGTACCCCGCAGACATTACGGGGGGTTTTAACTCTTTATACGTGTACACCGACATAGTGGAACATCAGTTAGTGGGGGACTACTATGTGCCGCTGTTGCGCTGCGTTCCCATCCGTGGTAGCAACAACGAATTTGTTACAATAACGTATGACAAACCGCATTACGTCCCCGTAAGTAAGCAGCACATCGGAACCATTACTATTGAAATAAAGACGGATCAAAATAAACACGTTTCATTTAGTTTTGGAAAGGTAATTGTTAAACTACATTTGCGTCCCAAAAAAGCTGAAGAATGGTAACTATGAAAAACTACGGGGACCCCTTTTTGTATAGAAACTACTACAAGGCCCAGGCTGGCTATGGCTTACCAGGATATCAAGGATTACCCGTTATGTACGGGGCAGGTTTAGGAGGAATATTTCGCAGCCTTTTTAGAAAAGCCGTGCCACTTTTAAAAAGAGGTTTTGACATTATTAAACCCCACATGAAAACAGCCGCGAAAAATATAACCAGAGACGTCGTAAACCACGTATCTAGCGCAGTTATAAACAAAATAGGAGCACAGGAAGGTTCCGGTTTAGTGGTAATGAGAAGAAAAAGAGCAGCGTTGCGCCAGCCCTTTAAAGGCCCACCTAGACCCTTTAAAAAAAAAAAAGCTGTGAGAAGAGGTCTTAGCCATATACCAAAAAGGCGTCCTAAGAAGAGGAAGCGTCGCGCTACCAGCGATAAAAGGGATATATTTTAAAATGGCTTTTATTCATTGTGGCTCTGACGAATGCACCAAATCGGAGCTGGATTTATTTCAAATAGCCCCCACACAAACCAGTATTGAAAATAGCTTTTATGTAGAGGTGCCTCCTTTGGCCGCTTTAACGGTAAATGCCCCTCTTGAATTTTTTATTTCGGGACATGGGGATCATTACTTAGACCTTAACAACACGCTGCTGTACGTGTGCTGCAAGGTGACAAAAGAAGACGGATCAGACATTGATGATGGTGCCCGGGTGGCCCTAACAAACTACCCCATCGCCACTCTTTTTAACCAGCTGGATGTTACTTTAGGCGATCGTCTTATTAGCCAGAGCAACAATTGTTACCCTTACAGAGCCTTAATAGAGCTAATTTTAAACTACAGCCATGACACCCTCGCTACTCAGTTTTCGACAGGCGGATTTTATAAAGACACGGCAGGGGGCCACGAAAGCACCCTTTTGGTCGGCCAGGCCAATGAGGGGTTTATACGCAGGGCCGAACTAACGGCCGGCAGCAGGAAACTGGATTTGTTGGGACCTTTACACAGCGATTTGTTTTTTCAAGAAAAACTACTGCTAAACGGCGTGGATTTAAAAATCAAACTAACACGTAGCAAAGATGTTTTTTGCCTTATGAGCGGCACTGCCAACGAGAATTATAAAGTACACATTATTTCGGCGTCCCTGTTTGTAAAACGTGTAAAAGTAACCCCGGGGGTTCGTTTGGGGCACGCTGAAGCTTTAATGACCGCCAACGCTAAGTACCCCGTAGACCGGGTAAGCATAAAGGTGTTTAGCATACCGGCCGGCAGTCGTGTCAGTAACCAGGAAAACCTTTTTTTTTGGGGCAGCTACCCAAGCAGCTAGTAATCGGTTTTATAGATAACGACGCCTTCAGCGGCAGCTACGTTAAAAACCCTTTTAACTTTAAACATTATAACATTAATTTTGTGGCCTTGTATGTGGATGGCGAACAGGTGCCAGCAAAACCCCTACAACCCGATTTTGAAAATGGAAACTGCGTGAGAGAGTACATGCAGCTCGTGCAGGCTACTGGAAAATATGTAAAAGATCGATCGCTCTTAATTAACCGCGATGAATTTGCCCAGGGCTATACGCTGTACGCCTTTGATTTGACCCCGGATCAGGAGTGCGCCGACCATTATTCTTTAATTAAAACTGGAAACCTGAGAGCGGAAATTCGGTTTGCAACGGCTTTGCCCTCTACGGTTAACATGATAGTGTATGGGGTTTTTGATAACGTGCTCGAAGTAAATCATAGAAGAAACGTTCTGTTTGACTATATGTAATCATGAACACCGTGCAGCTACGAGATATTTTATCAAAGGACCCTTCTTTTTTAGATGTTTTTTCTAGCGATTTGCTTCCGAAAAGTTTTGTGTCCGGAAGACCTTTGGGGCTTATTGTTAACACCCACCCCCATAAGTTACCCGGGGAACATTGGCTGGCCCTTTATTTACCGAAACGGGGGCCCGGCGAGTTTTTTGACTCCTACGGTTTTTCCCCAGACAGTAACTTTTTCCCTAAGTCTATTATGACTTTTTTAAACCGTAACTGTGATAAGGTTGTGTTTCATCAGAGACAACTACAGGACCCCCTAGCTGTAACCTGCGGTTATCATTGTATTTTTTTTTAAAACAACGTAATAAGGGTTTATCTTTTGATTGTATTTTAAAATTGTACTCCGATGATTTAGCAGAAAATGACCGCTTGGTGGTGCGATTTGTAAAAGGAAAAAGACCCGGCATGCCCAGACCTGTTTTAAGCATGTTTCAACATGTTCAAACGTGTTTATCTTGTCGTGTGTTTAAAGAGCTGCATCAATAAAACACAATTTTTAATTTTGTTTACGTTTTTTATTTTACATTGTTAACCAGTCAATTTTTCGTTTTTTAACAGGGACGCTTTTAAAAGAGGCGGTGTTACTTGTGGCCTTGACCGGCTTTAGCCCTATTTTTAGACGCTCTAAAAAATTGTTTATTGGTAACATGCCCTACGACGGTCGTAGGCACGTTTAGCTCTGCCAAGGCTTTCATAAAAACATGCCACCCTTTAGGAGCCCTCTTGTTAGCGAAAGAATAAGAGCCGGTTACCCCCCTGACTAAATCAAGCATGTGAGACCCCTCAATCGCCTTCCCCCGGTACACAAAACGGCCATTATCAGCCCAAGAAGACACATCTTTACGTTGTTTAAGCTTATTTAACAATATTTCAGCTTTTTTTTATAGCGAGGATTTACCCCCTCCAACACCTCCTGAATAACAAAGTCCGATACATCCCCCTGAACGTTAGGAGGTTGAAACTCCTCTTGCTCTTGCTCTTGCTCTTGCTCTTGCTCAGGGGAAAAAAAAAGGTTTATTTTAGTCTTTTCCATTTCACCACGCTTGGCCAATACCAGGTATTTTTGCAGGACCGCCTCGTAGAGTTTAGCCTTTTCGTAGTCGGATAAACCGGTTCTCTGAAGAATGTCTTTCATTTCTGAATCCAACTGGCGACTGGTTGTGGTTCTGATATTTTCTTCACCGCTAGAAGCCCGCTTTATTTGTTCTAACTGGTGGCTAGGAACAAGGTACATTTTTTCGGCGTATTCCATTATCTGTTAATTAAAAGGCTTGACAGCAGGGGGAGTGCAAAGCTTAACAAAGGGCCAATAAAGCCACCAGTTTGTTTTACAATAACCTTTTTTCTTTTCAGGGATAGCTTTTTATCGCTTAGCTTTTAATAATTTTTCGTTTTTTTTTAAGGATGCTTATTTGTCGAGGTTTTAAAGGAATGTTTCCTTTTAAAGTGTTAAGCGCTATTTCTGAGATGGCCGCTACTAGGTCGTCAGACGCCGTACAGAGAATAGCCTTTCTTTGTTGCGGCTTGGCTTTGATAAGAAATTTTAAAAGAGCCAGGTTTTTTTGCACACGGTAAGACATGTTTGTTCGGGAGGTGATTTTTTTTAAAATGGAGGATTAATAAAAAATAACTATTTTTATGGGTTTTTTTAAAGGTGTATGCACAGGGCCAGTCTGGGGGGAAAAGACCTGTTCTTAACCTGAGGTTTTCGGGCGTTGAAGCATTTAAATCCACCAGCAGATACCCGTAGGGGTCTTTGGTAGCGTCCTCAAAAGCCTCCAAAAAAAATTGTGTTTTACCAGGGTACATTTGCCGGGCCAAAGTGGTGACTTGTAGTTTATCGCGGGGGTTTTTAAAAAGAACCATATATTTAGTATTTAAATTAATTGTACGGCTTTTTTTTCCCTGACAAAACATATTTTGCACAATGTACATAATACTTAAGTTTTTGTGGTGTACGTATTTTGTAAAGGCTTTTTCAATTTCACCACTGTCAGAAGCAGACTCCATTAGATCATCTATAATAACCATATTCACTTTATTACTAGGAAATAAATGTTCATCATTAAAAGTATTAGGTAAACCTTCCAAAAATGTAATACATGAAAATTTTTGCAGCAACTCTGTATACAGCGGTTGCCAACAGCTATAACACCACACAATATTTCAGGCATACATGATAACAGTTTATGACCAATTTTCTAACAACTGTTTTATAAAATATGATTTTCCAGAATTTGAGGGCCCACAAAGCAAACAGGAAAAGGGATGAACAAACTGAAACGTGGTTTTTCATAATAATTAATACCCGTACGGCAAAGTTTTAAAAGCCTCCTCGAGGGCTCTTTTGTCGTAAATGACTTTTTGGGTTTTTTTTAGAGTTCTTGTTTCTATTAACCAGTGTTTTTTTACCCTTACGATTCCTGGCTGCTGTATTACGATTTCTTTTGGGTCCTCTCCCGCGGGGTAATCCCAGACAAGTTCTTTTAAGCTTTCAAAATTAATTTTTTCACTGTTTCCTGAGTTAAGTGTGATTCCTTTTAATTTCATACAGGTTTTACCGCTGGACAGTTTGTACCCGTATGTTTTAGGTCCCGCGGACACAAACTCCACAATGTGTTCATCTGGGGGTATTTCGCTAGTTAAATCTCCTAAATAATCCCCTAGGGGGGGATTCCACTCCCCTTCTTTACTTACAAAAATTACAGAATCCGTATCATGATAAAGACACCGCTGCTGTAAACGATCTAACAAGCGGTAGAGCTCTAACCGAGCATAAGCGGTGGTAAAGCACGCTATAAACACGTTAGTGTTGCTGGAATGGGTGCAGTGTTCTTTTGCGTACTTCCAAGACACTACGGCTGTATCATCATCGATAAACTCGCACGATGACACATCGTAATAAGGTACAAAAACGTACTTAAAGAGCTCGTCCGGGTCCGTTACTATACTAGTGTTAGTCAAATTTGTTCGCTGACCAAATTTTCCCCACAAGGAATTTAAAAACAGCTTTGAAATTTGTCTTTGGCGGGGTTTACCTTAATTTTGTTTAGACGCAGACACACACCTTCTTTTTCACGGTACTCTTTAACGTACTGTTCTTTTTTAAGCTTGTCCGTACACCAGTGAGGAAACCCCGAGGCCTCTTGTTTTTGTCTTAGGTGTGTTTTAATATAGTCTGAAAACAGGGCATCTGAAGAGCGGTTAAAATGCCAGACTTCATAAATTTCAGCGATTTTGTACCCTTTGTTTAAAAGCCTCCACCAACTCTATTGTGCACCAAGTCCCTGTTAAAGCCCTCTCCTCCTGACTGTGCCCGCAGGGATCCTTTTGTTTTGTTTCTGCACAAAGGGCGCACAGGGGAAACATTAGTTTACCATCAACCCTGTATGGTAACACGGGAAAATACAAACCTCTTGGAGGGTACACTTTAACCTTGGCTATGCCAAAGTACTGGCCGATATCCCAAAACCCTCATACACAATACGGGATGTCCCACCGGGTACTGTTTAGTTTTGTTAACAAATGGGTAGAGGCTGGTAAAATCGTAGTAATGACCTGCTCCCCGGGCAGCGGTTGTAATAAAGGCAAATGGCGTTTGTTCTACCACCGTAAAGGGCGTCTCTAGGAACCAGAGGCTGTGGCAGCTTTTTTTCTCGTAAAAAATTTTCCACCCGGTTATCGTTTGCTAGCATGGCCTGCCACTCGTGTTCCACACGGTCCTTACCTCAAACCCCTGGCTTTTTAAAAATTCAGCCTTAATAATGGTTCGGTTGTACAGCTGTCCGTAGGTTGCCTTAAGCAACGGGTTGTAATCATTTTCGCAATAGCAAATGGGGCACCCGTGAAAAAAAACACCCGTTAAATTCAAAGGCCGTGGGTTTACCAGCTATAATGGCGTAACCGTCCAAAAAATAGGACCCAGTTTTAAACTCGCCACCCTGCAAAGCGTGTTGAATGTAAATATTTTCAGTGTGGGCTACGTACATCAACCACTGAATGGCCGGCGTGGAATATCTCTTCTGCTGTTTGTGGTAATTGTCTAACGGCAAAAGCGCTATGGTTTGCGGCTTTAAAAAATTAAACCGGTACATGGCCATGCAAATCGAGGCCAATGTGAGGTGCTGAAAGGGATCTATACACTTAGTAACCACTTCCTCATTATCCTTTCCGGGGTTTTTAACAATTTGCTTTTCGGTCATTTTTATAACTTCGTTTCTGAACCGGTCGCAAGCCTCTCGCAAAATTTCAACATCTTTTGACAATAATAGCGTAGTTCTTTTTGAAGATCAAAGCTGTTTTGGCGATTGTGCTGGTACCAGTTTAAAAATTCTTTTTTTCTTCAGGCATCATGTAGTCTACTCCAAAGTACTCTATTTCGGGCATAGGTCCCACATAGTTTTGATTTTTAACGGTGTTAAAAAAGTGTGGAAAGTACCCCTTCGCTTCCTCAAACCCCATAGCTTTGGGTAACTTGCTAAGTTTCATGGGGAGAAAATTTAAAGAATCTATAAATTTAATGGCTAAGTTTACCACCGTCACGCAAATAAGTTTTCCCCCTTGCGTTACGGTGCTAACAGCCATTTTTTCTTTAATTAACTGCCTTAGAATAAAATAACTATCGTAACCTTTAGCGTTATGAGCAATAAAAGTGTATCCCTTAAAGCGCTTGTCTATAAAGGTTAAAACAAACTCGCTAATGCATTCTTCCCCCTTAAATTCCCAGCTAGTTTTTTATTTAAATGCAAAGCATAAATATAATTTGGCACGTGTAACCCCCGTTTCCTGCATACATTCAAAATCATAAAAACACATAATCCTTTCCCTCTTCTGGAGACCAAATATTACGCATATAACACTCGTGACCCTCTATGTTGTCTGTTTTTTGATGGCACTGGGGACACTTTTTGCTTCTACACTGGTGATTTTAACCGTGTAGAAGCCGCATTTATCGCAAAAAATTCTGTTTTACAATCAACTTTACCGCTGGTCGCCAAAGCGCTGTGCCTTTCTAAACAGTCGTCAGACCTGCAAAACAGCTTACAGCTGGGGCATCTTTTTTTTCACCGGCCACTTCGAGGCACTCGGCGCTATTACACGTACGGCAGTGGTTTTTACAGGCGTGCTGGTGTTTGTGGCTATAGGGAGCGTAACAGTAGTTGCACAAATACGGGGCGCCTATAAAGGCTTTAATATTTAAAATACCGTAAAAATGTTTGTTATGTAACAAAACAAAAACAGTTTGGAAACGCTGTACACCCCCAGTTGTAAAAAAACACCAATTTCCATTTTCATAATACAAAACGGTAATAGCTACCCCCAAGCGCTCTTCGAAAGAGCTCACGTCTGTCAAGCTAATCATTTTTTGGTCCGAAAAACCCCAACTCCTGATGAAGGTGTTTGGCCCCCTCTAACAACTGGGCATCTGTAAGTTTTTTATCTGATAAAAGACCCAGCACGCTACCGGCAAAAACATAAGTTGTTACCCTGATTATTTAAATCAATTAAATGTTTTCTTTTTTTTTCAATAATTTTACTGTACGTAATAGTTTTTAGGGGTCTTACAGACCCAACTCCACCAAGCCTGTTTCTAATAATTGTAACAACCAGGCGTAAAGTTCCGGACCCCACAATCTCTGCATTACTTTGCAACACATTAACGATGTTATTTAAAAAATCTATGGCGTTTAAATTTTCCCAAGGCCTCCGTAAAGAAAAGAGCGGGTGATTTAGCCCCGGGGCATCTAAGCGTAGCTGTACAAAATCTTCAGGACCCACCTGATTATTAATATCATCTAGCAAATTTTGAATAGCAATGTCGATGGCCGCCATGGCTTCTGTGAACCCCGTTACTCTGTCCAAATTAGCAAAACGAAATTCCTGAAAATATTCATATGCGTTAAACTCTCTTCGGGGTCTTATCCAGTGTCTTACACGCTCCAAATACACCTGTGGTGGTGTATCAGGAGCGGGGAAATCTGGACCTTCAGAAGAAGAAGAAGGGGTGGGAGGGTCTATTTCCCTTTCTTGGTTGGGGGGGGTTGTTTTTTTAAAATAGCTTTGGCTTTTTTATTTTTTTTGCCAAAAGCCTTCTTAACATTTTAGATTTTTTCCATTTTTTTTCCAACCCCTTTTTACATTTTTAGGTTTCATGTGTAGTCACCCTCTTCCTTCCCCCTTTAACGCGCTTTCGACCTTTTCAATTAGTGCCCGGGTGTCTGCTATTTTTTGGTCTAAAACAACCCTTTCTTCTGGAAAATTTTGTTTTTGAAATACCTCAAGAATTAGCTTTGAAACTTTTTATCTATTAACGCTTTAAAGATGAACAAAACACTAACAGCTCGTTACAAGCAGCAACTGATGCGGCCAGCCCCACAGGAGATTGTTATTGTAGCAGGGGTTTTGCGGGTTCCGAAAGCTTGGGGGGTTAACTTCTTCACCCTGCTCGAACCCACCCCTAGACCACGGTTCCTTCTACAGAGTTGTTTATTTTTAAAGCTGATTGGGTCGGGGAGGCATAGGTCTGTTGAAAACGAGGGGCTTTAATACCGCCTCCGCCTCGCTTACCATGGTTTTTGAAAGTTGTAGAGGTAGCTTTGGGCGGTTCAAAAGCGGGGGGTCTGAGCCCCTTTCCCCCCGCCCTGAAACGGATGCTGTTTTAGAGGTAGACTTTTGGCCTTTTTTAATGCCGGCTTGGTTTTGTTCAATAAGGGATTTAGACGTACAGGGCTGTTCAAAAATCGGTGTGCTTAATACCCTTGCTTCCGACTGCAGCTGCCTCAGAGGGAAATTTTTTGCCCCTCTTTAAAGGTTGCGGGTTTTGGGCAATGAGGGATTTGGACGTGCAGGGCTGTTCAAAATCGGTGTGCTTAATACCCTTGCTTCCAACTGCAGCTGCCTCAGAGGGAAATTTCTTGGCCCCTTTAAGCGCTCTTCCCTTCAACATTTCTTCTTGAGGAATAACGCTTGATAAGTCTGCCGATACACATAAAAATGTTTTTTAGCACGGGGTTTTTTTTTTTACTAACAACAAACATGTCCCCCAAATATATATATTTTAAAAACGTTTTTGCAATAAGGGGGCTAAAAACCGCGTTTAAGTATAATGTACAAAATAAAGCGCTCTTTTAGTTTACCCCCCCCCCCTCCCCCCCTTGGGGCTGTACAACGGCAGCTTTTGTACAGTAAAACCTTTAAAAGTTTTTTTTCCTAACAATAACAAACAAACCCCTAAAATGCACACTATTTCCAACGTCAATTTTTAAAAAACCACATATTTAAAAAACAGTTCACACCTTCCTCTGTAATTTCAGGAAACCTATTGGGTGGTTTTGACTTCCATCTTGTTCTAAATTAAAAAAATAAAATTTTTTAAAACCTTTTTTTCTTAAAAATAAATTATACTTGTGTAGCATATTAATTGGCTTACCAAAATTTAAAGCTTCTAGCGCGGCATCTGGAATGTCAAGAAAAAAGTTCTCGTCCTATTCAAAAGAAAAAAATGTTGGCTTTTAACTAAGCATAACGCTGTTATAATATCTTGGCGGCCCATACAAATTATAGTAAGGTTTCTTACCATGTTGTTGCTTCCCATAACGGTAGAAGTCTTGTATTAGCAATATTTCTTTAACAGCCTTGTTTAGTTTTTTGTTCCCCTATTTATAGGTTTAAACCTGCTTTTTTAAAAAAAAAAAGTTTTGCCCCCCACACCCAAAATTCTTTAAAAAAAAACAGGGTGTGTAAAGGGCACTTTTCTAGGAAAAAAAGGCGGGTGCAGTTTTGGGGGGCGCCAAATACTTTAGCTTTAATGGCTAACAATGTTGTTTTTTATAGTAATGTGTTTAAACAGTTAATAAAAAGCCTTTGTAAATGGTAATATACCTATTTTACAGCTTTGTAACCAAAAAGTTTTTTAAAAACTGCAACCTGTATTTTTTAAATTTGTTTATATGGCCTTGGTTTTTTAAAACAAAACTGCTAATTTAAAAATAAACCACCTAAACTTTTACAAAACTTATTTTACATTGGTTAGTAAGTTAAAAAATTAGGTATTACTTTAAAACACATTTTAAAACGGAATATAGCTTTTGTTACAGGGTTAAAAAAAAAGCCGAAGGCTCTGGGCTGTTTAGATAAGGGCGGGAGGAGGGGGGGGGGGGGGGGGGGAGGGAGGAGGGGAAGGGGGGGGGGGGGGGGGGGGTGGTTGTCCTTAGTCGGTTTTTTAAAAAAGGCGGGAAGGTTTTTTGGCTACACACTTTAGCTTTTAAACTTTAATGGTTAAAAAGCTTAGTTTTAATAGTAAGTAAGTTAGTATGCTTTTTAATACCTGATCTGGCTATTTTTTGCTTTAAAAGAAGACCTTCTTATGTTTTGTTCTTTTATTTTTAATTTACTGACTTACAGAGGCTGTTTTTGCTGACAGCCGCTCTGCTGCAAAAGCCTGCTGTTTTTACTTTAAAATGTGCTAACTTAAAAATAAACCACGTTAAACTTTTACAAAACTATTTTACATTGTTAATAAGTTAAAAAATTAGGTATTACTTTAAAACACATTTTTAAAACGGTAATTAGCTTTTGTTACAGGGTTAAAAAAAAAAGCCGAAGGCTCTGGCTGTTTAGATAAGGGCGGGAGGAGGGGGGGGGGGGGGGAGGGGGGAGGGGGAAGGGGGGGGGGGGTTGTCTTAGTCGGTTTTTTTAAAAAGGCGGGAAGGTTTTTGGCTACACACTTTAGCTTTTAAACTTTAATGGTTAAAAAGCTTAGTTTTAATAGTAAGTAAGTTAGTATGCTTTTTAATACCTGATCTGGCTATTTTTTGCTTTAAAAGAAAACCTTCTTATGTTTTGTTCTTTTTATTTTTAATTTACTGACTTACAGAGGCTGCTTTTGCTGACGAGCCGCTCTGCTGCAAAAGCCTGCTGTTTTACTTTAAAAATGTGCTAATTTAAAAATAAACCACGTTAAACTTTTACAAAACTTATTTTACATTGTTAATAAGTTAAAAAAATTAGGTATTACTTTAAAAACACATTTTAAAACGGTATATAGCTTTTGTTACAGGGTTAAAAAAAAAGCCGAAGGCTCTGGCTGTTTAGATAAGGGCGGGAGGAGGGGGGGAGGGGGGGGAGGGGGAAGGGGGGGGGGTGGGGGGGTGGTTGTCTTAGTCGGTTTTTTAAAAAAGGCGGGAAGGTTTTTGGCTACACACTTTAGCTTTTAAACTTTAATGGTTAAAAAGCTTAGTTTTAATAGTAAGTAAGTTAGTATGATTTTAATACCTGATCTGGCTAGTTTTTGCTTTAAAAGAAGACCTTCTTATGTTTTGTTCTTTTTATTTTTAATTTACTGACTTACAGAGGCTGCTTTTGCTGACAGCCGCTCTGCTGCAAAAGCCTGCTGTTTTTACTTTAAAATGGTTCGCATTAGCCTAAAATTAAAAAAAAACAAACCTTTTTTTGTTACAACACGTTAGTTTTATAGCCCTAAACTGTTTTTGCACACTTACCTGTTATTAAAACACCTGTGCCTAAACAAAGGCTATGGGTCTGCAGGTTTCCTTTTCACTTTTATTTGTTTAAATAGTAAAAAAGCAATCTTTTCTCTAATCCACTAACTCACAAAAACTGCTTAGCTAACGGGCGCTTTGCTTCTTTGTCTTTTTAATTTACTGGTTTTACAAAATAAGGGATATATAAACCGCCTGTTACTAAAAAACCTAGGGTGCTTCTGTATAATTTTTTATTACAACACATACAAAAAATTGTTTTTTCGAGTCCTTATCCTTTTGCAAAACTTAATGTAATTGTAACTTCTGTTTGTTAAAAAGCACGAAAAAGAAGCAGCCTTCTTATCTCTAATTCACTAACTCACAGAGGCTGCTTTGCTAACAGGCGCATTGCTTCTTTGTCTTCCTAATTTAATGGTTTACAAAATAAAAAATATATATACCGCCTGTTACTAAAAAACCTAGGGTGCTTCTGCATACTTTTTATTACAACACATACAAAGGGGGTGTTTTTTTTATTCCTTTGCAAAACTTAAGGTAATTTTAACATGTGTTAAAAATGGTGTATTAGTAAAAGCTTATGGTTTTAACTTTTATAAAAACTCTTTGTAAAAGGGCTACATGGCGGGAAAATGCTAGGGGTCTGTTTCTTTAGATAAGAAAAAAACAGTTAAAAGGGCGGGGGGAGAGAGAAGGGGAGGGGCAAAGGAGGGGGGCTGGCTCTTGCTTAAACTCTTGAAACACTAGGATTGGTTGGTTCAGGAAAATGAATTCTATGACGCTGTTGTAAAACCACCTCTGATTGGGCCGATCCAAAAGCGGTGATAACAAGCTGGAGAGTGTCAGAAGCAGGAAATCTCCCTCATTCTACAGAAAGACGGGCAAAGGTAACAATTCTCTCTCTTTCTCTTTAATCCTACCCTGTGCTCTCTATCGTTGCTCTTTCCAAAGCGGACTCTCTCCTCGCTTTTCTTGTCTTGTAACCCGCCCTGATTCTGAATGCTTTTTTACCCTGTGCTTACTAAACAGACTCTGCCTGCTTCTCTCTCTCTGTCTCATTCTGATTCCGCCGCGTGCTCTCTATCTTTGCTCTTTTTAATTAATCTACACTGATATTGAATGCTTTTTTACCCCGGGCTTACCAAACAGGCTTTCCCTTGGTCAATTTTCCTTTTAAAACTCGTTTTTTCTTAACCTGCATTGGCATTCACTAGTTTTAATGTGTTTTATTTACTAGGGTTAAACCAGAAAAGCTGCCTCGTTTTACAAAAAGACTGCAAAGGTAAACATTTTTTAATTTTACCCTGAGCTTTATTGTATTTTTCTTAGCCACTTTTTTATAGAGTTTTTACCCTGTGCTTACAGAACAGGCTTTCTCTTTGTCAATTTTCCTTTTAAACCTCGTTTTTTCTTAACCTACATTGGTATTGACTAGTTTTAATACGTTTTATTCACTTTTATTACACTGCCTTAGTACATTTTCTTTTAAACCTAGTTTTTAATGTTTTTAAAAGCCTTTTTCTTAGGACCCCTTTACAGTTTTTTGGCCATGTGCTTACTTAACAGGTTTTGCTTCAGTCAATTCCCCTTTTAAACCTAGCTGTATTGTTTTTAATATTACTTAATAATATTAAAAAGCTTTTTATAACCTATGTTGGCAGTCAAAAGTTTCAATCCCTTTTTTACCCAGGGCACCCCAAACAGGCTTTGCCTTGGTTAATTTTTTTAAACCTACTTTTTAAGTATTTCCTTATAGTTTTTGCTTATGTCCTTACAAAACAGGTTTTGCTTCACTTAATTATCCTTTTAAACTTAGTTTATAATGTTTTTTTCTTAACCTACATTGGTATTGAATACATTCAATGCTTTTTTATTCGGTGCTTAACAAACAGGTTTTGCCGTAGTAAATTCCCTTTATAAACCTAGTCTTCAATATTATTTAACTTTTCTCTTAATCCACCCTGATATTAAATACACTTCCCTAGTCAAACACACACACACATTTTTTCAAAATGGCCGACAGCGCCAACCAAAACGGGGGGTGGGAAGGCGGGACAAAAGCCCTAAAAGGGGCGTGGAAACCTGTCAAAATTGCATGGTGATGAATACTATCGAGCTTATTACTACTCGCAGTAGTTCCTATTTCCCAGTTCTGCGCTCATATCATTAAATCACTTCCCACCTTCTCACATTACAATGGGGAAAAGGATTCAGCATTTAACACACTCAATGAACATTTAGAACATTATCTGATAAGTAGCTGAGTGTTAAAATAGAAATAAAAATGAATGCAAGGCATGGAAAAATATAAATAAAAATGAAAGGGTATCTCTTAGAAGAAATCAAGTTAAGCATTTAAGCCCTTAATTCTCAGTGTGTTAACTGAACTCTAGTCTTTCCTTGAATGATATCTGGTAATCTATTAATAACAAGTCAAATAATTAAACAGAGTACATTAAATTAGATCCCACATTGAGGTTTTATGCACAGCAGCAAAACAGTGTGTGTGCACTTCTCCTTGCTGCTAGCTGGGCCTGCCAGTAACGTAAGACACGTAGGGAAGCAAGCAAAGCAGTACACCTCTGCTAATCCATGGCACTTGTGCAGAGACTGATTTAATACATATTACTTTCTTCTCATGTGCTACCATATATTCTAAAATGGACATTTAACAAGGAACAATAAGGGCAGAAAAGTTCACCTATAAGTGAAGTTTGTACATTTTGTATACAAACTACAGGGATAGTTAAAATATTCTAAATAGGTGACAAAGGCTGGTTTCAAGTTACTGAGTTTTTACTTCACTCAAATAGAAAAAGTAATAGACAGATAAATAAATAAATAAAAATAAGCAAATGGGGCAAGGCTGGTTTACAGCCCCATTTCTCTGCTTCTTAATATTCCTACCACCACCAAATATGACAGAAGCAAAACAAGCATTCCCCACTGATTGAATTGATTTTCCTTTCCCCTTTAGAAACATTTTTAAAAATTGTGTATATTTAATACTTCCAAGCAGCAGTCTATAAATACTATAGTTTATTCTACAATGTTTATATATTTCTCCTACCTTCGTCTCATCATTACAGTTGGATGCAGAATAATCAAAATCTTCAGGAAGAAGAAATGCACACAGTGTATTTCTACCATAAGAGTGTATAAAGTATTATCTATAGTACCAATCCACAAATCATATACAACTTTATTTCTTTTCCACCCTAAACTTGTCCCCGTGTGACATTTCCACTAAGCCTCAGATTTTAAAACATAAGAAAATGTCAATTCATTAGACTAAAAAATTAAAATTTCAGCTTTAATAGTTTTGGCAATTTGTCATGTGACATAATAAAGAGACACTTGGTACACCAACTTCTAATCCGTCTCCGAAACCTTTAGGTATATCGGAGGGTGGTGGCTTTATTGATCCTTGCAGTAGTAAATGGAGACTATGATGATTCTAAAGAGATGATGTGCAGATTACAATTCAAGTCAGATTTTTCACAGGAGGAATCCCAAAAGCAGAGTACGGGTTTCATTTCTTCTGTTTCACATCTGAGAAAACAGGATAGTACTTCCCCTGACAAGGACAAGGCACCAACATAAATATTTCCTGATGGACTACAGGCTCTATTTTATCTGCTAATGAAAGCAGAAAAAGCAACGTGCTTCAAAATCCCTACAAAAAGAGTTGTCAGGTGCAAAAAACAGTGTTGATTAACCTGAGAGCAGAAGTACCTGTCTTATCACTGTTCCAAGGAAAATTCTAACTTTTAATCGGCTCTGAAATAAGAGTGGGAAAGTTACATCTTAAGAATACTTAAGCCAAAATATATTCCATGATTAAAAAGTAATACATGTCATAAGAAAAAAATAAAATAGAACCTCAAAGTTAGTGGAAAAATACCCTAGTCTATTTTGCACTGGTCACCATTGGCTATTGATTTTTATAATTCTTTTTGACAATATTCTTTACTCCTATTGGTAGCTGTAAGCAACAGAACAAACTGTAGTCACTGCTGGCTCAGAGTAAAAATAGAAACTTTATTTTTCCTTTAGATGGTGAAGGTAGTAGATACAGAGGAAAACAGCCTTCTGTGAAACCTGGATCCAACATTTCTGCCACTCATGCCCTTATTGGTCTCACTCACAAACCCTTTTGCGCACTGCTGGCAACTTCTACATATGTTGATGTAGATTTTGCACACTGCATGAATATAACCACTTTTTATGGGTTATTACAATAGCCACTACAGTCCTGTCTCCCAGATTATGTTTTTCAGCAATTTCTCTACATCAAACAGATTGCTTAAAAATAAACTAGTGTTTAGGGTTGGGATTGGCAACAGGAAAAGGAAGTAAAACAGTAATTATACTTGGGCTGAACAGTATTTAAAACTTTTTTCCCCAACTGGAACTGAAGTTTGAAATTCTTGGTATCAAATACGAATGACACTCCAAAAACTAAATGGGAAAATATTTGAAGCCACTTGAATTGCAAAGGCAGCTGTCCAAGGAGGAATAGAAATGCCTAGACTGTGCAATTGCCAATGGCCCTTTAATGCAGAAATAGAATGGAGTAAGCTTTGGCTGCTCTAGAATGCAGTGTTAGGGTCACTTCATCAGTGCAACAGCTGACCTATTCTCACCAGTTGGGTCAGCTGTATGATGGATTGGACTACACTAGAGAATCCTAGGATGGCAAAGGAATTATCACACCATCTTCCTCATTAGCTCTTTGCCCTCCCATCACCACCAGAAAAGAAGTTAAAACTAAAATAAATCAAACCCAGAACAAAATGCAAGAGTAGTTCAGAACCAGCTAGTCATGCATTTGTTTTGGGGATAGGGGTTGTAATGGAATGTTATATGTGCGTTTTTTTAGTAATGGAGTGGTAATGGTCACTAGCAGAGCAGATGGCAAAAACTGCATACAGGATAGTTTAAAATAAAATAGTTCATGACCACAGAAAAATAGCTGACAACTGCAGACAAACTCTTCTTCATTATTTCCTCTAATGATGTGGCAAAATCCCTACAATTTTGTGAATTTTCAGCCAAATATTCTGAAAGTGTCATCCCTTTAAGTGTAAGCACAAATTCTTCCTGTCTAAATCCTGAAAGATCAGACCCTCCCAAACCATTCTTTCACCGTTTAACCTGGCAGAAACTGCCATAGTATCTCATGTTTTTAGTAAAGAAGCAATCAGTGCATTTCTGTAGATCAGTCAACAAAATCATGTGGTTAAAAAAAAAAACAACAAAAATTAAACAGTGCCATTGGCACAATTGCCTGCAAGAAGGATTACAGTTTGTTATATTGCTTACAATGCAGTATTTTATCCAGCCTCTTCCAGCCAGGGACCTGTAAACCGGATTCTGTTCCAAAACCTTCCTCCTCTTCCAGTTGTCTGTGCAATGTATTGGCACTGTTCTGCTGGGCTGTCAAAAAAACTGGTTTAGAGATGCAGCTCTTCAGTCAGGTTTTGCTCCAGTTCTAACCATGTAAATTTACTTTTGCTTTTCAACAATTAGAGATAAAGATGATGATCATACTTGTAGAGAAAAGATTTACCATCATCAGTATCCCACATTACTGATTAGAACTGGGGACTAAATGAAATGAGTTGGGGGTCTCTGCCCAGTTACAAATGTGCAGCTGTCCATGTCATAAAAACACTATCAAACCTGGAATTAGTTGGCTCTCTCAGCAAAGAGATCAAGGACTCAATAGGCCACAGAGACTAATCCTTCTCTGAATTCCCTAGAGGTGAAAGTTCCAGAAGAGGGTTAAGGCACAAGGCGGGGAGAGGCGGGGAAAGTGGGGGACACTTGCCCTGTATTATACCTGATTAGGACTGCTGTCTCGAAGACTTTCAGTTGCCACCCTTCAGCAGCATTCTACTCTAAAAAAAGAAGAGTGCTGGAGATGGTGCAGCAACTTTAGTGGTAACCCAAAATGTTACGACACAGGAGATGTGGATCTGCAAGGGACAGAGGGACTGCTGTTCCCTGGGCTAGCTGAGGCTTCAGGTACAACGGAGGTGATCTACTCTGCCTCCAAAAGTAGGGATAAGCATTGATGCTGCAGGAGGGCCTCCTAGTATCAGATGGTATTGTACTACAAGCACAGATTTCCCAACATGAGGCTGGTTTCAGGGAGTCAGAAGCCTAAAATAGGAGAACAGTATTAAAATATGCATAAAAGGAGGATGATAGAGTCCAAAATTTGATCCAAAGGCCTTACCACAAAAAGATTCTGAGATTCAGAAACTCTATATAAAGCTGCAGGTACACATACATAGTGATATATTAAAGAGTTTGAACTGATCCAGTGGAAATGATTCAGGCAATGTTTCCTGAGCCACTGCAGACTGAGAGTGCTACTTTGGAGATTTAATTTCATTTACTGATTTTTGTTCTAACATTTTATCAAATGTTTCTATAAAGAAAAAAAAATGAAGCAAAGAGAAAGACACTGATAATGAATCTAATTTCTAAAATGAGGAGAACCTGAGTGAGAATTCACTAAAAATAAATCATGCCATTGAGAAGTAGATAAGAATCTCTCCATCGCTTTCCTTTCATATAAGCTACCTTAAAAGAAATGTCTCCTAACATGAAAGGTTTTAAAAATGCAATAAAGATTTGCTGTTTGGAAATTGCTTCTAGAAGTCAATAAAACACTTTCCAAAGAAAAGCTACTATACACATGGAGAGACACATAAAGGAGAGAGAAAGAACAGAAACTAGAGCAAACAAGTGCTCCCTTACCGGAGAGCGGGTCTGAGGCTGTGTGTTCATTGCTTGAGGAGTTTGGGGGTACACCAATGTGGCTGGAGCTGCATTCTGCCCTGAGGGGTAAGCGGCCTGGCAAAGAACAGAGAAAAATGTTAATATAGCAAATAATTTATTCAGAGAGAAGTAAATTAAAGGCACCAAAACACACCGTCAGATAAACTGGTGATTACTGTTGAGACAAGGTAGTTAAAATAGACAGATTCCTCTTCTGTTGATAAGAAATGCCTATCAATTTATTCATATGGTGCACAAAACACCACATTCATTTTCTTAAAATACCTCAGCAGAGGAGACCATGATTAGGGCTAAGATTTTGTCATGGATACTTTTAGTAGAAGTCAGAGACAGCTCACAGGTTTCAATGAATTTTTCTTTATTGCCCATGACATGTCTGTGACTTTTACTAAAAATATCCATGATAAAATGGGAAGAGGCTGGGCAGCTGCGGGGTGGTTGGGAGCTCCAGGGGCCCCCACCACCTGTGGGGGCTCAGAGCTCCAGGGTCCCTCTGCCCCCCATGGTGGTGCGGAGCTGCAGAGTGTCCCTCTGCCCCTTCCCCGTGGTGGGAGCTGCAGGGATCTCCCCTGCCACCGCCACAGACGGGAACTGCGGGGATCCTCCCCATGGCGGCTGGGGTCTGTGGGGATCCCCCTGCCTCACCGCAGCAGAGAGCTGTGGAGATCTTCCTCCCACAGCTGGGTAGCTGCAGGGATTCCCCTGCCACTGCTGCAGCCAGGGAGCTGCGGGGGTCTCCCTGCCCAATCATGGTAGCCAGGTTGCTGAAGTCACAGAGGTCTCTGGAAATCCTGGATTCTGTGACTTCCACAACCTCCATGGCAAAACTGTAGTCTTAATCATTATGAAAAGTGTTTATCAATTTAAAAGCTCTGCATTGTTTGAATCCTCTGGTCCACATGCTGATTTTGATACAATTTACTATAAATTTCTAAGAAAACTTAGAATAACGATGTGCTGCTGACAAATGCTCCAAAATAAGACAGATGACAAAAAATTAAGTAGCATGCAACTACACCTCTACCCCAATATAATGCGGTCCTCGGAAGACAAAAAATCTCACCGCATTATAGGTGAGACCACATTATATCAAACTTGCTTTGGCTCTCCCTGTTCCTTGTTCCCTGACCGCCCCCTCCAGAGACCCCCATCCCTAATCACCCCCAGGACCCCACCCTCTACCCAACCCCCCTGCTCCCAGTCCCCTGACTGCTCCGACCCCTAGCCACAGCCCCCACCCCTTGACAGGCTCTCACTGGCAGCAGCAGGAAGCGGAGCAGCTCGGCCCCAGCCCGCTGCACTCCACCACTCCGCTTCCCGCCACCGGTGAGTGTGGGGAGATTGGGGAAAGGACACCCCCTCACACACTCACCAGTGGCGGGAAGTGGAGCGATGCGACCCCAGCCTGCTCCACTTTCCTTGCCCCAGCCGTGTTGATGGGGGGAGGGCTGGGGAAAGGTCCTGCACTCACCTGCGGCAGGAGGCAGAGTGCCACGGCTAGGAGCTGGCAGAGTGGAGCTGGCTGGGGCAGGGCTGCCGCAGCTGGTAAGAGCAGGGAGGTTGGGGAAAGGACTCCCCACCCTGCACTCACTGGCGGCGGGAAGTAGAGCAATATGGCCCCAGCCTGCTCCACTCTCCTTGCCCAGGCCCCAGCCATGTGGCTGGGGGGAGGCGGAGAGGTCCTGCACTCACCTGCAGTGGGAAGCAGAGTGACGCAGCCCCAGTTTGCTCCATTCTGTTAACTCCTAGCTGCGGTGCTCTGCTTCCCGCCGCAGGTGAGTGCAGGGAGGTTGGGGAAAGGACTCCCCACCCCGCACTCACCGGCGGCGGGAAGTAGAGCAATACGGCCCCAGCCTGCTCCACTCTCCTTGCCCAGGCCCCAGCCATGTGGCTGGAGGGAGGCGGAGAGGTCCTGCACTCACCTGCAGTGGGAAGCAGAGCGACGCAGCCCCAGTCTGCTCCATTCTGTTAACTCCTAGCTGCGGTGCTCTGCTTCCCGCCGCAGGCGAGTGCAGGGAGGTTGGGGAAAGGACGGACCCCATACTCACCTACGGCGGGAGGCGCCATGGCTGGGAGTTAGCAGAGTGGAGCAGGCTCAGGCCCCGTTGCTCCGCTTCTGCTGCTGCCAGTGAGTGCGGGGGGATCCCCTCCCCGGAGCAACACGGCTGGGGACAGGGCAAGGGAAGCAGAGCAGGCTGCTCTCGGCCCCCCATCTGGGACTGTGGGGCCCCCAAAAGTGCCCCATCACAGCTCCTGCCTCCTAGACCCTGGGAGGTGGAGGGGGAGCCCCTGACTGCCTCCGAGACCCTCTGCCCCTTATCCAACCCCTCAGTCCCAGCCTGGCCCAGCACCCTTAACACACTGCTCAGAGCAGAGTGTCAGAGCTCTACCGCCTTGTATGCGAACCCGCCTTATATTAGGTCGCACTATGTCGGGGTAGAGGTGTAGTATAAGTCACTGTCTTTATAAAGAACAGGAGTACTTGTGGCACCTTAGAGACTAACAAATTTATTTGAGCATAAGCTTTCATGGGCTACAGCCCCACTTCATCGGATGCATGTAATGGAAAATACAGTAGGAAGATATATATGTACACAGAGAACATGAAACAATGGGTGTTACCATACACACTATAAGGAGAGTGATCAGTTAAGGTGAGCTATTATCAGCAGGAGAGAAAAAGAACTGTTTATAGTGGTAATGAAAATGGCCCATTTCTAGCAATTGTCAAGGAGATGTAAAGAACTTGGGGCGGGGGGGGGGGGGGAGATAAGTATGGGGAAATAGTTTTACTTTGTGTAATGACCCATCCACTCCCAGTCTTTATTCAAGCCTAGTTTGATGGTGTCCAATTTGCAAATTAATTCCAATTCAGCAGTCTCTCACTGAAGTCTGTTTTTGAAGTTTTTTTGTTGTAATATTGCAATGTTTAGGTCTGTAATCGAGTGACCAGGGAGATTGAAGTGTTCTCCGTCTGGTTTTTGAATGTTAAAATTCTTGACGTCTGATTTGTGTCCATTTATTCTTTTATACAGAGACTGTCCGGTTTGGCCAATGTACATGGCAGAGGGGCATTGCTGGCACATGATGGCGTATATCACATTGGTAGATGTGAAGGTGAATGAGCTTCTGACAGTGTGGCTGATGCGATTATGTCCTATGATGGTGTCCCCTGAATAGATATGTGGACAGAGTTGGCAACGGGCCTTGTTGCAAGGATAGGTTCCTGGGTTAGTGTTTTTGTTGTGCGGTTGTGTGATGTGCAGATATAGACTAACATGGCTGCTACTCTGAAACCTGTCCTTATAAAGTGTTCAGAACATATCAAAACGACCTAAAGCTGTTATAGGCATATGGGGGCAGACCCGCTGCTGATATAAAGTTACACCAGCAGAGAATATGCCCAATGGTACTTATTCCAAAAGTAAGAGTAACTTGGAGTAGTACAGTTATGACAACTGTAGGTTTTTTACACTAGAAATTTCAGAACATTCTACTTAAAAACCTAAATTAAAAAAGCTTTATTTTATCATGTAATTTATTCTCCATCACTCACTCTTTAATAGATGTATTATATTGTTAAGCCATTTAATGATGACACTGCCCAACTGCAGCACTGCCACTGATAGATAATTATCAGCTTTACTATTATCAAAGCAGTTTTTCTTTTTTTCTCAGTTTTAAATTCCTTAATAAACTGTGGTGCAAATCTGTTAATTAAAACACAACAACCTGCATTCATTATAATGCTGATGAAAGCACTGAATTAAGAGCACAGATGACCTAAGTCCTATTGAATCACAGAAACTCTTAGAGCAGTGTTTCACAACTCGTGTGTTGCAACGAAGGGTGAATCACACAAGGGAATTAGGGGTCATGAGGCATCAAAAATTATATTACTATCTAAAGCAAAGAAAATTCACTACCCTATTCCTCACACACTCAAAAAAGATCAAGTATTCTCCATCAGTTTCTCTAAACACACACAAATACATCATATAGGCTAACTGCTGTTACTGGATTTTTTTATTCTTTTCACATTTACTTTTTTAGTAAATGTAAGAGGGTAGAGAATTTTTTACTTTGAATAAGGGATTGCCAAATTCCAAAGGCTGAGAAACACTGCCTAGAGCATACACAGTACTAATGCAAAGTTGCCCCCGCATGCCCTGCTAAAGTACCTCAACTTTGATCAACCTTCTCAGGGTCACCAGCAAATAGTTTCAGTTGTGATGGTGATTTGTGATATGACCAGAGGTCACCAAATCATTTCACACAGGCCACCAAACAGCTATCATATGGTAACAACTTTCATTCACTACTAATCAAAGTCAATTTTGAATCAGGGTCTTGGAAATAAGAGGATACCTATCCCAAGCTGCCCAGCCTTCAAAATAAATGCTCTCTTTGCATTTCTGTGAGGATTGGGTTGCTTATTTGTTTCTCTCTAACAGCTCAATGTTTAACATCATAATATTTAGCTCTTCAGTACCACCATCCCACACTGGGCAAACTTCACGGTCTACCGTAATAACATTATTTCTGAAATGGCCTCTCTAGCATGGCATCTGGGGCACTGTAAAGCACATTCAAGAACACAAATGCGACAATCTGTTTTAAAATCTCCATTATTTTTGGTATTTCCTGAAGGTAGAGGTAGTATCACAAGGTACCATTATGGAGGGCATCAACGGCTGACTCTGAAGCTTTCAAGACTGGGAATGTCACAATGCACAGCCCAAGCAGGGAAGCACTTGTTATCACTCTTGAATAAGTACTTGGTTTGAGTCTCCCATGTGAATGGTTCCTCAGTGATGACTATCTCTATGCCAAATTGGGACTTTCAAATTACAGCCATTTCGGTTAGTTTAAGGCTCACTATGATCCATGTTCAGCTGAAGATTTCAAAGGGAATGAATCAGAATATAAGTAAGGAGCGAAGTACAGACAATTACTGTTTTGTAAAATTTTGAAAATATCTATTGTGTGTGTTTTAATGGGCACATTAAAAAATAATATTTGTGAAGTGCTTAAAAACTTAAGTAGCATTTTTTTGCATGTGGAATTCCTGTGAATTCATGGTGCAAGCTGCAGCAATTCTAAAGGAGCCACTTCTGGTCTCTATATTCAACATTCTAAATATTGAAATTCATGAGTAGGTCGACAAAAGCAATAAGAAAAGTCTGCTTCAATCCCTACTGTGATGCCTGAAGGATGGGTTTAGGGGCACTAGCCCTCAACCACTGCTCAGTGCATCCGAACAACAGATTTAAATGATCAGACTAAGGCCATGTCTACATCATAGCCTATGTCAGCAAAATTTATGTTGCACAGAGATGTGAATATTCTACCACCCCCACCCACCCCCCGCAATATAGCATAGTCCCTTACAAAATAAAATGAGTTTAATGGTGTGCAGTCTGTGTTTGATGAACTAATAAAACTGATGATAAACATGGAGGGAATTGTTTAGTAAATTTCCCTACAGTCAAAATGAACTTTAAGTCACTTTGCTGGCCCTGCAATGCATTCCACGTTAAATTCAAACTTTTGTCCTTTCCTTCCAAACTCTTCACCATGTAGCCACTGCCTACATCTCAGACCTGGTCTTCCTTGTGCAATTCTCACCCTACCTGCTCTGCTCTCTCTGTGTCACCATCCTCTCCCCTTTGTCTTTGAATAATTTTTGAGGCTTCCACTTTTGCTAGGAAGGTAGGGCTATCAAGCAATTAAAAAAATTAATCATGATTACTCATGATGTTAAAAATAGAATACCATTTAAATATTTTGGAATGTTTTCTACATTTTCAAATTTACTGACTTAAATTACAACACAGAATACAGTGCTTACTTTATATTTATTTTTAATACAAATATTTGCTCTGTAGAAAACAAAACAATAGTATTTTAAGGGCTGTATTCTGTGTTGTAACTGAAATCAAAATGTATATTCATTTGTTACAAATATTTGCACTGTAAAAATGATAAAACAAAAGGAACAGTATTTTCCAATTCACTTCATACAAGTACTGTAGTGCAATCTGTTTGTCATGAAAGTGCAGCTTACAAATAAATATAGATTTTTTTTTGTCACATAACTGCACTCAAAAACAAAACAATGTAAAACTTCAGAGCCTACAAATCCACTCAGTCCTACTTCATGATCAGACAATTGCTAAGAGAAATAAGTTTGTTTACCTTTACAAAAGATAATGCTGTCCTCTTCTTATTTCCAATGTCACCCAGAAGTCAGAACAGGCATTTCCATGGCACTTGTGTAACCAGCACTGCAAGGTATTTATGTGCCAGATATGCTAAACATTCGTATGCCCAGGGCGGGTGCAAAGATGTTTTGCGCCCTAGGCGGAACTTCCACCTTGTCCCCCTCCCCGAGCCCTGTGGCAGCTCTCCGCCCCCCCCCCGCCCTAAGGTGCCCCCCTGCAGCAGCTCCCCCACTCCGCCCTGAGGTGCCCCCCACAGCAGCAGCTCCTTCCGGCCTGGGGAGCCGTGCGGCAGCTCTCCACCCCAGCTCACCTCTGGTCCGCCTCCTCCTCGAGCACACCGTCACCCCTCCATTTCTCCCGCCTCCCAGGCTTGTGACGCCAATCAGCTGTTTGGCACCGCAAGCCTGGGAGGGGAAGAAGCAGAGTGGGGCAGCATGCTCAGGGGAGGAGGCGGAGCAGAGGTGAGCTGAGGAAGGGAGGAGTTCCTCTGCATGCCACCCCCCCTCTACTTGCTGCAGGCGGCCCTCCCTGCGCCCCCCGCCCCAGGTCCCTCCGCCTAAATGCCGATGACAACCGGGGCAGCCGAAGATCCGGCCACCGTGGTTGCCGCCGAAGGACCCGAAATGCCGCCCCTCAAATGCTAGTGCCCTAGGTGACCGCCTAGGTCGCCTAATGGATTGCACTGGTCCTGCGTATGCCCCTTCATGCTTTGGCCACCATTCCAGAGGACATACTTCTATGCTGATGACGCTCCTTAAAAAAATAATGCATTAATTACATTTGTGACTGAAGTCCTTGGGGGAGAATTGTATGTCCCCTGCTCTGTTTTACCCATATCCTGCCATATATTTCACATTACAGCAATCTCAGTTGATGACCCAAGATGTGTTGTTCATTTTAAGAACATTTGCACTGTAGATTTGACAAAATGCAAAGAAGGTACCAATGTGAGATTTCTAAAGATAGCTACAGCACTGGACCCAAGGTTTAAGAATGTGAAGTACCTTCCAAAATATGAGAGGGACAAAGCGTGGAGCATGCTTTCAGAAGTCTTAAAAGAGGAACACTCTGATTCGGAAACTACAGAATCTGAAGCACCAAAGAAGAAAAATCAACCTTCTGCTGGAGGCATCTGACTCAGAGAATGAAAATTAACGTGTCAGTCTGCACTGCTTTGGATTTCTATCAAGCAGAACCCGTCATCAGCATGGATGCAGGTCTCCTGGAATGGTGGTTGAATCATGAACGGACATATGATTTTTTAGCATATCTGGCATGTAAATACGTTGCAACGCTGGCTACAACAATGCCACGAGAACGCCTGTTCTCACTTTAGGTGACTTTGTAAACAAGAAGTGCACAGCATTATCTCCTACAAATGTAAACCAACTTGCTTGTCTGAGCGATTGGCTGAACAAGAAGTAGGACTGAGTGGACTTGCAGGCGCTAAAATTTTACACTGTTTTATTTTTGAATGTAGTTTTTTGTACATAATTCTACATTTGTAAGTTCAACTTTCATGATAAAGAGATTACACTACAGTAGTTGTATTAGGTGAATTGAAAAATACTATTTCTTTTGTTTTTTTATATTGCAAAATATTGTAATAAAAAATAAATATAAAGTGAACACTGTACACTTGTATTCTGTGTTGTTCTTCAAATCAATATATTTGAAAATGTAGAAAACATCCAAAAATATTTAAATAAATGGTATCATATTATTGTTTAACAGTACATTAATCCTCCAATTTGTTTAGGTCACTCTTGGACCTACCTCTACCCTCCAGCGTATCTACCTCTCCCCTCAGCTTAGTGTCAGCCATGAACTTGCTGAGGGTGCAGTTAATCCCATCAGCCAGATCATTAATAAAGATGTTGAACAAAACTGTCTCCAAGACCGACCCCTGCGGTATTCTGCTTGATACCGGCTGCCAATTAGATATCAAGCCGTTGATCACTACCTCTTGAGTCCAACAATCTAGCCAGCTTTCTATCCATCTTATAGTCCATCCATCCAATCCATACTTTTTTAACTTGCTGGCAAGAATACTGTGGGAGACCGTAACCAAAGCTTTGCTGAAGTCAATATATATCACATCCACCTCTTTCCCCATATCCACAGAGCCAGATATCTCATCATAGAAGGCAATCAGGTTGGTCAGGCATCACTTGTCCTTGGTGAATCCATATTGACTGTTCATTATCACCTTCCTCTACTCCAAGTGCTTCAAAATAGTTTCCTTGAGGAACCTGCTCCATGACTTTGTTGGGGACTGAAGTGAAGCTGTAGTTCCCCAGGTTCTCTTTCTTCCTTCTTTTTAAATACAGGCACTATATTTGCCTTTTTCCAATCATCTGAGACCCCCAATTGCCACGAATTTTCAAAGATAATGGCCAATGGCTCTGCAATCACATCAATCACAGGCTCTGCAACTCCCTCAGCATCCCTGGATGCATTAAATCTGGACCCATGGACTTGTGCATGTCCAGCTTTTCTAAATAGTCCTTAACCTGTTCTTTCACCACTGAGGGCTGCTCAACTCCTCCCCATACTGCGTTGCCCAGCACAGCAGTCTGGGAGCTGACATTGTCTGTGAAGACCGAGGCAAAAAAGCATTGAGTACGTTGGCTTTTTCCACATCATCTGCCTGTTCAATAAGGGCCCCACACTTTCCCTGACCACCTTCTTGTTACTAACATACCTGTAGAATCCCTTCTTATTACCCTTCACATCCCTTGCTAGCTGCAACTCCAATTGTGCTTTAGCCTTCCTGATTACACCCCTGCATGCTCTAGCGATATTTTTATACTCCTCCCTAGTCATCTGTTCAAATTTCCACTTCTTGCTAGCTTCCTTTTTGAGTTTAAGCTTACTGAAGATTTCACTGTTAAGCCAAGCTTGTCACCTGCCATATTTGCTATTCTTTCTGTACATCAGGATGGTTTGTTCCTGCATTCTCAATAAGGCTTCTTTAAAATACAGTCAGCTCTCCTGGACTCCTTTACCCCTCATATTAGCTTCTCAGGGGATCATAGCCATCAGTTCCCTAAGGTAGTCTAAGTCTGTTTTTCTGAAGTCCAGGGTCTGTATTTTGCTGCTCTCCTTTCTTCCTTTTGTCAGGATCCTGAACTCAACCATCTCATGGTCACTGCTGCCTAGGTTGCCACCCACTTCTACTTCCCCTACCAATTCTTCCCTGTTTGTAAGCAGCAGATGAAGAGGTGCATGGCCCCTAGTCGGTTCCTCCTGCACTTGTACCAGGAAGTTGTCCCCAATACTCTCCAAAAACTTCCTAGATTGTCTGTGCATTGTTGTACTGCTCTCCTAGCAGATGTTAGGGTGATTGAAGTCACCCATTAGAACCAGGGCCTGTGATCTGGAAACTTCAGTTAGTTGTCTGAAGAAAGCCTCGTCTACCTCATCCTTCTGATCCGGTGGTCTATAGCACATGCCCATCACAACATCACCCTTGTTACTTTAGCCTCTAAACTTAACCTAAAGACTCTGAACAGGCTTTTCTCCAGTTTCATACTGGAGCTCTGAGCAATCATACCGCTCTCTTACATACAATGTAACTCCTCCACCTTTCCTCCTGTGCCTGAACAGTTTATACCCATCCATGACAGTGCTCCAGTCATGTGAACTGCCCCACCAAGCTTCTGTTATTCCAATCACATCATAGTTCCTTGATTGTGCCAGAACTTCCAATTCTTCCTGCTTGTTTCCCAGGCTTCTTGCGTTCGTGTACATGCATCTAAGATAACTAGCTGATTTCCCTACTTTCTCAGTATGATTATAGTATGAATCAGGAGGCTTCTCGTCTTGTACCCTCCTCCCTGTGTTTCCTCCCGGTATCCCACTCCCAAACTGACCTCTGGGCTTAAGTCACAATCCCCCAGTGAACCTAGTTTAAAGCCCTCCTCACTAGGTTAGCAAGCCTGCCTGAAAAGATGCTCTTCCCCCTCTTCGTTAGGTGGATCCCATCTCTTCCTAGAAATCCTTCTTCCTGGAACAACATTCCATGGTCGAAGAATGCAAAGACTTTTCTCCGACACCACTTGCGTAACCATGCATTTACCTCCACAGTTTGACAGTCCCTACCTGGGCCTTTTCCTTCAACAGGGAGAATAGACGAGAACATGACTTGCGCATCAAACTCCTTTATCCATCTTCCCAGAGCCACGTAGTCTGCAGTGATCCGCTCAAGGTCATTCTCAGCAGTATCACTGGTGCCCACATGGAGAAGCAGGAAGGGGTAGTGGTCCAAGGTCTTGATCAGTCTCGGCAAACACTCCATCACATCTTTTAAGACTCCGTGTTGCTCTTTTAAGACTTCTGATAGCATGCTTCACACCTCATCCCTCTCAGATTTTGGAAGGCACTTCAGATTCTTAAACGCTGGGTCAAGTGCTGTAGCTATCTTTAGAAATCTTACATTGGTACATTCTTTGCATGGGTCATCATCCGAGACTGCTATAACACTAAATATATGACAAAATATGGATAAAACAGAACAGGAGACATACAATTCTCCTCCAAGTAGTTCAGTCACAAATTTAATGAATACATTATTTTTTTAAACAACCGTCATCAGCTTGAAAACATGTCCTCTGGAATGGTGGCCAAAGCATGAACGGGCATACAAATGTTTAGCATACCTGGCATGAAAATACCTTGCAATGCCAGCTACAAACTCTCAATGCCAACACCTTTTTTCATTTTCAGGTGACATTGTAAATAAGAAGTGGGCAGCATTCTCTCCCATAAACGTAAACAAACTTGTTTGCCTGAGCGATTGGCTGAACAAGAAGAAGGACCGAGTGGACCTGTAGGCAAGTTTTACATTGTTTGGTTTTTGAGTGTAGTTATACATTAAAAAAAAAATAATCTACATTTCTAAGTTTCACTTTCACAATAAAGAGATTGCATTACAATACTTGTAATAAAAAATAATATAAAGTAAGCACTGTACACTTCATATTCAGTGTTGTAACTAAAATCAATATATTTGAAAAAGTAGAAAAACATCCCAAATATTTAATAAATTTTAATTGGTATTCTATTGTTTAACAGTGAGAGTAAAACTGCGAGTAATCACAGGGTGGATAAAAATCGATGATTTTCTAAAAATCTGATTTTCTTTATTTAAATTGGATTTTGTTGATAAAATGCTTTTTGAAGAAAAAACCTATCTAAAGATAATTTTAATTAAGATACATTATAGCTCAAAGATATCTCATCATGGAACAGGGATTATAAATTTTAATTCTATAGTATGAGACAATATATTCATGTAATGTTTAAGAAAAGTTTTATGAATGAGTTCCAATGGTCCATAGATTAGGGATCCAATTTTATGGGGTTTCAGGGGCTTCTGTAGAGATTATTTAGGTTAATATTTCTATCTACCCAATGGGACTCAGTGCTCAGCCTAGAAGATACCATCAGAGATGCTTAGTTTTGCAGTTCTCAAACTGTAGATTTGTGTCTCCAGAGATAACAAGCTTGTTAACAGCAAAATTGTTTTTAAATAAATAAATAAATATAGAGAGGTGAGAAATAACAGACCTCAACAATATTGTCCCTCTGCAAATTTGCATACATAAAGTCAATCTCTTATCTCTAAAAGTGCATAGTTTCAAAAAGCTCAATAAAAAGATGATTGCTGGGGGCAGAATAGATCTGGACAAGGAGAAGAAGTCTGGAGATAAATGTGAGAAGAGAGGAACAGGCAGCAGAAACAAAAGTGAAACTGTTTGTGCAGCATATTCCACAAGTCTTGAGATCTTTCTGAGCATAGCCTTCATTTATTTGAGATCTACCATACCATTCTCTCACTAGAAGGGAAAACATATAATGGCAGCAGGACATAAGAGAGACCATTTGGGAATATTTTAATTAAGTTCCTCTACCTGTGGGTAACAGGCATGCGTGCAAAATGCAAACAGTGCAACAAAGAAATGCAAGGCCTGGTTGCCTGAATGAAACAACATCGTGAGAAGTGCTCCTTCAAGCTGCTTTGAAGATGACGAAAGGAACATGTCTGTACATGCAGGACCTTCAGGTTGGTAAAAAAAAAAAATTATTTCATACTTCTTTCTTAAGGACTGCCTGTCTTCCTGCCGGACTATTCTTGAATTCTCATGTTTGAGCAAAAAATATAGCTGTTACTCTATCATTTTAGATGAAGTTGTAATAAAAAATAAATAGCTGAAATAGGCAGATCTTCCTTTACAAATTCACCTTGAAAGTAGTACTGAGTGTCAGTAAATAGAATGAGTAATACTAAATGAGCAATATGGTAATAATAATTAAATAACTGCATTGACTTATTTTGTTTAGGAGAATCCTTCCTCAACATACAGGATTCTGAAGACTATCCACCTTCAAAATCACCATCATTTTCTATAGTTTCAGAGTCATCTGCCAATGATAGTGTTTCAGCCACATCATGTATGTCACAGAGCCACAGTATATATGTCTGTTAGTCTATAAAGTGCCACAGGACTCTGCTGCTAGTGTATCGCCTGTAGAAAAAAGAAAAAAAAAATCTCCATCATCCAGAAACAACCATAGATAAGTTTTTGATAAGAACCAGCAGATTACAAAAAGAGGTAATTGATTAAAAAATTGCCCGGTTTGTTTATGCAACAAACTCTCCTTTCCGTATGATTGAGAACCCATACTTCATTAACATGGCTCAGTCATTAAGACCAGGATACAGTCCACCCAACAGAGCAGATATCACAGGCAAATTGCTGGATAAAGTATATGAAAGAAAAATTGAGCAGTGTGCAAAAGGTCTAGAGGGTGAAATTGTTAACCTGAGTCTTGATGGGTGTAGTGAAGTCCACAATGTTCCTGTTGTATGTGCTTGTGTGACAACAGAAGGGAATGTCTTCATTACAGAAACAATTGATACATCAGGAAGCAGCTTCCTTACAGAAACAATTGATACATCAGGAAATGCACACACAGCAGGAGGGGATGGATAGCTCTGTGATTTGAGCATAGGCCTGCTAAACCCAGGATTCTGAGTTCAATCCTTGAGTGAGCTATTTGGGTCAAAAATCTGTCTGGGGATTGGTCCTGCTTTGAGCAAAAAATAGAGTTGTTACTCTATTATTAATGTCTGTCTGCTGATGTTCTCCTCCTGAGGTTCCTTCCAATCCTGATATTCTATGAATACTTACAAGAAGTAGCAATAACTACTATAGCAAAAGCTATAACAAACCGTGAAAAACCATTCAAATGTCAAGTATACAGCTTGGTCACAGACAATGCTGCAAATGTATCCAAGATGAGAAGAAATTATTTAGAAGAGAGTGAAGAGAGTCCCAAGCTAATAACATACGGTTGCAGTGCTCATTTGATGCACCTCCCTGCCAAAGATTTTAGTGTTCCAGAAATAAAGGCTAATGTTGAAATTGCAAAATGCTTCTGTAACAACCACTTTGCAGGAGGGAAAAAGTGGGATAAACCAAGCTAACTCTCCCACAAGATGTGCAATGGAACTCAGTAGTGGACTGTTTTGAGCACTGTATCAAGAACTGGCCTAATCTGATAACAGTTTGTGAACAAAATTGTGAAAAAATAGATAGCACTGTCACAGCTAAAGTTCTCAACATTGGGCTTAAGAGACATGCTGAGTACCCTGAAGCCTATTTCTGTAGCCTTGAACAAAAAGCAGGGAAATAGCTGTTTTATTGCTGATGCTGTTGAAATTTGGAAGGAACTGAATGCGATCTTAAAAAGAGAAATATGCAATGACAGAGTTAAATTACAAGCATTAAAAAAACAAATGGGACAAGCACTATCTCCAGCTCATTTTCTTGCAAATATTCTCAATACTCGGTACCAGGGTCAAACCTTAATGGCTAAAAAAGAGGAGTTGTCTATGACGTAGACATCCGACAATCATCCCTCCATGATGCCAACTATAGTAAACTTCAGAGCTAAGGGTGAACCATTCAAGAAATATATGTTTGCTGATGATGTTTTAAAGAAAGTCACACCAGTGAACTGGTAGAAGTCACGTAAGCACTTGAATTCAGATACTGCTGAAGTGATAATCTCACTTTTAACAGCAATAGCTTCTTCTACCAGTGTAGAAAGAATACTTTCTTCCTTTGGACTAATTCATTCCAAATTGAAAAATCGTTTGGGATCTGAAAAAGCAGGAAAGCTTGTTTTTCTTTTCCAGATTATGAGCAAACAGGAAAATGAAGGTGAAGACGACGGAGTTAGCTGCAGAAGCCAATATTTTAAGTTTCTCATGTTGACCTTCCTGACATAGTCGATTTAATTTTTTTAAATATTTCATTTAACTATTTTAGTTAAAAACAATTTTAACAAAAACAAACCTGAATGTTTAACTTGAACAAACAAATTTCAATGTTTAACTAAATTCAAAAATTCATATGCTTGTTTTGTTAAAATATTATATGTTTGCTGTTGAAGAAAAAAATCCAGAATACATAACATTTTTGTTTTAGTTAAATAAAACAATTTAAATGTCTGTCTGGTGATGTTCTCCTCCTAAAACAGCATAGAAAGAAAATCCTCCAAATATTAATGGTTAACCTGTTGAATTGGAGATATTTATGAAGTCATTGGGAGGTGAAATATCTGCTTCAATTACCTTTGTTAAATGAAATAGCCAAACAATCATTCATTTTCTGATATAGCTGCAAAACTAATCTGAAAAGTTTTCAAAATAAATCACTTTAAAAATGTATAGTGTGTACCTTCTAAAATCAAACCTAAATCTATCTCTGAGTCGTGAAGAATATGTTTTCCAACAAGAATGCACTTTTATGTAGAAATCCATGATTAAATTGAGTCTTCCTGACTAGATTTAATACATTAAGTTAAATTTAAATTAAATCCACCCTGATTAATCACAATTAGTTTTTTAACCCCGATTAATTTTTTTGAGTTAATCATGTGAGTTAACTGTGATTAAATCAACAGCCCTACTGGAAAGCCTTCCCCCAACATGCCACTGTCCTCATCTCATCCAAATCCTTCCTCAGAAACAACTTCTGTTTTCTCACATATGAAACATGAAGAAATAGAAAGTTAGTATAAACAAAACAAAACCACCCAGGTGTGTCTGTGCCTTTCTGCATAATCATGAGATCTTACTGTCACCCTTGTCTTTAATCTCCCCTACCTTACTGTGTCACTCAAATTTAGACTCTATGCTCTCTAAGGCAAGGACCACATCTTACTTTGACACAGTGCCTAGTACATATCTGCATACCAAGAAATCCATAACAATAATATGACTTCAGAATGATTACCTTTCAGTAGCGTCTTTCAGGAGAAGACGCTGGGACTGTGACAGAGAAAACCATAATTAGAGGGGACGCTGCAAATTAAACATGAAAGGCCAGATTCTCTATTGCTCCTTTCCTGTGTTGAATGTAGGAAACAAGCAGGGTATAATTTTATGCTACCTATACACCTCCCAAATTCTGGCCTGAGCCAGGGCCTCAACATTTCTTTTTTCACCCCAGTGTAAAATTCCTCCTTAATGTTCCTGCTGGTAAAAAATTAATTAAAAATATGCACAAATATTTTACGTAAAGAATCTGAGTACCTGGTGCCTCAACTTAGTAAATTTCTGTTTCTGACTCATAAGGCAATGGGGGTGACTTGAGAGTAAGCGAAAGTATTCCTATCTCAAACATAGCTAGAGATACCTGCCTCTACAATACTTCCAGATTCTGCTGTCCCAGGGATCAAGCTTCAGACAAGAACTCTGATCTCCCAGTGGGTGACAGCCTCAGTGACATTATAAGAAAAATAACTTGTAACTGCAATGCTCCTATTACATAATGATGGGTTCTCCCCAGTGTGCTACCAGGAACTAGGGTACCACTGAGCCTACCTGACCCACCAGCCTGGGCTCCCTTTACACACTGCATTGCTGTGACAGGGCCTCAAACCCCATCCAGTACACATACAAGTACGGACACACCCAGCTGCAGCTACACACATGCTGAGATCAGCTCTACATGGGAAGGCTCAGCTAAGGCACCTTTCAGTTCCTAAACTGCGCAACCCCTCTCTGGAGTGTAAACTCAAAATTATATTGTCTTGCACTGCACAGAGAACTGTACAGTCTAAGCTCATGAAATTCACTCCCCCCACACACAATGTGGAGAGAAATATACACAGCTCTCGGCCCTAAGTTGTGATTTCCACACACTGGTTTTAGACAAAACAAAACAAGTTTATTAATTACAAAAGATAGATTTAAGTGATTATAAGGGACAGCAAACAGATCAAAGCAGATTACGTAGCAAACAAACAAAAAAAGCAATCTAAGCTTAATATACTAAAGAGATTGGATATGAGTAGGTAATTCTCACCCTCATTGTTGATTTAGGCAGTTTTCAGAGATTCTTGAGGGCAAACTGCGCTTGCTTGCTAATTAAAAGACCGAGTATTCCTTTCACAGGCTAGCCTGCATTCACCCTTCTCCCCTAGTCCAGTCCTTGTTCCTCAGGTCTTTCCAGAAATCATCTTGGGTGGGGAGTCAGTGAAGAACCATGATGATGTTGCTCCCTTGCCTTAAATAGCTTTTCCATATGGTGGGAACCCTTTGTCTCCCCTCTTGGTTCCCACGCCTGATCAGTGGAAAAACACTGGTATTCCAAGATGGAGTCCAGTACCACATGACTTGGTCACATGCCCCTGTAGGGACACAGCAGCCACGACTCAGAGGTTGTTTGTAGTGTCCTGAGAAAGGCTCCCTGGTGGAAGATTAGCATCTTCTCAGACCTATTGTTCTCCCTAATGGCCCTTCCCAGCCAACGATCTAAGCTGATTGCATTCTGCCTAGTCAGCATTCCCCAGGTGTAAACACTTTTCTAACAGATGCATAGACAATAGTTCTAATTTCAGATACCAAAATGATACATGCATACAAATAGGATAATCATATTCAGTGATTCATAACCTTATCAATGATATCTTACATGACCTATCTTGCATAAAATACATCATAGTTATGCCATAATCATAATAATATTAGGATGAAAAATATGCGGCATAATGCCACACTGATATCACATACAAAAATGGGGAATATCTTTGGCAGATCTTGTAAGCTACCCTTCCCCTTTTCTCATGCCCCCCTTCAATCCACTATTTACCTCCTTGCCTTCCCTGATAACTTCTCTCCTTATCTCATGTACTTTTTGGGGAAACACCCAAATTCCCAAAGCACTGGCTGCATCCTGGCTTGTGAATAAAACACTAATAACTCTCTGCTGCTGCCAAGGTCCCAAACTGTAATACATTAGGCCCTTTGATATTGATTGGTCTCTGCAAAGGCAGCAATGTAGATAATAGACTTTGCTTGTTTAAAACCTCTTTTGGTTATTTACAGCAGAGCAGCACCATTATGTAATTTTAAAAAGTGACAGTTTATCTTCACAGAGACAACTGAAGAGTTACATCAATATCAAAGGTCAGTAGCAACATCATAGCATGAAGTTTCAGACAGTGACTGAGGTACCAATTTGGGATTCTCTGCTATTTGCCTAAAAAAGACAGGTGGGGAAAAGACTAGGACCTGGCAGTTGATCAGCAGAGGCAGGGAGAGGGCAAAGATAAAGCAAGGGAGATTCGGGCTGAAAGCAGAACACATATTTTATAAATCACATATCCACTGATCCCCACAATGTCATCAACCTATAGGCTCAGGTACCTAGAAAAACAAAGATTGGAAGTAGAAACTAAATAGGCCAAAACAAGAGTCATTTGATGGGTCACATGCATCCAAACCATGCCTGCTTTTGCAAAACAGAACAAAACACAAATGACAATATGTACCAATTTCCCCATCTCCTCCAAATATCCCCAATTTTGCCCAATTCTACCAGGTGCTTTTACTTGTTTTTAATTTAAAAGGGCTAGATTTCTATCTATTCTACCTAACTAAGAATTTCTAATGTGCCCCATCAACGTGGTACCCAGGTAACAATATTCAATGGAAACAGAGTGTGCCAGTATAATAATTAATGAAAATACACTGGCCCTTTAAAACCAAAGGCAAATAAAGCAGTACCAACAGAGCTTGCAGCCCTTCTAGTCCACCATTAGGAAGGTGGAGTTCCTTTCTGATGCTCTAGAGCAGGGGCAGGCAAACTTTTTGGCCTGAGGGCCGCACAGCATTTCAGAAATTGTATGGAGGGCGGGTTAGGGGAGGCTGTGCCTCCCCAAACAGCCAGGCATGGCTCAGCCCTGTCCCTGCTTCTTGACCCTTGATGTCACCCCCCTCCTGGGACTCCTGCCCCATCCAACCCCCCTGTTTCCTGATAGCCCCCCCAGGACCCTTGCCCCATCCACACACCCCGACTCCCTGTCCCCTGACTGCCCCCGGACACCCCACCCCTGACTCCCCCCTGCTGCCCCATCCAATCCCTCCTCTCACTCCTGACTGCCCCCCCAGGACCCCTGCACCCATTCAACCCAGTTCCCCGCCATGACCCCTATCCACACCCGAGCCCTGACAACCCCCCCAAACTCCTCCGCCCTCTATCCACTCCTCCTGCTCCCTGCCCCCTTACCATGCTGCCATGAGCACTGGTAACTGGCGGCACAGCTGTGACTGGAGCCAGCAATGCCACTGCGCAGTACAGAGCACTGTGCTGCCCAGAGAATTGCGCCAGTGGCCCGGTGCGCTGAGGCTGCGGGGAAGGGGGAACAGCAGGGGAGGGGCCGGGGGCTAGCCTGCCAGGCCAGGAACTCAGGGGCCAGGTAGGAGGGTCCCATGGGCCAGATGTGGCCCACAGGACCTAGTCTGCCCATCTCTGCTCTAGAGTGTCCCAAAATTGTGCAGTGTTCATCTTATTTCTTTCATTTGCCCTTGAAGTTGCTGTTCTAGAAAACTAGATGGCCTACGTCCTAAGACATGCATCTGCTGGCCTGTCTTTGGGAACCTTCTTTCAGAAATGGCTCACCTAATGTTGCCTCATGCCTTGCTGTGTGCGTCATTTGGCCAGTCAATCCTTTGTTCTATTTAAAAAGGACTTTCTTGCGTTATCACCCTGACAGCAGGAAGTTTGTGTTGAATGCCAATGACTCCTACATATTTTCATACTGAAAGCAGAATCACTTTAATCCATACCAATGACTGGGAGACCTAATATGAATTAATAAATTTTGTTATTTAGGTTAGAACAGGGCATCTTAAATGTTCTTTTTCGTCTATGCGGCAACTATGATTTAGTTTGAAATAGCTATGATAATACTTCACAGTAAACCAGTAAATGTACTACATTCATCTTGTAGAAATGATTAAGTCTTAGTAATGCAAGACCTCAATGTGGCGGAAGCCTGATGTTTTCTGTTCACATATCAATGAGGTTCTACTATATACTTATTAGCTGGTTCCAAAATTCCTGCATCTGAAGGTATTCCCACTCATCATGCAGGTGGTTTTGCCGATTCCCCCACAGCATTTCCAATCCTCTGGCAAGGTTTCTTCTGTAGAATCAGACAGCTGAACATACTATAGTGTAGCCAAATAAGTAACTTCTCTGGGATACCCCCCCACACATACACACACTTGGGAAAAAATCCATATGAAGATAAAAACTTCTTTGAAAATATTACAAGTGTCTTCTTATTTCTCCCTAAAGAGGAGTAAACATTTACTTTATTCATATCTCTTTTATATATCTCATCGGTCCTGACACCCCCCCCCCCCCATTTCAATTCCTGGGGAAACCACTGGGAAGGAATCTGATGATCTATGGAGAGCGGGCTAGGGATGGCCTACAAATGCAACATATCCTAAGGAGGATAAGCAACAGAAAATCCAGAAGACATAAGGCTGTCCCTCTGTGAAGGGCCTGCCTCCATTATACTACCATGGCTTCTAATGGACCCATTGCTACCCTTTGCAACCCACCAGAGGGTAGTAGGCACAAAAAAGTTACTTTGACAGTTAACTACTAAGCAAACTCTCACTCAGAAAGCAGCTGGTTAACGACCTGCCCCTCCTATCTCTTGTCCTATACCCCACAGCTCCCAAAACAGAGGAAGTCTGACCCTAGGGAAATAAAGTGTTTGGTCCTCCTATAGTGTTTAAAGGCTGAGGGGAGGCACACAACAGAGCTATTATTCTTCCCCTTCTGCTTGTCTGAGGGCTTTTCTGTCATGTTTTGCTCCCCGTCCAGAGTGCTTTAGTGGATGGTAGTTGGTCTGCATCCAGATACTGGACCAACATTTCACCCTTAATTCTCTGAAATATGAAACTAGAAGTTGCACAAAGAATCCTTGAGAGTGATCCTCACCATTCTGTCCATGACTAGATTCCAACATGTTTTAGACATCAGTTTGTAATGGACTGATTGCTATATGAATGGATGTTCTGTTGAAAATAAAGCTCTGGGAATTAGCCCCTGTGGCCCAGCCTGGAGGCAAAGTTCTTAACTTGTATACAATAAAATGAAAAGAGGAGGCAACTTATCTGTAACAGGAAGATCTTCAAGATGTGCAGTCCCTATCTGTATTCCATTGAGGAGTTTATGCATGCGAACCATGCGGCTGGAGCCAAATAATTTGAAAGTAGTGTCCATTGGTCTGTGCATGTGCCCAGGATTGCTTCATGGTTTTGTCTGATGTGATAAAGTGCAGGATGGACTGACTGCATCTCCAGTTCCTTCTCCACCACAAATCGAATAGATCACAGCAGAGGGGAAGGAAGGTGGGAAGTGGAATACAGACAGGGACCTCACATCTAGAAGAATCGCCAGTTAAAGGTAAGTAACCTCCTCTTTACGTGATGGTCCATACTGTATTCCATGGAGCAGTACTTAAGTTGGAAAAGGGTGCGAGGATGAAGATGGAAGGGTTGAGCTGAGAACAGCCACACCAAAGGAGGCATCTGCCACCAAGTCCTGCACCAAGGCATAATGTATAGCAAAGGTGTGTACTGAACTCCACGGGCCCGTTCTATATATATTGCAGAACAGCACATCGTGGAGGGAGGCCATGGTCGAAGACTGGGCTCTCGTGGAATGAGCCTGCACCCCAGCAGGTGGCAGCAGGCTAGATAATTGGTGGCAGAGCATAATTCAACCCAAAATGCACTTGGAGATTCTCTGTGTGGAGACTGTCCGACTTTTAACTCTTTCAGTTACTGCAACAAGCAGTCTGGGGTATTTCCTGATTGGTCCTTTCCTCTGCAGGTAGATGGTCAAGACCCGACGTGCCTCAAGGGAGTGGAGTTGTCGCTACTCTTCTGAAGCGTGTGGCTTTGGGAAGAAAACAGGTAAGTGAATGGATTGATTAATGTGAAACTGGAAGATGACCTTTGACAGAAATTTGGGATGCAGGAGCAGGGAGACTTTATCTTTATGGGAATTTGTGAAAGGAGGGTCCGCCATCATGATCCCAAGTTCACCTACCCTTTTTGCCGAAGTGATAGCAACAAGGAAGGTGACATTCATAAAAAGGAGGGACACAGAGCACAATGCCAGCAGTTGGAAGGGCAGTTTCACAAATATGGACAGAACCAGCTTGACATCCCACTGGGGAGCAATGGGTTGTACAGGAGGGCAGGGTCTAATGAGGCCTTTCCAAAACTTAGAAGTCAACAGGTGTGTAAAGACAGAGTTCCCTTCCACGGGGGTGGGAGGGGATGGAAGGTGCTAACTGCCGCTAGGTGGACCTTAAGAGAGTTGAAGGTAAGACTCGATGCCTTCAAGGACAGGAGATAGTCCAGGAGGAGGGAAATCCTCACCACTTCTGGGGGAAGTCCCGATTGTTGGGCCCAGAAGGCGAAACATTTCCACTTGGCCCAGAATCTAGTGGATTCTTTCCTACTGGTAGACAGGATATTTTGCACTTGTGATGAACATGGCCACTCTAGAAAAGATGTCCATCCAAATGCCATGTTATGAGGTGAACTGCTTGTGGGATTGGGATATCTGATGTCATTGTGCTGCATCAGTAGATCAGGGAAAGCAGGGATGGGAATTGGGGGATGGGTGGACATACAAAGGAGGCTGGGAAACCAGAACTTTCTGGGCCAGCAAAGGGTAATCAGAATGACTGACTGTCTCATCTGATTTTGTGGAGTACTCATGGTAGGAGCGGGAGAAGAAAGAAGGCATAGTTGATCTGGTCTGACCAGAGGAATGTGAGAGCACCACCCTGAGAGTGGTGATCAAGACCCCTCTGATGCAGTATGTGCTATATTTGTTGTTGGTGGGGAAGGTGAAGAGGTCTCTGGCCGGAGTCCCACATTGGTTGAAGATGTCGTACCATGGTATTGTGGGGTTCCCACTCTTGGTCGATCACAAACTGCTGGCTGAACAAGTCTGAAATCATGTTCTGTGTCCCTGGGAGACAGGCTGCAGATAAGAGGATCTGGTGGGCAATGCACCAATTGCAGAGGGTGACTGCTTTCTGAACACAGAGCAGTCAACTTCTTACCCCCTGCTTGTTGATGTAGTAAACAATGGTGGTACTGTCCGACATGATAAGAACATGATCGGAGCAGATGAATGGGAGAAATGCTTGGCATGCCTTACTTACAGCCCAGAGTTCCAGAATGTTGATGTCGATTCTCCTCCTGCATTCCCGAGGAGTCCATTTTCCATGTCATGCGATCACTTATATGCACTCCCCAGCCTACTAAGGATGTGTCAGTGATGATCATCTTGTCTGGTGAGGAGGGGAGAAAATGAACCCCTACACAGACCTGATGTGTGTCCTTCCACCAGGGGAGGGAAGAGAATAAAATGGGAGGGACTGTCAACATGAGGTCCATGGTGTGATGTGTGGGCAAGTGTGACCAGGGTCCCAGGGGAGCCACACTGAGGGTACTCAATTAGGCATACTACAAAGAATGGGGCAGATAATCCCCAAAACTGGTGGATATTCCAATACTTAGATTTACCAAGCAAGCATAAAACAACTTTTATAATACCTTATTGGTTACCCAGAAGCCAAAACACAGTTCCCTTATACCAACCAAGCCTTGGGCTTCCACCCAAACACTCAAGTCAAATATGATGAGGATTACTGAAAACCTTATTCATCATATAAGAAAGTTCTACCAATCCCAAAGGATTGGATACATTACTTCCCACCCTAATGAATATTCTTACTAACTAAAATTTATTAAAAAAAGAAGAGAGAGTTTATTGGTTGAAAGATCAGTATACACACAGACAGGAGTACAGTTCCCCTGCATAAAGCATCAAGCAGATCTGAGATAAAAAAGATCAGGACTCAAGACACCTTTATACAGTTCCAGGCCTTCTCTTGACAGCACAGAGTCCTTAGGTGAACAACAGGCAATCACTGAGACTTTGAACTAGACACATTTCCTAAGCATCGCTAGTAATTAGCTACACAGATTAACATAAAGAAATTGCCTGTTTTTCACCATTCACAGGTGATTTGCTATATACTTCAAAGAGAGATCAATACAATGATATTACTATATTTACAGTTCATGTAAATGTTAAGATCTCCTTTTGATCTCTGAATTAACAGAATACAGCATAGACAGGAACTGTTTGATTACATTGTTAACTTCTAACAGTATATACACAAATACACAAAACCACAAAAATTATCTACCAATATGTCCCCAAAGGTTGAATTTGGATGCTTAACCCTTTCTGGCCATGTGTCACAGTGAGTAAACCCTCTGGAACTACATCTGAAGGCAGCGAAGGTGGAACTGAGCGAAGGTAGTGACATATGTGTATGAGGCCATGTGGCCAAGGAGGGATACGCAAGTCCTGGCTGGGACAGAAGGATTGTTGATGATGCAGGTTCTGATTTCTTGCACAGTAGGTACGCTAACGCTGTGACTGAATTGATGGATGCCGCTATAAAGTCTAGGGATTGTGTGGGGTCCAAGGTTGATTTTTCTTCGTTGAAGTTGACTTCAAGGGAGGAAAGGAGTATGAGCAACATGGAGGTTGAAACTTGGGCTTTACATCTGGATTATGTTGCCAGCAGCCAGTTGTCAGGACAAGGGAAAACAAGGACTCCATAATGCTTGATGTAGGCCACAATGGAAAACACCCTGGTGAAGGCTCTGGGAGCAGTGGTGAGTCCAAAGGGAAGAATCCTGAAACTGAAAGTGCTGTGAGCCAACCATGAATCTCAGAAACCGTCTGTGGGCCAGATGAATGTGAAAGTAGGCCTGTAATAGAAAAAGAGAGACTGAGACATGAGGCCTGGCAAAAGGGGCCTGGTATGAGGCTTAAGGGCTGAACTAAAGTAGGCCCCGCTGAGATAAAGCAAAGTTATAGCAGGAGTCAAGCTATGAGCAAAAGTCAGACCCTGTTATGAAGCAGATACTTGCCTGCAGGTTCACCATCCGATACATGAACTTGGCAAGAACAGGGCTGGCATTGCAAAAACACAAGCACTCCTAGGCACAAAGTAAACACATTCCAGAAAGGTAGTACCGGAACATGCCGATACAAGGTTATAGTGGAAACACACTCCTCGAAGATGATACAAGGACACATGGACTCCTCTTAAAGATAAGGTCAGGATGGCAGGATGATGGATAGAGATGTTTTGATCAAACCAACATTGAAAGGAAGGTCTTTGATGTATTTTGTACTTCCCTGGGGAAACTAGAGGAATGGAGCCACAATTCCCTCTGCATGACTATGCCAACAGCCATAGAGTGCAATGAATTATCTGCTGCATGTACAGCTGACTGAAGTGATGTCCTCTAAGATTGCCTGGAAGCAGGCCCAGTCTTGCTATAGCAGTTTGTCAGCAAATTCCTTCAGTTTGCTGTAATTCAGGAAATTGTATTTGGCAAGTAATGGTGATAATTCAAAATCCTGAACTGAAGGCTGGCTGAGGAGATCTTCTGGCCCAAAAGGTCCAACCGCTTGCCCTCCTTACTGGATGGAGTGGAACATGGGTGTTGCTGCCTGGAATGTTGTTTCATCATCGCCTGGACCACAAGTGGATTGGGGAGGGGAGTGTACAAGAGAAGAAACTCAGATCTCTTAGCGGGTACATAGTAGTGTCTTCTGCACCCTCGGGGGGCAAGTGTACATGTGGCCAGTATATGCCAAACTATTCTAGCTGCCTCGAGGATGGCATCATTGATTGGCAGAGCAACTGTACCAGGTGCCGATGAGTGAAGGTTGTCCAGGAGCTTATGCTGAGTGTCTTTGATTTCCTCCAGAGAAACGTGAAACTATCCAGCGACTCTACACAGGAGATCCTGAAATTGACAGAAATCATCAGGGGGTAAGGGGGACACAGAAGCCACCGCCACATCCAGTGAGGATGATGGGTGGGTACTGGGACTAGGTCCTCAATAGGGCCAGCATGACAGATCTGGGGTGGGGGAGGACCCAGTGGCTCCTTAGCAGCTAGAGTGGAGGATATTGCCACAGTGTAGACAGCCTCTTTGGGTACTCATATTGGCTGTAGGGGATGGATGGTACCTGCCCCTCATCCAATTCCTCCGATGACAAAACTCAGACACTATCAACAGTACTGTCAGAGCAGGTGGAAGTGTGTAGAAAGTCGGAGCGGGGGGTGAGGGATGCCTCAGCTGTGGCATGTCCTGAGTGGAAAATATAGTCTCCCTAGAAGTAGATGGTTCCAGAAAGTATGGAGATCTCAGCTCTTCCAGGGCAAACACTTCCTGGGGCTCTAGTGCTTTTCCCAACCTCCCTGGTATTAAGGGTACTCTTTCTGTACCTGGAACCAGTACCAGAGTGGTGATCTTCCCCAGAGCGAGCAGTTCTCATGCTTTATGGGGCGCAACACTGAGGGTGTGTACAGTTCGGTACCCAGCACCAGTGGATCCATCAGCTTGTGTGGCCTCTTCTCCTATTTGTGCACCTCAGACCATGCTCCCTCCCCAATATTGGAACTTGTGGAAGGAGTGTCCCCTTTCTTAGGTTTGGAGGAAGACTTACTGCCATGCTTATATGAATGCTTCCTTACTTCTGAACTAGGCCCCGGTGTGGGGTCCACAGTGGTGGTACCACCAGTGCTGGATTTGGACTCCATAGCCAGAAGCACACTCCTGGCTGTCTCAGGCCAATGTACGGGGTGGGTTTCCCAACTCTGGGTATGACTGCGGCCTTGTGTCGACCTCCATGAGGTGCTTCTTGAGGCAGAGAGCCCAGCCTTCTCGGACAGGGCTCGAGAAGAAGGACTGGCAAATACAACACCTGGATGCAATGTGGGCTTCTCCCAAGAAGTAGAGGCAGCACTGATGTTCATCGCTGACTGAAAAGCAACACAGGCAGGAAGTGCAAATTTTAAAGCTTAGGGTCTTGGGCATAATCCAGTACCCGTATGGTGGGTTTGGTGGGGGTGGGGAGTAACAAGGAAACAAAACTTGAAAGTCCTAAATCCACTCTTGAAAACTAAGACTACTAAAATTCTTTATAAAACAGTGAAAACAGCAAAAATACTATAAAACTAACTATATACAACTAAATTCCTTTTTAAGTGTGTCACACGCAAAAGGATACTAATAGTTCCAATCTGGACCATGCTATAGTGATGGGTGCATTACAAAAGCCTAAGGAGCAGAATGCCCATCTAAAAATATATATTTGACAGCTATTCCATGATAAGGACTTCTTACCTTGTGAACTTTTTGGAATGCACAAAACAGGTGTAGTTTTCCTTTAAACATAATTTTTTAATTAAATACTGCAATGTACAGAAAAAATTCTCTTTTTCCTGATTCTTTTGAAATGATCTCCGGCACAAGGTTCATGTATCACACTGGAAGGCTAATGGAAAGAGGAGGCTACTCACATGTAACTAGAGGTTCTTTGAGATGTGTGATCCACTGAGGAGTTATGCATGTGTGCCATGCGTCCAGAGCTGGAGAATTTAAAAAGTAATGTTTGTTGGTCCGTGCACATGCCCATGCCTCATCTCCTGGTTTCCTTTGAGGCAATAAAGGGTGGGGCGGACCAACCACATCTCCAGTTCCTTCTCCAGAACAGAGAATCTAAAAGATCCACAGCAGAGGGGAAGGAGTGTGGTAAGTGAAATACAGATAGGTGGACTACACATCTTGAAAAATCTCCAGTTACAAGTAAGTAACCTTCTCTACCTTCTTTGAGTGATGATACCTCTTGTATTCCACTGAGGGTGATTAACAGGCAGTACCTAATTTGGAGGAGGCTGCAAAGAAGAGGACGGAACAGTGGAATGGAGGACAACCACAAGGAATGAGGCTTCCATCACAGAGTTCTGCACCAAGGGATAGTGTGCAGTGAAGATTCCAGATCACAGGTCCTAGTTCTAATGGGGGACTTCAATCACCATGACATCTGCTGGGAGAGCAATGCAGCAATGCACCGACAATCCAGGAAGTTTTTGTAGAGCGTTGGGGACAACTTCCTGGTACAAATGCTGGAGAAACCTACTAGGGGCCGAGCTCCTCTAGACCTGCTTACAAACAGGGAATAATTGGTAGGGGAAGTAGAAGTGGGTGCAGTGACCATGAGTTGGTTGACTTCAGGATCCTGACAAAAGGAAAAAGGACAGTAGCAAAATATGGACTCTGAACTTCAGAAAAGCAGACCTAGACTCCCTTAAGGAACTGATGGGCAGGATCCTCTGGGAGGCTAATATGAGGGGGAAAGGAGTTCAGGAGAGCTAGCTGTATTTTAAAGAAGCCTTATTGAGGGTGCAAGAACAAACCATCCCGAAGTGCAGAAAGAATAGCAACTATGGCAGACGACCAGCTTGGCTTAACAGTGAAATCTTCGGTGAGCTTAAACTCAAAAAGGAAGCTAACAAGAATTGGAAATCTGAACAGATGACTAGGGAGGAGTATAAAAATATCGTTAGAGCATGCAGGGGTGTAATCAGGAAGGCTAAAGCACAATTTGAGTTGCAGCTAGCAAGAGATAGGAACGGTAACAAGAAGGGTTTCTACAGGTATGTTAGCAACAAGAAGGTGAACAGGGAAAGTGTGGGCACCTTACTGAATGGAGGAGGGAACATAGTGACAGATGGTGTGGAAAAAGCTGAAATACTCAATGCTTTTTTTGCCTCGGTCTCCACAGACAAGGTCAGCTCCCAGACTGCTGTACTGGGAAACACAGTATGGGGAGGAGCTGGGCAGCCCTCAGTGGTGAAAGAACAGGTTAAAGACTATTTAGAAAAACTGGACATGCACAAGTCCATGGAAACAGATCTAATGCATCCAAGGATGCTGAGGGAGTTGGCTGATGTGACTGCAGAGCCATTATCTTTGAAAATTCGTGGCGATTGGGGGAGGTCCCTGACAGTTGGAAAAAGGCAAATATAGCGCCCATATTTTTAAAAAGGAAGAAAGAGAACCAGGGGAACGACAGATCTCACTTCAGTACCCAGCAAAATCATAGAGTAGGTCTTCAAGGAATCCATATTGAAGCACATGGAGGAGAGGAAGGTGATAAGGAACAGTCAACATGGATTCACTAGGGGAAAGTCATGCCTGACCAACCTGATTGCCTTCTATGATGAGATAACTGGCTCTGTGGATATGGGGAAAGCGGTGGATGTGATATATCTTAACTTTAGCAAAGCTTTTGATACTATCTTCTGCAATATTCTTGCCAGCAAGTTGAAGTATAGATTGGATTAGTGGACTATAAGGTGGATAGAAAATTGGCTGGATTGTCAGGCTCAATGGGTAGTGAACAACAGCTCGATGTCTAGTTGGCAGCCAGTATCAAACAGAGTGCCCCAGGGGTCGGTCCTGGGGCCGGTTTTGTTCAACATATTCATTAATGATCTGGATGATGGGATGAATTGCTCCCTCAGCAAGTTTGAAGATGACACTAAAATGGAGGAAGAGGTAGATACGCTGGAGGGTAAGGATAGGGTCTAGAGTGATCAAGACAAATTGGAGGATTGGGCCAAAAGAAACCTGATGAGATTCAACAAGGGCAAGTGCAGAGTCCTGCACTTAGGAAGGAAAGATCCCATGCGTCGCTACAGGCTGGGGACTGAATGGCTAAGCAGCAGTTCTGCATAAAAAGATCTGGGGATTACAGTGGATGAGAAGCTGGATGAGAGTCAGCAGGGTGCCCTTGTTGCCAAGAAGGTCAATGGCATATTGGGCTGTATTAGTAGGAGCACTGCCAGCAGATCAAGGGAAGTGATTATTCCTCTCTATACCCGCACTGATGAGGCCACACCTGGAGTATTGTGTCCAGTTTTGGTCCCCCCACTACAGAATGGATCTGGATAAATTGGAGAGAGGCCAGCAGAGGGCAATGAAAATGATTAGGTGGCTGGAGGACATGACTTATGAGGAGAGGCTCAGGGAACTGGGCTTATTTAGTCTTTTAGTGTTGGTGTGTCCCTGCGCCTTCACTTGGAGATTTTTGAAGCAGTACTCGTACCGGCCGCGCCTGCACAGAGCATGCCCCCCCACTCTGAGTATACCTTAATAGTACGCATGCGTGGCCGGTCTCCTCAATTCCTTCTCTACAACGGAGGCTACCCCAACTCCGAAGTAGAGGGGAGGAGGGTAGGTAGTGGAACACCCACAGGGACACTCATCTTGAAGAACGTCAGTTACTGAACAGGGTGAGTAACCTCCTCTTCTTCAAGAGAGATGTCCCTGTGGGTGCTCCACTCCAGGTGACGTAAAAGCAGTGTGTCTCAAGGAGGTAGGGACTTCAGATCTGATAGGAATGCAGTAGATAATACAGCTCTGCCCAATCATGTATCAGAGAGAGGGCCTTGAGTAAGGGCATAGTGTTTAACGAATGTGTGTTCAGAGGACCAAGTGGCCGCTTTACAGATGTCAGCCAGGGGAACTTTGAGTAAGATAGCTACAAAGGTAGCTACGGATCTAGTGGACTGAGTTCTGATGCAGGCTGGAGGTGTAACTTTCTTTATCTGACAGCACAATCTGATGCAGTCAGAAATCCAGTTTGAAAGTCTCTGGGTAGAAATAGCTGTCCCTTTGGAATGCTCCGCGATGGAGACAAAAAGTCTAGAAGAGCTTCTAAAAGGTTTGGTTCCATCCAAATAGAAGGACAAGGCCTTGCATACATCTAACATATGCATTGTGGCTTCGAAAGAGTTGGCATGTGGTTTCGGAAAGAAGTTTCGGTAGGTGTATTGGCTCATTAATATGGAATGAGGAATGAATCTTTGGAAGAAACTTGGGGTGTAATCTAAGGGTAACCTTGTCCTTGAAAAATAGCGTATATGGTGGATCTGCCATAAGAGCTGCTATTTCTCCTGCCTGTCTGGCAGAGGTAATTGCCACTAAAAATGCTGTTTTCATAGAGAGGTGTAAAAGGGAGCAAGGGGCTCAAATGGTTGTTGAGTTAGGCAGGATAATACTAACTGAAGGTCCCACGGAGGAGTAGGCGGTTTAATGTCTGGGTATAGGGTTTGGAGTCCCTTGAGGAAACGCCTAGTGATCAGATGAGCAAAGACAAAGGTATTGTCGATTTTGGCAGGAAAGGTTGTAATAGCAGCTAAATGAACTCTGATGGCGCTGATAGGAGCTTGGAGAAAACATGGGGGGCGGTGGAAAGTCCGAAGGGTAGAACCCTGTACTGAAAAACACGTTAAGCCGAGGGTAAAACAAAGGAAACGTCTGTGGGTCAGATGTATAGTGATATGAAAATAGGTGCCCTGTAGATCGAGGGCTGAAAACCAATCACGCTGTAACCACCTTGAACTTTTGCTTTTTGATAAATTTGTTGACCGCCTGAGATCGAGGATCAGTCGCCATCCCCCAGTTTTCTTTTCTATTAAGAAAAAATAGGAATAAAAGCTCTTCCCTCTGTGATCTTCGAGTACAAGTTCCACTGCTCCCAACTGAAGGAGATGTTGTACTTCTTGGAAGAGCAGTGGCTTGTGAGAGGGGTCCCTGAAGAGGGACGGGGAGGGTGGATGGGTGGGAGGCAAGGAGAGGAAGGGAATAGAGTAGCCAATTGTGACGAGCTCTATAACCCACTTGTCAGTGGTAATGCTCTGCCATTGGTGGGAGAATGGCCGTAGGCGGTGTCCAAAAATAGGAACATGGGGTATAAGCGCTGAAGTAGGAACGTTGTTTTCTAGGTCCTCGACCAAAACTTCAAATCTGCTTATTAGTTGGAGGGGTTTGAGGTGTTACCGAAGAATTGAGACGATGACGCTGGTATCTGGGTCTCTGGCGTTGCTGTTGTTGTATCTATGGAAGTGCTGTGTATATGTGGGGTAGAGTGGACGATGGTAAGGTTGAAATCTATATTGTCGCTTTCTGGTCGTAGGGGTTTGGATTCCTAAGGACCGGAGAGTTGCCCTCGAGTCCTTCATTGAATGAAGTACGTCACATTCGTGGTAGAAGCAAACAGTTTGTCACCATCAAAGGGAAGATCTCCAATGGTACTCTGGACCTCTCATGGAAACAAAGACGAGAGCCATGAACCTCAGCGCATGACCACTGCTGTGGCGGTGGATCTTGCTGCAGTATTGGCTGCATCGAGGGCCGCTTGAAGAGTAGTACATGATATGATTTGTCCCTCAGAGACTAGAGCTGTGAATTGTTGCTTCTTTTCTTCTGGAATGTCATCAATAAAGTCCATGAATTTGTTATAGTTTTTGTGGTCACATGTTGCAAGAACTGCACTATAATTAGCAATATGAAATTGTAGCACTGAAGATGCATATACTTTACGTCCAAGGAGGGCCAAGCGTTTACTGTATTTGTTGGATGGGGTGAAGTGGGAATACTGCCGTTTGGCCCTTTGGCTGGCTGCATCTACGACTAACAAATTTGGCGCTGGATGGGTAAAAAGGAATTCAAAGCCCTTAGAAGGGATGAAGTACTTGCGATCTGCTCATTTACAGGTAGGTAGGCTTGTAGCAGGGGTCTGCCAGATGGCCTTAGCAGGTTCTAAAAGGGCTGTGTTAATTGGTAATGCAACCCTAAAGGAAGAAGAGGGCTGTAGGATGTCCGTTAACTCATACTGTTGTTCAGGAACCTCCTCCAAGTTAATTCTCAACTCACTGGCAACTCTTTTAAAAAGGTCTTGAAATTGTGAGAAGTCATCCGAAGATCATAGAATCATAGAATATCAAGGTTGGAAGGGACCTCAGGAGGTCATCTAGTCCAAGCCCCTGCTCACAGCAGGACCAATTCCCAACTAAATCATCCCAGCCAGGGCTTTGTCTAGCCTGACCTTAAAAACCTCTAAGGAAGGGGATTCCACCACCTCCCTAGGTAAACCATTCCAGTACTTCACCACTCTCTGAGTGAAAAAGTTTTTCCTAATATCCAACCTATAGATGTTGTGGGAGGGGGAAGTAAGGCTTCTTCAGGCGGTACCTCTGGGTCTACTGGAATAGGAACAGGATGTGACTGATCCTGCAGTTGTGACGATGCTGCCTGGTGTCTTGCATCAGTAGTAGGTACGTAAGCTGGTGGTGCTAGGCAGGTGTTGTGCCCGGTTGAGATGGAGTAGTGAGTGTGTTCTCAAGGATACGATTCCCATGGGGCCCAATACTGCCACGGCAGTGGGAAGGGCATAGGTGGTGCCATCCAGGGGTTCATACACCATGGGGCAAGATCTTGAGAGTAGGATGAGGTAATTTTTCTGTGACCTCTGTTGACAGGAGTCTGAGGATGGGAATCTTGATACGGTGAAAAATCCCCTTGCAGTCCAGCTTTCTCACCACTGGAGGAAGGCTGTCCAGACCCTGAGTCAGCCATTGAAGAGAAGCAGGCATTCAGTAGGGGTGACTGCAGGGTAGGAGACACAAGGAGATCCCTTGACTGAGTAAATTGCAGTGCTGAGGCTCCTGTGTGAGGTGAAGGCTGTGCAGGAGGAATCTGCTGTGAGAAAAAAATTCCTCTGCATCAGTATTTTGAGCCTTAACTCAGTACTGGTCAGCTCAGTGGGTGTTGGTGCAGGAGCCAGTGCTGGGAGATCAATATCAGCCTGTGGGAGTGTCAGGCAGGTCCTGATATGGCGGCATCGCGTCAGTCGCAGTGCCGAACGGTGCCAGAAGAGAGGCAGGCAATTGGAAGCCTGAAGCCTCAGCACTGGAACTTCGCAATTTTGCCGCAGCCGCAGGTGGGTTTCGCACAGTGCCAAAGGAGCCTGGCGTCTCAAACGTGCTCAAGCGAGGAAGCAGCAGGAGGGAAGCAGTAGACCTACCCAGAAAAATCTTATCCCGCAAGGTTTCCTTTGTGGATGACAGAAGGTGCCCTTTTTTGGAAGTTTTTTTGTGCTTCTTTGAGGCAGGGGGGCTGTGGTGGGCAGTGGAGCCGGAGTCAGCGCCTGGGTCTGAAGCTGACCCTAGGGATCTCTGAAGGAGGAACAGTTTTAGTCTAAGCTCCCTGTCCTTTTGTGTCCTGGAGCTACGTTTACAGTAGTGGGCACATTTTGGGGGGATGTGGGTCTCCCCCAAACATTTTATACATGTTGAGTGGCCTTCTGACAGGGGAATAGGCTCCTTGCAGGTCGAGCAGCACTTAAAGCCGGGGAGCCAGGCATGTCAGAAGCAGCTGCGGCTGACAGGAACGAAGGGGGAAAAGAATATTATTATTATTTTTTTTTTTTAAAGAGAGAAGGGTAACTAACTACAACTAACAAACTAACTAACTAGAAGGGTAATTTTAACAAGAGGAGCAAAGTTCTTAGTGAGTCTGCTGAGCTCCATGTCAGGCCAGGCATAGTAGAGAAGGAACTGAGGAGACTGGCCACGCATGCGTACTATTAAGGTATACTCAGAGCGGAGGGGCAGGCTCTGCGCATGCATGGCCGGTACGAGTACTGCTGTAAAGATCTCCAGGCAAAGGCGCAGTGACACACCAACACCTGGAGTGGAGCACCCACAGGGACATCTCTCGAAGAAGAACTGGGCTTATTTAGTCTGCAGAAGAGAAGAGTGAGAGTGGGATTTGATAGCAGCCTTTAACTACCTGAAGGGAGGTTCCAAAGAGGATGGAGCTAGGCTGTTCTCAGTGGTGGCAGATGACAGGTAGAAAGCCAAGGCCCTGGGAGTGAAGGCACTGCTCTTCTGCTGTGGCATGAGGCTTTGGAAAAAAAGCAAGTAAGTTTATGGGTTGGTTGAGATGAAAACAGGATACTACTTTTGGTAGAAAGTTTGGTAGAAACTTGGAGTGCAAGCGCAGGGAGATTTTGTCCTTATGGAACGCAGTGAAATCATGGCCCCAAGTTCACCTACCCTTCTTGCCAAAGCAATAGCCACTAGCAAGGTGACCTTCATGAAAAGGAGGGAAAGAGATCATGAAGCCAGTAGCTTGAAGGGTGGTTTCATTAATGCTAAGAGAATGAGGCTGAGTTCCCACTGGGGGGGCAACAGGTTGTATGGATGGGAAAATCATCAGACATTTTCAAAACCTGGTAATCAAGGGATGTGTACATATTAAATTCCCTTTCCGGTGGGGTGTGGGGGGGAGGGTGAAAGGCACTGATAGCAGCTATATGGACTTTAAGAAAATTGAGGGTGAGTCCCGACATCTTTAAGGCTAGTCCAAAAGAAGTGGAATGTCCACTTCCTCTGGGCAAAGCCCTCTCTGCTGGACCCAGGAGACAAAGCATTTCCACTTGGCCCAATAGGAAAACCTTGTGGATTCTTTCCTGCTGCCTGAAAGGATGTCTTGCACTGCTGACAAACTCCCATTCTAGAGAAGATGTACATCCAAATACAGTAAAAGCTTTGAGGAGTACTTGTGGCATCTTAGAGACTAACAAATTTATTTGAGCATAAGCTTTCGTGGGCTAAAACCCACTTCATAGGATGCATGGAGTAGAAAATAGAGTAGGAAGATATATATACACAGAGGACATGAAAAAATGGGTGCTGCCATACTAACTATAACAAGAGTAATCAATTAAGGTAGGTAAAAGCTTTGTTATCCGGCACGTTGGGGGAATGGGGGTGCTGGTAAGTCAAAAATTCTAGTTAACTAAGAGAGAGATTGTTTGGCTGCGGGAGCAGGCTCAGGGGTGGGGCACAGGAGGGAGTATGAGGGCACGGGCTCTGGGAGGGAGCTTGGGTGTGGGAGGAGGCTTGGAGCAGGGGTTCGTGTCTAGGAGGGGTTTTGAGATGCCAGATCCAGGCAGAGCTCATTTCAGGGGGCTCCCCACAAAGAGAGACGTGTCCGGAGAGGGACGGTCAGGCGGCAATGCATGCTGCCTCTGCCTACAGGCACTGCCCCCATAGTTCCCATTGGCTGCATTTCCCGCCAATGGGAGATGCGGAGCCAGCACTCAGAACGGGGCAGGGACAGCACACAGAGCCCACGTGGCCATTCCTCCGCCTAGGAGCATTGATTGCAGTGAATGGGAGCTGCAGTGTCAGCGTCTGCAGGCGGAGGCAGCACTCAAAGCCGCTTTGCCGTACCTCTCCGGACATGTCGTCGCTTTCAGAGAGCTGTCTGAGGTGAGTGCTGCCCGGATCCAGCACCCCGAAACCCCTCCCATGCCACAACCCCCCTCCCACACCCAAACTCCTTCCCAGAGCCTGCGTCCCACATCCCCTCACGAAATGCTTCTTTATAGAGCAAAGTGCCAGATAACACAGCTTTTCCTGTACTCAGCTCAAAGCTGGAGAGTCTGTAGATCAGGATATCTGATCCTGCTGTTGTGTTGTGTGAGCAGCTCTGGGAAAGCAGACAGGGAAGTGGGGGACCATAATGGGACAATCAGAATGACTGTGGCGCTCTCCCATCACATCTTGTGGAGAAGCAGTTCTCAACCAGAGGTCCAGGCCCCCTTGAGGGGCTGCAAGCAGGTTTCAGGGGGTCTGACAAAACAAACCAAAGATCAGGGCCAGCATTAGACTTGCTAGGGCTCTGGGAAGAAAGCCAAAGCACAAGACCTGCCACCCAGGGCTGAAGCCGAAGCCTGAGCAACTTAGTTTTGTGGGGGCCCCTGTGGCGTTGGGCAGTGGGCAATTGCTCCGCTTGCTACCCCCTAATACCAACCTTGGCTTTTAATTGACAGGATATGCAGAAAAGAGGAAGTTACTCAACCTGTGCAGTAATTATGGCTCTTCGAGATGTGTACCTCACGTGCTTGCATCCCAGTGCTGCTAATCAGAAAACTTTGGTAGCAGTGTCCGTGAGGCCCACACACATGCTGTCTCTCCTCATACTTGTCACAAGGCTAAACAACACCCGTGGGCTAACTGCCCTCAGTTCTTTCTCCACCAGAGAGTCATTGACAAGAACTCAGAACTAGAGGAGAGGAGGGTGGGTTACAGAACACTCATAGAGACACACATCTCGAAGAACCATTGTTACTGCATAAGGTGAGTAACTTCCTCTTCTTCGAGTAGTGTCCCTATCAGTGCTGCACTGTACGTGACTCCCAAGCAATATCCCCACTGGAGGGCTGGGGCTTTGCAGTTCGGCCAGTTACAGATGACACTACTGTGGAGCCAAAGATGGCATCAGCGGTGGAGTCCCCGGTAATTGCACAGAGTTCTGTGAAGGTATGGACGGATGACCACGCCACTGCTCTACAGATTTCTGTGACAGGGACATTCTTGAGGAAAGCAACAGATGAGAAGATCGACTTCATGGAGTGTGTGAGAATACTACCTGGAAGCATCACGTTGCCAGTCTGACGACATTGTCCAATGCAGTTCAAGACACACTTGGAGAGTCTCTGGGCTGATATTGCTGGGCCCCTGGATCTCTCCACAACAGAAAGGAAAAGCTTAGCTTCGGAGACTTCCTCAGCCTCTCCAGGTAAAAGGCCAGGGGGCTCCCCTGACATCTAGCATGTGTCGTATAGCCTCTCTGTTATCATGGGGAGGCTTGGGGTAAAAAGACAGAAGGTGGATCAGTTGGTTCATGTGAAACGGGGAAGTCACCTTAGGGGTGAATTTGGGTGTGGCCTGAGTGTGACCTTGTCCCACAAGAATACTGTGTAGGGGAGAATGTGTCATCAGAGTAGCTATTTCCCCTATTGTCCTAGCCGAGGTGATTGCCACCAGGAAGGCTGGTTTTACTGACAGGTATGTAAGTGAACAGGTTGCAACTGGTTCAAAGGGTGGTCTAGTCAGGCTTTTCAGCACCAGGTTTAGATCCCATGTAGGGGTGGGATGTCAGGGCTGTGGGAAAACGCTTACTCCCCTGACGAGTTGTTTCGTTGTTGGGTGTGAGAGCACCCTCTACATGTTGGTGGAAGGCTGCTACAGCCACTAGGTGGATCCTGGGAGATAGTCTTGATCTTTAAAGAGTTAATACATACTCTAGGATCTTTGGAAGAGTATTGGATGTCAGATTAATTTGTTCGGGTTTACACCAAGCCTAAAACCTGGACCACTTTTGCAGGTAAGTATGGCATGTTGTGGATTCTTTACTGTGTAGTGACACCTCTTGTACCTCCTTTAAGCAGGGGTTTTCTATCTGTTGGAACCATGAAGGAGCCAACTCTTGAGGTGCAGAATCCCCCGACTGGAATGGAGAATGCAGCCTTCATTCTGCGAGAGGTGGTACGGAGTGGATTGAAGAGAGGTTGGCAGGCACTTCACGAGTTGTTAACAGGTAAGGGTATCAAGTCCGTCTTGGCCAAGTGAGATCAGTATGATGAGTGCTCCTCTTTTTATTTTTAATAGGGGAAATGGAGGAAAGGCACAGAGAAGGGCTCTGTCCCAGAAAAGGAGGAGAGCATCATCCAGAGAATATAGCCCCATCCCTGCTCTGGAGCAGTAGAATGGACATTTCTTATTCAGGTTAGTAGCAGCCAGGTCAGTATCCCCCATCATCCGAATCGGTCATAAAATACTGCTGGGTCATGTGTGAATTTGCAACTAAGACTGTCCTCTACCAAGTTTTTTGTGCCCAGCAGGTAGGCCACTGATAGTGTAATGTTGTGAGAGACAGGCCAGTTTCAGAACTTTAGTGCTTCTGTGCAGAAGGGAGGGTGACCGTGCTCCTTCCTGTCGATCTATATAATGCAAACATGCTATGTTGTCTGTCAGGACTTAAGTGTGTTCCTTTGATCAATGGGAGGAAATGGGTGCAGGCATTCCTGACTGCCCAGAGGTTGATCACAGAACAACAGAATATCAGGTTTAGAAGGCACATCAGGAGGTTTTCTAGTCCAACTCCCTGCTCAAAGCAGGACCTAATCCCCAACTAAATCATCCCAGCCAGGGCTTTGTCAAGCCTGATCTTAAAAACCTCTATGGAAGGCGATTCCACCACCTCCCTAGGTAACCCATTCCAGTGCTTCACCACCCTCCTAGTGAAAAAGCTTTTCCCAATATCCAACCTAAACCTCCTCCACTGCAACTTGAGACCATTACTTCTTGTTCTATCGTCTGGTACCACTGAGAACAGTCTAGATCTATCCTCTTTGGAACCTCCTTTCAGGTAGTTGAAAGCAGCTACTCATTCTTCTCTTCTGCAGACTATATAATCCCAGCTCCCTCAGCCTCTCCTCATAAATCATGTGCTCCAGCCACCTAATCATTTTTGTTGCCCTCTGCTGGACTCTTTCCAATTTTTCCACATCCTTCTTGTAGTGTGGAGCCCAAAACTGGACACAGTACTCCAGATGAGGCCTCACCAATGCTGAACAGAATGGAATGATCACATCCCTCGATCTGCTGGCAATGATCCTACTTATTCAGCCCAAAATGCCATTAGCCTTCTTAGCAACAAGGGCACATTGCTGACTCATATCCAGCATCTCATCCACTGTAACCCCTAGGTCCTTTTCTGCAGAACTGCTGCCTAGCCACTCGGCCTCTAGTCTGTAGCAGTGCATGGGATTCTTCTGTCCTAAGTGCAGGACTCTGCACTTGTCCTTGTTGAACCTCATCAGGTTTCTTTAGGCCCAATCCTCCAGTTTGTCTAGGTCCCTCTGTATCGTATTCCTACCCTCCAGCATATCTACCACTCCCCCCAGATTAGTGTCATCTGCAAACTTGCTGAGGGTGCAGTCCACGCCATCCTCCAGATCATTAATGAAGATACTGAACAAAACCAGTCCCAGGACTGACTCTTGGGGCATTCTGCTTGATACCGGCTGTGAACTAGACCTGGAACCATTGATCACTACCCATTGAGCCCGACATCGATCTCGCGCCGTGAGGACCCGAGGTAAATCGATCTAAGATACTTTGACTTCAGCTACACTATTCAAGTAGCTGAAGTTGCGTATCTTAGATCTCCTCCCAGCCCGGATCGGCGGGCAGTGATCGATCTATCGGGGATCAATATATCATGTCTCGTCTAGATGTGATAAATCAATTCCCAAACGTGCTCCCATCGACTCCAGAACCCCACCAGGGCAAGATGCAGAAGCAGAGTTGACGGGGGAGCCACGGTCGTTGATCCTGCGCCATGAGGATGGGAGGTAAGTCGAAATAAGATACATCAACTTCAGCTACGCTATTCCCGCAGATGAAGTTGCATATCTGACATTGACTCCCCATCCCCCGCCGTGTGGACCATCCCCTAGTGTGATTTGACCCTCCTGATTTCACTCCTGCATGCCTGAGCAATATTTTTATACTCCTTCCTGGTCATCTGTCCAATCTTCCACTTCTTGTAAGCTTCTTTTTTGTTTTTAAGATCAGAAAGGATTTCACTGTTAAGCCAAGCTCGTCGCCTGCCATATTTACTGTTCTTTCTACACATCAGTTCCCTGAGGGAGTCAAAGTCTGCTTTACTGAAGTAAAGTCTCCGTATTTTGCTGCTCTCCTTTCTTCCTTGCATCAAGATCTTGAAGTCAACCATCTCATGGTCACTGCCTCCCAGGTTCTCATCCACTTTTGCTTCCCCTACTAATTCTTCCCTGTTTGTGAGCAGCACGTCAAGAAGAGTTCTGCCCCTAGTGGTTCCTCCAGCACTTGCACCAGGAAATTGTCCCCTACACTTTCCAAAAACTTCCTGGATTGTCTGTGCACTGCTGTATTGCTCTCCCAGCAGATATCATCCACCTCATCCCTCTGGTCTGGTGGTCTATAGCACTCCGGTGGAGACCACTTGCTTTGTGTTGTACCTTTGTTTAGATTCAAGCCCCGTCCTACCAGTGATGCACTGGTGGTGAGAAGTAACAACTGGGAACTTTGTGAAAAGGGGAGCCCTTTGCAAACATCCGCTGGGTTTTTCTGCCAGTCCAATGAGTTCTTGATCTTGGTGGGCAGTGACAGAGGTTTGTCTAATCTGTAGACCAAGCCTAACAACATCTGGAGACACTGCATGTGAAGCCTGACATAAGGTACCAGTGCTGTGCTGGTTGCCATATGCCCTAAGAGTTGGAGGCAGTCTGGCTGATATTTGGGGGCTTTTTTGTTCTGTCTCTATGAGCATGACCAAGGACAGGAACCTGTGTTGAGGTAGAAATGTTTTGGCCTGTAACAAGTCAATGTGGGCCCCTCTGAGTTCCAGGTGCTGTACCAGGGTAAGGGTTGATTTCTGGGCATTGATCTGTAGGCCCAGTTCTGTGAACAAGTCTATTGCGGTTTTGGTAACTGGGCAAGCCTGGTTGAAGAAGCAGGCTCTGAAGAGGCAGTTGTCCAGGTAAGGGTAGAGAATGATCTCCCCAGGAACAAAGATGAGCATCCACTACTAAAAGACTCTTGGAAAATATCCTCGGAGCTGAGGAGAGTCTGAAAGGAAGTACTCTGTACTGGTGGTAGTCTTGTCCTAGAGTAAACCTGAAGAACCATCTGTGGGAGGGTAGGATTGAGATATAGAAATAGACATCCTGGATTTTGAGGGCTGAAAACCAGTCTCCCTGTTCAATGCTGGAATATTCATTGCAAGACTGATCATCTTGAATTTTTGAGTTTTGATAAACTTGTTGAGTGCTCTGAGATCTAATATGGGTCTCGAACAGCCCTTCCTCTTGGGTAGAAGGAAACAGCAGGAGTAAAGACCTTTGCCTCGTAAATGTTGAGGTACTAGTTCTATGGCTCCTGACTTGAGGAGGCAACCTATTTCTTGTCATAGTAAACTCTTGTGAGAAGGGTCCCTGAAAAGAGACAGGGAAGGGTGTTATGAAGGGGGAGGGAGGTAAGTGGATGGAATACACTTGCGAATGATTTCCAGGCCCCATCAGCCCAAAGTTATGCATTCCCAGGTGCTGTGGAACATGGCAAGATGGTAGCCAATGGGTAAGATAGGTTGGTCAGCTGTAGTGGTTGAGAGCAGTGGTCTGTCAACACCTTAACCAAATGTCAAAATTTATGTTTGAAGGTGGAGGTTTGTGATGTGGGAGGTTGTGGACCTAATCGTTTGCGTCTGGAGAACTTAGATTTCTTTTGTTGAGGTTCATAAAAGTGGTGAGTCGGGTACTGAGTGGTATGTGATTTATGTTGGGGATGCTGACTAAGTTTTCTTTTTTGTCTAGGCATATAGATCCCTAATGAGTGGAGAGTGGCCCTGGAATCTTTATGGGAATGGAGTCAGTCTTCTCCGCAAACAGCTTGGTGCCTTCAAAGGGGAGGTTCTCAACAGTCATCTGCACCTCTTCAGGGAAGCCCTAAAGTTGAAACAACGACACAAGTTGCATAACAACCACTCTGGAGATGAACACGGCCACTGTATCGGCTGCATCATCATGGGTTGGCTGGAGCATTGTTTTGGCTATTAGATGCCCTTCCTGGATAATAGCTAGGAACTGGTCATGCTCTGACTCTGGGAGCGGATCACTAAAGCTGTTGAGTTTTCAATAGTTAACATAGTCATACTTTGCCGTTAAGGCTTGATAATTTGCAATTTGCAACTGCAGTATAGCAGAGGAGTAGGCTTTCCTCCCAAAGAGGTCTAAGTGCTTCCAATCTCTATCATGGGGGTGGATCTCATTCGGTGCTGATGGCCCTGGGAGTTTACCACATCCTCAGCCAAGGAGTTAGGGGGAGGGAAGTAGAAAAGAAATTCCATCTCCCTAGCCGAGATGTAATATTTATCGGCCTGTTTACAAGTAGTCATCTCTGATGCTGAGGCTTGTCTCATAGTTTTTGCGGAGTCCAGGACAGCCTCACTGATAGGGAGGGCTATTCTGGAGGATGAAGAAGAGCGTAAGGTGTTAAGTTTGTGGTGAGTGTCCTTCATTTCCTCGAAGTGTATCTGCAATCCTTTTTGCCGAGTCCTAGAAAAGCCAGAAATCACTGACTAAGGATGGAGGCGGGGGCATGACTGCCTCATCTGGAGAGGAGGAAGGTATGTTGGTCCTTGAAGTAACCTCATCCTCAAGTCCACCCTCCTGTTCCTCCAAGATCTCCTCTGGAGGTTTCAAAGGTTTTGGATGCTGTAGCCAAGAACGTCTCGAGGGCTCACGGGTGAGGCTGGAAGCCTGAGAAGTGTGGGGGCAATATGCTGCCCAGGTATCCCAGTATGTTCATTGGAGTAGTGGAACAGAGCCCAGTGATGGTGCTCATGGCTGGCCGTACCATGGTAGTGGCACTACAGACTGAGGATATACCCGAGGAGCCTCTTGATAGCGAGCACCATAGAGAGCACGGGAGGGGAGCACAGGAGGATTGGTGGAAAATTACTTCCTCTGGTGCGCTGTCTGATTTGCCACTAGAAAGTGAAGGTGCATGGCAGGGTGCTGGAGAAGGCTACCGTACTTGGAGAAGATTCAGTACTGAAGTCCCAGTGTTGAGGAGACTTTGGTATATCAGAGATACCCTGAATTCTCCTGAGTGCCAGAATTCTGGCTGTCTGACCGACTCAGTGCCGTTGATGGTACGGAGGGAGTTGGGGATCTTGCCTGCACCGACTGCTCCAATGCCGGACAGGGTGTCAACGACAGTGCTAAAGGTACGGTGCATATCGGCAGCATCTTCTTATTGGAGTGCTGCTTGCTCCTATCTTTGCCCACTGGCACCACTGGCTCAGTGCCTGTGCCCCATCAGGTCCTTAGGTATGTCACCAGTACCTGCCATTCCAGATCTTTGTGAGCCATGGGTAACAGGTTTGGATTGTTTTGGTGCTGATGAAACCGAGTGTGCCAACGATCTTTTGCAGCTAGCTCGGGACTTACTCTGCGGACTCAACATTCTCTTTGTTGCTATCTTACAATAGGGGTCCATGGCTGATTTCTTCAACCCACAATTCTTGGATGCTGAGGACTGAGGGGAAGGCAAGCGTCTTCTGGGTGACTCCTGGCATGGATCTGAGAAAGGTTGGGGGGCTGTTTCCATGAAGATGAGCTTCTGTCTCAACTCCCTGTCCTTTGGAAACCTGAGTCTGAGTTGTTGGCAGAGATGACACGTCTGTGGAATGTGGTCTTCCCCAAGGCAGCGTATGCAGCGAGAGTGCTTGTTTTCCACAGGGGTGGTCTCTTGGTAGGAGAGGCACTTCTTGAAGCTTGGTGAGCCAGGCACACTCCATTGGGGGAAGGGGTCCCCAACAAAAGAGGGGGGGGGAGATTTTGTGTTTGTTTTTTGTTTTGTTTTGGAAGAGAAATAAAGAGAAAAAAACTACAACTAAGGTTGAGGAGACTAACAAATAAAAATGCTAAAGAAGCTAATTTATCACAAATGTACTGCTAATGACTCCATCTCTAGTCAGGGGTGGTTGACAAGAAACTCAGGGGGTTAGCCTGCACATGCTTGTTAGTCTCATGGCAGGGCAGGAGGAGAGACAGCACATGTGCTAGCCTAACACACATTGCTACCAACGTTTTCTGATCAGCAGTGCAGGGATGCAAGCACACCTGCAGAGGAGCACCCATAGGATACTCAAAGAAGAAACAGCTGTTGTGGCACTGGTGGACAATGAAATTTTTATAGCATATTGGGGGGGAGGGCTCAGAAAGAAAAAAGTTGAAAATCCTTGTTGTAGAGTACTCACAGGAGCAGTGGGGGGGGGGGAAGGCATAGTTGATCTGGTCTGACTAGCAGAAGATGAGGACATTACCTTGAGAGTGGATACCAACACACCCTGTTGAGCAGCACGTGCAAGATCTCTGGTCAGAGTCCCCCAGAAGCTGAAGATGTGATTTATTACAGTCATGAAGCTCCCATTCATGATCAGTGACAAATCTTCTGCTGAGAAAGTTTGCAATCACGTTCTGAGTCCCTGGAAGATAGGTTACCAACAAAAGGATCTTGTGGGCAATAATCCAATCCCACAGACTGCCCGCCTCCGCACACTGAGCAGTTGACCTCTGGCTCCTTTGTTTGTTGATGTAATAGATTGTGGAGGTGTTGTCCGACATGATAAGAACAAGATGGAAGCGAACGGAAGGCAGAAATACTGCTCGGAATTTCAGAATGTTGATGTGCATCTTGGATTCCCAAGGGGTCCATGTTTCCTACAACATGTGGTCACCCATGTGTGCTCCCCATCCTATGAGGGATGTGTCTGTGATAATCATTCTGCCGCAGTATGGAAGAAAGGTGATCCCTGTACAGAACTGCTACAGGTCCATCCACCAATGGAGGGAAAAGAGCACCATGGGGGGAACTATCAGCGGAAGATCCAGGACATATTGCATGGGTGAATACACTCCGTGGAGCCACATCGGTAGATAGTGGAGGTGGAAGTGAGTGAAAGCGGTGTCGTACGTGCAGGTTGCCATATGGTCATGGAGGGATAAGCAAGTCCTGACCGGGGCAGATGGACTGATGACTAAAGTTCCTGCAGAGTCCAGAACCTATCCCTTGGTAGAGAACTGTGGGCTGGGACGGAGTTGATGGAGGCCCCTATGAATTCTAGGGACTACATGGGAATCAAAGGGTTTTTTGATGTTGATGCTGCCCGTCTAAGGGATGAAAGGAGTCTGAGCAACATGCAGGTCAAGAATCAGAGGGGTAGCAGTGTTAGTCTGGATCTGTAAAAGCAGCAAAGTGTCCTGTGGCACCTTATAGACTAACAGACGTATTGGAGCATGAGCTTTCGTGGGTGAATACCCACTTCATGCATCCGACGAAGTGGGTATTCACCCACAAAAGCTCATACTCCAATACGTCTGTTAGTCTATAAGGTGTCACAGGACTCTTTGCTACTTATTGCTACTTATGCAGCTTTTCTGGATCGTGCTGTGAGAAGCCAGTTGTCGAGATAGGGGAAAATAAGGATCCCAGAAGGCATGAAGTGGGCCGCTACAACCAAGAAAACCTTGTTGAAGACCCGGGAAACAGCAGTAAGGCTCTGTACTAAAAATGTTGAGGGTCAACCATGAACCTCAGAAATCTCCTGTGAGCTGGATGGATATTCATGTGAAAATAGGCATCCTGCATATTGAGAGCCATAAACCAAGTCTTTTTCTGGTGATGGTATGATGGCTGCTAAGGTAGCCATACAAAACTTGGGCTTGCAGATGAAGAGGTTGAGGCAACGGAGGTCCAGGATTGGTCTCCACATGCTCTTTTTCAGTATCAGGAAGCAAGTCAAATACAACCACGTGCCCGATAGTTCAGAGGAATGTGCGCTATTGCTCCCCTTTGCAGTAAAGAGTCTAATTCTAGGGCAAGAATGCTGTCATGAGAGGTGGCCCTGAAAAGGGAACAGGAATGGGGATGTGCATGAGGTAGCATGGTGAATTTGATTGTATAGCCATAGTGGATGACATCCAAGACCTGCCTGTCCATTGTTACTGCACTCCAAGCTGGTAACAAGAGTTCTAGACAACCTGAAGGGGGTGTTTGGTTCCATGGCAGTGGACACAATAGACGACGGCTCTCTAGCGGCACTCAGAAATATTGCTTCTAAGTGGACTGCATGTGAGATGATGAAGACTGTGAAGGCAGGTCCAGAAAGTGGGATCATTGCAGATTCTGGTGCTTACAGGAGGTTTGTATGGCCTCTAATGGAAGTACTGAGAAGAACCGAAATGCTGTGTAGGTGGTGAGCAGTCAAATTTTTTCTTCGGTGCAGCTATATAGATACCCAGCGATTGAAATGAGGCTCTGGAATCCTAGAGGGAGTGGAGGCATTCGTCGGTTTTCTAATAAAAGAGGTGTGACTCATCAAATGGAAGGCCCTCAATGGTATTCTTCATCTCTCTGGGAAAACTGGATGAGTGAGGCCACGATTCCCTTGTGACAGTGCCTGTGGCCATTGAGGGTGGCCCCATGAAGTGCTTCTTGTGGTAGAGAGCCTGGCCTTCTCCAGTACAGCTTGGGAAGGACTGGCAGATACTACACCTCGATGAAATGTGGGCTTCTCCCAAGCAGTAGATGGAGCATTAGTGCCCATTGCTGTATGAGAACGAACATGGACAGGATCACAGAATCCTGCTATCTTCAGCATAATCCAGTATCCGCATGTGGGTACACTGGTGAGGGTGGGACTGGAAAAACAAACTCCCCCAAAGTCTAAATCCTAGAAAAACCACCACTAAAAACTAAACTATGTAAGAAACAGTAGAATAAAAACAAACTGTAGACAATTTCTACAACTTCTTTTAAAAGTGCATCAGAGCTGAGAGGACACTATTAGCTCTGACTCAGATCATGCAGCAGTGAGAAGGAACTAGAGATGCAGTTGGTCTGCCCCGTCTTTTATCGCCTCAGACAAAACCATGAGGCAAGGCAAGGGCGCATAAGAGGACAGCTCCGGACACAGGGCATGCATGCATAAACCCTCAGTGGAATATAATAGGGACCCATCACTCAAAGAAGAACTTTAAAATGCCAGACTAAATAAATCATAGATTCAAAGACTCTAGGACTGGAAGGAACCTCGAGAGGTCATCGAGTCCAGTCCCCTGCCCTCATGGCAGGACCAAATACTGTCTAGACCATCCCTGATAGACATTTATCTAACCTACTCTTAAATATCTCCAGAGATGGACATTCCACAACCTCCCTGGGCAATTTATTCCAGTGTTTAACCACCCTGACAGTTAGGAACTTTTTCCTAATGTCCAACCTAAATCTCCCTTGCTGCAGTTTAAGCCCATTGCTTCTTCTTCTATCCTTTGAGGCTAAGGTGAACAAGTTTTCTCCCTCCTCCTGATGACATTCTTTTAGATACCTGAAAACTGCTATCACGTCCCCTCTCAGTTTTCTCTTTTCCAGACTAAACAAACCCAATTCTTTCAGCCTTCCTTCGTAGGTCATGTTCTCAAGACCTTTAATCATTCTTGTTGCTCTTCTCTGGACCCTCTCCAATTTCTCCACATCCTTCTTGAAATGCGGTGCCCAGAACTGGACACAATACTCCAGTTGAGGTCTAACCAGCGCAGAGTAGAGCGGAAGAATGAATGACTTCTCGTGTCTTGCTCACAACACACCTGTTAATGCATCCCAGAATCACGTTTGCTTTTTTTGCAACAGTATCACACTGTTGACTCATATTTAGCTTGTAGTCCACTATAACCCCTAGATCCTTTTCCGCCGTACTCCTTCCTAGACAGTCTCTTCCCATTCTGTATGTGTCAAACTGATTGTTCCTTCCTAAGTGGAGCACTTTACATTTGTCTTTATTAAACTTCATCCGGTATACCTCAGACCATTTCTCCAATTTGTCCAGATCATTTTGAATTATGACCTCGTCCTCCAAAGCAGTTGCAATCCCTCCCAGTTTGGTATCATCTGCAAACTTAATAAGCATACTTTCTATGCGAACATCTAAGTCGCTGATGATCATGATGATCCACTGCTTTTTATACAAGTAAACCAATTAAAATTGTTATTTGTATTCAATCTTCAGAGGGTTCTTCTTCTGCACCAAGTGAGTAAATAGGTAGGCAAGGTCATTACAATCGCCTTCAGGCACACTGGAAGATAGGCAGCTTTTGTGCACTGTGACTGAAACCTGGGAATGAAATGGACAAACTAAGACACCAGCGAGGAAAGCACTTCAAAAACCCTTTGGATATAATATTGTGGGGAAGGGAGAGGGGAAGCAAACGCTGCTGTGTATAAAGGTTTTGGTTCATGCACACCAAAATGATGGACTGGAAACCACTGAAGTTCAGCACCCATAGCTGCAGTAGTATGGATTGCTGCTGACCTATTCCATTTTCTAATCCGAGCAATTTATTTTCCTCGAAGCTTTCTTCTTTTTGATTTTACATTTGAAAGTTGATTACCAGTAGAGTAAAGAAATAATATTGGAATGTTTATGTATTCAAAGTCACTTGCTAGGGAAACTCCCCAGTGACTATTTTCTGTACAGATTTTCCACCCCTATCTGCTGACTTTAGTAAGCAAACAACAACTAAAATAAAAGTTATTTTTAGATCAGTTACTGAGCTGGTTAATATACACTATGCCTGCTGTGTAATATGACTCTCCCAATACTGACTGTGCTGGGAATAAACAGGCAAAGAACATACTTGATCATGTCAGGTTCAGAAAAAAACTGAGTCACCCACAGATCTTTCACTACCTGCTCACGGCAGCCCAGTGGAAATTTCTGTTAGAGCACAGTCATTAAATATCCTGGCAGAAGGGTGCTGCTCTTTGAACACTCTGCCATCAGTAGCACACCTACAGTGGCTTAGGAGGAAGCCTTTATCATACTGTTCCTTGATTCCTGTCTTGACAAAGGGAAATAATATGTTTCCAAGATTCTATATTTACTAAAGTTACATACAGAGAGAAGAAACGGTCTTGTAGTTTAACCACGACTGTGAGTCAGGACAGGTTTTATTCCCATCACTGCCATTAATTCACTGTGTGGTCATGGGTGAGTAAACCTTTGTGCCCTCATTTCCCCATCATCTAGAGAAAGCAACTGAACTGGAGTGATGTAAAGCTTTAACTGAATATTTGTAAAGTGCTTAAAAATCCTTGGATGGAACCTGCTTGAGTAAGACAGAAGATACATATAAATACTAAATATTCTGGACTAAAATGAGCTCTCCGTTAAACCAAGCAACCGCTATGACAGTTTGCTGCATGGGTAAAATTGAAGTCAGGATTTGGTTTTTTAAATACTAAAACTGATGCCTTAACAAGTTGTATGATATACCATTTGAACACTGAAATAACCATGCTGATCAAAATGCAGAGTATCTATCTAAAAGCCTACATGATAAAGGGAACTAATATCTTGCCTAACACGTTAAACAATTATTTAAAATGTTAAAGCAGAGACATAAAACTAAAAAAAATGGGACATTCTGAGTAAAGATTGTTACAACTTACACCCTTCCCCCCCCCAAAAACAAAGCATACATATGTACTGTGACAGGGTCAGGCCAGATGTCTACAGGAGAGTGATCGAAGGCAGATATATTAGCCCCAGGTTAAGTAGGTCCCCCTTCCCTGCGTAAGGTAACAGGGAAGGTTCCAGAAAAATCAAGAGCTTTCTGGAAACAATTAAGGCAGACAGGCTGATTAGAACACCTGCAACCAATCAAGGAGCTGCTAGAACCAATCAAGACAGGCTAATCAGGGCATCTGGGTTTAAAAAGGAGCTCACTTCAGTTTGTGATCTGTGTGTGAGCAGCTGGGAGCTAGAGGTGCAGGGAGCTGAGAGTGAGAGGCTGTGCTGCTGGAGGACTAAGGAGTACAAGCGTTACCAGACATCAGGAGGAAGGTCCTGTGGTGAGGAGAAAGAAGGTGTTTGGAGGAGGCCATGGGGAAGTAGCCCAGGGAGTTGTAGCTGTCATGCAACTGTTACAGGAGGCACTATAGACAGCTGCAATCCACAGGCAGAGGTAGAGGAGGAACTTTGTCACAGTAGCTACACACATTTATCTCAGGACAGGTATAGACACATATGGATGATGATGGCTTTTTATCAGGGAGTTCCAAAATAGTCATTGTGACCAAGCAGGGTACAAGATATTCACGGTGTCCTTTATACTGAAAAAACATAAAAATAATTCACCAACGAATATGCACATTCTACAGAGGGATCACTCTGTCTTCCATGGAAAGACAGCCACCTCTGCAGTGTAAGTGCACAGCTGTAACAGAACATAACACTACACAACAATCTTGTTTGAGAAATCGTTCCATTTTTTTAAAATGAATCTAAATAAAAGCAAACATGTGAAACTGTAAGGGCCTTTGACATGTTAGAAAAACAAATAAGCAACTAAAAACTAGCAGCAAACCCTGCCAAACAGCCTCCATCTAATACCTACTACTTGAGGAAGAAGGTGCATTAAGGGGATTCTCATTCCTTCAAAGTCTATCATGTCTGGAGATGGGTATACTGCATACCTACAACCAGGCCCCCAAACCCAGCCTCCCCGCCTACTACTGTACTATTAGCAGAGGAATAGGAGCCTTTATCTTCCATAATCACTCTCAGAAGTGTGTGTAGGGGAGGGGAGGAATGTGTTGATGCAGCAGCCTGCTGCTCCCTCACAGTCTAGGCCTGGGGATCTCAAACTTCATTGCACCACAATCCCATTCTGCCAACCAAGTTACTACATGACCCAGGGGGAGGGTGGAGCCAGAGCCCCGCCATCCCAGGTGTGGGGAGAGAGGGCTGCAGCCCAAGTCCCGCCACCCCAGGTGGGAGTGGAGATCAGGCTTCAGCTTCAGCCCCAGGTCCCAGCAAGTCTAATACTGGCCCTGGCAACCCCATTAAAATGGGGTCAAGACCCACTTTGGGTTCCCAACCCACAGTCTGAGAACGAGGCAGTCTGCAGCAAGGAGAACTCTTACAAAGCTTTCCCTTGGGTTGCTGTTCTGGGTAGGAAGGGCTTGGATAGGCTGCAGATGGAGAAACAGCTTCAGCACCTAGCTCTCATCTTTCCAGCATTCCACTAATTTCACCACTTTTTATTTTTTAAAGTTAAAACTCCAATAACGCCATAGCTTTTCTACTCTAAAACTTCATGTACTTATTGTATTTGTTTCAACTTTGCTTACAACTTGGAAAGATGCCAGACTTAGCAATAATAAAACAGCATTTCATGCAAGTCAAGAGACATGTATTACGCTTAATAGACAGTCTATAAAAACAGCAAGAAAGCCAGTCTATTACCAATAATAATTCATACAAGCACAACATAATTCAGTGATTAACTTGTCTCATCCTAAAATACTCAAGAAAAATACTGTGCTTTGCAGCATGTCTCAAACATGAACAAAACCAGACTAAGAAAGACTATGTAGGGGAGTGAACTCCAAACTTGAGGAAGGCTAACAGACAATGTACTAGTTCTGCCAGAAGCCCCTGTTCTCTATACCAAGGGGTTTCCAGCTTGCAGATCTCTGCTGACTCCAACTTCGCAATGCCCATTAGGAGAGAGCCAATCTCTCAGGTAACCAGCTAACAAATTCTTAGGGATTTATAGTTTAAAACCGACACCTTCAATTCTACTCATTAAACTGACAGTCAGGGGAGATGCCAGAGCACTTAGTGTAGTGTGCTTTCTCTGAGACCCCACCACTAGCCAGCAGGCATCCAGTTCTATACTAACTTCAGTTTCAGAATGGCTTCAATGTGAAGCAAGCATTTCAGTAACCTAACGCGGAGGTGACAAAAAATGGAAATTTACAGCAAAATCTGTATCGAATAGGAAAGGTGGAACTCTTATTGCCAAGGAGAGATGGCCACCGCTAGTGCCCGAGACACTAAGGTAGCATTTCTTAAAGGCAGCCATCATGACCACATGCGGACAGCAGCGGTTTTTCCTGTGACCACAACAGCCTCCTGGACAGAGATGGAATAGAGTGCAAAGCAGTGGCCCCTCCCTGGCATGAGACTCCCCCCGCCCCTTCAGCCTTGAGGCTCTGGGAGTGGGTTCCATACTTCATCTCTTGCCGCCCCACTGAAGCTGAGGGACTCCAGGCTCTGGGCTTCAGTCCCCCGGGGTGGCGGGGTTCCAGACTTCAGTTCTCACTTCTCCCTCCCCCGCTCCAGCCGTGGGACTTTGGCTCTGGACTTCAGCCCAGGCCAGCAGGGCTGGCCTTATCGGGCACTGTGGCCAAGAGGCAAGGAGCAGGGTGAGTATGGGGTTTGAGGCCATGGAAGGGAGCTTGGGGCAAAGGGGTGAGGGGAAGCAGTGGGAGCCAAGGGCACCAAAATACAACCTGATATTTTTATTATTCAGTCTGCAAAAAAAAACAAAACCAACCCCCTACATAAATAAATTGCTATGATTTGGATATGTATATGTACATATTTATTTGTTTTTTCCTAAAATTAATTAAGTATTTTAGGAAAATCTGTCAGAACAGTCACTAGCAAAAGTTGGTGGCCACACTCTGAGACCACAAAAAAATTTGTTGAGAGAACCCCTGGTCTAAGGGTATATCTACACTGAAATAAAAAAATTGCTGCACCAAGTCTCAGAGCCTGGTTCAGCTGACTTGGGCTTACGAGGCTTGGGCTACAGGGCTAAAAATAGGACTGAAGATGTTTGAATTCAGGCAGCTGGGGCTCTCAGATCCACCCACCTCACATGGTCTCAGAGCCCAAGCTTTAAGAGGCTCTTGTTCACCAGGAATATTCATGGAAACGTATATAGGAGCGCTTCTGTCCATGGGAGTAGAAAGGCATCGGATAGGGATCCTCTGTCAAGCTAGGACTGCTTATAAACCCTGAATCGAGCAGAATTGCCAGCACTTCTTGTTCAGCCTGGATGCAAACAGGTCCACCTGGGGAGTCCCTCGTCTCTGGAAGATCATGCTGACCGTCTCCAGGTGGAGAGACCACTCGTGGCAAGACGAGAAAGACCTGCTGAGGAGATCTGCTGACGAGTTTCTGACCCCCAAGAGGTGCAAAGCTACCGGAAGAATGGCATGCTGCACACGGAAGTCCCAAAGCTGGATGGCTTCCTGGCATAGGGCTGATGAGTGAGCTCTGTCTTGCTTATTGATGTAGAACATCGTGACGGTATAGTCCATCAGAATGTGAACTCCCCTGTCCCTTAAGTAGGGGAGGAACGCCTGACAGGCAAGGAGTATAGCCCTGAGCTCCCTGACATTTATGTGGAGGGAACAATTGCTTTGTGACCAGAGACTTTGCATGCTGAGGTCCCAGAGGTGTGCTCCCCAGCCCAGATCCGACACATCAGAAAGCAATGTCACCGAAGGAGACAGGGTTGAGAAAGGAATTCTTTTCAGCACCAATCTGGGGTCTGTCCAAGGATGCCAGAATGCACGATGGGACCGTGATCTGTAGGTCCACACTGTGCCTGCCAGGAATGTTGGTTGTCACAAGCCACGCCTGCAGAAGCCTGAGGTGCAGCCTTGCATGCCGGACCACGTATGTACATGCTGCCATGTGCCTAGCAGTTGGAGGCAGACTCAAGCGGTGGTGATGCGATGGACCTTTATGCGAGTGATGAGGTCTGTCTTAGCCTGGAACCGAGACTCTGGCAGGAAGGCTCTGGCTTGGGTACAGTGAGTACTGCTCCTATAAACTCTATCCCTTGAACAAGGGTCAGAGTGGATTTCTGCTTGTTTATAAGCAGACCTAGGTCCTGACAAGTGGTTTGCACGACCTCAAGACTGCACTGAACCTAGGCTTGTGACGTGCCTCTGATCAGCCGGTAGTCGAAGTATAGGTAAATCTACACTCCTCGATGTCTCAGGTAAGCAGCTATGTGATGGGGTGCGACTTACGATGCCAGCGCCTCCTGCTGGATGTCACTGGGATTAGCTCTTCTCACCAATGTGCCCTCTTCTGCTGGTGCCTTGCCATCGTCACTTCTACGTTAGGACCCACATCACTCCCAGGACCGCAATGTCCTCTTCAGTGACACAGGCCTCCGTTCATGTTACGCTCTGTGTTCCCCTCTTCCGGGGAGACAGTATCACAGTCTGCTGTCCAGCCACTTCCTTCAGTGACAAGTGAGGGTGGAAGGGACCCAGGCCTGCCCACTACTCCAGGTCCCAGCCCAGAGACCTATAGATGGCCGTCACTTGCTCCGCCCTCTCCGACTCCTCTATAGATATCCCTGGGCCACTTCTCTGTGGCCCCAGCACCCTCTTTGCCCTTGCCTCTGGGCCTCAGCCTGCAGACCCCTGCAGCCCACTAGCAACTGCCTTTAGCTCCCTGGGTCTCTGCCTGCAACACTGCTATGTCCAGGGTGCTTGCTGCCCTCCACCTGCATGGCAGCCAGTTCACCTCCCTCCTCAAGCTCCAGGGAATGATGCATGCTATTCTGTTCTGCAGCTCTTCTTATAAGGGCCAGCCCAGTCCTGACTGGCTGCTCCTCGCAGCCCCTCTCTGATTGGCTGTCTCCTGTGCTCTATTAACTCCACAGAAACCAGTATTGAGCAGGTGCCCCATCACAGGCTATCACCGCCATACATTGTGAAGGTCCGTGGAGCTGTCAAAAGATCGAAGGGCAGCACCATAAACTGGAAATGGCATTGGCCTACTATAAAGTGGAGGAATTGTCTGTGTCCATGAAAAATAGAATTATGGAAGTAGACGTCCCTTAGGTCTAGGGCATCATACCAGTCTCCTGGACCCATTGGGGGAATGATGGAGGCTAAGGAAACCATGCAGATACTTGCTGAGGGGGCACACATCCAGAATGGGTCGGAGACCCCCTTTGGCATTCGGGATTAGGAAGTATTGGGAGTAAAACCCCCTCTCTCTCAGCTCTTAAGGAACCTCCAATACAGCTCCCACCCACAAGAGTGCTTCCACCTCCTGGATGAGGAGTTGCTCGTGAGAAGGGTCCCTGAAAAGGGATGGGATAAGGGGATGGGAGAGAGGAGTGAAAGAAAACTGTAGGGTATAACCTGATGCGATGGTGTCAAGCATCCAACAGTTCGAGGTGATTCGGTACCATGCCAAAAGGAATTGGAATACCCGATTCAAAAACAAAAGGGGGAACCAATCCAGGGTCAAGTCTGGTGTCTCGCCCTCAGGTACACCCTCCAAATGCCTGCTGCTGCCCACTGGAGTGACGAGCGGAAGCTGACTGCTAGGCTGAGGAGGATGGGCCAGAATGGCAGCATTTGAAGCCCCTATTATTGTTCCCTATAGGAGCAGCAGCCCTAAGTATCTGGCTTGAGGAGGGGGCAGACAGAACTGCTTCCTTGAGGTCTGAAGTGTTTAAAGGCCCAGGGAGAGCAGGGTGACCCTCGAGTCCTTTAGCCCATGCAGCCTGGTATCCATATGCTGCGAAAAAAGGGAGTTGGCCTCGAAGTGAAGCTCCTGAATGGACAACTGCAAGAGAAAAGTTACCTATCTTTCGCAACTGTTGTTCCTCGAAATGCATTGCTCATGCCAATTACAAGTAGGTCTGTGCGCGCCACATGCACAGTTGTCAGAAGGTTTTTCCTCTAGCACTACCCATCGGTTCGGTTGTGGAGTCCCCGGAGTTGCGCCTTCATGGCAGTGTATATAAGTAAGTCTCTGCCGACTGGCCATCTCTTCGACAGAAGTAAAGGTGGGTGGATCTTGGAATGGACACAAGCAACACATCTCAAAGAACAACAGTTGTGAAAGGTTTTTAATTCCAGTGATTACTCACGTCGATTCCAAATAGGTGAATCCTAAGCAGTCCCCCAGAGGAGGGGTCAGCATTTACCGAGTTACAGTTCTACCAAATGTGGCATCCACTCTAGCCTGCTGTGTAATGGCATAGTGCAACGTAAAAGTGTGAACAGACGACCACATCATCGTCCTGCAGATATCCTGAATAGGGACCTGCACCAGGAATGCGGAAGATGAAGCTTGCAATCTTGTGGAGTGCGCTGTTAACACTGTGGCTGGTATCTTTGCTAGATTATGGCATGCCCTGATACAGGCTGTGATCCAGGAAGAGATCCTTTGGGATGAAATTGGACATCCTTTCATTTGCTCAGCAATGGCGACAAGAGCTGTGTCTATTTTCTAAATGGCTTTGTCTGCTCAATGTAGAAAGCTATTGCCCTTCTGACATCCAGGGAATGTAGCATGCATTCCCTATCATTACCATTCAGCTTAAAGGCAGAACACTGGAAGAAAGATGTCCTGACTGTGTGAAATTGTGAAACTATCTTTGGGAGGAACGCTGGGTGTGGCTGCAACTGCACCTTGTCCTGCCATACCTGAGAGTACAACCTGTCCAGCCCCTTGAGGAAGCGGACAACCATGAGGTTAGCAAATACTGACCACCCAGCTGAACCGAGATGGAAAGCCAAAATAGTGGCCTGGTGCATCTTGACTGACAACACCGCCAGACCCTGCTGTTTCAGGTGAAGTAGATAGTCTAGGACAAAGGGAATTGATGACTGCAATGGAGAAGTGCCCTTCTGTAGAGACCAAACAGAATATCTCTTCCATTTAGCTAGATAAGTGGCGTGAGCAAAGGGCTTCCTACTGCCAAAGAGGACCTCCCTAACCAAATTAGAGCACAAGAGCTCTAATGAGTTCAACCATGGAGTTTCCATAGTGTGAGATGGAGAGAGTCTAGGCTGGGATGCTGAAGGCAGCTGTGGTCCTGTGTGATCATGTCCGGAACCATGGGCAGGGCTATAGGTGTATCCACTGACAGATCTAGCAGTGTGGTGAAACAATGTTGATGGGACCACACCAGTGTTATGAGGATCCAGAATGCTTTCTCCCATTGGACCTTGAGGAGGACCTTGTGGATAAGCAGGAATGGCAGGAATGAGTACAGCAGGCACCCCTTCCGTGAGAGGAGAAAGGCGTCCATGAGCAAGCCCGGGTTGTGATTCAGGAAGGAACAGAATTGCTAAGGCTTCCTGTTTCTTCATGTAGCGAACACGTCTATCTGGGGAGATCCTCACCTTTGGAAAATGTTGATCCCGGCATGTGACGAACTGGGACTGTTCTTACTATGCTCTGTGAATGCTGAGTGGGGGGTGTTGGCCTGGGAGGACGGTCTGCATTGGGGGATGGGAGACTGGCTGGAGGGAGAATATCTGAGCATGTAACGTGAGAACCCAGGAAGGGGTTAGAGGCCAGGTGACACCTCTGCCTGGGAAGCTGAACAAAGGTTGGGGGGAGGAGACGCTGGAGGGAGGGAGTTTCAGGAGCTGTCTGGGGAATGGAGGGAAGGACAGATAGGGCTCTGACCCTCCAAGGGGGCTGTGGTGCTCCTGGGACCCCAAGATGGACCTAACTGGGGAGGATCCTGTTGTCTGTGCCTGCAAAACCTGTTTTGGTCTGTGTTCCTGTCACCTAAATAAACCTTCTGTTTTACTGGCTGGCTGAGAGTCATGGTGAATTGTAGGAAGCCAGGGGTGCAGGGCCCTGACTCCACCACACTCCGTGACACGGCATATGGGTGGAGAGACCACTCATGGCCATGAAAAGACTTTCTGAGATGATCAGCCACTTTGTTTTGCGAGCCCGGAAGATATGATGCCTCTATGTGTATGAATGGGTGATGTAGATGTCCCAAATCCTGAGGGCTTCCTAACACAGGGGAGAGCAGCGAGCAACATCCTGTCTGTTTATATAGAACATCGTTGTGGTGTGGTCTGTCAATACTGATATACATCTGCCTTGTAGATGGATTTGAAACATCTGGCAAGTGAGGCGCACTGCACACAGCTCCCTGAAGTTGATGTGCAGCGAAAGTTCTGCCTGGGACCATAGACCTTGAGTCCTGAGTGCACCTAGGTATATTCCCCATTCCATCTGTGAGTAGTGACAGTGAAGGCTGAGGTCTGGAGAAGGGTGTTCCCACACATAATGTTTGTGGGTTGAGCCACCACCAGAGGGACTCGAGGACCTGAAGAGTGAGTGCGACCACTCTCTCTAGGTGGTCTCAGTTCGGTCTGTAAACCTGGGCTAGTCAAGCCTAAAGGGGGCAGAGCTGCAGTCTGGCATGCTGTACCACATACATGCAAGTAGCCATGTACCTGAACAATTTTAGGCAGTTCCATGGCGTAGTGGTGGGGAATCTCTTGAGATCCTCTATGACAGCACTCATGGTGAGGAACTGGGAATCCAGAAGAAAGGCCTTGGCTTGAGTGGAGTCTAGGAGGGCTCCAATGAACTCTATCCTTTGAGTGGGGGTTAAGGTTGACTTTCCCACCTTTAGAATGAAGCCAGGCCTGAGGAACATCATGCGCACCAGTCTCACATGTTCCTCCACCTGGGCCCAAGATAGGCCCTTGATTAGTCAGTTGTCCAGGTATGGGAATACTTGCACCTGACGCTTCCGTAGGAAGGCTGCCACGACAGCCATGCACTTGGTGAACACCCAAGGGGGCCACCAAGAAGTCAAAGGAGAAGACCGTGAACTGATAGTGGGTGTTGATCATGAATCTTAGGAACCGTCTGTGGGATTATGGACACATGGACGTACACACCCTTCAAGTCGAGGGCGACATACCAGTCCCTTGGATCCAGAGAGAAAATGATGGAAGACAGGGACACTCTGTGGAACTTCAATTTCTTCATGAATCTGTTGAGGTTTTGCAGGTCTCAAATGGGATTGAGTCCTCCTTTGGCCTTGGGGATTAGGAAATAAAGGGAGTAGAACCCCCTACCCCCAGTTGCAGGAGTGCTTGCACCTCCTGCACTGAAGTTGCTCATGAGAAGGGCCCCTGAAGAGGGACAGAGATGGGGGGGTGGGAAGGTGGGAGAGAACAGAATTGGAGAGAATATCCCAATTCTACCATGCTCAAGACTAATATTTCTGAGTTTATTTGAGACCGGGCACAATAGAAATGTTATAGACTATTCACAAAAGGAGGGGAAGGATCCAGGTAATGAACAGGTGCTCCACCCTCGGGCACACCTTCAAAAGTTCGGTACACACTACCCCTTGGCCCTGGCCTGAGGAGGACTGAGATAGGTGCTTCCCATTACTTCTGCTCCACTTCCAATTATAGTCCTGCCTGGGAGGAGCAGAGTAGAAGCGTGAGGCGGGCTGAGGTTTCAATGGCTTCCTTTCGGGGGCCGGTGTGTGTAGCTCCAGGAATTTAAGGGTTGTCCACAAGTCCTTCAGGCTATAGAGCCTTGAGTCTGTCTGCTCTGAAAAGAGTCCTGAACAGTTAAAGGGTAGGTCCTGGATAGCATTCTGGACCTCAAGCGGGAGCCCCAAGACCTGAAGCCATGTGCTGCATCTCATGGCTATGGTGGTAACCATCGTGCAAGCAGCTGAATCTGCTGAGTCGAAGGTGGCCTGCTATCTTTGCAACCACCTTGCCCTCAACTCCACGATTGCCCCAAACTCGGTGCGGGAGTCCACTGGAAGCAATTCATGGAACTTGGACAAGTTGTTCTAGGATTTTTAGCAATGATAGCTGAGGACTGTCTGCTGGTTAGATATGTGACGCTGGAGTCCCCCCTTGGAATACACCTTCTGACCAAAGAAATCCATCTTTTTTGCTTCCTTGGACTTGGGGATTGGTCCCTGCTGTTCCTTAAGGTTAGCCGCCTCCACCACCAGAGTACTCAGCTGTGGGTGCGTGAACAGGTGCTGATACCCTTTAGATGGCACAAAGTATTTGCAGTCCACCCCTTTAGCCATGGAGGGAAGAGAGGCAGGTGTGTGCCGCAACACCTTAGTGGTGTTCTTGATTGTCTTAATGAGGGGCAGAGCCACCCTTGAAGATCCTTCAGCGGTCAGAATGAACACATCATGGAATCGATCTCCAAGACCTCCTCCGCCTGCATATTCAGGTTCTGGGCCACACTCCTGAGCAGGTTCTGATATGCCCTTGTGTCCAGGGCAGGCAGTGTGGTGGAGATACCTGCCACTGCCTTATCCGGGGCGGACGAGGACAATGCCCTCGGTGGGCACTGGGTCTTCTAGACCCTCCAGCTCGTGGGGATCCCCCTGCGTGGCGGCCCCCTTCAGCCATGCTGGGGACAGTGCTGGTTCCTGGTCACATGCCGGTCTTAGTATTGGTGCCAGTGCTGGGCTCTGCATCTGTGCCGTCACCGACCTGGGCACCCATTTCTTGTCCACATGGAGGCTCCCAGGTCACTGAGGAGGCAGAGGGAGGGATCTGTACCTCTGAAGATACTGACAGGGATCTGGAGCCTGAGCCCTGGGCCTGGTGGTAGACTCATGGTGTCCAAAAGGGCCACTGGGCTAACCTCTAGCACTCTGGATGCCAGAACATCATGGGCAATGGCTGCCCTTAGTCCTACCTTGAGCAGTGCCGGGAGCGCACTGCCATTAAGTATAAACTAACTAAGGTTTAGCTTAGGGCCTTGCAATTTGAGGGGCCTGTAAAAAAGAAAAAACTGACTCCATTTCAAATTTTATCAAAATCAGTTGATAAATAAAGGCAATATGGGGACAAAAAGATTCTCTCTAAACATTCTAAATCTCTAAATACAATTTTTTGTTCAAATATGACAAAAATATACACATCTGACTATACAAATACCCTTACTCTATCCTTACCCTTCATTAATTGTTCATTATTGACGGGCGGGAGGCCAGGGCTGAGAAAAAAACGATAATTGCACTTGTAAAATTAGTATTTCTAATATTTATCATTAGTATTTATTATTTCTAGGAGTAAGTCTGCTATCAGTCTCCCAAGGCTGCATTTTGTTAGCCAGGTGCTACCATGCCTTCATAACTTATTTAAATAAACAAATCTCACTGCCGATAAAATCAGGGAAAATGTGAGGTTGGAGAAGGCAGTGTCATGAAGCAATCCTGCCAAGCTCATACTCTTATGTTAGTGTGTTCTTTCTTCTTTTGATCTGTACATATGTACAATTGTGTATTTTAGCGTGCATGCCGCTTTCTGTTTCATGTGCTATCCATGCTTCACATGATTAAGTTTGCAGGTGATGGTTTTATGGACTTGGGTCGAGTGGATCTTAAGAAGCATAAATTTATATTGGCTTCCCTCCATCAGTTTAGGGAACCTTCACAGTAAATATCAGAGAGTGCTGACGAAAGGATAAATAGAGGGTTTTGAGAGAAGTGAAGAAAGATATACATATATATCAAAATATTCTGAGCACCTGGTGAGCAAGTTATTTCAAACTATGCATATAGCTGTGTCGCATCTTAGGCACCTTTAACATGCATGATTTCAGCTTTACGCGGTCGGCAAAAACAAAAAAAAGAGAAAAATAATTTAAATACTGTTTCTGTAGAGGGGATGATTCCACCCGCCATTATACTCAATGTAATTTTGACTATATACGATTTTCGCTTTAGGCACTGACTGAGGAACATAACCCCAGCACAAGATGAGACAGACTTGTATATAATTTATAGGCTATTAAAGCCTATAATATTCATTGCATTTGCTTGAATATAGGCTAGTTTTTCTCACTTTTTCAATATAAATTCAATGTCCTTTCTGTGAAAATAATAAACTCTTCTTTTTTTATGGTATGGGGCTTCTTACATTTGATATAGTTTAGGGCTTCCGAATGTCTTAATCCTGCCCTGCAGGAGTGGTACCAGCTCTGCCTAAAGACATAGGAGTCCACCTCAGACTCCAAAGAGTAGTCCAATCCCGGTGCCCAGGGTGGTGTGCACCAAGACAGTATCAGGGAACGGAGCCATGGCGACTATGATCTGCACCGCATCATAACAGGCTTGTCCCAAAGGGCACAGTGCCTCTTTGCAGAGCCGGTGCCAGTGCGGGAGCCAGTGCTGGAGAGGAGTCTGTGCCATCATCGTGATTGGGTCCCTGGCCGCTTCAAATGTGTCCAGCATGGGTGGGTGGAACTGTGTCCTCCTCCACGTCCTCCCGCGCCAGTAGCTCCACTTGGAACGGAGTCAACGGACCTCCCCACAAGGCCAGAGTCAATGGTGCCAGTATAGGCGGGGCCGAGGCCAGGTGTTCCGATGCAGGATGCACCCTGCTGGTGCCTGTTTGCTACACTACTTTAGTGGGGAAGTGCCCCCTGTCCGCTCTCTTTTTCTTGTGCGGCACCAGCAAATGGAAATGGTGCCTGTTACTTGCACCAGAGGTGGTCTTCGGCGCCAGGCAATTGCAATGCCGAGAGTCCTTAGCCTAGTCTTTCCTCAGCACCGAAGCCTTCTGTACTGAGACTGAAGTGAGTGCACCAAAGTGCCAGGCTTGTGGTCAGATGCTGCCTGGGCTAGCTGCGGACAAAGGACTGACTCCATCAGGAGGAGTTTTAGCCAAAAGTCTCCTTCCTTTTTGGTTCTGGACTTGAAGCCTCTGCAGATTTTACACTTATCCGACTGGTGTATTTCTCCCAGGCACTTCAGGCAGAATTTGTGTGGGTCTCCCTTTGGCACAGGCTTCAGGCAGGACCAGCAAGGCCTGAAACCCTGAGACCAAGGTATGCCCATGCCACCGGGACAGGAATGAAATGGTAGTGAGGGGTGCAGGGTGGGACAACCCACAACTAAAACTTAACTAAAAGACGGTTACTTACCTCTTGTAACTGTTGTTCTTCGAGATGTGTTGTTCATGTCCCATCACAATCAGGTGTACACGCACCGCATGCACGGACATCAGAAACTTTTTCCCTTAGCAGCTCCCATCAGGACAGCAGGGGAGCCCCCTAGAGTGGCGCCCTTATGGTGGTGTATATATTACCTTGCTGGTCCGAACCCACTTCGGTTCCTTCTTGTCGTTGACTCCATCAGAAGGGAAGGGGGTGGGTACTGTAATGGATGTGAACAACACACCTCAAAGAACAACAGTTACTAGAGGTAAGTAACTGCTTTTTCTTCTTTGAGTGATTGTTCATGTCCATTCCAATTAGATGACTTTCAGGCTTACCAATGGAGGAGGGTAGGAGTCATGGAACAATTGATTGAAGAAGAGCTCTGCCAACCGCCGCATCATCTCTGGCCTGTTTGTTAACAGCATAGTGGGCTGTAAACATGTGCATTGAAGACCAGGTGGCTGCTTTACAGATTTCCTGGATAGGGACCTGAGCCAGAAAGTCTGTCGAGGATGCCTGCGCTCTGGTTGAATGGGCCATAATCACTGGGGCTGGAACCATGGCCAGCTCATAGCACGTGCAAATGAAGTCTGTGATCCAGGACGATATGCATTGTGCAGAGACAGGAAGGCCCTTCATTCTGTCAACTATGGTGACGAAGAATTGGGTCGACTTGCGGAAAGGGTTCGTGCACTCTATGTAGAACGCCAAGGCTCCAGCGTGTGTAAGTTGCGGTGTCTCAGGAATGCGTGGGGTTTTGGAAAAAACACCGGTAAGCAAATGTCCTGACTTATGTGGAATTGGGAGACCACCTTGGGGAGAAATTTGGGGTGTGGTCTAAGCTGCACCTTGTCCTTATGAAACACGGTGTAAGGTGGTTTGGAGGTGAGGGCTCTCAGCTTGGACACCCTCCTTGCCAATGGAACACCACCTTCCAAGAAAGGTAGAGGAGTGAACAAGTGGCGAGGGGCTCAAATGGTGGGCTGATGAGTTTGGGGAGGACCAAGTTCAGGTTCCAAACTGGGACTGGTGGGCGAGAATACGAGAACACCCTCTCCAGCCCTTTGAGGAATCGCCCCATGATGGGATTTGAAAACATCGAGCGCCCAGACTCCCCTGGATGGAAGGCTAAAATGGCTGCCAGATGTACTCTGATTTTGGAAAAGGATAGACCCTGTTGCTTAAGGTGTAGGAGGTAGTCTAAAATAACTGGGATAGGAGCCTGGAGTGGTTGAAGGTGTTTGGGAGGCACCAACAGGAAAACCTTTTCCCTTTCGCCAGGTAGGTAGCCCTAGTGGAAGGTTTCCTATTGCCGAGGACAATTTGTCTCACTGACTGAGAGCACTCGTTCTCCATGGGATTTAGCCATGGAGTTTTCATGCCATGATATGTAGAGATTGCAGGTTCAGGTGAAGGAGGCGCCCGTGGACCTGCATGATCAGATCTAGGTGGAGGAGCAGGACTATTGGGGTGTCTATGGACAGCTCCAGGAGGGTTGTGTACCAATGGTGCTGGGGCCAAGACGAGGCGATCAAGATTACAGTCACCCTGTCTCTGCGAATCTTGAGGAGGACCCAGTGGACGAGGGAGATAGGAGAGAAAGCATACTTCAGACCCTCGATCCATGGTATTAGGAACGCATCAGCAATTGAGACCAATCTGTGGTTTTGGAATGAGCAGAACTGAGGGCACTGTCTGTTGCTCTTGGTGGCGAAGAGGTCTACTTGGGGATAACACCACTTTTTGAAGACTGACTGCATGATGTCTGACCACTCGTGTATGTGATATGATCTGCTGAGGCGATCCACCAGCTTGTTCCATACCCCTGGAAGGTAGGATGCTTCGAGCTGAATGGATCAGGCTATACAGAAGTCCCAGAGAAGAAGACCCTTGCAGCAGAGAGGTGAGAAGAAGGCTCTGCCTTGTTTGTTTATTCAGAACATGGCGGTGATGGTGTCTGTCAGGACTGTCATTCTGTGACCTTGCAAAGTGGTGTGAAAAGTTTGGCAGGCCAGATGAACAGCCCTGAACTCTTTCATGTTGATATGGAGAGGTACTTCATCCCTCGACCACAAGCCTTGCGTCCTCAGATCCCCTAAGTGTGCACCCCAGCCCAGATCTGACGTGTCTGTTACTAATGTTACTAGAGAAGGTTGTGGCTTGGCGAAGGTGACCTCTGCACAGACCACTGGTTGGTTCAGCCACCAACGTAGGGATTCTAAAACCTGTCCTGGAATCGTCACCAAAAGGTCCAGGAGGTCTCAGTACAGACGATAAGACAGTGCGAGCCACGTTTGCATGGATCTGAGTCTCAGTCGGGCAGGCTTGACCATGTACATGCATGCTGCCATATGCCCTATTAGCTGCAGGCAACACCTGACTGTCGTGGTAGGATACTGAAGCATTGATTTGACAGTCTGCTCTATGGCTCAGAACCTGGGCTCTGGAAGGCTCGCTTTTGCCCGTACCGAGTCCAGGACTGCCCCTATAACTCTATCCTTTTGGTAGGTATAAGTGACAATTTGGGTACATTGAGGAGGAGATCCAGTCCATGAAACGTGTCCATGACCATCAGCATGTGGGACTGGACCTCGTCCTTGGAACGACCTGTCAGTATCGAGATATGGGTACACCTGAACTTGCCTTGATAGTGCCTCTGCTGTGGAGGCTGAGGCCTAAAGGGCTTCTTCTGGGTTGCCAGCGTATGCATCCCTAGCGACTTCAGGGTGGCCCTAGAATCCTTAAGGCCATGCAGCCTGCAGTCTGTTTACTCCAAGAAAACACCTGCACCCTCGAAGGGAAGGTCTTGGAGTGTATTCTGGGCCCAATGCCTGGAGCCACACTGAGCGTTGCATGACTACCCCTGAAGCAATGGTTCTGGTGGCAATGTCAGCCAAATCGAGGGAGGCTTGTAGTGAAGTCTTAGCCACCACCTTTCCTTCCTCTATTAAAGCCACAAACTGAGAGTGTGAGTCCTGGGGCAGGCAATCCTTAAACTTGGAGACAGCCATCTAAGAGTTGAAGTCGCCTGCTGGTTGGCTACGCGTAACTGAAGGCCCCCGGAGGAGTAGACCTTCCTACCGAAGAGGTCCAAATGCTTGGCATCCTTGGCCTTTGGGGCCGAGGCTTGTTGGCCCTGTCATTCTTTCTTATTGACTGCTGAAATGACTAGGGAACAGGGAGTCAGATGGCAGAACAGGAACTTGTAGCCTTTGGAAGGGGTGAAGTATTTCCTTTCCTTTCCCCGGCCATGGGCATGATGGAGGCCAGGGTCTGCCATCTAGTATTGTAATTTGTCTGTATGGTCTTTATGAGAGGGAGCACGACTCTGGAGGGACCCTTGGGCGTCAGGATGCCCACCATCGGATCCTCCTGCTTGACCATTTCTTCCGCCTGGAGGCCCATATTGATGGTGATCCTGCGGAGTAGCTCCTTGCTAGGCCTGTGGTCAATTGGTGGTGGTCCTGAGACTGATGTGCCTGCTCTGGAGGTGATGCCCTGCTGCTGGTGGTAGGCCCATGGGGTCCAGAAGGGCCACTGTAGCCCAGGCCAGTCCTTTGTGGCTTGGAATGCCTCCAGCATCAAAGGCGAGTAAATTGCTATGTGAAAGTATGTGTCCTTCATACCAGTCTCCAGGACCCAGGGAAGGAATAATGGTCCCCAGGGAAACCATACAGAACTTCAACTTTACCATGAATTTGTTGAAGCCGCGGAGGTCCAGAATGGGCCATAGCCCCCCCTTTGCCTTGGGGATTAGGAGGTAATGGGAGTAAAACCACCTGCCCCTTAGTTCTCTTGGAAACTCTTCTATCGCTCCAAGAGCCAGGAGTGACTGTACCTCCTGCAGAAGGAGTTGCTTGTGAGTTCAGCCAGCAAGCCAGAGACGATAAGACCTCCGGCGGTATCGTGAGCACTGTGTCCAAATCGTGCCAGCCTGGATGGTAGACTGATGCAAGCCAGGCCTGGAGAGGAAGAAAGCATAGTTGGGCATGTTTGGTCACGAAGGTGCACGACGCCACGTGGCCCAGAAGACCGAGACACATGCGAGCTGTGGAGGTCGGGAAGCTCTGGAGGCCGAGGATAATGACCACCATGGCCTGAAAGCAGGCTTGTGGAAGGCACGCCTGGGTGAGATTTGAATCCAGAACTGCTCCGATGAAGTCTATTCTTTGGGAGACCACCTTGGGGAGAAATTTGGGGTGTGGTCTAAGCTGCTATTCTTTGGGTAGGCTGCAAAGTGGACTTTTCAGCATTGAGCAGCAGTCCCAGGTGTCCGAACAGGCTTATGGTGAACCAAACATGAGATTGTACCTGGAGCTCTGACGACACCGAATGAGCCAGTCGTCAAGGTACGGAAACACCTGGATCTGATGTCGACGGAGGGAGGCAGCTACGACGGCCATGCACTTCATAAAGGCCCTTGGTGCCGTGGACAGGCCGAAGGGAAGTACAGTAAATTGGAAGTGCTGTTGGTTGACCACAAAGCGGAGTTGGGGATTGGTCCTGCTTTGAGCACGGGGTTGGACTAGATGACCTCCTGAGGTCCCTTCCAACCCTGATATTCTATGATTCTATAAAAGGTGGGAAAGGATCCCGAAAGGAGACTGGTGCTCCGCCGTCAGGCACACCTTCAAAAGTTTTGCTTGGGCCCCACTGATGGTTTGGGGGGCCTTGATTCTGGCCTGTCTGAGGGCCAGACCTCCTACCACCCCAGCCATGCCTCCTGGAGAAGTCCTGTCTGGGCCTAGGGTTAGGGTAGGTGCACTGAGGTTGGGTCCGGAAAGGCTTATGCTGTGTCACAAGGGGTATGCATGCTCAGTGAGCACATGATAGCCCAGTTATCCTTTAGACTCTGAAGTCTAGAGTCAGTCTTGTCCGAGAATAACCCCTGGCCATTGAAGGTCAGGTCCTGGATCGTTTGCTGCAGCTCTGGCGGAAGACTGGACACTTGTAGCCACAAGATGCAGCGCATAGCTACGCCATAGACTAGAGTCCTTGCGGCTGAGTCTGCCGCATCTATCAAAGCCTGCAAGGTGGTTCTGGCTACTTTCTTGCCCTCCTCGAGCAAGACCCCAAACTCCTCCCTGAACTCTTGAGGAACCAGTTCCTTGAACTTCCCCATGGAGTTCCAGGTGTTGTAGTTATAACGGCTCAAGAGAGCCTGCTGGTTAGCCACCCAAAGTTGTGGACCGCCAGTGAAGTATACCTTGAGGAGGAATAAATCCACGCGCCTAGTGTCGTTGGATTTAGGGGCAGGTGCTTGTTGACCATGCCCTTCCCTTTCATTGACGGACTGTACAACCAGGGAGCACAGTTGGGGGTGAATATACAAGTATTCGTAGTCCTTGGAGGGAACTAAGTGTTTCCTCTCAACTCCCTTAGCAGTGCCAGATCATAGTCGCATTAGCCTGGATAGTCCGGATGAACAGCAAGGCTATATGTGTGGGGGCATCGGCAGATAAGATGTCCACCACCGGATCCTTTAGCTCCACCACCTCCTCCACCTGGAGGTTTATGTTTTGTGCCACCTTAGGCAGCAAGTCTTGGTGTGCATGATAGTCTATAGGTGGTAGGCCAGAGGAGGTCGTGCCTGCAACTGCCTCATCAGGTGATGAAGAAGAGGACAGGCCCAGGACTAATGGTTCCTGGGGGAGGTCTTGCTGGGGCAGGTCCGGTTGTCCCAGGTTCTCCATACTAGGAGCGTGTGCCTGAGTTGTTTGCAGGGCTGCATCCCCGGCGGGGGGGGGGGGGGGCACTAACCGTGGCCTCCAAGACTCGGGGTTCAGAATGAGCTGAAAGAGAAGCCCTGGAGGGGAGATCGTCGGCCTGGTGGTATGCCCAAGGGGTCCAGAAGGACCACTGCGGTGGTCCCTGAGAAGGATTGTGTCCCTCGTCCTGCCATTGAGCATCTCTGTCCACCTCCTGGGATGACCTTGAGTTAGAGCGGGAAGGCCAAGTTGGGGCCGACCGGTTATGCTGTGTCGCACTATCCTGCATCGATGGAGCGTGTCGTACGGACGGAGATCAGTGCTGAGACCTGGATCAGTACCACGACCTGGACTGACGATCACAGCAGTATCAGGAGGGAGATCTGGACACCGATGAAGATCTGCGGGTGGAACGGCGCCAGGACCTACTCCGCGGAGATCGGTGCCGTGATCGGTGCCGGGAGCTTGACCGGTACCGACCCTACCGGGAAGGGGATCTTCTCGATGTGGAACAGTGCCATGAGTACGACCGATGCCGAGATGATGATCGGTGACCAGTACACGGGACCAGCATCTAAAGCAGGACCGCAATCTGGAGCGGTGCCGAGACATCCCAGTCTGCGATGGGGGACACATCATAGCAGGCTTCCCTATCGATGGGACAGACTGCACCATCGGTGCTGGAGGCTGCGACGGCCCCAACTCAGTGAGGGCAATTAAGTCGTGGGCCGCAGAGAAGGTCTCGGGGGTAGACGGCAGACTGAGCTCGACCGCGGTGCGCACCGGGGAGCTCATATGCACCGGACTCAACGGCGCTTGTGGCGCCGGCATCAACGGTGCAGGCACTGGAGCCTTCGCTGTGCGGTCCGGTACAGGACATTGCTCCAAAGGGAGCACAGGCAGTGCCTGCGACTGGGCAGAAGCAGCGGGTTGTTTGCACTTCTTTTTAGCCCCTGGAGACAGCAAGTGGCACCAGGCTGGTCGCGGTGCCAGAGATGTCTGGTGCCGGGAGTCTTTGCCGGTGCCGGGAGTCTTTGCCGGTGCCGGAGGTGCGCTTTGGGCCGATGGCACCGGGTCTCTGCTCGGGCCCAAGGGGACCAGGCAAAGTGCTGCTTCCATGAGGAGCTGCCTCAAACGAATGCCTTACAGATGAGGCACTTAGCTGTTTGATGGGATTCCCCCAGGCACTTCAGGCAGGAGTTGTGGAGGTCTCCCGTAAACATCGGCTTGAGGCAGGCTGAGCACGGTTTGAACCCGGAGACCCAGGCATGAGCCCAGGTACCAGGAAGGAGGGATGGGAGAAACCCCCATTTCCTCTAACAACTATATACACTATCTACACAATTTACTATTAACTAGAACTAGAAACTACTAACAACTATACTACAAAATTAACTAGAGAAAATGCGTAAAGAGCTAGGGAGTGGAGATCAGCTATGCCGTGCTCCACAGTTCCAACGACTGTCACGGGCGGTAAGAAGGAATGGAGGGGGCGCTGTTGGAAGGGGCATATATCTGGCGCAATAAGGGCACCACTCCAGGGGGTGCCTCAGCTGACCCACCAAGTGTTGCTAGGGTAAAAGTCTGCTGATGATCATGCATGCGGCGCGCACATACCTAATTGGAATCAATATGAGCAAGCACTCGAAGAAGAATCCCTTGTTCCTGTACACGAGAGGAACTTCCTCCACTGCACCCAGCTGTAACAGCCTGTAGTGAGGCGGTCTGGCTCCCTGTCACGCCAGAGGGGGACAAGCCTCTCTGGATGCGAAAGTGGGCAGAGCCAGCAAACCCTGTGCCCGCCCCTCAGCAGTTAGGGTTCAGGACAGGAAGTATAAAAGCCCACTCCCAGAGTTCACTTGGCTCTCAGCCATTGGAGCGACCAGACACTTGCAGCATAGCTCCCAGTGGGGAGACCACGGCAATTGGCGGCCAACCCGAAGACTGGCCAGACCAGACACCACCTAAAGCTAGCCCGAGCCCAGAGACGCTGCTGGGCCTACCGTGCGC